>NC_072473.1:70335746-70973960 GCF_027574615.1 Eptesicus fuscus | reverse complement strand
TGACTCCCTCTCTCTGTCCGCTCTCCAGCCCGCTGCCCGTGGGCCACGGGAGCCACGATCGCACAACAGCGGGCGGCGGGGGGGGGGGGGGGAGAGGCGGCCAGATAACCCACGGAGGGGGACCAGAGAGGTTCCAGGGCCGTTTCTTCCCTTCTAGATCGGTGTCGCCCGGTTTGGCCTTGGGCCTCCCGCTCCAGGCGCTCAACTGGACCGAAAAGACTGAGAGGGTCCTGGGAGAGCGGGGGAGGTTCTAGGACGGACCAGGGCTCACAGGTCTGGCCGCGGCTAACAAAGTGATAGCCTCCCCTTCAGAACTCAGACACCCAACTCCCCGAGCCCGCCACTGCCCGCCATCGCCGCGCTGACCGCGCGCCCCCTCTAGCGACCAGCACTAGCCCACGCGGCCAGCCGCCATTGCCCGGGCAGCCTCTTCCGCATCTCTTCCCTAAAATGAAATACAAGGCGGAGAGGCAGATTGAGGGTCTCTGGACGGCGCAAGCCTAGAGATAGGAATGAGTCTTATCGAACTCTCTGCCCTCCTGGTGCCCGCTTACCCGACCTTTCCCCTTCCTCTCGGTGGGATCAGTAGGGAAAGGGGATTACGGGCCGGGGAGCGAGGGAGGAGATGATGGACCCACCTCTGGTCATCGCCACCCTCACCACACAGGTCCCATGCGGGTCTAAGCCATGTTCTTCTCTTCCCCTCCTCCCTTCCTCCGGTATCCTGCTTCTTTCCCAAAGACAAGGTTGATCCTCACCCTCTCTGAGACAGTTTCCTCATCTTTAAAGTGGAGATAGTGAAACCCCACAACCAAGGGGTCTGGGCTGCCTGTCACTACTGGAGCCAATTAAGCAGAGACAGGGTTGAATCCTATAGGAGCCTTTATTCCAATACTGTCGGCAGTGTGGAAGAGCGGCAGGTCATCCACAAACATCTGCTCTGCCCCCACCCTAAGCCAGCTGCTTATATTGGGTAGAAGGACAAAGATTACATGGGGAGTAGGCAAAAGGAATATGAATGGGTATCCAAAAGGAATAATAATGAGTAAACTGGTTGCAGATTACAGGCAATGCAGGCTGGGGCTAGAGGGTTGCAAAGGGCTGTTGCCTCCATTGTTTCAGCAACAAGGTTGTTAATCTTTCTATGATGATAGGCAGTTCTCTGATTAGGAGAATGGACAAAATTTCCAGGTTAACTTCCAGGTCCCGGGTCCTACAACTCCCAGCCAGGTTACAATGTGCTTACTTTAATCAGAACAAAACAATCACGGCTAACAGGGCATGATTAATATTTCTTATAACTATAGCTAGTCTCCACTATTCCATTTTTGCCCCCCCAAATGGCATCGACACCTAATGACATCCAGTGTATGAGAAACAAGCCCAGTGCAAGGGGGGAGGCAGAAAGAGGGAGGGAGAGAGTAAGAAAAAGGGATAGTGGAAAAGAGTACTCACAATCTGCAGGTAAATGTCCTAATTAGTGTATAGGTAGGACAGAGCGTTGGAATACGTAAATAGTTCAGAAAATAATTACTAAATAAATGACAGTGATTCTTACGTGTTGTCTCTCTGTACCCATCTCTTCTTTCAGAAGCCTAACGTTCTCTTTTCAGAGGGCTGGTGGTAGCCTGTGTGTTCTTTGCATCTGTCTGTGCAGATCACACACAGGCTCCAGGCACAAGCTAACCCCTCCCCTCCGGAGTGCTAACCTGGTGACCCCTGAAATATGCCTGCTTTGCATTCACAAGACTTAATGTTGATCAGTGTGGGAGCAGGTTGCAAAACGGCCCTTGTGATTCTCCCAGCTGGGTATCAGACACAGCTATTCCAAATGGCTCCTCTCACCTGTTCTGGCTGCCCTGGGTCTGGGGAACACTTATTGAACAATTCAGGTTTCATTCCATCAGCGATTCTTTGCAATAGACCTTTAGGCCCATCTTGGAGTAATCTTCCTTTTTGCTGGCAGCTTAGGAATTCTCCCTTGATTTGTAAAGGAATTTGCAATGCATTTTACATTAATTTGCTGGGTGGAGGGGTACAGAAAATGTGCCATGCTTACAGATAGGATGAGACGAGCTTAGAGACCTCCTTTATGGTTGGGTGAATGAATGCAGGAATAAGTAAATGGGTGAATAACAAAATCCATGCAGAAGCTAGTGGTTCTGAGCATCAAAATCACCTGGAGGACTTGTTGAAACACAGATTGTTGGGCCCCATCCGTAAGTTTTTGGTTCAGTCAGTCTGGAATGGGGCCCGAAACTTTGCATTTCTAACAAGTTCGCAGGTTATGCTGATGCTGCTGGCCCAGGAACCTCACTCTGAGAACCATTGGCATTATCAGTGGCGACCCCTTTAGACCATGAAAGTTGTAGCTGCAAACTTTCAGCCTGATCCTACCAACTAGCTCCTAGGGGCAGTCTAAAATGAATCCCTTGAGACTGTCAGACCTCAGAGGGAAGGTAGGGGAGGGTGGGGATAAGGGAGAAAGATCAACCAAAGGACTTGTGTGCTTGCATATGAGCCTAACCAGTGATCACGGACAACAGGGGGGTGGGGCATGCGTGTGGAGGGGTTTGGAATGGGAATGGGGGGGGGGGTTTGAGGACAAATATGTGATACCTTAATCAATAAAGTAATTAAAAAAATAAAAATAAAATAAAATGAATCCCTTGAGTTGGTGGCTGGTGGATATGGGTGTGTTGCCCACTTTACCTTTAAGCAAGCTCTCCTGGGTAGTGTGAGTGTTAGATTTGAGAGAATTAGAGATGGGGTGTGTGTGTGTGGTTATGTGTTCGCATGACCATCTGTATTGTTACTCTGAAAGGAACTACTGTCCCTTTCCATACCTCTAGTGCTGACTGCTGATCTTCCAGGGTCTCTCTCTTTCGACCGCTTCCCCAAGCCCTTCTCTCTTTTTTAACTTTTTAAAATTTATTTGGGTGACATCCTATATAATAAAGAGCTAATATGCTAATTAGACCGAACAGCCGAACGACCTTCAGAACAAAGCCAGGGCTACGAGGGCTGGCCAGGGCTGCAAGGGGCTGCGAGGGCCAGCCAGGGCAGTGAGGGCCAAGCCCCTTGCACGAATTTCATGCATCGGGCCTCTAATTGGTTAATAAGATATATTTCAAGGGTACATCAACTGTATACTGTGTGTTCACACCCCAAGTCAAGTCTCTTTCCATCACCATTTATCCCCTTCATATGACCTCTTCTACCACCCCCCACTCCTCTTTTCCTCTGGTAATCACCATACTGTTGCCTGTGTCTATGAGGTTGTTTTGTTGTTGTTTTTGCCTAATCCCTTTTCACCCAGCCTAGAACCTTCTGTTTTCTTATCCAGCCTAGGAAGCAAACACCTTAGCTCGCTAGACTCAGTCAATCATTTCCTGAGAGTTGGTGACATCTAGTGGCTAACTGGAGAATCTTTGCTCACATGTAGAGAACGTTCTGGAAAATTAACTGAGCAGCCTGGAAAGCAAAAGCACCTACCTACTTGTGAACCCTCTGAGAAAGGCTTCCTGAAGGGCTTAGGAGGTGAAAGTAATGATTGGCTCATTATGGTATGAGTCAAAATGGATTTCTTGCAGCTGACACAATTAGAAGTCATCAAAGAATCTGAAATCACCTCCAACTGTATCCTCAGTATGATTTTTTAGGAATGGTGCTCAATAAAAAATGTCCTTAAATAAAGTAGTTAGACCAACTTGATATTTACTTTCCCTCTCCAAGTGTTTCTCTGGGTCCTAAGCTCTAAATATACCAAGGATAACAATCCATTTGCAGTCTGGTCAGATCTACAAAGAGATATGTAGAAGTTCAGGTACAGATGGTACTGACCCAAGGGCATCCAGGCTTTAGATCATCAAAAGGTGTAATTGTTAATGGCCAGAAATTTATGATGTGGGCAGAAATTTAAAATAAACAGGTATCACAGGTGTTGTTAATAAGCATATGCAAAGTGTACTTTAACAGAAAAGTTTAAACTACCTGTTATAGGAAAAAGGGAAGGCAATCAGGGATCATGAAGGAAACTGCTTCTTCACGATGCTGTTTTAGGGTTCAGATAAACCTTGTAGAGAGCTGTCATGGGTCACAAAACCTGCATTAGCAGTTTCTTCAGCACTACCCCAGAACTACAGAATTTCAGAAACTCTAGGAGTGGGGCCCAGTAATCAATGATTTAACAAGTCCAGCAAAGGATTCTGTTGCATGCTTAAGTTTGAGAACTACTGGTTTAAAACAAGGTTTAAATGCTCTGAAAAACCTTAAAAAGGGTGCTTAGAGACTATTAAGTTATGAAGGAGACTGAATTACTTCTATAGCATAGGACAACTTTATCAAAACATACAAAAGTGCCTTAAATCTTATTTTGGATTATTTGCTTTTTCTTCTTTGGATTTTGGAGGATGCTGTCTTGAATCAAGTAGTCTCTGGAGTAGCCCAGTAGTCCTGTGGACATGTTGATATAAGGTAAGAAACAGAAAGTTGTTCCACCTGAATATTAATCAAAGTACAAATTAAAATAGCAATGGGATACCATTTTTCAACTAACAAATTGGCCAAGATCAAGAATAATGTGCATCATTGAGGCTATGATGGTAAAAAAATTCCTAAGGGAAACACAATCTTTCCAATAAAAGCTTCTAAAATGTGTGTACCTTTGATTCAGCACTTTTAGGAATATATCTTAGAAATAATTAGTGATATATGCAAGAATGTATGAAGATGCTAATGTATGTTTATAATAATTTTAAAGATTGAAAATAACTTAAACTTCAACAGCAGAGGAATGTGTAAAAGAAAAGGCTCACATAACAGAACATAATAAAAAATCAAGCTGCACAAGATTATTTTTCCAGTTTTTAAAAGGAAGATTTATTTAACAAGTTTCACTTAGTACAATATGTCTAATGGAAATCACAATACAAGGAAAGATTTAAATCAAAGCTTCAGAATTTTATACAAATGACATGACCCTACTCCTAAAGTATCAATTGGTATTACATCTCAAAATTGTCCCAGATCTTAATAAAAAATAAGTGTTCACTCACGTGCCTTATAGGATAGTAAACCAAAAAGCTAGAATTAACAAACATGCCAAATGTTTTCACTTTGAATTATAGACAGAGCTCCTATATTTGAGTTTTACAGAAAAGCATGTTTATCAACACACATCCAAAGTTTTCAATGTCTTGTGGTATAAGAGCAACATTTAACATAGGAGAAACTGCTTTAACCTAAATATGCTTACTGCTTAGGTACACTCCTACAACATAAACTTGAGGAAAGATGAAAATTGTTTTAACAGTTATGGTCAATACTTAATGTTTCAGTGTTCAAAATTACTGAGCTTAAAGTTTGAAAACAATCCTGACTCCCATTTTACAGTAAGCATAAATCACAATCCTGTAATGCAAAAGTGTTAAACGTAACCTTTGTTTTCTTAAAAAAAAGAGAAAGGAAAAAAAGAAAGAAATTGACCTAGAGTGATCAGAATCTATTTCCCATTTACCATATTGGATATGCTAGACAGCCCTCCCATTCTATTCAACTCCCATAAATGCACAGCTTTCATTTCTGTAGTAGCTGTTTGATGCTCCTTTCTCTACCTATGCAAGGTTTGACTGATAGTCACTTGAGTTTTCCTGCAGAACTTGGTCATATCCACTCATACTGCTCTGACCACCATAACCACCTCCATAACCACCACTCAGCTGCTGGCTAGCAGGACCCCCATAACTAGACTGGTTGGATAAGCCCATCCCTCCCATCATTTGGCTACCATAAGCACCACTACTTGCCCCTGCTGTAGAATTCAAAAAGAGTTCTACATAGCTGTGATCATAAGCGCCCCCACTTGTTCCTGCAGTAGAATTCAAGAAGAGCTCCACATATCGGTGTTGCATATTAGCCTTGTCTTTTGCCATAGCTGCCACAGCATCTTCATGAGTAGCAAATTCAACATCTGCCTCACCAGTAACTCTGCCATCGGGTCCAATTTCAATGTGTACTCTCATGGGGTTAAGAGGTGAGAAAAAATTGTAAATATCATTCTCGGTGGCTCTGTAAGGTAATCCCCTCATGTGTACACAGTGCCCTGTGGTGCTCTGGAAACTGGACCCACCATCTCCGTATCTATGATCAGACATTCCTGAAAAACAGTAATTGAGGTCTCTTCCAAATCTATCAGACCCAAAGCCATACCCATCATTATAGCCACCATAATCATCATAGCCTCCATACCCTCCACCATAGGCACCCCGTCTCATCCTTTCAAACCCAGCCCCTCTGCCAATGCTATTATACCCTCTGCCAGTCCCTGGCCTATCATAGGGACCAGGTCGCTGCATAGCCATGAGCTTTCGAGGGGGGTCATAATGGGTTCGGACTTCAGCTCGGCTACTCTTAAAGATTTCAATGTACCTGTGCCCTATTCTTTCCTTGTGTTTCTTTAAGGCCTTTTCAGCTATCTCCTGTGAAGCAAATTGCACAAAGGCCTCCCCTGTGCTCCGCCCTTGAAAGTCCACAGGCAGTGTCATCCCATTTGGCACAATTTCCAACCCTGAAAAAAACTGAACAATCTCCTCCTTGCTACAGCCAAATGGGAGTCCTCTAAGGCGGACGAAGCCATCATTGGCGGTATCAGGACTATTCGGACCTGTATGCTTCAACACCCAATCCATTTCAACACTGTTGGACTTGAATACTTCAACATATCTGTGTCCCATGGTTTCTCTGTCCTTCTTCAAAGCCAATTTCACTTCATCTTCAGATTCAAGTTCGACAAATGCTTCACCACTCGGTCTGCCTTCTCTGGTGTAGATGAAACGAATACCTGATGTGCCATTTTGGATTTTGCAATCAGAGAAGAAGCGCATCACTTCATCAGCAGAGCAGGACCAGGGTAGGCCCCTGACCTTCACCACGAAACCCTCCCTGCCTTCCGTGCTCAGCATCATGGTGACTGTTAGGCTCTTGGTGGCAAGCTCGGATCAATGCAATTTCAGTGTAGCTGAAAAAAATTAGAAGACTTATCATGGAAAAATGTTCACAATACAGTAAGAAAAAAACAATTAATACAAAATTCAAATACACTGGTAGCATTTTGGGTAATACATTCACATAAATAAAAGGACTGCACCAAATTTCTAATTCATTCAACAATTTTTTTGACACCTGATACCTATTATGTGTTGGGTATCATTACTGCTGGTTATTTCTAGATGATAGAATTATGGGAGCTTTTTGTTTCAGGAAATGTTTTCTTTGGAAATTCTGTATGTTCTAAGATCTCTACATTGACCATATATTAACATCATAGTCTAAAGAAAAAGAAGAAAAAAATTAACATCAACAAAATCAGTGGAAGATGCCAGCAAATTAAAAAATGGCTAAATATGATTACATAAAAATGAAAAACTTCATTACATCAAAACATTAAACAGAATTAAAAGACAAACAATACACTTGAGAAGATAACTGCATTAATACCCTTATATAAAGAACTCACACAAATTAATAAAGGGAAATATTAAGGCCTAAGAGATAAATGGAAAAAAGACATTATTGGGAATTCACACATTTGTTTTACATTTTTCAGCGGCCAGGTCCAGTACTTGGCTCTGGCATACAAGGATCAATAATCCCAAAAAGGACTTATGGTCCTACAGGGGTACTATATGCCTTTATTAAAAACAAAAGGGCAAATAAACATATTATCTCTGCTATGTCAGAATTATGTGCAGGGTGAAAAGGTATTAAAGCAGGGCGTGGTTGGTCAATTCTATCAGCTGGCACAGAACAGTTAAATGAAACAGACTAACTGGTTCAGGGATCCATAAATCAATTTTAAAAAATTACGATAGAGCATAAAATAGGAAGAGGCAAGGCAGGAGATAATGCTGGCAAGATAGAGATCAGGTCCCAAAGGCCTTATTTGACAAATGTTAAGGGCCTTTAACAAGGGGAGTGAAGGGAGTGGAGTGAGGGGAGAAGGGAGCAAGGAGATAGAAGTTAGGGGAAGGGGAGTGAAGGGATAGGAGTGAGGAGAGGGAAGGGACATCTTCAGACCCCTTCCAGATAGATCGCCCTAAAAACAGTGTAGTACTCAAACAGAGGGGGTTGAGGTGACACTAGCAAGATCAGTTAGAACCCTGATCTCCTAGAGACATGTTAAGGATTCACCTAAGACAGGGGTGGGAAACATCTGGAAGGCCGTACAAGGCCCGAAATCATTTGGTCTGGCCCTGCCAAGGCATTAGGTGTGAATTAATTAAATGTTTTACCAAATATAGCAGGCTAATTTTTAAGCTTCTAATTTTGTATGGCCACGAATGATGTTATAAGTATCCAAATGCAGAAAAAACGTTCCCCACCCCTGACTTAAGGCATCAGCAATTTAAAAAAAGGAAGACATGATCTATGTATTCAAAGCAGTGGACTCTGTGGAACTTAATAACTGATTAAATATAGCAGAAAAGAGAGATGAGGATACAGGAGAGGGGTCTAGGAAATGTTCAAACTCCATGAATCACCAGAAATGCACCTTAAAACCAGAATTAAATTGCCACTTTTCACCCATCAAGATAGCGAAAACTAACCAGTGAGGATAAATCAATGCTGATATTCAGGGTTCACAAACTAACACACACCCAGAAGAGTGAAAGTTGGTACAGTAAATCCACTCTAGGTTATGTGCCATAAGGAGATGATCTGAAATTCAAAGATTTATGGAGCTATATATTCACTGAAAGGTATTTCATTAAGAAAGACAGAATATTACACAATTTTTAAAAATTATAAAAATATTTAATTACATGAGAAATTACTCTGCTATAATCTTAAGTGACCCAAGATCACAGCTACTTTATAATCTCAACCATGTAAAAAACATATATTCTTCAACCCTGCTAGAACTCCTTCCAGAGCCTGGTCAACTGAAATACAAATGTTCACTGCAGCACTGTTAGTAATTGCAGAAAATTAGAAACCTAATTATCCATCAATAGGGGGACAGCTGAATAAAGTATACTTTATCCTTAAAGTGGATGCTATGAAGTTTTTAAAAAGATCTGCCCTGGCCTAAGATTTCCAAAATATATTAAAAATATGCATAGTATGATCCTACTTATTTGAAAATATAAGCATGCATGTATGTATGTTTGTAAATGCAAAGAGGAAGATATGGAGGCATATAATACAAACTTGTTTTTTTGAGGAAAGAACTGGAGGGTAGGAAGAGTGGAGTGGATTTCCACTTCATATCCCATATCCTATATACTACTACATAGGTTTAATTTTTTTTAATCATTGTAATTGGAATTTAAAAAGCAATGTTAGGTTTATAGCTTTTTCAATTTCATTTTTAAAATTTTTGGTGCATGCCCTAACCGGTTTGGCTCAGTGGATAGAGCGTTGGCCTGGGGACTGAAAGGTCCCAGGTTCGATTCTGGTCAAGGACATGTACCTTGGTTGCAGGCACATCCCCAGTAGGAGGTGTGCAGGAGGCAGCTGATGAATGCTTCTCTCTCATCGATGTTTCTAACTCTCTATCTCTCTCCCTTCCTCTCTGTAAAAAATCAATAAAATATATTTAAAAAACGTTGGTGCATTCTTAATTTTCTAGAGTAATTATTGTAATTCAGCAAAAATGTTTGCTTTTCTGGAGTTTGGTATAGCAAATTTTATGCAAGTTTCTGATTTGGTACGTGGGTGGCTTATCTGACATGGTCTGGGAACACTGGGCCTCTAGAAAAGTACAAAGTGTACTAACTGCCATAAAACTAGAGGATTCAATTCAACAAACACTAACTGCCCATTATATGCCTTGCACAGCGCATCTGCGGTGGTTAACAGTCGTCATATAAACCATTTTTAGATTTGAGCGATAGATTTTTCGGACTAGTTTTTGGCCTGTCTTAACTCTTGAAACACCCGCCCCATTTAATGTCCCTGCAGCACTCTAGGCCTTAATCCCCTCTGTAGTGGCAGCAGGAAAGTTCTACTTCGTTACTGTATCACCGGGAAGGCCACTAATACTCCATTGCCTGAAGTAGGAACCAGGATTCCATTTGTGAGTTAAGAATTTGTGTATTTATGTGTCTTACACACATACTTTTTATACACCAAGTGCTGAGTAGTTATCTCTGGGTAATGAATTACAAGTATTTTTTTTAAAACTTATAGTAAAAAAAAAACTTATATTGTTATTTTTCGAATGTTCAAAATTGAACAAATTGTTATAAGCAAAAAAACGTTATTTAAATACTCAACTCAGTAAAAACATTTATTGGGCTCCTCTGTTAGGCACGTAACATTTACCTAGATGTGATTTTACATATAAACTGACTTGGTGCCTCTCCCTACAATCAGGCAGTGGAGACTGAATGCCTGAAAGGATGGACGAGCGCTCAGACCACTAGTCTCAATATGTTATTTTTTTCCTAATTTACGGATGTGGTTTTCCAACGTTTTTCTCCGTCAGGTTTCTCTTAAGGGCTCCCCTGAGACCCGCCCAGACAGAGAGAGATACAAAAACCACACACAGTCACGAACGTCCACCATTTCCCCACCAGGCGCAGCAAAGGCGGCTTCCCGGCACTGAGATGGGGGAGTGGGGGGCGGGGGAAGAGAAAGCGAGGAGCGAAAAAGGAGAAGGCGGCCTGCGGACCCCCGCTTTGGTCTTCATTATCGCCACCCCTGGGTCCCCAGTTCCCACCCACACACCAACCTCCAAAGATGCCGGACGATGTTCCTCCTGCCCTCAAACGGCTATAGCGAGACGGTAGACGACGACCGAACTACTTCTGCTCACGTAAGCGAATGATCACGTGAGCACCTACGTCATGTGAGATCTCGGTCACGTGAGTTAACTCCGCTTAAAACTCTGGATCACTAAAGAGCACACTTCCTTCCGATATGGGAATAGGGCGGGCCCATGTTTAGGAAGAAAGAGCGTGATTGGTTGCGGTGCGTCTTACGTGACTGATCATTGGTCCGTCTCTGGGGATAACCGTCCCAGTTGCCTGAGAAACAACAACGTCATTACGTAACTCTCCAGTGATTGGCCCGCCCCTAAGGTTAAACTTAAAATCCCAGTTTACCGCGGAAATAAGTTCTGCTTGGTTACATTGATGATGAGGCTGACTAGTAGACGACTCCAGCGGCTGGGCTGCGTGCTGGCGCTTAGCTTCATGGCCCTGGTTCTCCGGGAGATTTCTGGGGCCTGGGCCCTGGACAATGGCTTGGCCATGACCCCTACCATGGGTTGGCTGCACTGGGAGCGCTTCATGTGCAACACGGACTGCACAGAAGAGCCGGATTCCTGTATCAGGTATCGAGCTTTGGGCACGCCCTTCCCTTCGCCTTTCCGTGTGTTTGGAGGGGTAGAGGTTCTCAGCGGGAACATTTGAGCCAGAGGGAGAGCTTCCCCACTGCTGCTGCTTTTTTATTCCCAGCGAATTGGCTCGGTGGCGACTAGCCCTAAATTTTCTCATTATGACCCCTCCTGGGGTGGGAACCCTGCCAGCGGCCAACTTCTCTGGCCTCTCAGTCTCTGCCGGATTACCGAGCTAGGGACTTTTTTCATTTACCATCCAGTTCCGTTCAAACCTTCTTGTGAGCTGCTGCCCTACTTCTAATGGTACTAGCAGCAAGCACAGCTGCAGTGAGTAGGAGAGAGGACTTTTCTTCTTTTTTGGTCACAGGGTTCCTTGACTGTAACTTGAGGGAGTTTAGAAGGACTATGGAGTCTCTGCGATCTCCCCACCCTCTCTCCCATGAGTGTGGCCTCTGGCTGTAGGGTTGACCTGAAGGAACTTTGTACAGGCATACCTCATTTTGTTGCACCTTGCTTTACTGAGCTTCAGAGATTTTTTTTTTGATTTTTTTTTTTTTTTTTTTTTACAAATTTAACGCCAGACCCTCAACCAGCAAAAACATTAGGACTCACTTTATTGCGGTGGTATGGAACCAGATTCGCAGTATCTCCGAGGTATGCCTGTATATGGAAGCCAAGTGTTGAGGCTTGTTGGCTCAACAACTGGCCAGGAGCAACCTGGGTGTAATCTGAAACCGCCCCAGGAGAGCAGGGCTGGGAGAAACCCCAGAAAGTGGCAGACCCATCCAGATTAGTAAGTGGCTGTTTTAGTGGCCAGGGAACTTACCTATGCAGCTTTTCTTGGGAGGCTGCAAGAGGAATATCCACATCTGCCGGCCGGCCGGCCGGCCAAATAAAAGCTTGTACAGAGGCCTTAAGCTGGGTGTAGTCACGTACAGGCATACCTCAGAGATATTTCGGGTTCGGTTCTAGGTATCACAATAAAGGAAGTCATGTTTTGCTGGTGAGGGGTCTTTGCCTTGAATTTGTAAAAACGCAACATCTGTAACGTGCAATAAAGCGGAGGGGGGTATGCCTGCGTACCTTCCTGAAGTTTCAACACATTTCTCTCAAGGCTATATCCTTGGGGCAGCTTCTGAGAGCGTGGAAGGCAAGCAGAATGAACATTCCAAGGACAGGGGAGGGGATCAACAATTGTCAGGTCCCACTGCAGGTTCAACATCTTATCGCTGATCTTCCCCAACAATGCTGCCTGGATAAGACAGGTATTGCACCTATCTGATCAGCACATTCGTTGTCTGTAAATTGGGAATAACAACTCTGACCTCAGGGAGTTGACTCAGAAGGATCTGTAAAATAGTGGGGTGTTTTATTTAAAAATTTTAATTACAATTAACACACAATATTCGATTAACTTCAGGTGTACAACATAGTGATTAGACATTTATGTAACTTACAAAGTGATCACCCTGATAAATCTAGTACCCATCTGTCATATCAGTTTCTTTTTTATTGTTTGTTGGGATGACACTGGTTAATAACAGAATAGTTCTTAAACAGTCCTATGAATGTCTTTACAGCTTTACAGATAAAATTAGAATGTTGGTCAAACATTACAGAATTAATGGACCCTCTAAGTTTCAGAAAAAGTCCATTGTGACCCTGGGGTAAAGTGTATAGCAATTGTGCCCATCACATATTTCTTTTTCTTTTAATTTTTTTCTAAGTGGTGGTTGTCTTTATTTTTGTATCTGATTATAAAACTAATGCATAATCAATGCAAAAAGTATAGATAGTAAAGAAGAGTATAATGAAAATAAAGATTCCCCTCATTCCACCACCCAGAAGTAATCATGGTTAAAATGGTAATATAAGGTCTTGGAATAGTTTTTTAGTAAGTAACACAGATCACAGATTTCTTTTTTTTTCTCATTATTTCCAATAAAAATGAAATTATGTTTATGTTGAGTTGTTAGCAAGATTCTGAACTTTGCTTGCCTACTTTCAAATTCTAGCTTGCTGTTACTTAGCCATATGACCTTGGGCAAATGAATTACTCTTCCTAAATGTAAGCCTGTCATAGAATAAGAACTTCATAAATGCAAGTTGTGTGTATATTCCATATTTTATGTAAGAAAATTCCTGTTGATAGCTATTCAGGCTCTTCAGTTTTTCATTATTGTGAACAAAACTATACATCACTGTACATCATCTGATTATTTCCTTAGAAGTGTAATTACTGGGTCCAAGTATATGCTCATTTTGTGACATACAAACTGTCCTCCCCAAAAGTTTTACAAATGCACAGTCCTAACTATAGTGTATGTGAATGCCTGTTTCCCCACACCCTGGCCAACACTGCATTTTTGTCATTCTTTTAAAACTTTGTCAATCAGGTAGGTGTTTTTATTTTCATTTATTTGATTTGTAATAAAATTAAACATCTTCTCATTTGTTAAATTGGCTCTTGGCACGGTTTCTTTTATAGATTGCCTATTTGTGTTAGTTCCTTATTTTTCAACTGTAATGTTTTGTTTGTTGTGTTTTTTTTTTTTTGCTTTTTGGATGATATTTTGTTTTTGTCTATAATATGGTGGTTTTTGCTATACATTGGTTTTAACATTTATATATCAAATATAAATTTTTTCCTTTATTATTTCTGACTCTGGCATAATGCTGAGAAAGTACTTTCCTACCTGAAAATAATATAGTCATTATGTTTTCTACTAGTATGTTTATGAATTTTTAAAATATTTAAATCTTTAATGTGTCTGGCCTTTAATATCCTATAAAGAATACCGTATTTAATATTAACTAAATTCCATGGTACCAAATGGCTGGAAGGATCTCTTTCTGAACATTCTCTTTAATTCCATTGATTTGTGTATTCTAATGCTACTGGTACTACACCAGCTTCATTTATTTTTTTGCAGAATGATTATATGTTTAATCTTTCAGGTGAACCTTTCAAATCATGTTGCCAAGTTCCTTAAAAAGTCCTTTTGGGATTTGTTCAGGGTTTTATTAAATGCATAAAGGGCCCTGGCTGGTGTAGCAAAGTGGTTAGAGCATCAACTGGGGCATGGAAGGGTCTCGGGTTCGATTCCCTGTCAAGGGCATGTTACCTTGGTTGCGGGTTCGCTCCCTGCCCCCAGTCTGGGCATGAGTGCAGGAGGCAACTAGTCGATATTTCTCTCTCTCTCCCTCCCTCCTTTCCTTCCACTCTCTCTAAAAATCACTAGGGAAAAAATATATCCTCAGGTGAGGATTAACCAAAAAATGCATAAAGTGTAGGGAGAATTAGCTTCTTTTTATTTTTTTATTTTTTTAAAATATATTTTATTAATTTTTTACAGAGAGGAAGGGAGAGGGATAGAGAGTTAGAAACATCGATGAGAGAGAAACATCGATCAGCTGCCTCCTGCACACCTCCTACTGGGGATGTGCCCGCAACCAAGGTACATGCCCTTGACCGGAATCGAACCTGGGACCTTTCAGTCCTCAGGCCGACGCTCTGTCCACTGAGCCAAACCGGTCAGGGCGAGAATTAGCTTCTTTTTAATATTGAGTTTCTTATCCAAGAGCAAAATGATACCTTAAATTTATTTCCAGGTATTTTAGGTTTTCCTGTTGTTTTTTGGGTTGCTCTTGTAAATGGTATCTTTTTCTCCAGCTAGGTTATTGTTGATAGCCAAGGAAGCTGTTGATTATACCTATTTGTATTAGTCCCCTATTTTTCAATTGGAATGCTTTTTGCATTTGGGATATTTTGTTTTTGTCTATCATGTTATGAATATGGTGGTTCTTACTGTATTTTGGTTTTAACATTTATATATCAAATATAACTTTTTAGTTTCTTTTTTTTCAATTTTTTTTATTAAGGTATTATATGTGTACATATCTTACCATTGCCATCCCCCACCCCACTCCCATATATGCCCTCACCCCCCAGAGTTTTGCATCCATTGGTTATGCTTATTTGCATGCATACAAGTCCTTTGATTGATCTCTTATCTCCCCCACCTCTCCCTAACTTTCCCCCTGTAATTTGACAGTCTGTTTGATGCTTTACTGTCTCTGTATCTGTCTTTTTGTTCAAGTTTATAATGTTCTTTATTATCCATAAATGAGTGAGATCATGTGGTATTTTTCTTTCATTGACTGGCTTATTTCACTTAGCATTATGTTCTCCAATTCCATCCAGGTTGCTGCAAATGATGAGAATTCCTTCTTTTTTATGGCAGCATAGTATTCCATTGTGTAGATGTACCACAGTTTTCTGATCCAGTCATCTGCTGACGGGCACCTAGGCTGTTTCCAAATCTTAGCTATGGTGAATTGTGCTGCTATGAACATAGGGGTGCATATATCCTTTCTGATTGGTGTTTCTAGTTTCTTCGGATATATTCCCAGGAGTGGGATTACTGGGTCAAATGGGAGTTCCATTTTCAGTTTTTTGAGGAAACTCCATACTGTTCTCCACAGTGGCTGCACCAGTCTGCATTCCCACCAGCAGTGCACGAGGGTTCCTTTTTCTCCGCATCCTCGCCAACACTTGTCGTTTGTTGATTTGTTGATGATAGCCATTCTGACAGGTGTGAGATGGTACCGCATTGTTGTTTTGATTTGCATCTCTCGGATAATTAGTGATGTTGAGCATGTTTTCATGTGTCTCTTGGCCTTCCTTCTGTCTTCTTTTGAAAAGATTCTATTTAGGTCTGTTGCCCATTTTTTTATTGGATCATTTATCTTCCTTTTATTAAGTTGTATAAGCTGCCTGTAGATGTTGGAGATTAAACCTTTATCAGTGATGTCATTTGCAAATATGTTCTCCCATGCAGTAGGCCTTCTTGTTGTTTTGTTGATGGTTTCTTTTGCTGTGAAAAAGCTTTTTATTTTGATGTAGTCCCATTTGTTAATTTTCTCTTTAGCTTCCATTGCCCTAGGGGCAGTGTCAGTGAAGAATTTCTTTTGGCATATGTCTGAGATTTTGCTGCCTGTGGATTGCTCTAGTATTTTTATGGTTTCCCGTCTTATGTTTAAGTCCTGTATCCATTTTGAGTTTATTTTTGTGTATGGCGTAAGTTGGTGATCAAGCTTCATTTTTTTGCATGTATCTGTCCAATTTTCCCAACACCATTTATTGAAGAGACTGTCTTGACTCCACTGTATGTTCATGCCTCCTTTGTCAAATATTAATTGAGCATAGTGGTTTGGGTTGATATCTGGATTCTCTATTCTGTTCCATTGATCTATATGTCTGTTCTTGTGCCAGTACCAGGCTGTTTTGAGAACAATGGCTTTGTAATACAGCTTGAAATCTGGTATTGAGATCCTGCCTACTTTATTCTTCTTTCTCAGGATGGCTGTGGCTATTCGGGGTCTTTTTTTATTCCAGATGAATTTTTGGAGAGTTCTTTCAAGGTCTGTGAAATATGCCATTGGTATTTTAATGGGGAGTGCATTGAATCTATAGATTGCTTTGGGTAGTATGGACATTTTAATGATGTTGATTCTACCAATCCATGAACATGCCTTTTCAATTTCTTGCATTGCACATTCCTATTTTAATTGTTTAGGGTTCTTAGGGTACAAATATTAAGATTGGGGGCAGGGAGAAGGAAAAAGGCTCAGTCCATTTTAACTTGCTTTGATTGTGATTACTACCCAACTATTACTGGGTTGAAAAAAATTGAAAGCCCCAAGGTACCTAACAAATAGGAAGTACCCAAGCATTTGTTTAATTAATTGTAATGATTCTTGGAATTTCTCTTTTAGTGAGAAGCTCTTCATGCAGATGGCAGATCTCATGGCCTCAGAAGGCTGGAAGGAAGTAGGATATGAGTACCTCTGCATTGATGACTGTTGGATGGCTCCCCAAAGAGACTCAAAAGGCAGACTTCAGGCAGACCCTAAACGCTTTCCTAGTGGAATCCGCCATCTATCTAATTATGTGAGTATATAGATAATTTTCTTTTTCATTCAGGAGACCAAATAATTCTGTATGGAAACTTGTTCAAAAACACTTAGAGAATAAAATAGCTGCCATTATCTGAAGATTGAATTGTAAGGCTTATCAGGTGGAATTTTCATCTGTCAGCAGATATATATTTTGCAACACTTCTTGAGGCCCATCTTGAGTAAGTTCTCCTTTTGCTGAAACAGCCAAATTCTCTGGGAAGAAAAAGGAACTTGGTTCTTGACATATGTGTGCATATATTTCCATATAAACTTTGAGCAGTATTGTAATTGTACTATAAACTAGAATTTTAGAAGATATACTTGCTAAAGATTTTTAAGAGTAATCGAGCCAAACATTAGGTAAAGGCAATGAAGACATTTTATTTAGTACTGTTGTAGTAAGGGAAGGAGCTGAGCTCAATTCTGAATATAACAAAGGCAAGTGGGGATTTGTAGCCAAAAAGCAGATTGGGAGGATCACTGGATGGAAAATTACTAAGGGGAGGAGGATTCTTGCTAAGAATAGGCCAAGGACTTACACATCAAGGGTGGAAGATGAGGAACTTGATCATATATCAAGAGTAGGAGGAAGACTTAATAGGATTCTTGCTAAAAGTAGACACTGACTGACAAAGTTGAGGCCCACTTGAGAAGAGAGCTTAGAGGAGCCTAACCAAGGTTTGGTCAAGGAGAGACTCTGTCCAGATATCATTGCCCTGGAAAGGTAACTATTAGGTTCCCATCAGAGAAAGATTAGAGTGGCTGATAACTTTCTCTTCAGTTCTATGCTATAGCTTACATGTGAGTTTGAACTCAGCAGAATTGGAGAATTTGCTCTTTGTCTCCCAATAAACTCATCTACATAATTTTTGGGACTTGTGAAAAAAAAATGCCCCAGTACCTGGTGAAGTGTGTCGCTTCCCACAGCATGGAGTGGTTCTCTCTGCTTCATGATTGCACTTCTATTGTGGTGGCTTTCCTCTCATTTCAGGTCCATAGCAAAGGACTGAAGCTAGGAATTTATGCAGATGTTGGGAAAAAAACCTGTGCAGGCTACCCTGGGAGTTTGGGATACTATGACATTGATGCTGAGACCTTTGCCGACTGGGGCGTAGATCTGCTAAAATTTGATGGTTGTTACTGTGACACTGTGGAACAGTTGGCAGATGGTATGTTTCATTCAAGAGATTTAGCCATGAGCAAAGAGAAGAACTTTGAAGCCAAGGTAACTGGGTATCCACAGAACTAATCTTCCCATTTTAAGTACCCAGTCACAATATTGGAAATAATTATTCTCAATATGCCAGAGCTACTACCTCTTTTCTTTCAGTTTGTCCATGCACTCATTCATTCATGCAGTATAAAGTCCATGCTACTTAACCACAGCTAATACTGTGTACTTTTAATTAAAGAGGGCTCTGAGTTAATTACAAATAGTAATTCTAACTCTTTAACATAATTTGGGAAAGCATCTAGAATGTTAAACAGTCACAGAGAAAGGGGCATCTTCATGACTGCCTTTCCTCAATATATGCACCATCCCGCACTATATCCTCAGAACAATCCCAGCAGTCTGGGAGGTATTAGACACAATTTCAACACAGAGAAGCTACCTGTCTCTGCTGCTGGTTTAAAATATAAACATGGCCCTTCAGGGAAGCCCCTGTTGGAAGTCCCTTTCTTCCCCTTATTTTACCCATTGTTTTCTCATTCAGGTTATAAGCACATGTCCTTGGCCCTGAACAAGACTGGCAGAAGCATTGTGTACTCCTGTGAGTGGCCCCTTTATATGTTGCCCTTTCAGAAGGTGAGCTAGTGACTCCAGAATTTAATAGAGCCTTGGTGATAGGTTTTCAGGACTTGAGAACAAAGGTCTCCTTCAAAGTCCCATCTTACTTAACAGTCTCATCCTACCATCTCTCCCAGGACCCAATCACTTCTTATCATCCCCACTGCTCCAACTGGAGTCTAAGCTACCACCACTTGGAAAGTCAGTCATCTTTGATTTTTCCCTTTGTCTCATGATTCACAACCTGTTCATCAGCAATCCTATCAGTACTATCTACAAAATAAATCCTGAATCAGCCCATTTCTTTCCATCTCTGCTGCATCCATCTTGGTCTTTCAAGCCACCATCATCACTCACCCCAAATGATCCCAACAACCTTCCCTCTCACTTCCACTCTCCACCTACCTCCAACCATTTTTTCAGCAGCACCAAAGTGTCCTTGTTAAAATGTAAGTGGAACACTCCCCTGTTTAAAATCCTTAACGGGCTTCCCATTGCACTTGGAATACAATCAAACCCCACTGATCTGGCCCTGGACTATCTCTCCAACCCCATTCCCCATCACTCGCCCTCATTGCACTGGTGTTCTTTCTGTCCCCCAACACTCCAAGCCTATTGCTGCCTCAGGGCCTATTGCTTATTGTTTTCTGCCTGGTATGGTCTTTGCCAAGATTTCTGAGCTCCTTCTTAACATTGAGGTCTCATACCAGATACCACACACTCAGACTGATCTTCTCTAACTACTCTAAAATAGTGTTCTATTCTGCCCTGGTCAGGTGGCTCAGTTGGTTGGAGTATCGTCCCATACACCAAAGGGTTGCAGATTTGATTCCTAGTCAGGGCACAAACACGTTGCGCGTTTGATCCCCGCACCATGGGAGGCAACCGATTTCTCCCCTCACCAACCCCGTCTCCCCCCCATCCCTTCCTCTCTCTCAAATTAAAGAAAACATATCCTCAGGCAAGGATTTTTGAAATATATTTATAAAAAATAGTGCTCTAACCCAGCCAGTGTGGCTCAGTGGTTGAGCATCAACCTATGAACCAGGAGGTTGTGGTTTGACTCCCTGTCAGGGCATATGCCTGGGTTTTGGGCTTAATCCCCAGTGTGGGAGATGCAGGGGGCAGCTGATCAATGATTCTCTCTCATTGATGTTTCTCTCTCTCTCTCTCCCTCTCTGAAATATATATATAGTGCTCTATCCATTCATTCTTTACCACATTAACCTATTTAGTTTCCATCAAAGACCTTAGCACTATATAGAATCATATGTTAACTGACTTACTGTCTGTCTCCCCACTAGAATATAAGTTCCAGGAGGGCAGGGACATTGTCTGACTTTATCACTAGCATATGGTAAGTGTTGAATAATTATTTATAGAATGAATCCCTGTTATTTCTTTTTTTGTTGTTATTAATCTTCACCCAAGGATATTTTTCCATTGATTTTTAGAGAGAGTGGAAGCGGGGGTGGGGGGAGAGACAGAGAGAGAAACATGGATGTGAGAGAGACACATCGATTGGTTGCCTCCTGCATGCACCCTGACCAGGGCCAGGGATCAAGCCCACAACGGAGGTATGTGCCCCTGACCAGAATTGAACCCAGGGCCCTTCAGTCCTCAGGCCAATGCTGTATCCACTGAGCCAAACCGGCTAGGGCTGTTATTTCTAATCTCTAAAATAGTCTTCACCTTTCTCTTCAACATCTTAAACCTTGGATATCCCATGTGCCTATTTATAAACATGTATTTGTTCTGTTAACAAATTATATGCCATTCAGATTGCTTTATGTTTGATGAGTTCTAGTAATTTTTCAGCTGCTTTTACTTATTAGGTCGTTTGTTATTTGTGATTTTAAATGTTGTACAGTACATGTTCATTTTAGAAGTTTGAAAATAGTGAAGTGTAAAAAAATGTCATTCCTCCATAATCCCAGTATTTAGTTACCATTGGTAAATTTTCAGCATAAACATTGTTTAAGCCATTTTAAGTAGAAATTTTAAGTTATATGGCCTAATTCTGAAGCAAAATTTTTACAATGAAGATCCATTATAATAAGGATTTAGCTCTCCTCAATGGAGACTTTTAAGCTATAAACTAAAGAGAAGGCTACAAGTTCTTCCTTTAAACTTGACTATTTTCATCTCACAAGAATATTAGTAGAAAGTAAGCAGAAGAGTTACAGTATCTCTGTTTTCACAGCCCAATTATACAGAAATCCGACAATACTGCAATCACTGGAGAAATTTTGGAGACATTTATGATTCTTGGCAAAGTGTAAAGAATATTTTGGCCTGGACCTCATCTAACCAGCGGACACTTGTTAGTGCTGCAGGACCTGGGGGTTGGAATGACCCAGATATGGTAAGAACCTGAGTCCTCTGTGTTCAAACCCCTGCAGTGGGCCTGTTTCCTATTGGCATTCAAGGTAAATTGGGAAGTTCCTTGGAGCAGCCTTTAGGTGAGCGTACTCAAAACAGGGTGCCATGGAAAGTGGCTTCTGTGTCTACATAACTTTAAGAATGTTTGTCTTCTCTCATTTGAATTCTAATTTCACTCTTTGTCCCAGTTAGTGATTGGCAACTTTGGCCTCAGCTGGGATCAGCAGATAACTCAGATGGCCCTCTGGGCTATCATGGCAGCTCCGTTACTCATGTCCAATGACCTCCGACACATCAGCTTTCAAGCCAAAACCCTCCTACAGAATAAGGATGTAATTGCCATCAACCAGGACCCCTTGGGCAAGCAGGGGTACCTACTTAGAAAGGTATAGTAAATGTTCTCTGGAAGGAAATAGGAATTGGACAAGAATATGTTCTCCTGCCTTCTAGTTTAAAATTCATCCAAATGGCCCTGCCCGGTTTGGCCCAGTGGATAGAGTGTTGGCCTGCGGACCGAAGGGTCCTGGGTTCGATTCTGGTCAAGGGTACGTACCTCGGTTGCAGGCCCCTCCCCAGCCGTCCCTGGTTGGGTTGTGCAGGAGGCATCCAATCGACGTGTTTCTCTCACATTGATATTTCTCTGTCTTTCCCTCTTTTTGTCTTTCCCACTCTCTTCCACGGTCTCTGAAAATCAATGGGAAAATATCCTCAGGTGGGGATTTAAAAAAAATAATGAAATTCATCCAAATGTTTATTTGGGTTATGTATTTTAAGATGGCTTTATACTCAAATGCCAACTTTGTCGTGGACCTAAATTTATTATATATTAAGATATGCACTGATCTTTTGAGAATATATTTTTTAATCTCAATATAATCAGTAATTAAGCTTTTTTGCTACAATCATTACTTTAATTCCCAAACATGCTACAAGATAATTTTAATTTTTCCTAGAAGTGTTTGGTAGTTCTGACAATAAGACTGAATGCTACAAGGCAGCTTACTGCTAGTTACCAAGTTATCACACCTATTTTCTTGGCTTGTTTTTCAGGAAGACAGCATTGAGGTATGGGAACGCCCTCTCTCAAATTTAGCCTGGGCTGTGGCTGTGGTAAACCTGCAGGAGATTGGTGGACCTCGTTCTTACACCATCAGTCTTGCTTCCCTGGGTCAAGGAGTGGCCTGCAATCCTGCTTGTCATATCACAGAGCTCCTCCCTGTGAAGACAAAGCTTGGGTTTTATGAATGGACTTCCTATGTAAAAACTCGAATAAATCCCACAGGCACCGTTTTGCTTCAGCTAAAAATAAGCCAGACTACATTTTAAAAGCTTCCTTAAAAACTGTTATTGATTTTTCTTAGAGGGATAGGAAAAGAAACATCAAGTTGTTGTTCCACTCAATTATGCATTCATTGGTTGATTCTGGGCATGTGCCCTGATGGGGATCAAACCCACAACCTTGGCTTATCTGGATGATGCTCTAGCCAACTGAGCTACCCTGCCAGGGCAAAAAAAGCTTCCTTAAAAAATCGTAATTTTTTGCCAATGACCACACATCTGTCCTTATCTTCCATTCTCACTTCAGCTATTCTTTGATTTACCTGAATAAAATTTCACTACAGCCCTGGCCAGTGTGGCTTAGTTGGTTGGGCATCCTCCCATGCGCTAAAAGGTTGCTGGTTGGATTCCTGGTCAAGGCGCATGCCCAGGTAAAAAAATTTCACTACAGAAACCAATGGTTCAAAAGGCCTAAAGTATGTTTTAACAATTCCTTTGCCCGCCAAGTAATTAAAGTTGGA
This sequence comes from Eptesicus fuscus, assembly GCF_027574615.1. Taxonomy (NCBI): domain Eukaryota; kingdom Metazoa; phylum Chordata; class Mammalia; order Chiroptera; family Vespertilionidae; genus Eptesicus; species Eptesicus fuscus. The sequence goes on along the minus strand of NC_072473.1, from coordinate 70,950,685 downwards.
AGACTGTCCTGGCCAATGGCTCATTTGGAGCATGGTCCCACATACCGAGGTTGCTGTTCATATTCTGTATGTGGTCAGGGCACATACAGAATATAAACAGTTCATGTTCTGTCACATCTCTGTTTCACTCTAGGATCAGTGAGCTTATCCTCGGGTGAGGATTTAAAAAAAATTGGAAGTCTAATCATTGTCAGCTGATAAAAATTGCAATGAAATTGGTGAACCATGACTCAGTCATCCAGATACATACATTTGGAAGCAGCCCTAGCCAGTTTGGCTCAGTGGATTGTTAGCCTGGGGACTGAAGGGTCCCTGGTTTGATTCTGGTCAAGGGCACATGCCTGGATTGCAGGCTCGATCCCCAGTAGGGCTCATGCAGGAGGCAGCTGATCAGTGATTCTCTCATCATTGATATTTCTATGTCCCTCTCCCTTCCTCTCTGAAAAAAATAAAAATACATAAATTTGGAAGCAAATTGCTCCATCTCAGTGAGATGCCCTTCCAGTTACCAAAGTATGTAGCATACTTACTGTGTCATCCAGTTTTACTGCACAAGTAGAACTCAGTAAGCTATATCCTTCATTCTTTATTAAGGTATTACATGTGTCCTCACCCCCCCCCCCCGTGTCTGTGTCCATTGGTTAGGCTTATATGCATGCATACAAGTCCTTTGGTTGATCTCCCCTTACCCCCACCCTCCCCTCCTTTCCCTCTGAGGTTTGATATTCTGATCAATGCTTCAGTCTCTGGATATCCTTTATTACTAAGAGCGGAATCTCAGTAATACACAAAGATGAAAGGGATTTGAACTTGAAATGGTTAGGCAATTTAAAAAATGGATTATCACTGCTAGGTTCCATTTAGGATTTTAATTAACTAGGAATTATGTCATTTGCATCATGAAAAGAGTTTGTATAAATTTGAGATGGGGGGTTGTGAGGGCAGCCAGCATGGCTCAATGATGGATTCCTGGTTAGGCCATATGCCTGGGTTGCAGGCTCAATCCTGTTGGGGCATGCACCAGGCACTGATGATTCATCATTGATGTTTCTATCTCTCCCTCTGAAATCAATAAAAATGTATCTTTTAAAAAAGTTTGAAGGGGGTGGTGTATCAAAATGTTTGGGTGGTATGAGTAGTCTGAAGACATGTAATGCCTAGAGAACAGGGCCCAAATTCTATACAGGAAACAACCGGTGTTTTTCCTCTGAAGATCAATAAAAACATCCAAGAATTAAAAAAAATGATTGAACTCATAAAGGTATGTGAGACAAATTATTTCACTCTTGGTAAGCTCAACATTCACTATGGATACCAATAACAACAAAAGGGATCCCATGAAGCCCCAAGTGCCATCACAACATCTGATTTGAGTTCAACCAAATTCAATCCAAAATGAGTCAAGTATCAAACCCATTAAGCTTGAATTTCCCCTTGTGGGACACTAGTTTACTACCTTCCCAAATAGACCAATTGCAACCACATGAAGTGAACACATCAAGATTTTATTGTCATATAGTAAAACAAAATATGACGCTCTAGAACTGGATCACTTGACCCTGCAATAGAAAAGGGGGAAAAAGTGAGTTTTTCTCTTGCAAAGAACCTCTGTTCCATCAAGTGTCTACTCCTGATAATTCTTACTCTCCCCCTTCCCGCTCTGGTGTGGCTCAGTGGTTCAACTCCAGTCAGGGTACATGCCCGGGTTGCAGGCTTGGCCCCCTACTAGAGGTCTTTCAGGAGGCAGCCAATCAATGATTCTCATCACTGATGTTTCTCTCTCCCTCTTTGAAATCAATTTAAAGAATATTTTTTAAAAATCTTGTAAATCTCATTCTCCCCTTCTTACTCATGCCAAACACCAAAAACCTTACACCTTTAGCTATGGATCAAGTATTTTGAAGGGAGTGCCCCTGATCTTGATGCCAAATACCTCTCTAAATATAATAAAGCTATATAGAAAAGATTGCACCGCCCATCCCAAATTGTATACCTTTCTCTTCTTATCTCCTCCCAGTTCAAAATGCTTGCATCTCTTAATGGCCAGCATTCTCTTAGATCTGCAGTTAGGCTCAACGCATTCAAGCCTCAGCACAATCTTCTTTGTAGTTTTAGCCTGGAAAAAAATGAAGTGATACTCCTCAGAAATCACTGCAAAAAATCTTTCTTCAAAAATATGACTACATCAGGTTAACTACTACCTTAATTTGTCTTGGGCTATAGAGAGAAAACATAAATGTGAAAACCAATGTATTTAAGAGAAAATGTAATCGCCAAGGTGGAAAGTTATAATTGCTATCAAGTTCTCCATTCACATCAGGCATCTTAGAGGACTTCTTATCAAAGAGGCACTCATGCCACCTTGAACTTGTGGCTGTTCAACAGCTTTACATAGTTAAGTATTCTGGACAATCGAAACAGGTCATCCTGCCAAAACCGGTTTGGCTCGGTGGATAGAGCGTCGGTCTGCGGACTGAAGGGTCCCGGTCCCGGGTTCGATTCCAGTCAAGGGCATGTACCTTGGTTGCAGGCACATCCCCGGTAGGGGGTGTGCAGGAGGCAAGCTGGTCAATGTTTCTCTCTCATCGATGTTTCTAGCTCTCTATCCCTCTCCCTTCCTCTCTGTAAAGGATCAATAAAATATATTTAAAAAAACAAACAAAAAAAAGAGGTCATCCTAATTCATGCACTATTAAATAAAAACAACTTTTGCAATTCTTTAAATAGGGTTAACTGTTACGTAAGATCTATCAAGTGTCTGGAGAATACCTACAATTACATCTAGGATTTGTGTATTCAACTGTATTATTTAACTCAGTACACTCTCCATAAACACTCAACTTTTTAAGCCTGCTCCTGTAGTCAGAATTCTGTTGCTAGTTTTGCAGTTCTCAAAAATTCCAAAACCTAGCTAGAACCTCACCATCTTCTAACCAAGTTACCTAAATGTGAAAAGGCAATCGTTCCTTTCATCCCTTAGCTATCAAATCACTTACTGCACCTAAATGAACACTCAAGTCATTCCTTAATACTCTGGAACCAGGCTAAATGGAAGAGCAAAATGCCAAAACACTGTTCGTGGGAATGCTGTTCTAGGCACTGTGTGTACTTTAAGGAATAGCCAAGTCACCTGGAGTAAAAACAGAAACACACTCAGCCTGAGAATGCAGTGGGAGGTCTGAATGGCGCTTTTTAAGAGGCTTAAGACCTCATGAGATAAATAGCACTCATTGCAGGCTTTTGAGCTGAGAAGCAAGAGAAGCAAAAGAACATTCTTACTGCCAACAAGAACTGAGGATTCACTAGGACCTGATGAGAGATAGAAACGGCAAAGGATTTACTGGTATACTCAAACTTCAGTCCTTAGAAGGGCAAAAAATATAAACACTGCAGCCCTGGCCTAATAGCTCAGTTGTTAACATGTCGCCAGGATATGCCAAGGTCAGGTTGGATCCCTGGTCAGGGCACATACAAAAATCAACCAATGGCCCTAGCTGGTTTGGCTCAGTGGATAGACCATCAGCCTGCAGACTGAAGGGTCCTGGGTTCGATTCCGGTCAAGGGCACATGCCCGGATTGTGGACTTATCCCCAGTGGGGGGCGTGCAGGAGGCAGCCAATCAATGATTCTGTCACATCATTGATGTTTCTATCTCTCCCTCTCCCTTCCTCTCTGAAATCAATAAAATATATATTTTTGTTTCGTTTTTTAATCCTCACCCAAAGATATTTTTCCATTGTTTTTTTTTTTTTTTAAGAGAGTGGGAGAGAAAGGGAAAGACAGAGAAACACATATGCATTTGCTCCGATCAGAACCTGGGCCGGGGAACTGGAGATACATGCCCTTAACTGGAATGGAACCCAGGAGCCTTCTGTCTACAGACTAACGTTCTATCCACTGAGCCAAACCAGCTAGGGCAATAAAAAATATATTTAAAAAAAATCAACCAATGTATGCAAAAGTAAGTGGAAAAAATAGATGTTTCTCTATCTCACTCTCGAATCAATAAATAAAATATATATTGCAATGTTGCAGTATTGAAGACAAACATTAAGTTGTTGCACTCCCAGCTCCACTGTCTGTAACAGGTATGTTACGGCAGGTGACTGAGATAACTTCGCTGAAACTATGAAAACACATACCTATATTGTAGAGGTGTGTGGGCTAACAACAAATGCAAGGTCTTTACCATAGTCAGTGGGAAATATGTCAAACAGTAATTACTACTCACCTTTTTTCGGAAAATAGGCTTAGTCTGCCCACCATAGCCACTTTGCTTCCTGTCATAACGCCGCTTTCCTGAGGGAAGTTACTTGTTACAGTATGCCAAAGTTAGTAATTCACAACAGTCACATAAAAGTCTTACGGCTTTATCTTGGGTTTCCATAAGAAATATCAATGCCCAAGCGGTAGGGAGAGGGGGGTCTGGGCTTGTGTATTTATACTACACAAATGCCACATTCAAACCAAATCCCGTGCAAAAGACCATCTTACCCTGCGCATACAGAGAATCCTTGCCCTTCTTGTACTGTGTTACTTTGTGGGGTTGATGCTTGCCACACTTCTTACAGAAAGTTCGGCGGGTTTTAGGAACGTTCACCTAGTAAAGTAAACCGTTCAGAACGTGCACTGTTATCAGATGCCAATAGCACAATGGCGACCCAATTCACACTATGGCAACTCACGAAGATTCGACTCTCAAATTCCTGGCTAATACACCACTCACTAGAAGGTGGTCCAGTCCCATGTGCTTCACGTACAGCTGCCTCCCCACCCCCAACCCCCGCTACGTCTACTTCTTTGATCCCATCACTTCAATTCCTGGCCCCAAAGCCTGGTCCCTTCGGGGATCGATTCCGGCAACAGAGTTTCTTTGGTACGAGTCCACACAGAGGCCTGGACCCACCCCGGGATGGCATCTTTGACGGTGGAGAGAAGATTAAACTGGATGTTTCTCTGCCCCAACCCCAAAGTCCTACCATGTTTGCGAGCGCTATCAGCAGTGAAAGGAAGATGATAGGCCGGAAACGGAAGTATATAGGAGGTTCCTGGTCGCGCTTCCTCATGGGAGAAACCATAGAGTCTAAGGCTCTGTGCGTGGCGCCGTCTGGCGGCTGAGAGGACTCTATTCGGAGCAACGGAAGGGAGCTTAAGGAAGAGCTTTCCCTAAGACTTCCTCTCGCCCCCTAGCTTTGAGAATTTTCTTTGCTTAATCACTTTTGGCAGACGCTGATTCCGTGCAGAATTAAGTGAAGGAAGCAGTGCTCTCTCACACACTCTGGCCTCCATCTCCCTATCCCCAATGAAAGCCAGGACTAGGGTCAAGTGGAGGGGTCCTTCCCCTGAATGTCCCATTCCTGTTCCACCTCAAGGACACCGACCATCGTTTGCAGCCAACTTCTGGTTCACTGAGGGCTTGAAGGGAACCAATGCTCATCCATTACATGGCCAGTTCCAATGCATTGGGCACAACAATCAAATAATCATGCTCATAAATGTATAATTACAAACTACCTTGTAAAAAAAAAAAGGAAAAATGATCAACGTTAAGGCACCCCTTTTTATTGAGGGAGCAAGTTGGCTGCCCTAAATTCTGAAAAGTTAAGATGAAATTGTTCAGCTCATGCAATAGCAATAATCAGGCCAGGATATAGAAAATATCCAGTAGCTCTTCCCTTCCCTGTATACCTGTATGAACAAAAAAGAGGCCATATACTAAACCTGACAAGCTCAGTAACCAAAAGTAACCACAGGATGGTCAGAACATAAAAATTCCGAACTGGACTAATTTAAGTTAGGGGAACATGTTCAAAACACTATTACCTGGTTTCTCTGCAGACTTACTTCTTCCCCAGTGGCCCACCAATGATATCACTCCAAGTCTCGATGATCTAGCTGTGTTAGATTCTCTCTCCCTTTGTTGTTGTTTTTTGTTTTGTTTTTTTTGTTTGTTTTACATGCAGCACTATTCGTGGTTTTATTTTAGTCTCAGGTAGAGTTAACTGCAATCAGATTGTAGTAAGATTTATCTGAACAAGAGTTGCTAATTTTAGGATTGGTTAAATGCTATGCCACTCACTATGTCTGGCTGTGTCCCAGAAAAAAATGTATATACACACTTTGAATAATTATAAAGGCAGTGTTTATTAAAATACATTTCATTTTCAAAATTGAGCTATCATCTGTTAAAGTGTGCATACAGCCCTAACCGGTTTGGCTCAGTGGATAGACCATTGGTCTGGGGACTGAAGAGTCCCGGGTTCGATTCCGGTCAAGGGTATGTACCTTGGTTGCAGGCACATCCCCAGTAGGGGGCGTGCAGGAGGCAGCTGATCGATGCTTCTCTCTCATCGATGTTTCTATCTCTCTCTCCCTCTCCCTTCCTCTCTGTAAAAAAAAAAAATCAATAAAATATATTTAAATAAATAAATAAATAAACTGTGCATACATTTTTGGAGGACACCCTGTATTTTGGGACTTTGGTATACTTACTAAATGGCTTTCAGGATCTCCTTTTAATGCATTCCTTTAAGTGGTACCTGGAAACATTGCTACCCATGTCCATCTTCTCTACCTCTTATTTGACAGAGGACAGAATAATTGGATATATGTTCACCTTTATGGCTGCAATTATAGCTTTAAGTTTCTTTGAGTGAAACTGTTTAAGAGTGAGTAACCTCATATGCCAAAATCATCCTCTAGGTGCTGTTCATGGTGGCTAGCATCTGCCCCAGGCTGTGCTCACCTAGCCATTAGAATTCCTGGAGCAAAAAGAGTAGAAAACTCAGGGCAGGCAAAGCCAAGAGGAGGAAGCTTTTTAAAAAAAATAATGGGACATATGTAATACTTTCAACAATAAGAATTTTTAAAAAGTACAAATTAACAGGTACAGAATAGTCATGGGGATGTAAAGTACAGCATAGGAAACATAGTCAATAATCCTACCTTATAATAGAGAAACATGCAAATTGACTGCACCTCCGCTACGCCCATGATTGGGCTGGCGGGAGGCTGGGGGGCGGGACTCCGGGTGTCCTATCCGGCCGTTGAGAAGATCAAGATGGTGGTGCCCAGTCCTCTTAGTTCTGGGGGTCGCTGGGAAGATTGCCGCCCCGGGGAGGTGAGGCCGGGCTGCCCAGCCGCTCCAGGGGGTCCCTGGGGAGCTCGGCAACAGGGGCGGGGGTGGCGTGGCTGGGCCGGCCCAGCCTCTCCCGGGAGTCCCTGGGGAGATCGGCAACCAGGGGGGGAGTGGCCGGGCCCATCCAGCCTCTCCCGGGGATCCCTGGGGAGATCAGCAAAATGAGGGGCGTGGCCCGGGCCACCCAGCTGCTCCCGGGGGTCCCTGGGGAGATTGTCAACCTGGGGGGCATGGCCGAGCCCGCCCAGCCTCTCCTGGGGGTCCCTGGGGAGATCGGCAAAATGGGGGGCGTGGCCAGGCCGCCCAGCCACTCCCAGGGGTCCCTGGGGAGATCGGCACCCCGGGGAGGTGAGGCGGGACTTGCCCAGCCGCTCCCGGGGTCCCTGGGAACATTGCAGGCATGTGGTTGCTGAGACCCAGACCAGGCCTCTGGCCACAGATTCATAGCTTTGCAGAGACCTAGGGCAGGGATCTGCCTCATCTGCAGAGAGACAGAGGTTCTGCAGTGCCCCCAAGACGTGGGTGGGCCCAGCCAGGGATCAAGGGGCATGGAAGGACTCCTGGCAGAGGGGCAAGGACCCTCACCCCTGAGGCGGGGGTTGAGGGGTGGTGCCACCTCAGTGGAGGGGTGCTGCACTGCAGGGTACTGGACTGACTGATGTGATTCAGAGAAGCTCCCAGTGCTAACTGGCCACACTCAGGCAGCCTTCACACTTCAGAGGCAGTGACTCCTGCTCCTGCCTCGACCCAAAAGCAAGCTCTCGACACCCTGCCCCATGGCAGAGCATGCCTAGGCAGTGAGTGGGAAGCCTTCCACCTGCTTCGGAGAAGGGGGGTCAGTAAATAATGGCAGGAGTGGAAAGAATGTGGAGCATCTGCAATGAGGAGGTGCTTGAGAAAGAGGCTCGGAAGCCTGACTGGAAGGTTTGTTCTGTTTGCTGGGCCGCTGCCCCTTAGGAAGCGCAAAGAGCATGGCTCTGAGAGCTTCCTGTGTGCTGAGTCAAGTTCCACAGCCAACTGGAATTGGCCTCAGTTTCCTGGTCTGTAAAATGGATTAAGCATGTCCCAGTGCCTTCACTGAGCTTTGATGGCCAATTGAGATACTATATAAAGAAAATGAGGGAAGAAGTGAGAGAGTAAAGGAAGGACGAGCAACACAAAAGAAAGACTGAAAGGAACCTGTAAACCCATTGTCACTTAAATAGGGAATATAGTCAGTAGTGTTGTAATGATGGTATGATGCCAGGTGGGTACTAGAAATATCGGGGAACACTTTGTAAAGTATATGATTGTCTAACCACTATTCTGTAACTAATATAAAACCTGAAACCAATACAAAATAATGTTGAATGTAAAGAAATGAAAATTGGAGTGAAATTTTTATAAATTTCAAAGTTTAAATAAAAGCTGTAAAGGAAGGAAGGGGAGAATAAAAAGTGTTTTTCATTTTACCACTTCATTAAAAAGACAGTTGTCTTTATATGGTGCTTTTATACTTTTCTAAGTCATTATCTCATTTTAATTTCCGGGCAACTTAAAGACAAGATAAGTATTCCCTCCACTATTCAAAGAAAGGAAATCTTGGTGTCTGGTCCTAATGATTCAATCGTCAAGCCCTTATTGTAAAGCAGGGTTAGTAAAATTTTCTGTGCAGGGTCATATCTATACTAATAAAAGCCTTGGGGGTGATCAGGCCAGCAGGGGAGGGTATTTGGGGGCAATCAGGCCTGCAGAGGAGCAGTTAGGGGGCAATCAGGCAGGTAGGTGAGCAGTTAGGAGCCAGCGGTCCCAGATTGTGAGAGGGATGTCCAACTGCAGGTTTAGGCCCGATTCCACAGGGATCGGGCCTAAACCTGCAGTTGGACATCCCCCGAGGGGTCCCATATTAGAGAGGGTGCAAGCTGGGCTGAGGGACAACCTCCCCAGTGCACGAATTTCGTGCACTGGGCCTCTAGTCCTATATAATAAAGAAGGAATAGTCAAATTGACCATCACGCCATCACAAGATGGCTGCTTATGACCAGGCCGGCAGAGGGGTTAGTGAGGGACAACCAAACGACTGAACAGCAGGCTGCATGGGATGACCAGGCCGGCAGCGGGGCCATGAGGGGTGAGCAGGCTGGCAGGGGGGGCAGTTAGGGATGACCAGGCTGAATGGGGGGGGGGCAGTTGGGGACGATTAGGCTGGCAGGGGGGCAGTAAGGGGCGACCAGGCCAGCAGGGGGTGGCAGTTAGGGGCAATCAGGCCAGCACGCAGAGGCAGTGAGGGGCGATCATGATGGCAGGGGGGGGGCAGTTAGGGGCGACCAGGCAGGCAGGCAAGTGAACGATTAGGAGCCAGCAGTCCAGGATTCTGAGAGGGATGTCCAACTACCGGTTTAGGCCCGATCCCCATTTCCATGCATAAATTTCGTGCACCAGGCCTCTAGTCTATATATATATATATATATATATATATATATATATATATATATATATATAAAAGCCTAATATGCAAAGTGTCCCCTTGGGAGTTTGACCAATCGGGAGTTCGATTGCTTGCTATGACATGTGTTGACCACCAGGGGTGGCACAAAACGAAGGAAGGCCCCGGCCAGCAGCTGGCAGCCGCTAGGGACCCTACCCATGCACTTTCATGCACTGGGCCTCTAGTATTATGTATGGTGTTAGATGATACGAGATTTATTGGAATGACCACTTTGTAAGTTATATAAATGTCCAATCACTGGGTTATGCACCTGAAAGTGTACTGTACCTCAACTCTAATTCAAAAATATTAAAAAATTTTAAAAATCCTTAATATATATATATATATATATATATATATATATATATATATAAAATATTTTTATTGATTTCAGAGAGAAAGGAAGAGGGAGAGAGAGAAACATCAATGATGAGAGAGAATTATGAATCGGCTGCCTCCTGCATGCCCCCTACTGGGGATCAAGCTTGCAACCCGGGTATGTGACCTGACCAGGAATCAAAGTATGACCTCCTCGTTCACGGGTCAACACTGAGCCACACCAGCCAGGCAGAGGAAGCTTTTATGGAGAATGAAACTTAACTTTTCTTATCTTTCTGCCAAAACCAAGTTCAGGAAAATAACTCTTTAATTATTAGTGGTGCTTAGTTAACTGTTTTTAGTGACACTTTCTTCTGTTAGGACCTGTGAGTTGTTTCTTCCCTTTATCTGGCACTATTAAGCTTTCCAAGGAATCTTTCTAGACATGCTGGTGTTTTGCAATCTGTGGTCACAGGGCTGGGACACTACAGTGACTGTCTCCAGCACAGATCTCCTTAACCAGTCAGTACAAATGCTGGGGTAGTATCTGCATATAGAAGGGTTCAGGAATCTGGAGAAGGGGCTGCAACATAAATTAATAAAGAAGCTAGAGAAAAAAAATATGAACTTGGAAGGCATTTTTTGGGGGAGCCAGAGAGGCTTAGTGTTAGTAACTAAGTTCTCTGAGTCTCTGTACCCAGGGCTTTTTATTTACACATTTTTCCCTATAGCAAAGCAGATATACATATCAAATGTAAGGTTTGGTAAGCAGTTAAAGATTTCAGGTCGGGGGAACTGCCTTCGGCTGTCTGGCAGCAGGCAATAATATATGCAGATTTTCAGCCCTGCTGAATCCCCAAGTTCCATCAACATTTTGATGAACTTCTTGCATTTATGACATACTGGAATTAGTCTACAGCATATCCCGCTTCTTTGATTTAATAACTTTAACAAGAATGTATGTCATTTGCAGAGCTCAGGTCCTTTCAAGATTTTTAAATTCAATGGAAAGGATAGAGTTATTTTATGTCCCTTTAAATTGCTGCCAGGCATCAAAGGAATCAGTCTGCGGTAAGCTCCTTTCTGGGCCAACAGTTCTTTGAGTCTCCTTCTCCATTACTGTCTCCTGTGACATGACAGCAATGATACCTGGATGATGGACAAATGGTGAGCAATGTAGGTCCAACCTTCTTTGGCTTGGTCCTCGACAACCTGCAGTGATGCACAGCTGCTGGCTGCTAGCATGGCAAGGCGTCTTCACTATTCCCATTTCTGGACTGTTTCTCCTCTGTCTCCTCAGCGTGTTGCTTGGGGCCACCACCATCTGTGGCCGGAGTAGTCTGGTTAGTTCCTCTCTTGGATTATTGCAGGAATCCACACAGGCTTGGAGGAGTTTTCTGGAAATATACAAGCATATTCTCCACCAAAGGTTAATAAAGGAATCCTTTCTATAAACTAGACTTGGGATCTTTTCCTTTTTCCAAACCATTTTCTTTTGGCTTATTCTGACACCATGTGTGTCGTGCCATCAGCATTACAAGTGAAAAATAAATTTAAAGTAAAAAATTTAAGTAATTAAGGCTTGATGTAATTTACTTACATGATATTTCTCCACTACCCCCTTTTTTTGTTTTAAATACTATCAAGAGGCTTTTGGAAATCCTGCAATGCAGTCTTAATAGCTTTTAATTCAATTCTTTGCACAGAAATATGACTGGTTTGGATTCATCTCGTGTTAAGCAGATTTACTATGAGATAAACCATCAGTAAAAAATTAGTTAATGCTTCAAGAATAGGTTCCTGCCGAAACCGGTTTGGCTCAATGAATAGAGCGTCGGTCTGCGGACTGAAAGGTCCCAGGTTCGATTCCGGTCAAGGGCATGTACATTGGCTGTGGGCACATCCCTGGTAGGGGGTGTGCAGGAGGCAGCTGGTCGATGATTCTCTCTCATCGATGTTTCTAGCTCTCTATCCCTCACCCTTCCTCTCTGTAAAAAATCAATAAAATATATTTTAAAAAAAAGAATAGGTTCCCGCCTAATACAACTAAGTTCTCCTGAATATTCATTTATTTCAATTTGCTAATTTAAATTAGTCTGAAATAAGTCTTATTTTCTAACTCCATTTTTCCTTGGGTGTTGACAGTAAATGACACTAATTGAATTTCTATTAGTGTTTGAGTAATTTTACATAAGCTTTGTTTAAGGAGGCAAAATGCAAATTATTTACTTTTTCTTTTTGAGGCCTAACACATTGATTTTTAATTACAGTTTTCCAGACATTTGAAGGAAACCTCCCTTTATTTCTTCCCAGAGTAATTTCTAGGTCACCTCCAGAGAGTTTCTTTTAAAAATCTTTTTCTTGGAGAGATACCAAGATGGCAGCATAGGTAAACACCTGAACTTGCTGCCTCGCACAACCACTTCAAACCTACAACTAAAAGACAAAACGGGTATCATTCAGAACCATGGGAAGGCTGGCTGAGTGGAAATTCTACAACTAGAAGGAAAGAGAAAAGCACACTGAGATTTGGAGGAGGGGTGGAGGTGCAGAAGTGAAGTGCAGAGTTACGGAGGTGCGTGTGAGCGGAAAGGGCTGGCAACTGAGTACGCTGTTGTCTTTTTCAATCAGGAGGGAGATACAAGCTCCTGACTGCTCTGAACTCCAGCTCTGGGAGACACTCTGGTGACCAGACTCATAGGGGAGAAACCGGACTGTCTGACATCGGGCAGAACTCAAGGGCAGCTTTCTCTCAGAGGTGCTTGCAGCGATCATTGTTCCTGCATGGTGCCACGGGACACAGAGACCCGGGACCTCTTCCAGGCAGGGCTGAGGGTCAGCCATTGCTGTTTGCTCCACCCTGGTGATTCCCCAAGACCCCGCCCCACCCAATTTGCAACCCCACCCAAGCTGAGCGCAGAGGCTTTTGCATATGAATGGCCTGGCCTTTTGCAATCTGAAACCTAACATACTGCAGCTGGGTCAAAGAGCCCCAAAGCCTCCAAAAGAAGACCCAAGGCTTGAGAGCAGCTTGCATTGCTTCACAGCTGGGACTCATCTGGGCACCTCCAAACCCCAAACAAAGAGAAGGAATTGGCAGATCTCTCTGTGACGCCTGCTGGGTGGCCTCTCTCCTTGGAAAACCAAGAGGCAGTGTATCCAGTGGTCAGAGAGAGACCATCCAGACTACAACTCTTCAGATCCATAAGAGACACACTCAGGGGGCAGACTGAATGAGTGCCAAAGCCCCACTGAAGCAAGTCTTGCCCCATAAGGGTGTCTCCAACACAGAAGTTCCCCCATCATAGACACAACTGATCCTTACAGCCAATTGGCCTGGAGGTCAATTCCTCCCAGTGATACCAACAACAATCAAGGCTTAACTACAACAAGACTGTGCATACAGCCCACAAAGGGGTGCACCAAGAGTGTCCACCTCAGGTAATTAGGAAGGCTGAGCCACCAGGGTCCATAGGACACCTAGCACACAAAGCCACACTATCAACACAGGGAAGCAGCCAAAATGCAGAGACAAAGAAACAGGTCACAAATGAAAGAAATGGAGGAAAGCAAACTACTGGATATAGAGTTCAAAACCATGGTTATAAGGTTACTCAAGAATCTTCTAGAAACCACTGATAAATTTAGTGAGACCCTTGAGGATATGAAAAAGGACCAACTAGAAATTAAGAATACACTGACTGAAATAAAGAATAATATACAGAGATCCAATAGGAGACTAGAGGATCCCAAGAATCAAGTCAAAGATTTGAAATACGAAGAAGCAAAAAACACCCAACCGGAAAAGCAAAAGGAAAAAAGAATCCAAAAATATGAAGATAGTGTAAGGAGCCTCTGGGACAACTTCAAACGTACCAACATCTGAATTATGGGGGTGACAGAAGAAGAGAGAGAGCAAGATATTGAAAACCTATTTGAAGAAATAATGACAGAAAACTTCCCCTACCTGGTGAAAGAAGTAGATTTACAAGTCCAGGAAGTGCAGAGAACCCCAAACAAAAGGAATCCAAAGAGGACCACACCAAGACACATCATAATTAAAATGCCAGGGGCAAAAGACAAGGAGAGAATCTTGAAAGCAGCAAGAGAAAAATAGTTACCTACAAGGGAGTACCCATATGACTGTCAGCTGATTTCTCAACAGAAACAATGCAGGCCAGAAGGGAATGGCAAGAAATATTCAAAGTGATGAACAGCAAGAACCTACAACCAAGATTATTCTACCCAGCAAAGCTATCATTCAGAATTGAAGGTCAGATAAAGAGCTTCACAGACAAGAAAAAGCTAAAGGAGTTCATCACCACCAAACCAGTATTATATGAAATGCTAAAGGATATTCTTTAAGAAGCGGAAGAAGAAGAAAAAGGTAAAGATAAAAATTATGAACAACAAAGTGAAAACAAATACATATCTATCAACAAGTGAATCTAAAAATCAAGTCAATAAAAATCTGATGAACAGAATAAAATGGTGAATATAATAGAATCAGGGGCATAGAAAGGGAGTGGACTGACAATAGTCGGGGTGGAAGAGGGTGTGAGTGGTGCAGGAAGAGATTGGACAAAAATCTTACATCTATGGATGAGGACAGTGGGGGGGGGGGGGGGGGTAAGGGCTTGGGGTGGGGTGGGAACTTGGTGGAAGGGAGTTCTGGGGGGGTAAGAGGAGCACCTGTAATAATCTGAACAATAAATATTTATTTAAAGAGTAATAATAATAATTTTTTTAAAAAACCTTTCTCTTTCTTTCTTTTTCTTTTTTTTTTATGCCAAGCAACCTACATGGCTACTTTTAGATGCTGAATGATACTGCTGCTTACATATTAAGTGACTCATTTTCTGTTCATGGTGACTTTATTTATGATCAGATTTAATGCTTGAATAATAACCTTCAGTTTACCCTGTAAATATTAGCGGAAGAGATTTTAAAATGTTAGAATTTCTCCTTTTTATTAAGCTTAAAATTTACTTTTAAATAGTATTCCTTTTCACCAGTGCTCATTTGCATACACAGAGGGATTATGGGAGGTCTCAGGAATGCGAATTTTTATGTTGGCCTTTGTTAAATCCAACTGCTTATAAAAACATTGGCTTCTCATTTAACCAAAATTATATGAGACCTTAATTATATTTTTAAAAACTAATTTATTAAGTAATTAAAGTAGGCATCTTTATTGAAAAAGCAAACTTATACGTTTGACCTAGGAGGTACAAATTCCATCTCCTCCCCCCAGCTTATCTGAAAGCAGGCTGCCTGGGGCTTTGTCTTTATAATTCTTTTGCTGAATCTTAAGAAAAATTTAGCTACTTTGTCTTGCCCTCCTTTAGAGGCCAAAACCCCCATAACATTTAAAATATATGTATATACACAAAATATAGTCATTAATTTTTATTTGATAAAGCTTCCCACATGATTTCAAGTATATTAGATCGGCCTAATTCAAAATTATTTCTTTTAAGAAGAGAGAATGAATCTTTGAATCCAGGGCCTGTGAAATATTTCAAAGTTGTCCCTTGATTAAAGTCTTGAAACTTAACTTGGAAAGACTATCAAATATATATATATACTAGAGGCCTGGTGCATGAAAATTCATGTACTAGAGAGGAGTCCCTCAGCCAGGCCTGCCCCCTCACAGCCTGCCACCCCAGTGGGGCTGAGGGGACAGGGCACCAGCATCTTGTGGCTGTGGGCACTGCCATCATTGAGGGCAGGGCAGTGAATTAGCATATTCCCTCCTTATTGGCTGAGGGCACCACCATCTTTGAGGATGGGGCAGTCAATTAGCATATTCCCTCCTTATTGGCTGTGGGCACCCCCATCTTTGAGGGCAGGGCAGTCAATTAGCATACTCCCTCTTTATTGGCTATGGGCGCCGCCATCTTTGCGATGGCATGAGGGTCAATTAGCATGTTCCCTCTTTATTATATAGGATATATATATATATATATATATATATATAAAAGATTATATTATATACTTTTTAAAAAATTTTATTGATTTTTTACAGAGAGGAAGGGAGAGGGGATAGAGAGTTAGAAACATTGATGAGAGAGAAACATCAATCAGCTGCCTCCTGCACACTCCCTACTGGGGATGTGCCCACAACCAAGGTACGTGCCCTTGACCGGAATCGAACCTGGGACCCTTGAGTCCACAGGCTGATGCTCTATCTACTGAGCCAAACTGGTTTCAGCTATATTATATACTTTTTATAATTATTCTAAAAGATACCAATCAAATTTAAATTGTTTTTTATATTAAAAATTTTGTTGAGACCATAGAATTAATCCTCTTTTTTAATTAGACCATATAAAATATTATATCTTAGGTTGAAATTTTACCACACTTGGTACATCAATATATTTTAAACTATTAATTTCTCTAGAGAAAATACAAGAATTATTTTCTTAAAAATAAATTTCTATACTTTATGCATTTTGTTACCACAACTATATTATTTTTCCTAACTTAATTTGAACTTTAAACTCTTAGAAGCCTTAAAATTTAGCTGAAAAGTTAAATATTTAGCATTTCTCAGATTAATAATAACTTCACATTTTTAAAAAATACAAGACATATTTAATTAATAGATTCAATTCTGTCCTCTAGATTTTTCATGTCAGGCAAACAGATTAATATTTCAGTATTTTGTTATTTCAAAATACCTATATATTCAACAAGTTATTTATTATTTAATTCAGTAAACTTCCAAAGTTTTAAGTTGCCAACTAAAGTACTCTGGAAGCAAGCCTGTAGCCATTTAAATGTAAAATAGCCTCATTCTTTCTGCTGAGTTGCTGCCCTGGGAAAGAATACCAGCTTTTTTCTCTGTTAAAGAGCGAAGCTAGTTTCCCCTGGGGTGACTGGACCTTCATAATATATTATTTATCTATGTTTCAACAATTTTGAGATTCTAAAGCCAGTTATAATTATCCAAGGCATTTACTTTGGTAAATTCTGTAACAGAGATAATTTACTGACTTTTTAGTGGCCTTAATGTTAACTTTGGAATGCAGTCCATTATTATTTAAAAACTACCCTTTATTATGGAAACACCAATCTTGTTGCTTAGAACCAGCCTGTATCTTTCTTTTTCTTCTTGGGTCATTTCTGACATCTTTCTTTTTGAGAAAAAAACAGTCTTGGGTTTTTCTATATCATCCACAAAGAGAGTTAAACTTAGCCTAAAACTATCTAAAATCCGAAATCGGATGGTGTGCGCATTTGTGTTAAGCCAGCTTTCTCTCTTTATGAGTACAGAAATTCCAGACACATTCCTGAATTTTGCAAAATTTTAAAATGATGGACCGGGAAAAAACATGGTGGAAATGAGATTTTTCTAATAGTACTCTCGGGAATGGATATCCATTTTACAGGATCACCACGTGTCTCCCTTCCCCCACATCCAGTTTCCTCTGGGGAAATTCAGTAAATGATCTGGCCACACTTCTTTTCTTATTGAATTAAAGGCATGCTTAATAGGCTAACAATAAACACATTAAATCATACAAAATGATAGATAAAACTACATTCAACAAATAACATATAGACTTAATAAATCACAGTTCTTTTCCTGAATCTCTTCCTATTCTGCTCTCCACAGCATTGACTGGCCTTTAAAGTTATTTTTGCCAAATTCTGCCTGTCCCAAGGTGTTCTACAGTAATTTTTAAACAAGGCATTAGAGAGTCTCGGTGAGAGAGCTGACAGCTTTAATCTCTTCAGCTGCCAAGTCTCTCCACTCCAGAGGCAGAGGATCGGGCGGCTTTTTAGAAATTACAGACTTTCAATCCCCAATATGAATTAGGCATTTTGCAATTTGAACAAGAAGCCACATAGTTAAAAATGACAATGGTACTCTTTTTCCTAGAGCCTGATTTAAAAGAGTACCTTTCGACATTTTAATTTCTTTATCCTTGAGCATGGAAGCTAAAAATTTACAATGATAGTTTCGCCTTTAAACCAAATTCTTCCCCATTATAGTCTGACTTAAAACAAAAGACTTTCCCGCCCATTCTGGTTTGCGAAATCCAAAGCTTGGTACAGGCTTTATGCACAGTGACCCCACCTTTACCAGTGATTAACTTCTTTTCTTCGCTCAGGCGAAATCTTCTTCTCCAGACGTCCTTGTCTTGGGTGCCATTAATGCTGGGGTAGTATCTGCATCTAGAAGGGTTCAGGAATCTGGAGAAGGGATTGTGATGTAAATTAATAAAGAGGCTAGAGAAAAAAATATGAATTTGGAAGGCATTTTTGGGGGAGCCAGGGAGGCTTAGCTTTAGTAACTAACTTCTCTGAGTCTCTGTACCCAGGGCTTTTTATTTACACATTTTTCCCTATAGCAAATCAGATATACATATCAAAGGTAAGGTTTGGTAAGCAGTTAAAGATTTCAGGTTGGGGGAACTGCCTTCGGCTATCTGGCAGCAAGCAATAATATATGCAAATTTTCAGCCCTGCTGAATCCCCAAGTTCCATCAACCTTTTGATGAACTTCTTGCATTTATGACCTGCTGGAATTAGCCTCCAGCATACCAACATCATTCTTTATCCAGAAGACTAAAGGCACTGCACCTTTAAACATTTCAGTCTGTTTACTGAGGCACCTGCAAGTCCCAGGGCTAACACAGAACCTTCCCTAGAGGGATTACTGGAGTTAGCTGGGTATGAAGGTGGGTCAAAGGAAGTATCAGTGGGTGGGTGGAAGAATGAACAAAATGGGAGTGCTTCTTTGGCTCAGACTCCTAGGTTGCTTTACAGGACAGAGTTTTGGGAAGAACATCATCTCATCAGTTACTTTATTCACTTTTGTTATGTATGTATTTATTAGATCATTTGAGTATTGGTACCTTTTATTAAAAGTGTCAATGTGGTGTTTTGCTGTTGGAAATAAAAGTTCCTAACTGAGCAGGTCATGGGGAGTAGTCATGTCACAGACATACAGCTTCCTCAGTAAAGGTCAGTCTTTAACTTAAGCAAGCCCTGTCCATTGTTCTTCTGCATCTAGGATAACATAAATCTGAAATATCAGAGAAATTTTCTTTTCTAGATGCCTTGAAGGCACAGCCACAAGCACCAGAGCACAAGACCACTAGAGCATGAACAGAACCCTTAATTGTTATCTTGTTCCCTAAATACCATCTCTATGTGCTATAAATGCTAATTAACTATCCTGTAACCACCAATGTAAAAGAAGTATATGTTTTTCCATTTTGCTTTTTTAAAAATTATTTTTATTGATTTCAGAGAGGAAAGGAGAGGTAGAGAGAGATAGAAATATCAATGATGAGAGAGAATCATGATTGGCTGTATCCCCCGACTGGGGATTGAGCCCCCAGCCTGGGGATGTGCCCTGACCGGGAATCGAACTGTGACCACTTGGTTCCTAGGTTGATGCTCAACCACTGAGCCATGCCAGCTGGCTGGACTCTCCATTTTGCTTTTTATCCAATCCTAGAAATTTCCCCACTTTGCTTTCTCCCACCTCCATATCAACTACCATGCACCTTCCTTACGTTCTCTCCTTTGATTCTAAATATGTTAAAAGAAATGCAAAACTGCCATTCTCTGGAGCATTTTCTTAATCCATTGACATCTTGCTTCTGCACATGTCCTCAAAATTATAGCTCAAATAACTCTTATGAAACTTTCATATGGGTTTGGACATTCTTTTGTTGACACCTGGAAACAGGCATGTGCTGGGTTTCAAAAGAGTAAGTCCAGACCAGCTGGTGTGGCTCAGTAATTGACCATCAACCCATGCACCAGGAAGTCACTGGGTTTGATTCCAGGTCAGGGCTCATCCCCAAGCTGGGGGCTTGATCCCCAGCAGGGGGCATGCAGGAGGCAGCAGATGGATGTTGATGGTTTTTCTCTCATCAATGTTTCTATCTCTCCCTCTCTCTCTAAAATCAATAAAAAGACATATATTTTTTAAGTGAGTCCAGTAAAGAAAGACTTCAGGGTACTTAAAATAGATTGTCTCATAAAATTCTGATTTTAGGAGGTAAGTATTACTATTTTTATCATCGTACAGATGAGGAAATTGAAGCAATAGGCTGTTTTGTTTTGTTCTGTTTTTTAACTGAATCTGTTGGGATGACATTGTTTCTCAAGCCATGGCTGTATTTTTTTTATTTAATTTAATTTTGTATTGATTTTAGAGATAGATGAAGGGAAAGGGAGAGAGAGAAACATCAATAAGAGAGAAACATCAATTGGCTGACTCCCACATGCCTCCTGACCCCCCAGTGGGGAATGAGCCTGCAATCCAGGCATCTTCCCTGACTGGGAGTTGAATGGGCGACCTCTCAGTGCATCATGGCTGTTTTTAAAAATTGCCAAATGTTAACATATTTAGTGGAGCCAGGATACAAGCATAGGTGATCTGACTCCAGAGTCTGGGTTTCCTTGCCATTCATTATACAATTAGACTATTGTGGCTTGGTAATTATAACAGCTAACAATTATTGAGCATTTATTATATACCAGGCATTTTCCTAACCACCTTATATACTACCTCTTTTAATCCTAACAGCCCACACACGTTATACCATTATTATTCTTTAACAGGTGTGGAACCTGAGGCACAAGTGATATTAAATTTGCTTACCCAAGGTCACACACATGGTTATTTTGTAGAGCTGGAATTTGACTCCAGGTAGTCTAATACCACAGCCTTGTGTTTAATCACAACATCACACAGGGGAAACAGGGGCATCTGCAGGGTAGAGGAGGATGAGGAGAGAGAATTGGGCAGCAATGCACGAGGAAGTGCCAGAGTATTAGGGGCTGAGGAACTATGAGAGCCTATGGTTTCCTGCTTACATAACCCTCCAAGAATATCCATGGGTCCTGAGCTGACTCTCTGATCATCCCATCCCCTTTTTGTTGGATGGTCTCCGGGAATAAGATAAAAACTTATTTAAAGTTTCTTTGCCAAAGAACCAGACTGAAGTCTCACATTTTCTTCTCTCAGGCTCTTCTTAGGCAGTCTCACTGTACTTCAAGGAGTTTCTAGAGGTTTTCAATATTAATAACATGGAAATATGAAGACAGTGAACATGACTTCCTTTAGTTCTTTTTATCACACCTTGCGTGACATGGCTTTTGGTTTTTATTCCCTTCACCAATCCTGTTCTGTTTTGGACATGCTCTTGCTCATTAATTTTCCCTAAGATGAGGCACTCAAAACTGATCACAGGACTCTAGATATGGCCTGGCTTTGCAGAGTAGGTGGTCTGTTCATGTTTCTCTGTCTTGCTTCTTCACGAAAGCCTGATATCACTTGGTAATTTCTGGCAGCCATATCATTGGCATGGCATTTCTCTCAATTACTATCAGCAAAAACCTCTGAACCATTTTCACAAGTGCTATTGCTGCCCCACTTTCACTTGAGTGATTTGAAGTTCAATGTCGGTGCCCAATTATGGGACATGACCCTTAGCCTTGGTAAAATACATTTTGGTGAATTTGGCTTATCATATCAAGCAATCAAAATCTTTTGGGAAATTGCTCTGGTTTTCTCATCCCATCTAGCTCACAATAACATCACTTCATTCACTAATTAGCTAGGCTACTTTCTATAGAATCCTCAAAAGTAATTAATAAAAATGTTGAACATGTCCGGCTGGTGTGGGTCATTGGTTGAGCATTGACCTATGATACCAAGGCAGGGCATATGCTGGGGTTGCGGGCTCGATACCTAGTGTGAGATGTGCAGGAGGCAGCCAATCAATAATTTTCTCTCATCATTAATGTTTCTATCTTTCCCCCTCTCCCTTCCTCTCTGAAATAAATAAAAATATATATTTAAATAAATAAATAAATAAACAAACAAATAAAAATGTTGAACATGATAGCACCAAGCACAAATTCTATATTACATTTAGAATCTTTTGAGGTGACACTAGGCCACTTATTTGCACTGTTTGGGTGCAGTCCTTCTGTCTATCTAATTTAGTTAAACCCTATCTAGTCAAGTGTGTTAGAGTAGTGCTTGTGGGCAGAAGGTAAAGAAGCACCTAGGTTGCCCTAGCCAGTTTGGCTCAGTGGATAGAGCATCGGCATGCAGACCAAAAAATCCTGGGATCGATTCCACGCTAGGGCATGTACCTCGGTTGCAGGCTCCTCCCCAGCCTGGGCCCTGGTTTCTCTCACATTGCTGTTTATCTTTGCCTTTCCCTCTCTTTTCCACTCTCTCTCTCTAGAAGAGGAAGAAGAAGAAGAAGAAGAAGAAGAAGAAGAAGAAGAAGAAGAAGAAGCAGCAGCAGCAGCTAGGTTTACTTTCCCCATTCCCTTGTCCTGCTCTCCCTTGTCCAAACCCCCCATTGTATGCCTATCAATCCCAAGTCTTCACCCGAAGATGCACCTTGAGAAGGGACAGGGCATGTGACAACAAATAGAATCTGACTGAAGAAAAGGGGAGGAAAGACAAATGTCTGTGACCAACTCTCAGGCAGGTGACTGGAGCAGCTGTTTGGAGGTGACTAGTTCAAAGGATATAAATTGTCAATAAAATAGGAAGATCATACAACATTTTCTCCTGTCTATTTTATGCAGGTGTGAGGATTAACTACTGAACTATCCTACAAATGTTTTTTAAAAAGAAGTCCTGTTGCTTTAAAAATTCTGACTGACGTCTAGTGGGATCTGTGATCTGTTTTTACATTAGGATACCACACCTGGGTCTAGTACATATGGCAGTGCCTAATTAGATCAGTCACCAGGGGCTCTGCCGCCACCCCAGTCTGCAGCCATTACTGGCTAAATTCCCTAGGATAATCCTCTGGAAGAAGACTGCTGCTGGAACATAAGATAGGAAGTGGCTGAAGGTACATTCAGGTTTACTGGTAAGTAACACACCTAAAATACCTAATCTGATTTATCACTTAATAGTATTAATGACACAGGTATAAACTAGGAGTTAATCCCTGAGGCCGATTCATTAAGGGAGAAAAATCAACATCCACATTAAATGGGGAAGGTCACAAGTCTTTGTGTGGGCTTACATTTGGACATTTTTATCTGTAGAAAAAAATGCTTTCTTAGAAAATGACTCAGCAGGAGGAAGTCTTGTCTCTCATTCTGTCAGGCTCTGTACTTTGGGGTCCCTTTGTGAGCACTTTCCATCCTTCATTGTCATATTTAACTGTGTGACCCAAGTCTCCTCTGCCTTGGAGGACATGAAACTCTAAAGGCACTCTTCCCCTTTAGTCCCTTTGTTTTGTCTTTGTGGGTCCGCATTTCTCCTCTTTCCTGTAAGTCTCCACTCCCTCTGCTGACCAGCCCCACAGTCCTTTAGTTATGTTGTCCCTTTACCTTGAGGACGTAAGCTTGATGACCTGTCTGCTCAAGTGAGCCCCACTAGAGTCTCAGTGGCTTCAGTAATGTTGAGAAGGGTTCTTTCAGAGGGGACTGAAGATAGAAGTGTCAGAGGTCCCAAGCAAATGAAGGGCGGAAACAGCTGGGGAGGGGGGTGTAGAATAGGGACAGCAGCAGGGAGCCAGATACCATGCTACTGAGAAGAAGAAAAAAAAAAGGCATTGGTTTAAGTCAGGAAACAAAAAAAGGGAACTGAGTGGCTGTGAAAGGGTGGGGTTTGCTCAGACTGTCCTTCCTCTCTGGACTGTAAGAATATGTCTCCAGGACCAGTGTCTTCTGAGATCGAGTCCCACCTTCAAAGTCCTGGCATCTCAATGCATCTGGGAAGCTACCGGCATTAAGTCAGGACTGAGGTGGGTCTGGGGCATGGCAGGGGCTGGGTAGCAGCAGAAAATGCCTTTTTAGGGACCCCTGAAGGCCATAGAGAAAGCATGGCTGGTGCCGATATAGTAGGTTGGCGGAGGAGGCTGACTGAGAGGGTGAGAATGTCATCAGCATAGGTCCTGGTAATCCCTTCCGATGATCAGAATGGGCTGTAAAGGGTCTTTTCTGAGGAGGGTTGTGGGGGAACAGTAAGTGAAAAAAGTGACATGAGGTGATCATCTGAACAGGTATCAAATGTTGTAAAGAGGCACCTATGCAAAACTTGGCTGAAAAGTAATATTGTCAGTGGCAGTAGGATAAAAATAAGTCCTTTGTTCAAATATTGCTTGAAGATCCAAAACATGTACTTGTGTCACTGAGACCCATATAAGAAAAACACTTAAGATATAGATTGACAAAACAGAAAAGCTCACATGCCACAATAGGCCATTGACTTTTGTAAGCTGGGGAAAAGCACCAGCTAAACCAAGGGTTGGTAGGCTACCTGCCTCAGGCTGTGTTGGGCCAATGTTACCAGGATCAGAGCTGACTTGTTGGAAGGGTTGTGTGCACCAACCTCGTGGTAATAGTGGGTAAGAGATTGGGCCCAAAGAAAGCAGCCTCAGCCTCAGCCCAGGCTGTGTGGCCAACCCCTGAGGTTTTTCCCATTACCATTGCCTGCCATGTGCACGGCTTTCTTTTGTCTTGTCTTCATCATTTCTTCTCTCCTTTCTGCTCCCCTCCTTCTCTTTATCCCCCTTTCCCCCTCCTCTTCTTTTCTCTTAACGGTAGCCCTTCTTCTTTATTCCCTCCTTTATTTTGTTCATTACCACATCCCCTGGAACAGAGTCAGTGCTTAATAAGTAATTGTTGAATTGCTTTTCTTGCCCCTTCCCTCCCCCCTGCTCTTTTCCTTATTCCTTTCCCCCTTACTTTCTTTTTTTTTCTTTTTCCCCTTACTTTCCTAATACTTTCCCCATAGGATTATTGAGATCAATAAGCATGTTAAAACAAGTAAAACAGTTAAAACAAGGTCTGACAATAGCAAGTGCTAATATCTCAGTGTTTGCTATTATTTTTATTCTGCCTGAAACTTGCCAGTGTCCCCAGAGGACATGCCTAGAGCAAATAGTGTGGTATTTGGAACAAAGGGGATTTCTGATTCTGACTAAGATATCTCTGGATGTGCTGCTGGATCTCCAAAAGGAATCCTGGTCCAGTTTCCAGGTCACCCAGCTCTCCAAGCTCCAAATCACATGCTGTGCATTCCCAGAGGCAGGGCAGCAACAAAGCTCAAAGGCAGGGGTCTACCAGCTCAAGGGCTGTCCTCTGTGCTGTTAGTTGTGTGCTGGTTCTGCTCCTTCCCGCATTTTGCATGCTAAGCCTCTGAACCAAGGGTGCTAGAGCCATTTTTGGAGTCTCAGTTATTTGATAAAACAATGTCACCATCCACATAAGCCACAAAATGCAAATACTCATGGAACCTAAAGCATTCTACCGAAACAGTATCCCTTAGGGCTAACCCTATCTACTCTAATTTGACCCCTTTTATTATTCAGGCTATTTAAACTAGTTGCTTGTGTTAAAGCCCAAATTCCTGTTGCTTGTGTCTAGTGATGTGTTTGTTTAGAATCCTTTGTAAACTCCTTTTGGTGAGAACTAGTACAACTTTCCATTCATTTCTAGGGTCTTGGAGCAATTTTAAATGAACATTACTATGATTTCTATGATTTACTATTTCCATTAGAGCAAATTTCCTACAGAGTTTCCTTTCAGTGGACTAGATCTATATACCAGGAAGTGACTTAGGTATAAGGAGAAGATACGGCTTTTGAAAACCAGTTTGGGTGTTTTCCACAGAGTCCATAGATATCTGCTGCTTTTCACCCAAAGATTCCAAGATCTGACTTCTAACTCCTGGGAATAAGGGAGAGCTAGAATTTTCAGTGAGGCAGTGCTCAACAAGAAGCTAGAGACCAACCTTGAACTAATTCATTCCAAAGCTGCTTGGTTATTCAAATGAAGCCATCAGAGGAGGGAGAGAGAGAACGCCTCTAAGGACCCTGAAACAAATGGGCCACGTGTGACTTTCAGTTTCTATGGAGGTTCATGTGCACTAACTTAGGGCTTTCAGAGAGCATTGGAAACACAAACCTTAATTTTAGACTTTCTTTCTTACTCTCTGAGAGCCATCACTAGATGTCCATAGGGTTAATGTTGGTCATCTGGACCTCAAGGAGTTGCTCATCTTACTGACTTGCCTCCCTGAAAAGGAAATGAACTATAGTCTATTAGCTTATCCCTAGAAGAAGAAAATTCTAGGGAATCAAGATAAGTTAAATTTTAGACAAGTTGTAGATTGGAATATAATGGAGTTCAAGATCCTTGTCTCAACGAGAAAGCAGATTAGCTTGCAATAAAAACAGAATAAAAATGATTAGAAATGGAGTAGAAAAGAGGTAAAAGTAGGGGGTAAGCAGGCTCTCAAAAACTGCTAATGGGAATGGAAATGTTCTGGGAATAATTTTGTCAATATATTTCAAAATGCAAAATGCACATACTTTTGACTTGATAAATTATTCTTATTTAGAGATCCTAGTATCATGGGGAAATAATCAGGAGTAATGTTATACAAGAACTTTAAATACTTTTGTATTGGATGGATGGATGAATAGGTAATGTGCAATATGATCTCAACTATAATAAAAATGCACAGAAAAAAAGAAAAGTAATATGCCCACATAACAATGCCTCTGGATAATGAGCTTATTGTTGATGTTTTCTTCTTAATATTCCTGTAATTGAAACATTTTCTATAATGAACATATATTACTTTGATATCAAATAAAAATGAAAATGTCTACACCAGAGAAAACAAAAACTGACAAAAAAGCCAAAGGAGCACACAAGTCCCGAGTGAAAGATGGACACTCCAGCAGTCACCCTCACTGTGATGCTGAGTGTAAGTTTGCGAATTAGCTCTCCTTTCCTCATCACTTGGCCAGAATCTACTGTCTCTGGGGCAGGGCAGAAGACATGATGGATCCAGAGACCCAGAAGTTTCCAAAACCATAGAAGAAAATGCAAAATGTTAATGTGAAATGCTGAAGAAGAACCAGACCCCTGAAACCTCTTGGAAATTACTATAGCAGATGAGAATTTTCCTGGTTAGCATGCAGCCTAAAAGCTGATTCTGCTTGGAAGTCCTCACCATAAATTTGGTTACCTGTAGTCTGACCCTGAAGCTTTTCATAAAATAATTATGTTTCACTAGAGTCTGAATAGAGCTTTTTGAGAACTTAACAAAAGTAATGAAGTTTCTGTGTTGTTATGGTTATGATATTTTAAAGAAGACTTCTCTTCTGATTCTCAGGCCAGGACATTCTTAATCAAAATCTCGACTAGAGCGTGAGAGATGCTTTTTGGGACTGAGAAGAGATTTTTCATAGGCAAAATTTAGCCCATTGGTTATACTCTAATTAGAGAAGTTGACAGATAATTCTTTTAGATTTCATAGTAAAGCATCAGTAAGATAGGAATGAAGAGGGAAAAAGGAATTACACAAATAAGCCGGACTTGGGTTTACCACCTTGTCTGAATAAGTGAGAATTCATTTTGAGTGTGGGAAACTATCTCACATGTATAAGAATGTTTGTGGCAGCTTTGCTTACTAGTGTAATTGAAAACTAATAACTGCCATATCCACTAATAGGAGAATGGAAAAATGAAGTATGACATAGTCATCATATCATATAGAATATTTTCCACATATAAAAGTGAATTAAAATGGATGAAAAAGGTGAAAGGATTAAGAGAAAAATATATATGACACATAGACACAGACAACAGTATGGTGATAACCAAAGGGAAAGAGGGGCAGGGAAAGGTAGAAGAAGGCAAAGTGGGGATAAATGGGGATGGAAACAGACTTGACTTTGGGTGGTGAGCACATGATGCAGTGTACAGATTATACATTACTGAGTTGTAGACTTGAAACATATATGGTTTTATTAACCAATGTCACCCCAATAAATTCAATAAAAATAAAAGTAAAAATGTATGAACTAGAACTACCAAGACAAATCTTAAAACATTACATTGAGAAAGTTGTTAAAGAATATGTACCACTTACATAAAAATGTAGAACATGCAAACCAATACTAAATATCTTTTATGAATACTTACATTATAGTAATAATATAAAAACATGCTCACGAATGACAAACACCAAAGTCAAAATACTGCTAACCTCTAAGGAAGAAGGGATAGATTGTGGAGGACACAAGGTTTTTACTCTATGGATGGTAACACATTTCTTTTTTTTTTAATTTTTTTAAATTGATTTCAGAGAGGAAAGGAGAGGAAGAGAGAGATAGAAACATCAATGATGAGAGAGAATCATTGGCCGCCTCCTGCATGCCCCTTACTGGGGATCGAGCCTGCAACCTGGGCATGTGCCCTTGATCAGAATTGAACCTGGGACCCTTCAGTCCTCAGGCCGACGCTCTATACACTGAGTCAAACTAGCTAGGGCACATTTCTTTCTTTTTCTTTTCTTTTTTTTTTTTAAAATGAATTCATTGGGGTGACATTGGTTAATAAAACCATACAGATTTCAAGTGTAAAACTCCATAAAACATTATCTGCACACTGCCTACATGTGCCCATTGCCCCAAGCAAAATCTCTTTCTGTGCCCATACCAAACCCCTGCACCGCTTTGTCCACCTCTGGAAGCAATTATGGCACAAAGTTAGGACTCTGTAGAGCTAAGTGGTGAGTACATGAGCATAATGTTATTCTTTGTACTTTTGTCTATTTGCAATAGTTCATATTATAAAAGAAAGTTCATTCAATCAAAGTTTTACATCCATAATAAGCAATAACAACCCAGGGGACAAAAAAGTGAGCATTCCACCTAACCCCTGAGCTTTTATCCCATCAACAATGAAAAGGAAACAGTGAGTGATTCTAGGAATCTGCCAGTTAGGATCTCCTTGTGGAAGATTTAAAGGAAAATGTAAGAAAACCTGGCAGGACTTCATGTGGGAAAGAATCTTTATGTGGGAAAAGGTACCGTGGACAGTTAACAAGGAAAATAATCTTTTCCAGCCTGGAAGAATATTGTAGAGGAAAGTGCTCCACAATCCTCTTATCCCCTGTATTTACCACCATTTCCTCTTATGCAGAATGTTCCTGGAAGATGAATAGGAGTCTGTCCCAACTACTATTTGATAATAGCCATCGGAAATGACAGGATGCTGAGGTAGATGGCATCACACCTCCCTGAAAGAAAAAAAAAAAAAAAAAACCCTTGCGAGGCAATGAAGTACTAAAGAAGCAGTAAGGGTTGTGGAGTCCAGATGGATGAGGTTGGGTAATCTCATAATCTCCCTGAGCCTCATTTCCTTCATCTGTATTCTTTTTCTTTTTTTGTGTGAGAAATAAATAAAATAATGCATGTAAAATGCCTGACAGGTAGACTGCATTGAAACAAGAGTTCTCTTCCATTTCCCTGGGGAGAAAAAAGAATAGCCAGAATCTTGCTGAGAAACTAAGTAATGCTTTAAAGGAGAAATAAAGAGAACACACTGCTTCTTGGATACTCGGGCTAAGTAGTTGTTTGAACTATGAATGACGGGAGATATATATATTGAGAAAGTTGAATACATCTGGTTTTTTACAGAGAGGAAGGGAGAGGGATAGAGAGTTAGAAACATTGATGAGAGAGAAACATCGATCAGCTTCCTCCTGCACACCCCCTACTGGGGATGTGCCTGCAACCAAGGTACATGCCCTTGACGGGAATCGAACCCGGGACCCTTCAGCCTGCAGGCTGATGCCCTATCCACTGAGCCAAACCGGTTAGGGCATGACTGGTTATTTCTAATTAGCATCTTCTGGATTCTTCACATAGGCAGGCTATGAAGTTTTCTGAATTTTGTTCTGGTGTTGTCCCTAGTAGTGTTTTATATTAACTTGAGTAAAGATAGGAGCCAAGGGTGGTTTAGATTACTGATTCTGCAAGTGCTATATATATTAATTTATTGGCATAGTCCAGTCTGTAAGATGGCTGAACTATTTCTTATTAAACTCAAAATCTTTGCTTTTTAGTTTAATAAAGAGAACATTATAATGTTGTAATTCTGTACTTTAAACAGAGAGTTCTGTATCTTTCTATTACTTTTCCTTCTCCTCTTTCTTTATATGAACAGCTGTGTGTGTGTGTGTGTGTGTGTGTGTGTGTGTGTGTGTGTGTGTGTGTGACATTCATGTCACTTCCATTTCCACCCTCTGAGTGAAGTATATGGTCAGTTCTCATGGTGCATGTTTGTCGTCAAATCAACTCTGTAGGCTTCTGAAATTGTTAGGAAAAAAATTAGTACCTGCTATAATACATACCCAAAGAAACTGCAAGTGCTCTTTAACACACAATGTTCATTACATAGTAACCTTCAGGAAGACACAAAGATGGACACATCTCCTTTCACATTATTGCTGGATGGATCAGTGGTGACTAAGGAAAAACTGCCACATTTTCAGGCTGCATTGCCAGACTGGATCACAAGGAAATTGGAGAAGAGCAGTCAAAGAAGGGATGTCCAGGCCATGGAAATCCCAGTAATCCTCCAGCTTAATGATCTAGACTAGGGTAGAGGCCATTTCACCGCTTGCTCACAGGGGTTTTGGCTAGTGAGAAGCTTACTTCCTCATACTTAGACCAACACTAAACCCTACCCCAACACAGACACTTGAAAGAGAGGAAGGCTCCCTCTTGTACAAACTGGATTTTTTCTAAAAATGAAAAAGAGCAGAGGCAGCTTCCAGAAGGACCTGTCTTATAGGAAATAGGAACAGAGACCAAGACTGAAGCAGATGTTGAGTCTGAGTAGGGAGTATATCTACCACGAGTTAGCAACAAAACCAAAGACAAAATGCTGGATGTGTTTTACCCAGCTAAAGAAAG
This sequence comes from Eptesicus fuscus, assembly GCF_027574615.1. Lineage (NCBI taxonomy): Eukaryota > Metazoa > Chordata > Mammalia > Chiroptera > Vespertilionidae > Eptesicus > Eptesicus fuscus. Next base: position 70,920,030 of record NC_072473.1, on the reverse strand, counting down.
AAAAAAAAAAGCATAGCAGGACATGGTTTGTTGGGAAGCTTCAGATCCAATTTTCTGGTTTTGCTACTCAGTTCCTTTAGGATTTTATTTTGTCTAATGTAATTTGAGTCTTTGATTGTGAAGAGATACTTAATTAGAATTCACCATGGGAACAAATGTGATATTATTACTTGGATCTCCATGAGTTGGCAGTTCCTGAGAAAAGAGTATTATTAGTTGGTTACCACTATTTCTGTTTAAATGAATAACTTTAATGTGAAAAAAAAATCTCTTTGGGATTTTAGCTGAATAAGAAAGGACTCTCATTGGTTGTAAACTCTTAAGAGTTTGTCATTCCCATTTAAACCAAGGAGTTAAGGAAGAGAGCTGTGTGGCAGGGTGTGGGGAAAGGTTTGCTCCTTTGCCCAATTTTTTCTTGAAAGATTATTTACAAACCATGAACTAATCCACACCCAGAAGACAATGGCATCCACATAGCAGATCATTCTGAACATCTCTGCTGTTCCTTTAACCTATTTTTTCCCCTCCAGTATAATAATAGACACTTCTACATCACAGAAAAGAGTAATATAACAGTGTGGATAGACTCAGGCTTCAATAAAAACCACTCCCTTGCTTTCCTGGTGTGAGCAATAATCTGTGCTTCACAAGCAGTGAAAAACCTGCTGACTTTATTTTGCTTCCTAGTGCCACCAAAAGCATAAGGAGTTTAGTTTAAAAGCTAAATACCCACCCCAGGAAAAAACCCACCAGAAACAAAACTTGAGAGAGATTGATGATTTTTTTCAGGATTTATTTAGGGTTCTGTTTTTGTGACAGTATTTATATTTTCACCTTATAGTTCTAATAAAGGTTTGGAATTGGTAATATAAGATCGTGCATAAACTTTAAGTGAATAACTGATATGAAGTGTTGTTTGTGTTAATAAAAAATGGTGACTCTGTGTAACTTCCTTTGCCTTTCTATATTTCAGTTACCTAAATTAAACCTTTCTGGGGTACTATAAGTTTGGAGAGTGCCTAAATGAGTTGCTTTTTATAAATGATCAGAGATGGCATCCATAACAGTAAGATGACAGTATCATTTTTGCATGATGCTGTTTAAGAACTAATCTAAGTAAAAAGGTGGGGAAAAGCCAAAAATAAAAAACAACTCCTTCCCCCCAAATTATTATTTTTTAAATTTTATTTTTTATTTTTTAAAACATATTTTATTGATTTTTCACAGAGAGAAAGGGAGAGGGATAGAGAGCTAGAAACATCGATGAGAGAGATACATCGACCAGCTGCCTCCTGCACACCCCCCACCGGGGATGTGCCCGCAACCAATGCACATGCCCTTGACCGGAATCGAACCCGGGACCTTCCAGTCTGCAGGCCGACGCTCTATCCACTGAGCCAAACCAGCCTCGGCTATTTTTTAAATTTTAGAACAAAGCTTCAATCATTTGTAGCTCTATCAGTGGGTGATGGGCAAAATCAGTTGGGCGGCAGTTAGTATTCATCCATAATTGCAGGTGCACACTCCATATCCTTATTAGACCCCTTGTACAGACCCCAGTGGGACAATGTTTGAAAAATTACACTCACCATCTAGGAAACTGGGAACTGAAAGTCCAATATCTGCCTCAGTGGAGTTCTGGCACCTGCATTATCTCTGTTGGGGATATCAGAGTCAACAGCTGTGCAGAGACTTTTGCTATTCACAGATTCTGCACTTGTCATCATAAAAGGACGGTTAGTATAAATTTGCCTCTAGACATTACCAAGCACACAGGTACATGTCATTTGACATCCAGAGCATTTCATTGCCTTATACAAGACCTTCGTTTATGTGAGGTTACAATGTAGAACCAATCCACTCTATTCAGTGTACATCCATTATACCTGAAAACTGACAGAGATGGGGACTATGGAAGAAGGATGTTAAGGTAAGAAGGTCCTTTGTTAGCTTTACACATTTCTGTTTCATTTGAAACTAGGTGGCTAGGCTGAGGGGGTACCAGGGGTGATTAGAATTAATGTGATGGGTTGTCAAGAGCTTTCATTATCAACAGCACACAAGTGAGCTCCAGAAAGACGAAGCTATGGCTGCAGTAATACTGGAGAGCATCTTTCTGAAGCGATCCCAGCAGAAAAAGAAAACATCACCTTTAAACTTCAAGAAGCGCCTGTTTCTTTTGACTGTGCACAAACTTTCCTACTATGAGTATGATTTTGAACGTGGGGTAAGTTTCTCTGCTGTGATACCTGAGTATCAATGACTTGGCCTTAGATCTTCATTGGGGAGGAGTTAGAGGCTTTTTGGTTGGAGGAGAAAGGTGGAAGGGACTTAAGTACATTTTAAACTCAGCAAAATGTTTCCTAGACTAGAATTAGCTACAGTCACGTAGGAGCCAAAATTCAAGGGTGCTAAGAAACCGTGAGAAATCATACCATGGGATTTTGCCATTGGTGAGCATTCATTAAATGATTGTTGAGAATGAAATCCAAGACTTGAAAATTGCTTCCTTATTTTTTGTTATAAAGATACACAGTCATCCACTCTTTTATAGTGCTTACTCTCCATCTGGTAGTCAAAAAAGGGTGAGATGTGGAAGTTGTTGTTGTTTTGTTTTGTTTTTTCAAAATGACAGGTCCTGATAATAGATCATTGGTGTCACCTCACTATGTTGAATGAGTAGATAACAAAATCTAATCATCCAGTTGCTTAATCACTCTTTTCTTCCTTTTTATTGAATTTATTGGGGTGACACTGGTTAATACAATTATACAAGTTTCATGTGTGCAATTCCACAACACATCATCTATATTCTTTCTCCATTTTCTTCCTCACTCTCTTTCTCAGAGAAGAGGCAGTAAGAAGGGTTCAATAGATGTTGAGAAGATCACCTGTGTTGAAACAGTGGTTCCTGAAAAAAATCCTCCCCCTGAAAGACAGATTCCGGTAAGAAGAGACCATTGAGAGAACAGCGGTGGGGGTAGGTGATGGGGGAGCAGATAAGAATCTTGGAACACTTCAATTCTTTGTAAATAAACTGGTTGGTGATGCTGTACAATGTGGAACACACAAAAAAGCTTTATAAAATTCTTCACTCTGTCATGTACTGATTCTACCAAGTCTCAGCATTTTCCCTCAGATTCAGAACAACTCATTTACTTAGGAAAATTTGTAACACAGATGTCAAGATGGCATCATATCAACTTTCAAACTAATCAGAGATGGTTGGTTTTACTCCCTCAGTTACTAGGGTCAGATTTACAAGGTTGAGTTGGTTTTAAAGCCAGTATCCCAGGGCTCTGAACAATATGATTTTTTTAAAATAGCTCACTTATTCTCCTCTCATTTCCCATAGCCTCTCCTGGGCATACCGCTTACTGAGTTAATTTTTAAATATAACTTTTTCAGATTACAAGAGAAATGAATATTTATTATAGAAACTTGCAAAAATATTAAAAAAACACAAGAAAAGATAAAATCACATATAATCACATCATCTAGCTAAAACACTATTAACATGTTGGTGTATGTTTTTTTTCCACTAGCAACACATATACCCACACTAATATGTGTTATATATTTAAAACATAGAATCATAGTACACATCTTGCTTTGCAACCTACATTTTCAATATATGAAAACTTTACCCCATGACAATAGGTACTCATTAATAATATGAGTTTCATGGCTGCATAGTATTCCTTATCATGGATATACTATTCTGTAATTTGTTTAACCAGTTCCCTATTACTGCACATTTAAGTTGTCTCCAACTACTTGACATTATACACCATGTTGGAGGAACATCCTTGCATACATATTTATGTACTTTTGTTAGTCTTTTTCTTCAATAACTTCCTAGAAGTAAAATTTTTTCTTCTCTTTATGAAATCTGTGCACTTTGGTTATTTTTATCTTTTTATTCTATTTTGTTTACTAGACATGGAATTTGAATTTAACACACTCCTACAAATTATGCATGAGAATATCTACTTTTCTACATTTTTTTCAATGCCAGATATTATAGCCCTGGACGGGTTTGGCTCAGTGGATAGAACATCAGCCCTTGGATGAAACTTCCCAGGTTCGATTCTGGTCAAGGACCAGTTGCAGGCTCAATCCCCAACCCTGATCTGGACGCCTGCAGGAGGCAACCAATCGATGTCTCTCTCTCACATTGATGTTTCTCTCTCTCTGTCTCTTCCCCTCCCTTCCACTCTCTCTAAAAATCAATGGAAAAATATCCTCAGGTGAGGATTAACAAAACAAAAAATACCAGATATTGTAAATGTTTGTTAAGTTGGCAGCCAAGAAAAATGGTATTTAATTGCTGCCTTATTTTGCAATTATTATTATTTTTGTTGTTGTTAAAGTCTATGGATTTTAAAGTCTATGTCATCAAATTAATTCACCTTCTTCTTAATGATTTTAAATTTTACCATTAGAAAGCTCTTATCTCCCACAAGATTATACCATCAGTTGTTTTTTTCTCAGTCATTTGGTTTCATTTTTTTAAAAAAATATATATTTTTATTGATTTCAGAGAGGAATGAAGAAAAAGAGAGAGATAGAAACATCAATGATGAGAGAGAACCATTGATCGGCTGCCTCCTGCATGCCCCCTACTGGAGATCAAGCCCGCAACCTGGGCATGTGCCCTTGACTGGAATTGAACCCGGGACCCTTCAGTCCGCAGGCTGACACTCTATCCACTGAGCCAAACCAGCTAGGGCTCAGTTTCATTTTTTACATTAAGCTCTTGAATCCATCCAGAATTTACTTTGGTATATGGTGTGAAATATCTACCTAACTCCTTCCCCTACCACCAATAATAGTGGTTAAATGTCCCAGTACCATTTATTGAGTAAACTCAATTTCTGCAATGATTTGAGATGTCTGAGGCTTTTTTAAAAAATAGATATGTGATGGTTCCGATGGATATGTGTCCTTACTGGCTTATAGGAAGCAGTCACTAAGAATCTGCATAGTCTGTGCAGGAGAGCCTTCTTGACCTACTACAAAGAACTCACAGAACCAAAGGAAATCCAGGAAAGAACAACGCATCAGCCAATAACCATGATTTTTCTTCTTTCATTGCAGAGAAGGGGTGAAGAGTCTGGTGAAATGGAACAGATCTCAATCATTGAAAGGTTCCCTTACCCTTTCCAGGTGAGGTATTTTCTCTCACCAGCTCTCAGAGGAACCTGTAATGTAATCATTAAGGATGGGATGTGGGTCAAAGAGCAGGATACTAAGTCCCAGGAAACAAAAGTTGAGGTGGACAAGGAGACCGGACTGAGAAATGAGACTGGTATGATCTAAGAGTGTTTGCTGTTCTATTTTCCCAATCTCACATAGTTTCTTTTAGTCTCTACACCTCAAAAAGTCCCCATAATGTCATTAATTTTATTGTGGTGTGTCTTGTATATGATAACTGCATTGAGAAAGATGCGCTGTTTGTCGAGTGAGCATTTCACTTCCTTCTGGTTCTGAATATCTGTCCAATGGTGGTCATGTGGGTTGAAAGTCAGAAAAGGGGAGGGGAGAAGTATTAGGAAGTTTGGTATGAGGAAGGCTTATTAGACTTATACATAAAACTAAATTCTATTCTAGTCTGGGATGACTAGAAAGCCACATAGACATATGTTTGGTAGATGTATTGTAAGCCGTAAAGGAGAACAAGAAATTCAATTCATCTTGCTTATGTCCTGAGAACTCTGTAGGCCACTTGTTGTGAATATAGAAGCCCCTGCAACAGTGAAAGCCAGAAAAGGAAGTGGAAAGTCTCAGGGGAGGGGGCTTTCTGTCATGGATTGATAAGCACAGCAAGACTAACAAGCAAAAAGAAAAATGTAAAAGGATCTTGCTCATGTCCTTGACTGTATCAAAGTTTACAAAACTTTTGAAGGAGGGGTGTTTTAGACATAGTTTTGCTACCATTGTGTTTCAACAAGATGACGTTGTTTGTCTGGGCTAGTAGAAAAAGCTAAGCAGCATGTAATTCAGAATTAATTTACATTTGACTTTAGAATCCACTATGTGAGGTTTATTAAATCTGTAAAACATCTAATATGTTTTACACACTTCTACAACACCTAGCACAGTGCCTTGTACTTGTGAGGTGTTAAAAATATTGACTGTTTGATTTGATAATAGTGTTTAATATATACTTTACTCTTTTTGGAGTGGATGTGTGTCCCTATTTGGTTTACTTTGGCTAATATTGGCAAGTGGAGGCCACTGGGCTGTGAGGGGAAAATTAGCCATGAGTTAAAATTTGGCTCCATATTATCCAAGTGAATAATTCATATGTACTAACCAAGACTTCAGTTATATAAATCATTACTTCAATTCTCTATACAAACTCATAGTTTAATAGGATTATAAAATAGCCTTTGTTGAATAAATAAAAGTCCTGTCTCCACTGTGGGCTGAGGGAAACATTATGAACTAAATTTACACACAAATTGAAACACAAGTTAGTAGAACCTAGTATTCAGTAAGCTAAGACCTTCTAAGTCCTACATACTTGGATATTAATTGCTTAGGAATTCTGCAGATAGTTCACATGACCCTGGCCCAGATGTTGACTAAAGATCCTGCGTGTTTTGTTTTCCACCATGAATAGACAAAGTTGTGACTTAAGATTAATTACATCAAGATCTTTCTCCTTTTATTCTGAATCCTAACTTCTAAAGTCTGTGTGTCCATTGTCCCAGGTTGTATATGATGAAGGCCCTCTCTATGTCTTCTCCCCAACAGAAGAATTGAGGAAGCGTTGGATTCATCAGCTCAAAAATGGTGAGAATTATTTGGAAAAGAAAGAGAATTAATTTCCAGAGAAAAGAAAGGAGGGAGGAAGTAAGAGGAATGGGGGAAGATGGAGAGGGAGAAAGAGAGAAAGACTGAAGAGAGGAAGAAGAGAGAAATAAAAGAGAGGGGTGAAGGTGAAAAGGAGAGAGGAAAAGATAGATGGAAGGAGGGAAGTGAAAGAAAAAATAAAGAGAGGTGGAAGGGAAGGAGGAAGAGAGAGAAGGAGGGAAGGAAGAAAGGAGATAGGAAGAGGAAGAGAAAAAATGAATTTTTCCAATATTAGTGATGCAGTTGAGTTTAATCTTCCATCATATGAAAAAAATATCACACACTAGACTAAAAATTTCAACCCAGTTCACCATTATGTCTGTAGTGCAATGTTGTAATTGTAGATGTCTCCATTTCTCTATTTATAAAAATGTCTCATTCTTTACACTGTTTATAAGGGTGGTGTGGTATGGCATTCAATGGTTATTGCGATATTTTGAATCCTAAGTATGCAATACCTAGTTCTAAAAAAAAAAAAAAAAATAGATGTTTATAAGAGTGCTTGAAGTCAATGTAGAGAACCTGGTTCCAAGCCCTCTTCCACCACTAATAAGCAAAGTAACCTCTGGCAAGTAGGCTAATAAGCTTCTTTGTGGCTTGGTTTCTTCTGAATTTGGAGTAATATGCATGCAATACCTACCTCCAAGTTTGTCTTAAGGATTAAATGATGCTATATATGTGAAAGCATGTGGAAAACAGTAAAAGCACTGTACAAGAAAGCACTATACATATCTTCATTGTGGATAAGTACTTTCCAAAGAATTATTTTATGTTCCTAGCTTTATGAAGATCTAAACTTGAACATAGTTTTAGCATTTCATATACTCCATATGGTGTGCTCAGATAAACTTGACAGTAAATGCTTGTAGCACAGGATGCATGAACACATATTTGTGTGTATATATAGCCACACGTCAAGTGACTGAGAGATTAACTGGTTGAGTTGACATCAGGAAAGGCTGCCTAGAGAAACAGGAAGAATGGCAGACTGATAACAGCATGGTTGGGTTATTGCATGACAGCCTTTTGTCTCAATAACATTTAGATTCTGATACTCGGTAGCTGGCCACACCACCTTTTTCCACTCCCTTGAACACAAGTCAATTGGTCAAAATAAAAATTACCAAATTTTTCAAGCTGAAAGAGGAGAGGAGTAAGGAAGAGAGGGGTCATTTGTTGAAGTCTTGCTATATACCAGACACTGAGCTAAATACCATATATTTATTTTTTCATTTAATTCTTATAGAAACCTTGGGCAAACAACAACAACAACAATAACTAATGTTTAATGAGCATTTACAATCTACCAGGCTCTGGGCCAAGTACTTCAAATGTACAATTTTATTAAATTCTCACAATAAGCTTATGAAGTGTGTATCATTTGTCTATTTACAGAGAAGGGACTGAGGCTCAAAGAGGTTAAGTAACTTGCTCAAGGGCACACAGCTAGTGAGTGGGGAAGACTGGATTCTTACCACATCCCAGAAACTAAGCTCAAAATATAGTTTCATGCTACTTGGTTCTCTAGTCCAGAAATTGCACCTGTAGTTGGCGTAAGATACAGTCATGTGCTGCATAATGACATTTTGGTCAACAACAGACTGCATTTACTGGTATGACAGTGATCCTATCCTATATAATAAAAGGGTAATATGCAAATTGACCCTAATGGTGGAATGACCGGGAATGACTGGTTGCTATGACATGCACTGACCAGCAGGGGGGCAGATGCTCAATGTAGGAGCTTCCCCCTGGTGGTCAGTGTGCTCCCACAGGGGGAGGTCTGCTCAGTTACAAGCTGGGATCACAGCTGCGAGCCTAAGCCATCAGTTGGACATCTCCCGAGGGCTCCTGGGCTGCCAGAGGGATGTTTGACTGCCAGCTTAGGCCTGATTCCTCAGGGAGTGGGCCTAACCCGGCAGGTGGACATATCCCAAGGGGTCCTGGACTGCAAGAAGGTGCAGGCCGGGCTGAGGGACCCTCCCAAGTGCACGAATTTTCGTGCACCGGGCCTCTAGTCCTATATAATAAAAGGCTAATATGCAAATTGTCCTGTTGACTGGGATTTTGATGCAGAGTTCAACCAGGCATTTGACCAGGGGGTGGGGCCAATGGCCAACTGACTGCAGCCCCTCCCCCAGGCTGGCCCCACCCCTAATCAGCCCCCCACCCTGATCGGGGGTGGGGCTGGCTGGCCAACTGCCTGCAGCCCCTCCTCCAAGCCAGCCTGGCCTGAGCCCTGATCAGGGTTGGCCGGCCAGATTCCACCTGTGCATGAATTCGTGCACCAGGCCTCTAGTAAAATTATAAAGGAGCTGAAGAATTCCGATCACGTAGTAACATCATAGTGCAATTCGTTACTCATGTATTTGTGGTGATGCTAGTGTAATAAGCCTACTGAGCTACCAGTAAAATAAAAATACAGCAATATGATTATGCACAGTACATAAGACTTGATATGATAATAAATGACAATGTTATTGCTTATGTATTTATTATACTATATCTTTATTGCTATTTTAGAGCATACTTTTTCTACTTATAAAAAAAGTTTGCTGTGAAACAGTATGCCATTTTACACCAGCAGCAACTTCATACATATTGTGTTTACCAAGGCTCTTGATTGCATCATTTTATCTTGTGCTTGATTTAATCTTGTGTAGTTTTGTACAGTACCATGCTATACAGGCTTGTAGCCTAGGATCAATAAGCTATACCATAAGGCTAGGTGTGTAGTAGGCTATATCATCTAGGTTTGTGTAAGTATACTCTATCATGTTCACACAATGATTTACAAGCCAAAACAAACAAACAAACAAACACAACCACTTCAGTTGTGTCATTAGTGTGAGTATGTGCAATTCTACCTTCTCTTCCCTTATGTTTCACCGAAGGCATTTTTTATCCAGTTGTTCCAGACCTGGGTGTATGTCCTGTTGAACCTGCTTGGGCTGACAACATGAGTCAAAAAGCAGGTGTCTTGCAACAAAGATCATAGTTGCTGGAAGATTCAGATGCAAGTTCTAACAACCCCAGGACAGACTGAGGTGCTAGTAATATCAATAGTGAGATAGTCTAGGAGCCATAAAATCCTACCTAGTTAATGTTATCTCACTTTAGAGTAAAATGCACCAATTGAAAATCACTAACACATCCTGGCCAGTATGGCTCAGTTGGTTGGGCATTGTCCCATGCACCAAAAGGTTGCTAGGTTGATTCCCGGTCAGGGAATATGCCAGGGTTGCAGGCTTGATGCCCTATAGGGGCCGTTCAGGAGGCCACCAATAGATGTTTGTCCCTCATGTATGTTTCGCTCCCTTTCTCCCTCTCCTTTTCCTTTCTCTCAAAAAATCAGTAAAAATATTTTTAAAAATCACTAACATGAGAAGGGGACTTCATCAGAATCCTGGTTTCCTCTACTGTGAAGAGGCATGCGGGATCCTTCTCAGGTGCTGGATCTAAGTGTGGTTAAGTGGTTGTAGACAAATGTGGTTACCTGTATAACTTAGATCTTTGTACTTTACTTTAGGATATGTAAGTTATACCTCAATTTAAAAAGTAGAGACTCAGGTACCTCTTATCCAGCTGCTATGTTTGTTTTTTACTTCAGTGGCACTTTCCATGTGAAGATTGTATGCCTGAGGACTTAGCCTTGGGCTTTCTTCTTCCACTTCCTTGAACATGACAGCAGACACTTCTATGTTATAGCACCACAGATATTTGGCTATATTAACTCTAGAATCTGTTCACCCAAGCTCAATAGAGGCTATCCTAATTTCAATTTCAAACATAAGACCTCAGCAAAATGAATGAAAGAGTGGCATTGGCAAAACTCCAACAACCAGTATGAGGAAGAATACTTCATTCATTCCTGAAACAGAATTTTAGACATTGTCTTGATAACTATGGATATGAGACACTAGACCATCAAGTACTAGGAGACTGTGCACCAACCACTAGTGCTTCCCAGACAGGGCTGGCCCTATGAATTGGTGAAGTAAGCAGTTTCTCCTAGCCTTCCCACTTGAACACTGTCTTAGCTTGGGCTGTCATAACAAAATACCTTAGCCTGGGTGGCTTAAACAACACACATTTACTTCTCATAGTTCTGGAAGCTGAAGAGTCCAAGATCAAGGTGTCTCTGATTTGGTTCCTGGTGAGAATTCTCTGCCTGGCTTGCAGACTGGCCACTTTCTCACTGTGTCCTCACATGGCAGAGATAAAAAGAGAATCTCTCTCTTGAGTCTTTTCTTATAAGGGCACTAATTCCATCATGAGGTCTCCACTATCATGACCTAATTCCCTTCCAAAGGCCCTCTCCTAATACCATTACATTGGGAGGCTTCATGATATGAACAGACCCTCTGCTTTTACAATTCTCTCCTAAGTATCTGAAAATACCAGCTCTGAATTAGCTAACAAAAAAGGGCCACCATTTTAAAGGAACCTCTTAAGAGGCAGACATTATTTGGTTATGTAGGGTGTGTTCTTAATGTGTGTGCTGGAGGTGGGGAGGGCAGGAAGCTTTATGTCCCTTCATTAGCATATTAGTATAGCTTAATTTATCATAGTAATTAGTTCTTAAGAATTCTTGGCATATCTACTTTTGCCCAGGCTTGCACCTAAGGTCTTCAAGAGTAGTGTCATGGGAAGAGGGTAGAGGGTGGCAGTGATGGAAGCAATCAGTTCTTGCTGAGAGGAGTATATGGAATGTTGTTCAGAATTGCCAGTGCCTGGTAATAATAAAAGTCAGACAGATGTTTGGTTGGCTTTACTATTAGTTAGAAACTAGAGGCCCGGTGCACAAATTTGTGCATGGGTGGGGCCCAGCCGGCCCACCCCGATGGGGTGTTGGGGCTGATTGTGGGTGGGGCTGGCTAGGGGGCAGGGCTGTGGTGGTTGGCCAGCTGACCTCACCTCCAATTGGGGTGTTGGAGGCTGATCGGGGGCTGCGTTGGCCAGGGGGCAGGGGCCGATTGGGACCTAGATCAGGCTGGTTTGCTGCTGCAGTGTGTGTCATAGCCATCTGTTATCTAACATGATCCCAGGAAGACTTACCTAACTGACTCCATGTGAAGGTTCTTGAGATGCCACAGTATTAAAAACCATAATACCAATTCCTCCTATCTGCAAAGTACTCTATTCTTTGCAAAGTACTTTAGCTTCGGGGAGATCTTCTGAGCCTCACAACCCTGGAACGGAAATAGAGCTCCAGCGTTTATCTCCTGCAATGAGCTCAACCCACATTGGTGGCCCTAGAAGATTAAAACCAGGTTTATTCTAGAAAGAATCTAGAGGCAGAATCACCTTAATTTTCTCCTAAGCTCACTCTGCTGATTAGAATATGAACACAGAAAGCCTGGTGCAGAAATTCTCACTAAGGCAAATATCTCTAAAAAATATTTAGAGATATATCAATTCAGGGAGCTGGGACGTTGGTATATTGAAAGCTGAAGTGAGAGTTTGGCTTGGACAAATTGTGTCCCTTATCTGGAAAAAAACATCATAATCAACAGCTGCCTTACAAGAAGATTATAATGGCCACACGGGAGAACACAGATAACATATTTTTGTTCTTGGGCTCTGGAGACATCAGATAGTCTTATCGTGTTGGTCAGGAGACAGTTATCATGACTGACCACTGAAGAGAACTGTACAGGACCTCTCAGGGGCTGGGCATGGGAGCCAACTGGCCTTGCTGTCTGCTTCTCTCCAGGGTGGCTGATGAAGGGGCAGTTGTTTGAAACTCACCACTAAGCTTAGTTGAAGAGGAAAACATGCAAATAGTTGATTCTCCTGCATGTCAGATGTGATCTTTCTCTCTCTTCTCTCCTGTTACAGTAATCCGGTATAACAGTGATCTGGTACAGAAATACCACCCTTGCTTCTGGATTGACGGGCAGTATCTCTGCTGCTCTCAGACAGCCAAAAATGCTATGGGCTGCCAAATTTTGGAAAACAGGAATGGAAGTAAGAGATCTGTTCAATATCATTTCTCCCCCCTTTGTCTCTATCATGCACTCTCTCAAGGGTCTATCAAACCCAGGTTTGTACATTTTGGCCATTGCACATAGGGGCCTGGGAGAGGGTGGGTGCTGAAATCCAGCTAGTGCTCTGTTCTCCAAGCTGTGCAACCTGCCACAGGACTGTATCCACCCAGACTTTTTCTAACTTGCCTAAAGGCACTGCAGAGGAGAGAGGACAAAGTCTCTGATCAAACCAGTCTCCAAGCCATTTCCTAATATGCATTCTGTATCATCACTGGTATCTTATTTTGCAGGCTTAAAACCTGGGAGTTCTCACCGGAAGACAAAAAAGCCTCTTCCTCCCACACCTGAGGAAGACCAGGTATAAAGGAAAATTGGGTGCTGCTATTGCTCAAATCGAAACTTACAATTACCACAGAAAACACACCAGAGTCTTAGAATTTTTCTGGGACTTGGTACTGTTAATTGATATTCTTTTTAAGACAGGGAATTTATCTCTCTAATTAGGACTTCCCCTTCAGTGGAAAGAGAGAGGGCTATTTGGAAGCTCTTGGCAACCATTTAATCCAATCACCTATTTAAAACAAAACAGATGCTGATTTTTTAAAATAAAAATATTTTCAAATTTAAAAGAATTTAATAGTAAACACCCAATACTTTCATCCTATCACTAATATATTACTTCAAACTTGCTTATTTGGTTACTTTTTGAGGTCTAGAAAGCTCTTCCTCAAATACAAGCATAGTTTAGAGATATTGTGGGTTTGGTTCCAGATCACTGAAATAAACCGAACCATAATTTTTTGCTGGGGGAGGGTCTTTAATTTCTAAAACAAACAAACAAAAACAAAATAAAACAAAAACTGCAACATCTGTGAAGCACAATAAAGCAGGGCAGAAATTATTATGCTCATTTTACAAACAAGGAAACTGAGACTCAAATCCACTTAGTAGATCTATGTACCCCCTGTGCCAAATAGGTTTCCTGATTGTGTGCACATAGTTTTTGTCTGGAAGCTTTAAAAATACTGACATCAGGGTCTTATCCCCAAAGATTTTGATGTAATTGGTCTGGGAAACTGTCTAGGTGTCAGGATTGTTAAATAAATGTTCCCTACATGATTCTGGTGTTCTCTCCAAGCTGAGAACCTCTGCGTAAGTGCTTAAAAATGGGTGCTGAATAAACCATCTTACTATGCCTGATTTGGATTAGAATAGTGTCTCTAGTAAACCAGAGAGTTGGGAGAGAAGAGAGTACTTGATGTCTAGCCAAATCACCCTACTTTTTTCTCCTACCTACACAGATCTTGAAAAAGCCACTGCCCCCTGAGCCAACAGCAGCACCAGTTTCCACAAGTGAACTGAAAAAGGTTGTGGCCCTTTATGACTACATGCCAATGAATGCAAACGACCTACAGCTACGGAAGGGTGATGAATATTTTATCCTGGAAGAAAGCAACTTACCCTGGTGGCGAGCACGAGATAAAAATGGGTGAGTCCAAAAAAAGAAAATAAAAATAAAAATGGGTGAGTTCACGCCAGCCCTTCCTGAGCCTTGTGACCACCCACTTCACACACGTGCAACATAATTTCCTTACTCAGTATCCCAATCAGAAATTGTTCTTCCCACACCAAGGTGAATAGGCTGCCCCTCCAAGTGCTTCCCAGAGTGCAGCTCTACATGTGGTCACCTCTCTGAGCCTGTAGGTTCTGGCCCACATATTGTAGTGCAAAAATAATCGATGCCACATGTGCAGAAGCCACACATTTCACTAGCCAAGCCATGCATCTGTTACATGATCCTCTCTGAGGGAGGGACATGGTTTATATACCTCCATTTGAGATTGGTCTCAGGGGTATGGGCCTATGCATCTGTTTCTTCCCTGGGGAACGGGAATGCTGGATTATCTACCACAATGTCTCCTCTACAGGCAGGAAGGCTACATCCCTAGTAACTATGTCACTGAAGCAGAAGACTCCATAGAAATGTATGAGTGAGTATGCTTATGATTCCAGCACGCAATCTTCCAGGAGGAATAGAATATAGTATATACGTTTTTGTAGTTTCAACAAAGTTTTGATTTCAAGATACTTATTAAAATCACTGCTAACTAGGTCAAATGATGCCACCACCCCAAGTTAGTGCCTATGTCTTACCCTCACCACAAATACTATCTGCTTATGAGAGGTGGGGAGATCACCACACCCTCAAAATCCAGAAGAACCACACTCTAAGAAAGAGTTGACAGTCTGATAGGACACATTTGAAAGGGTGTAAATGTCAAACTTCTGCCATTATCCTTTCTCCCTAATCATAGAAATGGATTGTCCTTGAGTGTCCTGTCCCTGATCCCTTTCCTGCAACCCTCTGTCACCTGCCTTTGCCCTCTACTCTCCATTTCCATGAATTTTCAGTACCAGCTGGGTTTTGGGAAAGTTATGCAGTTGTGCTTTGCATATGATAGGCACTCAGTAAATAGGGGTTGAATGGATTGACTGAATCACTAGGATGGACACTCTGATCTCAGAATCAATTACACCATGGTCTAGGAGTCACTCAAGCACTGTCCCTTTACAGGTGGTATTCCAAACACATGACTCGAAGTCAAGCTGAAGAACTGCTAAAGCAAGAGGTAAGTGTGTGGCCACAAGTAAATGGCATTCTTCTTGCACAAAACGTGAGGATCCTGAATTGAGGGCTTGCTGCTTCCCACCAGGCAAGGCAGTGTCAAGACCATCATTTTTATTGGGTCCCAATTACACTTTTCAGTATCAAAAGCAACGAGGCTACAGGTGAATCACGGAACTTGGCATTGAAAGCAGGGGTTGTTCTATTTTCTCCCAGGTTTGGGCAAATGGGATGCAGGTGTGAGCACCACTTCCTCTTTAGAATAAGCTTATTTTTTTGTTGTTTCAGGGGAAGGAAGGAGGTTTTATTGTCAGAGACTCCAGCAAAGCTGGAAAATATACTGTGTCTGTATTTGCTAAATCTACAGGGTGAGTGCTACTTTTCCAAGGCCCTGGGGACAAAAGACAGGGGTGCCCACCCAACAGCTCGTTAATGGTGTGTCCCTCGTATTTCCTCTGTCCCTTAAACTCAAAAACTCATCTCACTTCACTTCTTGGGTCCTGCATGACCCTTGTTCCCAAGTTGCTGACTTAGAATCTACTTCTTCAGGGACCCTCAAGGGGTGATACGCCATTATGTTGTGTGTTCCACACCTCAGAGCCAATATTACCTGGCTGAGAAGCACCTTTTCAGCACCATCCCTGAGCTCATTAACTACCATCAGCATAACTCTGCAGGTGAGTACCAGGGGCACCAAAGAAGGGTGTGCCAAGCCCCAGAAGAAGGAATTCAGAACAAGGTGATGAGGGAATGAATAAGCCTCACAGGGCAGTCAGTGCAATTAGCTGTGAAAGTCAACCCCTATGATGCTTGGTGGAGGTCAACTAAAGAGGTAGTCAAAGACAGACCTTATACCCTAGGGACTGGCTTCTTATTTGGTGATTTATGCTCAGTGCTAAGGAAAGACATAGAAGAAACTGGATTGATCAATCAGCAAGTATTCATTGAGTTACTACTGTTTACTCAGCAATTTCCTTGGTACTAGAGGAAAAATGCAAAAAATTATTAACAAAGGTCCTTGCCCTCAAAGAATATGAAGTTAGAAAACATCAGAAAATGGCTTGTAAGTACAATAAGTTCTCACTTAATATCACCAATAGGTTCTGGGACTTTAAGCAAAATGATGTATAACAAAACCAATTTTCACATAGTCTAATTGATATAAACAAGTGTTAAGTTCCTATGGCAGCTCATCAACATTGTAATGAAAACGTTATTTGAGGATCTACTCTAGTGTAGACATTCTAAAAACTGGAAAATTGGTAAGGGAAAAAGCCTCATGGAGAAGACAGAATGTGAGTTAAGCTTGGGCTGGGAGGTGGGGATATATTTAATTGGGTAGTACATTTTAATTAGTATTTTCTATTTTTTGTACCTAAAACTTTTTTATGAGAGGAGTAACTTCCAGAAAATGTTGGGTTCATGAAGATTTTCTGGGATTCAAAATGTACTAGAAAGATGAACATCGTAAGTGTGAGGTTTTAAGTGAGGGTGTGTCAGGTATCTCACCCCTACACTGCACCAAGAACATGACGCCCTCTGTATGTTTCAGGACTCATATCTAGGCTCAAATATCCAGTGTCTCAACAAAACAAGAATGCACCTTCTACTGCAGGCCTGGGCTACGGTAACTGTTTATTTTTCTAGGGTAGGGTGGACTAGCCAGTTGCAAGGACTACCTTTGGCTGACCCAATTAGACTTTGTCTTGCCCTAACCGATGTGTCTCAGTGGTTAGAGTGTTGGCCCAAGCACCAAAGGGTCTTGAGTTTGATTCCTGGTCAAGGGCATGTACCTGGGTTGCAGGTTTGATCCCTGGCCCTGGTAGGGGCGCATACAGGAGGCAACCAGTCAATGTGTCTCTCTCACATAGATGTTTCTCTCTCTGTCTCTCCCTCTCCCCCTCCAACCCCCATTCAACCCTCTCTGAAAAGCAATGGAAAAAATATCCTCTGGTGAGGATTAACAACAACAACAAAGAAAAAAGACCTTGCCTCATGAGTGTTCTTGCAACACACTGTTCTGCACCAGCTGCCTCAAGGAAGGTTAAGACAGAGCTAAACAAGTTATTTAATGATTCCCCCCACTCTGGTGGCTCCTACTGGGACTGCAAAATATAAATTCATAAAGTGATTATTTTTAAAATTATGGTAAAAAAAACACACATAATCACAAACATAAAGGGTTTTAAGATGTCTAGTCTATCTTCTTCCCTTATAGCTTACTTGCACCTAAAATTCCAAGATTCCTCCAACCAGTAATCTCTTGTCCCTGAGATTTACCTGAGCAAAAGTGGATTAGTACCCCTGCGAATTTCCCTTTTACTGATTGCCTATTTCTATTTCCAGTAGGAATTCTTAACTATTGTAGGAATTATATGTACATGACTCCCAAAGACTCACACTAAGGCTTTGTTGTTATAGGATCATGGGAAATTGATCCAAAGGACCTGACCTTCTTGAAGGAGCTGGGGACTGGACAATTTGGGGTAGTGAAGTATGGGAAATGGAGAGGCCAGTATGATGTGGCCATCAAGATGATCAAAGAAGGCTCCATGTCTGAGGATGAGTTCATTGAAGAAGCCAAAGTCATGATGTGAGTTACAGCCCAAACTCAATTCTCAATCCAGTTGCTGGAGTCTAGGAATTACCAGGACAATCCATCGTGGTTTAAGGTGACTTTAGTGAGAAAGATTTGGACCAGGGACTGAGGTCAACCTTTGATTGGTAGGAGTCCTAACTTCTAAGGTAATCATTTATCTGCCTTAGATATTGGTTGAAATTAGTGTTGATCATGGGTGCTTACCATCTAAGTATCATTTCGAATGGTTGTGGAATAGAAAACTTTCAAGAGGAAGACTGATTCTGATTTAGCCTTAGTGTTCATTTATTCCTTGATTTTTTTCTTGTTCTATTGATGAGCCCCAAGTCCCTGTTCACTCTCACATATTGTGTACTGTTGGGATTAAGGGTGGGAAGGAGGAGTCAACTTGCTATTGTGGTCCCTTATCTGACACTCTAATCCCAGGCCAACCCCTTTCTACTCCAGCCCTTTTCTGACTGGTATGCAGAGCCAGAAGGGGAAGACTGGTTCATTGCCTCTCCTGTAGGAATCTTTCCCATGAGAAGCTGGTGCAGTTGTACGGTGTCTGCACCAAGCAGCGCCCCATCTTTATCATCACTGAGTACATGGCCAATGGCTGCCTCCTGAACTACCTGAGGGAGATGCGCCACCACTTCCAGAATCAGCAGCTGCTGGAGATGTGCAAGGATGTCTGCGAAGCCATGGAATACCTGGAGTCAAAGCAATTCCTTCACAGAGACCTGGTGGGACCTCAGAAGGATTAGCCTGGGATCAAGGGCTCAGGGGGTGGAAGTAGCAGAGAAAGACATATCGTACATGGATGAGGAGGGTTGCTGAAGCTATCATTTCAGTTTTATCTAGAAAACACTGAAAGTTAGGTGAGCTTCTGCCCCAGTGGTCAGACTATCAAGGATCTCCAGCCTCAATACCATGAGTCTTGCCATGGTGGGAAATAGAGCAGTCACTTACTCCCAGCCCTGTACCATGCCAAGGAAATGGTGGGGTCCTTCAGGGGCAGAAGAGCAACCCTGCTTCCCAAAGGGGCTGCTCCTGACACAGAGCCATCATTTGCTTACATCAGAGTCACAAACTGGGGGCCTGCGGGTGCATGTTATTTAAAAAATGTTATATATAGCAAACACTTAAAAATAAACATTTCATATTTTTTAAAAAACTGAATTTCCAGCTTCTCTCGAAAGTCTAGACCATCTTGTAACACCAGGTCCACAATCTCACAGGCCATGCTGGAGCTGAGGAGCAGCTGCCTCCTTTAGACAAGCCGCATGCTCTCTCTCCACTTTCCTGCAATCTTCATCCACCCATTTCACTCTATCAGTTTGCCTGCAAGGCCTCTAGAGGCATGAGTTTGTGCTCCCATCAATTTCAGCCAGGTCAAGACTCAAAGGGCCCTAGTCCCACTGGCAGAAAAGCAGAAAACAAAGCACTTGCCTTCTGTTCTCCCTTAATTCTCACAGCATTTCAGTGCAGGAAGGGATGTTGTGGAATTGCCAATGTCAATGAAATCATTCTGCATGTGCTCAGTGTTTCACTTATGAAACAGGTCACTTTACATGTGGTGAAAATGCATACATGTTTCTCAGTGGCATCAACTAACTCCTGTTAGGTGGGAAGGTTCTCTAGTTGAAGGAGATGAGGCTGCCTTTGCTTCACTCCCCTGGTGGGCAGAAGCTTTATGCCTTTAACCTTTAGCCAGGAATGGATTCTCACTGTTATCTGTTGCACTACAGGCGGCTCGAAACTGTTTGGTAAATGATCAAGGAGTTGTTAAAGTATCTGACTTCGGCCTGTCCAGGTGAGGGTGCCTCTTTCATCTTTCTCCCTAAAAGTAAAAATAGCACAGTACAAATATGAGTAGACATCATAGTTTTCTATCTTTTCCCTTTCTTTTTTTTTCTCATTCTAGTCTTTTCCAACATCTTTCTACACTTTTTCTTTCTCTGAATGATTTGTCACTTCTTTCATTCTTTGTTTTATTGTTATATCCCTTTCTCCTCCTATTTCCTTCCCTTTTAAAAATCTTTATTGATTTCAGAGAGGAAGGGAGAGATAGAAACATCAATGATGAGAGAGAATCATTGATCAGTGCGTGCCCCACATGCCCCCTGGGATTAAGCCCGAAACCCGAGCATATGCCCTGACAGGGAATCAAACCACTGAGCCATGCCAGCCAGGCTCCCTCCCTCTTTTTTTTAATTAAAGTTTTCCAATACCTTATCTTGACCTGTTAATCCTGTTGACTCTACTCCATCTCTCCTTCCTTCCTTCCTTCCTTTCTTTCTTTCTTTCTTTCTTTCTTTCTTTCTTTCTTTCTTTCTTTCTTTCTTTCTTTCCTTCTTTCCTTCCTTCCTTCCTTCCTTCCTTCCTTCCTTCCTTCCTTCCTTCCTTCCTTCTTTCTTTCTTTCTTTCTTTCTTTCTTTCTCCTCACCCAAGAATATTTTTCCATTGATTTTTTTTAGAGAGAATGGGAAGAGAGGGGGCGAGACAGAGAGAAACAACAATGTGAGAGAGACACATCGATTGGTTGCCTCCCGAATACGTGCCCTTGACTGCAATTGAACCCGGGACCCTTGTGTCCATGGGCTCTCTAGCCACTGAAGAAAACCTGCCAGGGCTCTCCTTTCCTAATCAGTCTAAGTCCCACTGGCAACTGCAGAATAGATGGAAGGGAAGGAGAAGAAAATAGAAAGGAAAGAGATAGAGAAGAGAAAGGGAGTACCTATTAGATCTTATTTTATTTCATCCTTGCTGTAACTATATGTATTGTCAATCAGGAAAGCTAAATCAGATATGAGAACAGGAATATGTTAAAAATAACATTTTTAGAAGAAACTGGAAGGCCTGTGGGCATGTATGTGTGCAACTCTTGTTATTATGCCAAGAAAACATAAGTAAATACCAAGTTCTCCAAATCCTAACACTAACAAGTCCTGAATTCTTTGCAGGTATGTTCTGGATGATGAATACACAAGCTCAGTAGGCTCCAAATTTCCAGTCCGGTGGTCTCCACCAGAAGTACTTATGTACAGCAAGTTCAGCAGCAAATCTGACATTTGGGCTTTTGGTGAGTGATTAAGATTATAAATGCAATGTGTAAACTGAGACTTTTCAAACTGCACAGAGATTATTTGTTCTTGCTTTCATTCATCTAATCCTAGGGGGCTTACTATGTCTGGCATCACAACATTTCTGGGGATAAAACCAGTAAACTAGACACAATCCCTGCCTACTTGGAACTTACAAAATATTGAGGGAAACAAACAATTCATTCAGTATTTGACAGCTTCTGGATACTGATTATGTACTAGGGACTGTGCCAGACCCTATAACCACAAAGACAAAAAAAATGCTGTCTCTCTCCTGAAGGACTTAATGGTCCACTGCAACTCCAATTAGCCTCCAATGTAGTCAGTACTATAGTGGAAGTTTGGACAAAACACAAGAAGCACAGAGGGGCAGATCAACTGAATCTAATCTTTGAGGTTAATCTAGGGAGAGTAGGATCCCGGCTACCTGAAAAGATTGAAAAATGACTTACTACACTTTTTTTTTTCATTTTCTAGGGGTTTTGATGTGGGAAATTTACTCTCTGGGGAAGATGCCATATGAGAGATTTACTAACAGTGAAACTGCTGAACATATTGCCCAAGGCCTACGTCTCTACAGGCCTCATCTAGCTTCAGAAAGGGTATATACCATCATGTACAGTTGTTGGCATGAGGTAAGTGTTTTATTGGGACCTCTTAAATTATTTCCCTGAACCTACTTTCTCATTTAGCCAGCCAGGCACTCAGTCCCCACTCTCCCTGGCTGCATGGAGCTACATACATTCTAGGATCCTAGCCGGCACACTAATCCTTTGATAGCCAGAGGCTTTCCCAGGCCACTCCAACCCTCACTAGAGTATTATTTGCAGATTCCAATACCAACTCAGCTTTAGGGAGAGGGGGTGAGGCCATGTCACCTAGTATACACAGGAAGCCAAAGGCACTCAGACAACTGTATGGGCATTTTAAAAAGTCATTAAAATTTGTGCTTATTCCCTTGGGAGTCATTGGTCCTTTCTTCTACTTTACTGCCAATCGTTTCTGGCTGTGGTCCTAAGTGATATTTTAGAAATAAAGACCCTATGACCCGAAAGGGAACTAAAACAGGTAGTGCTCTTTTTTAAAAATATGGTACATTATGGGCATGTGGTATTATGAAAAAAAGGGCCTGTCCTATTATTACTAAAATGCTTTGCTGCTCACATCTTTGGTTCTTCCAGAGGTGCCTTCTCTACTTTTCAGTAGATCCTTGGCAACCTTAATTTGGCAACCTAAACCTCTTAGTTCTGCCCTACTAGAAACAGAGAAAGACAGACAGTGTCCAACAAGCACATATGTGAATCTAGAGCCCTCTCAGTGGGGTAAAAATTGGGGGTCTGGGTCAGAGCATGGCAACTTTTCCTTCAACAGATGACTTGGGTCACAAAGAAAGTATGGAGAACCTCTTGAAGCCATTTCCCTTCTGTCTCCTGTGCCATGTAGGATTAAGGGTGACTGGCTATGCTCCCTCCCAACTAGGATACCCTCACTGTGCTAGTTAACTGTTTCAGAGAGGCACTTTCCCTACAGCCTGTTTAAAGTGGTAGTCTCCAAACTGGATGCACATTAGAATCCCCGGGGAACTCTTAAAAGTACAGATGACTGGGCCTTATCTCCAGAAATTCTGATGAGGTATATCTGGAGTGGAACCCAGATATATCTTTTTAAACTTCCCAGGAAATTCTGATACTCAGCTATGTTTGAGAACCACTGATTGAGAGGAACAAGTAATTGATGGCATTTTGGTTTTGATGAGTTGAGACCTTTGTGGTATGACTATGCCCGGAATCACTAAATACCTCAGGGGCTTGTGTACCATGACAATAGTCTAGAGACAAGACAGTAGGTCCCAGGTGCTCAGGATCCCTGCCCAGTGATGCAGTCCATGGTTTTGAAATGTTAAAATTCCTTGTTACTTTTGACTTATGAGATGACAGAAATAGTGTTTGAAACCAAACTAAAAATTACCAAAGCTTATAGGATTTTAGTTCTGTCAACCACTTAAATTTGTTTGGTAACAATTTTTTTTCAGTTGAGGATACAAAATAAGAATGCACTGGTGTATAATTATGTAATGAATTTGCCCTGTTTTAATCAATATGTTAGTTTGATTTGCAAATTGACCTCATCACATTAATAACCCAAGTTACTAAAGATGGAAAATGCACAAGTATTTTATAGAGTGCTATTATTTTTTCCTTTTTTTTTTTGTCTCAACAGGGTATATTTCTAGGCAGATAGTATATACTTAATAAACATTTGCTGCACACTCATTGCATTTCCCTTGAATTCTGGACTTTAACCCACTATAATAATTTACTTTTTATTTGGTTTTAGAAAGCAGATGAACGTCCCACTTTCAAAGTTCTTCTGAGCAACATTCTAGATGTCATGGATGAAGAATCCTGAGCTCACCAATAAGCGTCCTAGTTCTACTCTCCTCCACAAACTCCAATTTCACTTTCTTGAGGCAAACCAAAGCTACAGACCCTGGAGCCTTTGTGCTCTGATCGAATACACAAAGGCCCCTCTCTACATTTAGGGCTGCCTCTCTTCTTTGATTCCCTGGGATAGTACCTTCTGAGCAAAGGCCAAGGAATTATGGTGCCTGGTACTGTCCCCCAGAGAAGAAATTTCCCAAGAGTATTAAGACAGACTGAATTTGGTATGGAAACAGTTTTGGGGAGGGAAGGGTGTAAATAGCCTCACGAGGGTTCCAACAGCTCTTTTGGGTATGCATTAGAGCTTTCTGGGAGGGAGGCTGAATTTGGCAAGAATAAAACGGTGTCATAAAAATGGGAGGGGTGGGTGTTTTCATATAATAAAATTACTGGAAAGCATGAAGGTTTCTTTTTTAAAAATATATATTTTATTGATTTTTTTTTACAGAGAGGAAGGGAGAAGGAGTTAGAAACATTGATGAGAGAGAAACATCTATCAGCTGCCTCCTGCACACCCCCTACTGGGTATGAGCCCGCAACCGAGGTACATGCCCTTGACCAGAATCGAACCTGGAACCCTTGACTCCACAGGCCTACGCTCTATCCACTGAGCCAAACTGGTTAGAGGAAGGTTTCTTGATCTATTAGTCATGCAGCCTCCCTCAAACACCCTATCTCAGTGTCGCAGAAAACTATTGTGCAGCATTGGTTTGTCATAGTCTTACCTTGAGAATTCGACAGGATCCTAGGCATTTAACCTCTCTGGCTGTTGGAAAATTCTGCCTCTGAATCAAACTAACAAGCAAAAACTTACAGTGCCTTGAACACAGTAGGCATGTAATGTTATCGGGATAAAGCTTACAATTGGAGACGAATTCTCCTGGAACCTTTTTCCCTAAATCAGGAGGGGGAAACCATCAAAGAATTAGAGCCGGGGACCCAGGATTGCTATTAGTAAGAGTTGGGCCCAGCAATCCCTGCCGGGCACTAACGAGGCAGTTGGGAAAGCCGGGGCCAACTTGGAAGCAGGCGGGGTTGTAGGGCCTGAAACAGGCCAGGTGGTCTGCAGTAACTTCCTTTTTTACTTTCTTTTTTTTCTTTTCGGATTAATGTCCGCACAGCGCCCTGGCGCTGGGATACAAGACCTGGGACCTCAGTCAGCAGGCGGGGCAGAAGTGGGGCGCAAAGGCGACCGGGAGCGGGAGGGGAGAGAATGGGAGGGGCGTGGGCGCGCGCGGGCAGCTGGGAGGAGTGCCTAGAGAGGGCGGAGGACAGAGAACGGGGATGAGTTCGCCCTTAGGAGCGGGCCTAGCGGACCTGAGTGGAGCACGCTGGCAGCGCGCGGAAGGGGGTGGGGGGAGCCAACTAGAGTGGGGCGCTGGGGTTGCTGGGAGGAACGCCCTGTAGGGGGCGGGGCCCGCGAGGACAGCTCGCGCAAGCGCAGTGCGCTCACGGGGGGAAGGTTGTCCCCAGGGCAGCGGGTTGTGGTTCCGGTTCCGTCGCGGAGACACGTGAAGGTCGGCGAGTTGGTGCGGAGTTCGTCTCGGCGCGCGTGGCCGGTCTGGGATGGATTCCTCTTCGAATTCTTCCGCGGCGGGTTTGGGCTCAGTGGACCCGCAGTTGCAGCATTTCATCGAGGTGGAGACTCAGAAGCAGCGCTTCCAGCAGCTGGTGCACCAGATGACGGAACTTTGTTGGGTGAGGAGCCTGGGGCTGGGACCTGGCCACCTTACCTACTTTCCCCTTGTCTTTGCCCCGTGGGACTCGCCACGATGTCCGGAATTCGGGGAGGGGGAGCACTCGACAGCACCCCTTGGTTTCTTTAGATTACACGGGCCGAGCTGGATGGGAGAAAAAGTGACTCCACTTCTTAGGGGACTGTCACTCCGGACCTAGGCTTTGTTGGTGCAAAGAACCGGGGATCATGGAAGACTTATGCCGCCGTCCCAACCAGCACTTTAGGCCAGCAAGACTGATGACAGCCCCTCCATACTGGGGTCTTATTTTTGGAACCTCGAGTCCTGTTCCTGGACTCTTCAGGGTGTGCCTTGATTACCCAGTTTCTCTAACCGTCCTCTGTGAGACATGAATGACTCTAGCCCACTAACTATAAAAGTGGTGTAATCTCTCCACACTTACTTTCCCCCTTTCTTGCATTGTTGTGTAATACCAAGTCGTTTTGGGTCTGAAGGTTGAGGAATTGAATATGCCTTGTGAGGGTGAAGGCATTTGCGCCTTGGGATCAAAGTGTTCTTTGGCTGCCAACAACAGCATAACTGACCAGCTCTGACATACAAAATCCATAGACTTCAGAGGCCAAGGGTAATTTTTTTTGAAAGCAGAGGTTTTGAGGCTTGTGTACAGAGCATAGAATAATGACCAGAATTCATTTGAACTGCTTAACTTGAACTATATACAGTCAACGGTTTCCGTAGTTCTTTTCCATAAACTTGTGGTATTGCTGGACTCTGACCCTTAACAAGTGCTTACTTAACTCCTGTCTGCCTTGGAGCAGTGCTTTGATTCTTTTTAAAAAATGTGATTCATTATATTTGGTCCAGTGTTGGGTATGATTAAGTACTCCTCTAAGAATCTGTAAGCGTTAGGAAAATTAATGCAATTTCCCATTCATATTGGATTCAAGAACCTCTGGCTTAAGTAGACAAGGTTACAGAATCTCAGGTCATAGATCTTTTTTTTCCCTTTGGTAGATTTTTTTTACGGTGTTTTGCTGCAATGATTTATCCTTTTATTCTGCAGTAAATTTAAAGGCATTTAATACAGTTGGCGTTGTGGAGTTGTAACCAAATTCAGTGAAGGATTAATTAATTTATATTTTGCTATTTTTCTTGTTTTGTAATATCTCAGCTCCACAATTTTATGGTACTATGACATTAGGCAAAGTATCTCTGTGCCACAGTTCCCCTCTTTATAAAATGAGGATTAATAACAGTACATATTCTGTAGGGTTATAAGAATTTGATGTAAGGCTGTAGAAAATTTCTTACCACAAAGTAAGCTGCTGCCAAATGTGAACTATTATTAACACATCAGATACTGTTTTAGGTGACATGTTTCCTTTAAACAACAAGTAGTTAATCCCCTTTCCTTTTTTTCCAAGTTCCCTTTGTGATTCTTATCTTGTCCTCCTGACCAGGAGAAGTGCATGGACAAGCCTGGGCCAAAGTTGGACAGTCGGGCTGAGGCCTGTTTTGTGAACTGCGTTGAACGCTTCATTGATACAAGCCAATTCATCTTGAATCGACTGGAACAGACCCAGAAATCCAAGCCAGTCTTCTCAGAAAGCCTTTCTGACTGATTTCAGCATTACCTTTTTGGAAAAGGAAGGTAGTTCAGGAATGGTTGAAGAAAAGGCTACAGGGGGATTGGCTCCCACCTTGTGGCACTCTGGAAGTGTCTGGTCATCTGAGAATGAACAAAGACCAATATTTTTGTGTGTTTGGGGCTTGAGGGTCATATGTGTATTTGGTTATGCTTTTTAAATGTTAATCTTGTGAAAACAATTGGCAGATGAATGGAAAACCTTAGATGCATATTACTGTATGTGGGACTATGTTTTTCTGAACGTCCCATTAACTATTTCCTATAATTTGGATAGTGGAACTGCTTTTTGTAATTTGATAGTGGGACCACATGGGTAAAATTTGTCTTTTGAGGATTCATTTCAGATGCCTATGGACATTGATCCACATCTTGGTGTCTGAGAAAGGGTGGCAATGGGGGAAGAGTTATTTGGTATTTAACTAGTGTTTTGACCATCAGTGCTGGGAAAAAAATCTATAGAATATTCACATAATACAATTCAGCTTTCTAAATTATCTCCCTTCCTTATACTGTGATTTACTTAAGTATCTATATAAAGTATGGTCTCGAGGTAGTACAGGCAGCCTGAGAATCTAGAGGCCTTTACTTATAAAGGAATCTAGCCAGTGAACATAATTCTCGTTACTAAAGTGCCATGAGGAAGAATTTAACTTATCCTGTATATCAGGGTCAAAGAAATTCAAAGATGGGCCTAAATAAGTTGTAAAGATTTAGGCCTGTCAAAAACTAACAGCAGTTTCATGTAGAGGTGCATGTCTAATGTCAATCAATCAGTATAGATTCTATTTACTGCAGTTTTTTGATCATTGAAATAAAAGCTTCTACAAGATTCAACTGTGTGATTGAGAAGGCTCTCTATTCTGGTTCTCACCTGCACACTGGAGAGATTCAGTATGCACTGGTTCCAAGACTGAAATGTCAGTCTGGGTACCTGCTCTGTGTAAGTTATAGCACAGTATTCCAGGGATCCCTGACCTTTTTGTGAAAAAAAAGAAGAAGAAGAAGAAGAAGAAGAAGAACCTTGAGGTGAGATGGGGAGGGAAATAATTAAATGCTGTCAGTCAGTTCCCTGAGTGTAGTAGAAGAGGTTATATTGATTGGATTCCCCTCCTCTTACTTCAAATCCTAGTAGATTGGAGTCTAGTTGGAACTACTTGTTTGGTGCCTCTAGTGCAAATCCATGAAAGTTGGGGAAATAATATATTTCTAGAAGCTTCAAGTCCTTTTAGCTTTCCTGCTTATAGGCATAACAAGGAATTGGAAACATTTCTGATTAAAACAATTCAACAGCCCTAACTGGTTTGGCTCAGTGGATAGAGCGTCGGCCTGTGGACTAAAAGGTCCCAGGTTTGATTCTGGTCAAGGGCATGTACCTTGGTTGCGGGTACATCCCCAGTAGGAGGTGTGCAGGAGGCAGCTGATAGATGTTTCTCTCTCATCGATGTTTCTAACTCTCTAGCCCTTTCCCTTCCTCTGTAAAAAACCAATAGAATATAAACACAATAAGAAAAAACACAATTCAACAAACTGAAGTGCTTACTTTGTGCCTAGTTATTTAGCAGTGCACAAAAGCAAAGCCCCTGTCCATGTGGAACTTATGTTCTAGTGAGGAGAGATAGGCAATAAACACATAAATGTATCAATATATTGAGTGCTATGGAGAAAAAGAGTAGGGGTGTTGGGGAATGTCCATGGAGTGTTGTTATTTGAGATAAGATGGTTAGAGAAAGCCTCATTGGGACAATGGCATTTCAGCAGAGACTTGCATGAATTAGGTATCCAAGCCATGTAGGCTTCTAGGAGAAAAACATTTTAGGTAGAAGTGATGCAAGTCCAACAGCCCCAGGGTGGGAGCAGCATGCTGTGAAGCTAAGATAGAACAGTGGTCATTATGGCTGGAGTGAAATGAGAATGGTAAGAAAATCTGAGAAATATGCTTGAAATGGATTGGGGCTGAGGGTGGGGCAGGGATGTGCAGTGATCATGTAGGGTATTGTAGGCCCTTGCAAGGACTTGGATTTTACCCAGCAAGATGGGGAGCCAGTTGAGGATTTTAAGCCGACAAGTGATGTGATTTAACTTAAGATTTAGGAGGGTCTGGCTGCTGTGTGGAGAACACGTACATGGGAAAGAAATAGCAGCAGCAAAGTAGTAAGAATAATGCCATTTTGAGGTTCAGGAAAAAAAATCAGGTTTTTAGGGTAGTTATCTGACATACACCTTGTGTCAATACACTCCTACAAAATTTAGTGTGTTCATGTAAAATCTCAGGTCATAAAGAAAAGGTCCTTTGGCTATTTCCTTCTTATTCATTCTTCCTTACTCTTTTTATTATATTATAGTAGAGACAGTAGAGACCTGGTGCATGAAATTTGTGCACTCTGGAGGGGTCCCTCAGCCCGGCCCGCATCCTCTCACAAGTCCGAGAGCCCTCGAGGGATGTCCGACTAATGGCAGTTGGACATCCTTTGCGCTGCCGCAGAGGTGGGAGAGGCTCCTGCCACCATCGCTACACTGAGCCTGGCTTCTGGCTGAGCAGTGCTCCCCCTGTGGGAGCGCACTGACCACCAGGGGCAGCTCCTGCATTGAGCGTCTGCCCCCTGGTGGTCAGTGTGCATCATAGCAACTGGTCCTTCGGCTGTTCAGTCAATTAGCCTACTAGGGTTTTATTATATGGAATATGCATTGAGTTGTGAAGGGGCAGGGTGGGAACTGGGTGGTGGGGGCAAGGGGGAGAAATACTGTCAACAATAAAAATGATGTTTAAAAAAGAATTTGGAGATGTATCAGCAATATGATAATAATTGGTCTGCTTTATTGAGAGTATGTACTAGTATACTATTTGCCATACTAATTATTTTATGTGGTCCATCTTTTTAAAAATTACAACTCTATGAGAGAGGAACTATTATTATCATGCCCATTTTATAGATTGAGAAGCCAAGACTCAGAGAAAGAAACTTATTCAAGGTTACACAGTTAAGTTGTAGGGTTGGAATTTGAACCCTGGCAGTTTGATTCTAGAGCTCATGGTCAGAGCTACTATACCAAATTGCCTCCTGATGTTTATTTAAAGACTAGAGGCCTGGTGCATGGGATTCATGCACTGGTGGGGGGCATGGCCTGCAGGGATCCTCCCGCTGTGGGAGTGCCACTCATCCTGGTTAGCCAAGCAGCTGTGGACCCGACTCTTGAGTGGCTGCTCCCTGGTCTGGCATTTTTTGTGGAGTTGGAGCAATCGCCTCTCTAAGGGACCCAGTTGGGGCCGGGCCCAAGGACAATAGCACTGAGAGGCAGCAGAGTAGGCCTCAGTCCTGCGGTGGCCACGAACCCGCCTCCTAGCCTCTGGGATCAGCTCTGCGATCCCTGTGGCAGTGCTGCACGGCCTGTGGGCTTCCAGAGGAGGCAGCAGGGAGCGAGGAGGAGGAGCCTGGAGCGAGGAGGCAACCATCGCAGCTCAGGTTCCTGCCCATCGGCCCAGGGTTCGCAGCGGGAGCAGCTGCTCATCCTGGTCAGCCAAATGGTGCTCCCACTGTGGTAGCACACTGACCACCAGGGGGCAGCTCCTGCATTGATCATCTGCCCCCTGGTGGTCATTGCACATCATAGCGACTGGTCGACTGTTCGTTCTGGTTGTTCTGTTCCGTCGCTGGGCTTTTATTATATAGGATAGGAAGTAATGTTTCTTTAAAAGGTAGAGCTAGAAGACCAGAACATTTCATTCCAGAGATGGGATGGTATAGTGGTAAGAGTGTAAGTTTTAAAGCTAAGCAGAACTGGGTTCAAATTCTGACTCTGCCAACACCTATGTGGCCTTAGGGAAGTCACTTAACCTCTTTGATCCTCAGTTTCTCTATAAAACCGAAATGTAATGCCTACCTTACACATTTGAAAAATGAAATGTAAAATGCTTGACAGACTATATAGATGGTTTAATTGGTACTATTATTATTATTTAGAACTGAGCATCTTTGATAACCCTGGCAGACTCATCTGGGAGAAAAGAGAAAAGCAAGAAGCCACTTAATGAAGCTGATTAATTGATGAAGTGGCACAGTTAATGGAGCATCCTATATAATAAAGAGGAAATATGCAAATTAACCCTCATGCCGTCACAAGATGGCTGCGCCCACAGCGGAGGCAGGGTTCCTGTAACACAAGATGGCTGCATCCACAGTGGAGGCGGAGTTCCTGTCACGAGTGATCAGCAGGGACCTGAGGCTGTGTGGTGCTGGGCTGGGGTGGGGGACCTCAGGCTGTGCTGCCCAGCGTGTGCCAGGGAAACTGAGGCTGTGCCCCCCGCCTAGTGGGGCTTGATGGGGGACCTGAAGCTGCACCCCCTCCCTGGCGGGGCTTGACGAGGGTGGGGCCAGCCTGGTCTGGATCTTGCCCACTGGGGGTGGGGCTGGCCGGGTCTGGGTTTCGTGCGATTTTGAGGGACACGCGGGTTGGTGGGGACTTGACTCTGGGTCCCGCGGCGCACCCCAGACTCTGACAGGAGGAAGATTTTCATACACATTTTACTAATTTTCTTTCATCCCTGACACTTCTATTATAGCGAAAGGGCAAATAGCAATATTAAAATATTTCCTCTAATTCCCTTTTTTTAAATCTTTATCGTTCAGATTATTACAATTGTTCCTCTTTTTTCCCCCCATAGATCCCCTCCACCTGGTTCCCACCCAACCCTCTGCCCTTACCCCACCCCACTGTCCTCATCCATAGGTGTACGATTTTTTGTCCAGTCTCTTCCTGCACCCCCACACCCCTTTCCCCCCAAGAATTGTCAGTCCACTCCCTTTCTATGCCCCTGATTCTATTATTTTCACCAGTTCATTCTGTTCATCAGATTTTTTTATTCACTTGATTTTTAGATTCACTTGTTGATAGATATGTATTTGTTGTTCAAAATTTTTATCTTTACCTTTTTTCTTCTTCTTCCTCTTTTTAAAGAATACCTTTCAGCATTTCATATAATACTGGTTTGGTGGTGATGAACTCCTTTAGCTTTTTCTTATCTGTGAAGCTCTTTATCTGCCCTTCAATTCTGAATGATAGCTTTGCTGGGTAGAGTAATCTTGGTTGTAGGTTCTTGCTATTCATCACTTTGAATATTTCTTGCCACTCCCGTCTGGCCTGCATCGTTTCTGTTGAGAAATCAGCTGACAGTCATATGGGTGCTCCCTTGTAGGTAACTAACTGTTTTTCTCTTGCTGCTTTTAACCCTTTGCACTCAGATGTCGAGTGTGACTCGACACGGTTAGCAGTAGAATAAAGGAATAGAAAAAAGCAAGCAAGTGCAAAGGGTTAATATACTCTTTGTCTTTTGCTCTTGGCATTATAATTATGATGTGTCTTGATGTGGTCCTCTTTGGATTCCTTTTGTTTGGGGTTCTCTGCACTTCCTGGACTTGTAAATCTATTTCACCAGGTGGGAGAAGTTTTCGGTCATTATTTCTTCAAATAGGTTTTCAGTATCTTGCTGTCTCTCTTCTTCTGGCACCCCCATAATTCTGATGTTGGTATGCTTGAAGTTGTCCCAGAGGCTCCTTACACTATCTTCATATTTTTGTTTGTTTGTTTGTTTGTTTGTTTTGTTTTTTTAAATATATTTTTTAATTTCTTTATTGATTAAGGTGTCACATATTTGTCCTCATCCCCCCATTCCTATCCCCCACCCCTCCCCAGGAATGTCCCCACCCCCCTGTTGTCTTTAACCATTGGTTAGGCTCGTATGCATGCACACAAGTCCTTTGGTTGATGTCTCCCCCCTACCCTCACCCTCCCCTCCCCTTCCTCTGAGGCCCAACAGTCCGATCGATGCCTCCTTGTTTCTGGGTCTGTTCTTGTTCATCAGTCTATGTTGTTCATCATTTCCCCTAGATGAGTGAGATCATGTGTTACTAGAAATATACTTTAAGAACCGAATGTGAGACGAGCAATAATAGTTATGCTGACAGGCAAATGAATCAGTCTGTAGTGAGTTTCTTTCTGGACCAACAGTTCTTTTGAGACCCAATTTCAATGTCCACCAGTTCCTTATGTGCACATGTCGGCACTGACTTTTCAGCTCTGGATGGTGGACAAATGGTGGTAATGCAGGTCCGACTCCCTCTGATTTGGTCTCGCCCGGACCCAGGGGCACGGCTTCACCTGGACTCAGGGGCGCGTGGCCTCACCCGGACCCAGGGGCGTGTGGCCTCACCCGGACCCAGGACCCAGCCTCACCTGGATCCAGGGGCGCACAGCCTCACCGGGACCCAGGTGTGCGCGGCCTCACCCCGTACTGGGATCCAGCCCCACCCAGACCAAGGAGCGCGTGGCCTCACCCGGACCCAGGGGCGCGTGGCCTCTCCCAGACCAGGGGCACGGCCCAACCTGGACACAGGACCCAGCCCCACCCGGACCCAGGAGCGTGCAGCCTCACCCGGACCCGGGACCCAGCCTCACCCGGATCCAGGGCGCACGGCCTTGCCCGGACCTGGGATTCAGCTACACCCGGACCCAGGGGCACGTGGCCTCTCCCGGACCCAGGGGCACGGCATCACCTGGACCCGGGACCCAGCCCCTCCCGGATCCAGGGGTGCATGGCCTCACCCGGACCCGGGATCCAGCTTCACCCGGGACCCAGCCTCACCCGGATCCAGGGGCGCATGGCCTCACCCGGACCTGGGATTCAGCTACACCCTGACCCAGGGGCGCGTGGCCTCTCCCAGACCCAGGGGCGCAGCCTCACCTGGACCCAGGACCCAGCCTCACCCGGATCCAGAGGCGCACGGCCTCGCCCGGACCCGGGATCCAGCTTCACCCAGACCCAGGGGCGCGCGGCCTCGCCCGGACCCCGGGGCGCATGGCCTCTCTCGGACCCAGGGGCGCACGGCCTCGCCCACACCCGGGGGCACGCGGCCTCACCCGGACCCGGGACGCAGCCTCACCTGGATCCAGGGGCGCACGGCCTCACCTGGACCCGGGATGCAGCTACACCCGGACCCAGGAGTGTGTGGCCTCACCCAGACCCAGGGGCGCGCAGCCTCTCCCGGACCCAGGGGTGCGGCCTCACCCGGACCCGGGACCCAGCCTCTCCCGGATCCAGGGGCGCACGGCCTCACCCGGACCTGGGATCCAGCTTCACCCGGACCCAGGGGCGCACGGCCTTGCCCAGACCCGGGGGCGCACGGCCTCACCTGGACCCGGGACCCAGCCTCACCCGGAACCCGGGGCGCATGGCCTCTCCTGGACCCAGGGGCACACGGCCTCACCCGGACCCAGGACCCAGCTTCACCCGGACCCAGGGGCGCACGGCCTCGCCCAGACCTGGGGGCATATGGCCTCACCCAGACCCAGGACCCAGCCTCACCCTGATCCAGGGGCGCACGGCCTCAGCTGGACCCGGGATCCAGCTACACCCGGACCTGGGGGCGCGCGGCCTTATCTTCATATTTTTGGATTCTTTTTTCTTTTTGCTTTTCCGGTTGAGTGTTTTATGCTTCTTTGTATTTCAAATCTTTGACTTGATTCTTGCAATCCTCTAGCCTGCTGTTAGATCTCTGTATAATATTTTTTATTTCAGTCAGTGTATGCTTAATTTATAGTTGGTCCTTTTTCATATCCTTGAGGGTGTCGCTAAATTTATCGGCCTTTTCTAGAAAATTCTTGAAAAACCTTATAACTGTGGTTGTGAACTCTATATCCAGTCGTTTGCTTTCCTCCATTTCTTTCATTTGTGACCTGTTTCTTTGTCTCCACATTTTGGCTGCTTCCCTGAGTTGATAGAGTGGCTTTGTGTGCTAGGTGTCCTATAGGGCCCAGTGGCTCAGCCTCCCCAGTTACCTGAGGTGGACACTCTTGGTTCACCCCTTTGTGGGCTGTGTGTACAGTCTCGTTGTAGTTAAGCCTTGATTGTTGTTGGTATCACTGGGAGGAATTGACCTCCAGGCCAATTGGCTGTGAGGATCAGCTGTGTCTACGCTGGGAGAACATCTGTGCTGGAGACACCCTTATGAGACAAGACTTGAAAAAGCCTCTGTGCTCAGCTTGGATGGAGCGGAGTCTCAGGGCGGAACAGACAGCAATGGCTTCCCATCAGCCCTGCCCTAAGAGGCCCCTGGGTCTCAGTGTCCCTTGGTAATCGATGCAAGCACCTCTGAGAGAAAGCCACCCTCGAGTTCTGCCCACTGCCAGAAAGTCCAGTTTCTCCCCGCATGAGTCTGGGTCTCCGGAGTCTCGTCTGGAACTGGAGTTCAGTGTAGTCGGGAGCTTTTGTCTCCCTCCCACTTGAGAAAGCCAGCCACATACTTAGTTTCCCGCCTTCTCTGTGCACGCACGCCTCGGTACATCTGACTTCCACAGTTCCTCTGAGTCTCAGTGTGCTTTTCTCTTTCCTGACAGTCCAGTTTCACCCCGTATGAGTCTGGGTCCCCAGAGTCTCACCCGGAACTGGAGTTTAGCGCAGTTGGGAGCTTTTGTCTCCCTCCTGCTTGAGAAAGTCAGCCGCGCACTCAGTTGCCAGTCCTGTCCGCGCACGTCTCAGTACCTCTGCCTACTGCAGCTCCTGTGAGTCTCAATGTGCTTTTCTCTTTCCTTCTAGTTGTAGAATTTCCACTCAGCCAGCTTTCCTGTGGTTCTGGATGATGTCCGTTTTGTCTTTTAGTTGTAGTTTTGAAATTGTTGTGCAAGGCTGCAGTTTAGGTGTTTACCTATGCCGCCATCTTGGTTTCTCCCCTAATTCCCTTTTAAAGTGCACAAATTTCATGCACCGGGCCACTAGTATAATAATAAGAATTTTGAGTTTTGCAATCTGACTCAGTTGGATGGGCTGAGAGGTCGCTGGTTCGATTCTTGGTCAGGGTACATGCCCAGGTTGTGGGCTGTTACCTCAGCAGGTGGCAGGCAATCGGTGTTTTTCTCTCTCTCCCTCTCCCTTCTTCTTTAAAATCAATAAAAACATTAAAAAAAATAACTTTTAGTTTTATTTGAAAATCAATGGAAGCTATAGGAGGATTTTAAACAGTTGAGTGACGATGATATTTGCCCTTTTTTAATGAAAAAAATACTACACATGTTTTAAACTTTCAATCAATATAGAATTGCTGAAATTGAGGGGGAGGAACCAAGATGGCGGCATAGTTAAACAACTAATCTGCTGCCTCACACAACAATTTCAAAAATACAACTAAAAGACAAAATGTCTACCACCCAGAACCACGGGAAAGCTGGCTGAGTGGTAGATTTACAACTAAGGAGAGAAAGGAGCACAAACGCTGAAAAGCTGAGGTAGGGAGGCTTGTGAATCGGGCTCTAGGCGGGCGACTGGGTGCGCGGCTTTTCTTCAACCCAAAGGGAGACAAGCTCCCGATCGCTCTGAAATCGAGTTTCTGGGGACACGCGGGGGACCCAGATGCCTATGGGGAGAAGCTGGACTCTCGGCCATCTGGTTTGAAAGTGAGAGTGACTTTTTTGCAGAGGTGTGCCCAGCAATCATTGTTTTACTGCGCTGGAGCGCGGGGTGCAGGGACTTGGAAACGTGGAAAGGCAGAGACGGCTGACGCCAGCCATCACCGTTGGCCACGCCCCAGCCTAGTGACGCCCTGAGACCCCGCCCAGCCCAGAGACCCCGCCCAGGCTCCACACAGCGGCTTTTGCATATAAATGGCCTGTTCGGTGGCAGCTCAACCAAATTAACTGCAGCTCTAGTCAGACTGCTCCAAAACCACCCAAGCAAAGGAGGAGAAAACTAGTTCTTGCTGTAGCTCCTGCTGGGGGACACACAGTACACAAGGGTACACCAAGAATGTCCACCTCAAGTAACTGGGAGGCTGACCCATTGAACCAATAGGACACCTAGTACACAAAGCTACCCTACCAATTCAGGGAAGCAGAGAAAATGAGGAGTCAAGGAAACAGATCACAAACCAAAGAAATGGAGGAGAACAAG
Organism: Eptesicus fuscus; assembly: GCF_027574615.1. NCBI lineage: Eukaryota > Metazoa > Chordata > Mammalia > Chiroptera > Vespertilionidae > Eptesicus > Eptesicus fuscus. Next base: position 70,883,148 of record NC_072473.1, on the reverse strand, counting down.
TGACTGGACATAGAGTTCAAAACCACGGTTATAAGGTTTTTCAAGAATTTCATGGAAAAGGCCGATAAATTCAATGAGACCCTCGAGGATATGAAAAAGGACCAACTAGAAATTAAACATACACTGACTGAGATAAAAAATATTATACAGAGTCCCAACACCAGACTAGAGGATCACAAGAATCAAGTCAAACATTTGGAATACAAAGAGGCCAAGGACACTCCTCCAGAGAAGCAAGAAGAGAAGAGAATTCAGAAAGTTGAAGATAGTGTAAGAAGCCTCTGGGACAACTTCAAGCGAACCAACATCAGAATTATGAGGGTACCAGAAGAAGAGAGAGAGCAAAATGCTGAAAACCTATTTGAAGAAATAATGACAGAAAACTTCCCCCACCTGATGAAAGAAATAGACTTACAAGTCCAGGAAGCGCACAGAACCCCAAACAAAAGGAATCCAAAGAGGACCACACCAAGACACATCATAATTAAAATGCCAAGAGCAAAAGACAAAGAGAGAATCTTACAAGCAGCAAGAGAAAAACAGTTAGTTACCTACAAGGGAGCTCCCATACTATTATCAGCTAATTTCTCAACAGAAACCATGCAGGCCAGATGGGAGTGGCAAGAAATATTCAATGTGATGAATAGCAGGAACCTACAACCAAGACTACTCTACCCAGCAAAGTTATCATTCAGAATTGAAGGGCAGATAAAGAGCTTCACAGATAAGAAAAAGCTAAAGGAGTTCATCACCACCAAACCAGTATTATATGAAATGCTGAAAGGTATTCTTTAAAAAGAGGAAAAAGAAGAAAAAAGATAAAAATTATGAACAACAAATACATATCTATCAAGTGAATATAAAAGTCAAGTGAATTAAAAATCTGAGGAACAGAATAAACTGGTGAACTTAATAGAATCAGAGGCATAGAATGGGAGTGGATTGATAATTCTCAGGGGGAAAGGGGTATCTGTGTGGGGAGTATGGGAAGAGACTGGACAAAAATCATACACCTATGGATAAGGACAGCGGGGGGGTAGGTAAGGGCAGAGGGGGGGTGGGAACTGGGTGGTGGGGAGATATGGGGGGGAAAAGGAGAAACAATTGTAATCTGAACAATAAATATTCATTAAAAAATATATAGAATTGCTTAAATGCAAATCCCCCTTGCCCTCACACATGCATCTAGAAAGATCACTTTATTTTTTTTTTCTGTTTGCACATTTATTGTGTTATTTTTCCAATTTTTTTATTAAGTTATTATATGTGTACATATCTTACCATTGTCCCGCCCACCCCACTCCCATATATGCCCTCACCCCCCAGAGTTTTGCATCTATTGGTTATGTTTATATGCATGCATACAAGTCCTTTGGTTGATCACTTATCTTCCCCACCTCTCCCTAACCTTCCTGCTGTAATTTGACAGACTGTTTGATGCTTTACTGCCTCTGTATCTATCTTTTTGTTCAAGTTTATAATGTTCTTTATTATCCATAAATGAGTGAGATCATGTGGTATTTTTCTTTCATTGACTGGCTTATTTCACTTAGCATAATGTTCTCCAATTCCATCCAGGTTGCTGCAAATGGTAAGAATTCCTTCTTTTTTATGGCAGCATAATATTCCATTGTGTAGATGTACCATAGTTTTCTGATCCAGTCATCTGCTGATGGGCACCTAGGCTGTTTCCAGATCTTAGCTATTGTAAATTGTGCTGCTATGAACATAGGGGTGCATATATCCTTTCTGATTGGTGTTTCTAGTTTCTTCGGATATATTCCCAGGAGTGGGATTACTGGGTCAAATGGGAGTTCCATTTTCAGTTTTTTGAGGAAACTCCATACTGTTCTCCACCGTGGCTGCACCCGTCTGCATTCCCACCAGCAGTGCACGAGAGTTCCTTTTTCTCCGCATCCTCGCCAACACTTGTCGTTTGTTGATTTGTTGATGATAGCCATTCTGACAGGTGTGCGATGGTACCGCATTGTTGTTTTGATTTGCATCTCTCGGATGATTAGTGATGTTGAGCATGTTTTCATGTGTCTCTTGGCCTTCCTTCTGTCTTCTTTTGAAAAGATTCTATTTAGGTCCGTTGCCCATTTTTTTATTGGATCATTTATCTTCCTTTTATTAAGTTGTATAATATGCCTGTAGATGTTGGAGATTAAACCTTTATCAGTGATACCATTTGCAAATATGTTCTCCCATACAGTGGGCTTTCTTGTTGTTTTGTTGATAGTTTCAGACATATAGATCAATGGAACAGAATAGAGAATCCAGATATTGACCCAAACCACTATGCTCAATTAATATTTGACAAAGGAGGCATGAACATACAATGGAATAATGACAGTCTCTTGAATAAATGGTGTTGGGAAAATTGGACAGATACATGCAAAAAAATGAAGGTAGATCACCAACTTACGCCATACACAAAAATAAATTCAAAATGGATACAGGACTTAAACATAAGACGGGAAACCATAAAAATACTAGAGGAATCCACAGGCAGCAAAATCTCAGACATATGCCAAAAGAACTTCTTCACCGATACTGCCCCTAGGGCAATGGAAGCTAAAGAGAAAATAAACAAATGGGACTACATAGAAAGATCACTTTAGCAGCTGGATAAAAGCAGAGAAATAATAGTAAGAATATTTTCCTAATTCAGGCAGGAGAGTATGGAGGATTTAGTTCAGATAGTGGAAGTGGGATGGACAGGAGGAGACATTAGGAATATGGGGGAGCTGTGAGAGAAATCTGGAATAAAGTGGAAAGGGAGTAAAACATGATAGGAAAGGAGGTAGGGTATAAAAAAATGTGCCAATGACAGGATAGTGTGGGATTCAAAGAGCAGCAAAGGTGACTGTAAGGAATATATCAGAACTAATCATGTTGAATGGGCTGCAGAGAGGGAATGACATAAATGGCTCTCCCCAGTTCTATAGCTCCAGTGTCTAGGTAACCCCTGGAATTGTTTGTTGTAGCCTAATTTAAGAACCATAAGCATACCCCTAAGTCAGAAATACTTAAAAGATTACTCATAAATACAATGTTCTATAAGTTTTAATGGGAAATTTTAGAAACAAGCCAAGAGGTAAACAAAAGATAAAATGTCACTTGAATTTTAACACCCTACTTTATTAAGGAAAGGAGAAGAGTGGAAAGGAACAAAGGAAACAGTGGGGAATCCAGGGACTCAGCAGTATTTGTTAAACTGTACTTCAGACCTATACTTAACTTAAGGCTTAAACCATTTTCTACATAACATGACTGAACACTGTACTAAACCAGTGTTGTTCAAATTAAAAAGTCTTAACATTACAATATTGCTAGATGTACCTTGTCACTACAAAGGAAACTACCAACACTGCCTAACTCTCTTTCTAAACAACCATCCTTCCTCATAATTGAGTGGCTGGATATACCACCAGGCCCAAAGAGCTGATCCCTGTTTTTCAAACACTTTCTTCTTTTTCTTTCCCTTAGGAAGGTCCTGGGGATGCTTTCTTTTCTTCTTAAAACTGCCAGCACTGTGGGGTTCTTCCCATTAGATTAACTATTATTCCTTACCCCGTTCTTCCTATTTGAGACAAGCACATAGGCCTTTAGGATGTTTAGGGTTTTGGTTTGAATCACTATGTGAAAATAGACATGTGATAACACAGTAAATATGAAGAAATTGCAAAAGTCACTTTTACAAAATTCTACAGTCAACTCTGATTCACATTCCCTTTCTCCCTGCTATGGTGATTACCAAGATCCCCCGGTCTTTATTCTAGAGTGGGCTTTCATTATGCTTCCGACTTCCCATAAAACTCAGAAACCACAAAATAACAGGTTCTTAATTTTGTCTACATAAAAAATCCTAACAGCAAAAACTTCCATAAGCAAAGTTAAAAGAAAAACAACAAATGGGAACACATATTTGAAACTTCTATAAACGACTAATTTCCTCATTATATAAAGGGCCCCTACAAATCAACAATAAAAGACCAATCATTCAATAGAAAAATAGGCAACTGATAGAGAAGGCAGTTCAAAGAAATGAAAATACAAATGGATCTTGAACATGTGAAAAGATGTTTATGTTTAACAGAAGAAGAAAAAACCCTACACTGAGCCTCAGCCCTGTGGCTCAGTTGGTTGGAGCACAGTCCTGAACACCAGTGGGTTGCAGATCTGATCTCCATTCATCCCTTGTTGGGCACTCACTGGAGGCAACGCTCAATGCTTCTCTGTTATCTCTGTCTTTCTCTGTCTCTCTCATCTCTCTCTTTTTCGCTTTCTCTTCTCCATGCCTCCCTCTCTCTCTCTAAAAAGAAACAAATAACAACATATCCTCAGTGAGGATTAAAGGAAAAAAACGGCCCTGGCTGAGTAGGACAGTTGGTTGGAGATTCGTTCCGATACATCAAGAACACCAAGGTTTTGGGTTTGATTCACAGATATCAACCAATGAATGCATAAATAAGTGGAACAACAAGTCAATGTTTCTGTCTCTCTCAAATCAATAAATAAAAAGAAAAAGGAAACCTACACTGAGATATCATCTCATGTATTAGACTGACAAAGCAAAAATATGATACTGTTGTGTGTGGGTGTAAGGAAAGTGACACTATTACATTACTGATGGGAGTATAAATTGGTACCACCATTACAGACGCAGTTTAGCAATATCTACCAAAATATAGATGTACAAAACTTCTATTCCAGAAATTGACTTCTAGGAATTCATCCTACAGATATACTCACATGGACAAAATGACATATAAACAAGGTTATTCACTGCAGCATTGTTTGTAGTAGAAAGGAACTGGAAACAACTGCTTCTCAATAAAATATTGGTTAGATAATGTTACTACAATGAGATACCAAGAAACAACAGAAAAGAATGAGAAGCCTCTTTATATACTGATATGGGATGAGTTCCAATACAAATTAGTAAGATAAAACAGCAAGATTCAAGACATATACGGGGGGATTAATATACATGTACACATTTGCTCAAATAACCATATATTATCTCTTTATTTTTATTTATTTTAGAGAGGAAGGGAGAGGGAGAGAGAAACATCAAAGATGAGAGAGAATCATTGATTGGCCGCCTCCTACATGCCCCCTATTTTGGATCAAGCCCACAACCCCGGCAGGTGCCCTTGACCGGAATCGAACCCAGGACCTTTCAGTCTGCAGGCCAACACTCTATCCACGGAGCCAAACCAGCTAGGGCCATACATTATTTCTTTCCTCTTGGTTCTTACTCATATTGTCGAATTTGTCTTCCATCCTTTTCAGCCACCTTATGACCATTTCTCTGAATTCTTTCTCTGATAGGTTGTTTGCCTCTAAATCGTTTACTTCCTTTTCTGGTGATGCCTGCTTTTCTTTTCTGTGGGGGCTATTTCTTTGTCTCCTCATGGTCTCTCTTCTCCGGATGTCTGGTTATATAGATCTCTCTCTCCGGCGTTGATTTAAAGGTACAAAATACAACACAACCAAGCACAACAGACAAGGCACTTTCCGTGGTGCAGTGAAGAGTTCCTTTGAATCCGAATGTTTGCGCTGATAGGGGACCGGTGTTCTGGTGCTCGCAGCTGTTCTGTGTTTGCAGTTCTATTTCTTGAAGGATATTGTTAGCATTAGTTGCCTCTGGGGAGAGGAACTGGATGATCCAGGGGAAGGGGAGGGAGGGAGATTTTTTTTTTACTACATATCTTTCTTTATGCCCTTTGATTTTTGAATCATGAATATATTACCTATTCAAAAATTAAATATTCTTTTAAAAATAAAAGAAAATTCTCACCACGTCAGAACTCTAAACTCTGTACTAAAAGTAGAAAGGTGTGATGGAAACCACTTCCAGAAATAAAAGCCCCATATTTTAACTATAATACTTGCAGAATCAAATAGATTATTTATATCTAAGGACCTCAAGCAGGGCTGGGATAGGGTGGGTTGAGTAAGGCACTCACCTTGTGTGCAAAATTTAAGGATATACCCAAAACTAAAAAATTCAGAAATATAAAATTTTAATGTAATATTTTAAAATAAAAATTAATTCAAAATTAATTCATAATTTGTCCATGATGAACAAAATACCAAAATTGTAAATGCCACACCAAGCCATACTGGAGCATGTGCCCTTGACAAAAGGAAAAATGTGGGCCCCATATATATGTTTTAATGCGTTCTTGAATAGTTAACTTTTTTCCAGAACATTAAAGCAGTTGAAAAAAATTGAAAAATAGATTAAAACTCACATCATTAAATATAAATATTTTATCTATATCAAAATCCGAATTTATTGAATTTTACTTTCCTGGACTTGAATGGAAGCAAACTCATCAATAATATTTTCATTAACTATTTTCCTATGCAAAATTAGAATATAATTTGGGGGAAGTGCTAGTAATCTGGTGGAATTTAAATGCAAGTAGATGCTGAAGAATCTCTGGAAATGAGAATCACAAAATAGACATGGGTTTTTTTAGTTATGCCATGCTAAGGACTTTGGATTTTATTTTAAAGGTGGTGGGGTACTTCTAAAGTATTTTAAGCCTGTGTTTTAGGAAGATTACAATCACATCAGTGCCCAGGACTGAAAAAGGAGAAGACTGGAAGTAAAGACCTGATAGACTTTTAAGGTAGAAATGTAATTCCAAGGTTGATGGGCTAGGTTTTTAAAAAAATATATTGATTTTTTACAGAAAGGAAGGGAGAGGGATAGAGAGTTAGAAACATCAATGAGAGAGAAACATCAATTAGCTGCCTCCTGCACACCCCCTATGGGGGATGTGCCTGCAACCAAGAATCAAGGTACATGCCCTTGACGAGAATCGAACCCGGGACCCTTCAGTCCGCAGGCCGACACTCTATTCACTGAGCCAAACCGGTCAGGGCTAGGTTTTGATGACTAAATAAGAGGAGTAAAAGGGAAAATATGAGAATGACCAGCCATTGAAGATTCACCCATTTACAACCTGTTCTGTATCCAAATTATATTACACATTTGTTCCTGAAATGTGTGAAAGGAAGTAAATTACTCTCTTCTTTCCAAGAAGCATGCCAAGCATCTTTTATTTTTGTAGAAAAGCTCACCAAAAAAGTTGAGAATCATTAATCTCATCAATTTTCTCATATTAAAAATGACCCATCCATTATATATATATATATATATATATATATATATATATATATATATATATATAATCTTTTTTTTTTTTTTTTTTTTTTTAATTTCTTTATTGATTAAGGTGTCACATATTTGTCCTCATCCCCCCATTCCCATCCCACCCCTCTCCCCACGCATGCCCCAATCCCCTGTTGAACTTAACCGTTGGATAGGCTTATATGCATGCATACAGGTCCTTTGGTTGAACTCTCCCCCTCCCCCGACCCTCCCCCTACCCTCCCCTATCCTCCCTCTGAGGCCCGATAGTCCGATCGATGCCTCCTTGATTCTGGTTCTGTTCTTGTTCCTCAGTCTATGTTGTTCATCATTTCCTCTAGATGAATGAGATCAAATGTCACTAGATATATACTAATAAGAACTGAATGTGAGACGAGCAATAATATTTATGCTGACAGGCAAATGAATCAATCTGTAGCGAGCTTCCCCCTGGACCAACAGTTCTTTTGAGACCCAATTTCGATGTCCAGTAGTTCCTTATGTGTACATGTCAGCACTGACCCCTCAGCTCTGGATGGTGGACAAATGGTGGTAATGGAGGTCCGACTCGCTCTGGTTTGGTCTCGGCCGAACCCAGGGGCACGGCGTCACCTGGACTAAGGGGCACGTGGCCTCACCCATACCCAAGGGGCGCGTGGTCTCACCCGGGCCTGGGACCCAGCCTCACCCGGATGGATCCAGGGGCGCACGGCCTCACCCGGACCCAGGATCTGGCTTCACCCGTACCCAGGGACGCTTGGCCTCTCCCAGACCCAGGGGCACGTGGCCTCACCCGGGCTTAGTTGCACAAGGCCTCACCTGGATCCAGGGACACATGGTCTCACCCAGACCCAGGAACGTTTGGCCACTCCCAGACCCAGGGCCACTTGGGCTCACCCGGGCCTAGGTGCACGAGGCCTCAACCGGATCCAGGGACGCATGGTCTCACCCGGACCCAGGGACGCTTGGCCTCTCCCAGACCCAGGGCCACTTGGGCTCACCCGGGCCTAGGTGCACGAGGCATCACCCGGATCCTGGGACACATGGTCTCACCCGGACCCAGGGACGCTTGGCCTCTCCCAGACCCAGGGCCACTTGGGCTCACCCGGGCCTAGGTGCACGAGGCCTCACCCGGATCCAGGGACATATGGTCTCACCCGGACCCAGGGACGCTTGGCCTCTCCCAGACCCAGGGCCACTTGGGCTCACCCGGGCCTAGGTGCACGAGGCCTCACCCGGATCCAGGGACGCATGGTCTCACCCGGACCCAGGGATGCTTGGCCTCTCCCAGACCCAGGGCCACTTGGGCTCACCCGGGCCTAGGTGCACGAGGCCTCACCCGGATCCAGGGACACATGGTCTCACCCGGACCCAGGGACGCTTGGCCTCTCCCAGACCCAGGGCCACTTGGGCTCACCCGGGCCTAGGTGCACGAGGCCTCACCCGGATCCAGGGACACATGGTCTCACCCGGACCCAGGGACGCTTGGCCTCTCCCAGACCCAGGGCCACTTGGGCTCACCCGGGCCTAGGTGCATGAGGCCTCACCCGGATCCTGGGACACATGGTCTCACCCGGACCCAGGGATGCTTGGCCTCTCCCAGACCCAGGGCCACTTGGGCTCACCCGGGCCTAGGTGCACGAGGCCTCACCCGGATCCAGGGACACATGGTCTCACCCGGACCCAGGGACGCTTGGCCTCTCCCCGACCCAGGGCCACTTGGGCTCACCCGGGCCTAGGTGCACGAGGCTTCACCCAGATCCTGGGACACATGGTCTCACCCGGACCCAGGGATGCTTGGCCTCTCCCAGACCCAGGGCCACTTGGGCTCACCCGGGCCTAGGTGCACGAGGCCTCATCTGGATCCAGGGACACATGGTCTCACCCGGACCCAGGGACGCTTGGCCTCTCCCAGACCCAGGGCCACTTGGGCTCACCCGGGCCTAGGTGCACGAGGCCTCATCCGGATCCAGGGACGCATGGTCTCACCCGGACCCAGGGACGCTTGGCCTCTCCCAGACCCAGGGCCACTTGGGCTCACCCGGGCCTAGGTGCACGAGGCCTCACCCGGATCCTGGGACACATGGTCTCACCCGGACCCAGGGATGCTTGGCCTCTCCCAGACCCAGGGCCACTTGGGCTCACCCGGGCCTAGGTGCACGAGGCCTCACCCGGATCCAGGGACACATGGTCTCACCCGGACCCAGGGACGCTTGGCCTCTCCCAGACCCAGGGCCACTTGGGCTCACCCGGGCCTAGGTGCACGAGGCCTCACCCGGATCCAGGGACACATGGTCTCACCCGGACCCAGGGACGCTTGGCCTCTCCCCGACCCAGGGCCACTTGGGCTCACCCGGGCCTAGGTGCACGAGGCCTCACCCGGATCCAGGGACACATGGTCTCACCCGGACCCAGGGACGTTTGGCCTCTCCCAGACCCAGGGCCACTTGGGCTCACCCGGGCCTAGGTGCACGAGGCCTCACCCGGATCCAGGGACACATGGTCTCACCCGGACCCAGGGATGCTTGGCCTCTCCCAGACCCAGGGCCACTTGGGCTCACCCGGGCCTAGGTGCACGAGGCCTCACCCTGATCCAGGGACACATGGTCTCACCCGGACCCAGGGACGCTTGGCCTCTCCCAGACCCAGGGCCACTTGGGCTCACCCGGGCCTAGGTGCACGAGGCCTCACCCGGATCCAGGGACACATGGTCTCACCCGGACCCAGGGACGCTTGGCCTCTCCCAGACCCAGGGCCACTTGGGCTCACCCGGGCCTAGGTGCACGAGGCCTCATCCGGATCCAGGGACGCATGGTCTCGCCCGGACCCAGGGACGCTTGGCCTCTCCCAGACCCAGGGGCACGTGGCCTCACCCGGGCCTAGGTGCCCGAGGTCTCACCCGGATCCAGGGACACATGGTCTCACCCGGACCCAGGGACGCTTGGCCTCTCCCAGACCCAGGGCCACTTGGGCTCACCCGGGCCTAGGTGCACGCGGCCTCACCCGGATCCAGGGACACATGGTCTCGCCTGGACCCAGGGGTGTGTGGGCTCTCCCAGACCCAGGGGCGCTTGGCCTCGCCCGGGCATGGGATCCAGCGTCATCCGGGTCCAGGGGCACTTGGCCTCACCCGGACCCGGAGTCCGGCCTCACCTGGACCCAGGGGCATGTGGCCTCACCTAGACCCAGGGACGTGAGGCCTCACTTATACCCAGAGGCGTGTGACCACACCCGAGCCCAGAGGCGCGCAACCCCGCCCGCACCCGGGTCTCAGCGGGGCCCCGTCTTCCCGATCCCAATTCCTGCCGGTCAATCCCCCCTCAGCAATTCCCCTGGCCATCCTTCCGGAGCTCCAGTATGGCTGCTGCAGAACTCGTCGGGTGGCGGCTCGGCGAAGCTCCGGTGCACCCGGTGCATGGCGGTGGGCCAGTCTGGCGTCGCTGTGTCGGCCCTTGGGTCTGCATCGGTGGCCGGTCGCCGAGCATGCGCACCTGGCCGCTTCCGGGGCGTTGAGATTCTTGACGGACTCAGAGGTCAGCAAGCGCGGAGTCTCCCACCCCATGTCTCATAGGGGCTCGTCTGTCCGTGCTTGGCTGCCAGTGGAGCCGTCCCCTCAGCCGGAGACCGCCGGGGGAACTGCGCCGAGCACGTTCCAGGCCGCTGTTGTATCGCCTGAGCCATAGTTCTTTTGTGTCGCCTGAGCTGTAGTTCTTAAAGTGTGGTCTTTGGGTCACCGGCATCAGCATCAGCCCACATCCCCCTCTTTTATTCTAGTTGTAGAGCATCTACTCAGCCAGCCCTATGGTGGTCTTGGATGGTGTCTGCTCTGCTCTCTTGTCGTAGTCTCAAAGTTGTTGTGGTAGGCAACAATCAGGCTTCCGCCCTATGCCTCCATCTTGGTCCTCCTTTGTATAGTTAAGTCTTGATTGGTGTTGGTGTCACTGGGGGGGCTCTCTTTGTCTATAAAGGAAGAGTTGCTGTGCAGGAGATACGTTTATGGGCCGGGTCTTGGTGCAGCAAAGCTTTGGCGCTCACTGAATATTCCCGTTGAATGTGTCCCTTATGCACGTGGTTGAAATCTGGTGTCATCTCCCACAGACCACTAGATGCCCTCGTTTCTGGGTCTCCAATGGGGTGTAGATCAGCTACTGCCTTAGGCACTCAGCAAGGATTACAGCAAAAACTGTAGTTTCTTCCTCCTGTCTGAGTGGCCCTGGAGCAGTCCGACTAGAACAGCAGATCATCTGGTCCGCTGCCAGAGGGCAGGCCACCCACATGCATAAGCCGTTGCTTGGGGCGCAGGTGTGCCTGCAAGACTTGCGGGGCAGGTCTTCAAGACGTGCGGGGCGGGTCCCAGGGCGGGGCGGGGTCTCAGGGTGCCAACAGGCCATGGTGCGGCGAGCCTCGATGGCTGTGAGTCTGGTCCTTCTGCCTTCCATGTATCTAAGTCCCCTCGTTCCGCACTCCAGTGCAGCAAACACTGATTGCTGGGCGCACCTCTGCAAGAGTCCCGCCTCTCCCCGCAGGCATCTGGGTCTCCCGGGGTTCGCCAGAAGATGGGTTTCAGGGTGATGGAGAGCTAATCTCCCTTAGGTTTGGAACAAAAGCCCCTTTCCCCCGCCACCAGCCAGACCCACGCACCTCCACACCTAATCCCCTCCGATTTCGCTGGGTGCGAGGCAACAGAACAGCCTTTAACCTCCGCCGCCATCTTTTTCAAACTTCTCAATTTGTACTTCCTAATCCCTTCATTTCAGTCAACTTTACTGAAGTCTAGCGCCGCCGGGAGGTGCACGGAAAGGGCGCCCGGGCCTCCGTCTGGTGCGCGGTGCGCGTGTCCCGCGAAACCAGGCACGCGAGGGCCGCGCGGCTGGGACGGGCGCTGGGCGGCCGCCGAGCTCCAGGCACCGCCATCGCCGTGTTCCGGACGTCGCCGCCGCGGCGTCCCCCCAATTTATACTTCTTAATCCCTTGAATTCAGTCAACTCTACTGAAGTCTGGCGCCACCGGGAGGTGCACGGAGAGGGCGCCCGGGCCTCCGTCCCTGCGCGGCGGGGACGGGTGCTGGGAGGCCGCCGGGCTCCGGGCGCCGCCGCTGCGGCGGCGTCCCCAGCGTCCCGGGCCGGGCAGCCTGCGGGGGCGGCGGAGTTGCGAAAGTGAGTGAGTTTCCCAGGGTTTCGCCCGGAATGGGGTTCAGTGCAATCGGAGCCGGTGCTCAGCGCACTCCGGAGCCTTTATCTCCTTCCTGCCAGTGAACTCCGGCCAGGTCATCAGCCGCCCCCTCCTCTCCGGTTCCATCCTCCCCGCAGGCGCGTGTGCTCGTGTCTCCGTTTCTCCATACCTCAGGCTTTTACGGCTTCCCCACTGTCCCCGTGGCCTTCTCCTTCCCCCCACTGTGGGCATTTCAGTCCGCCAGCTCTCCTGTGGTTCTGGACGATGTCCGTTCTGACCTCTAGTTGTATTTTTGAAATTGTTGTGCCCGGCTGCAGGTTAGGTGTTTAACCTATGCCGCCATCTTGGTTTCTCTCTCTATATATAATCTTTATGACCACATGTAAGTTGCATCCTTCTCACACTCACCATAGTCCTTTTTTAAAAAAGTCCTTTTCAAGAAACCTGGCACCTGCCAAAACCGTTTTGGCTCAGTGGATAGCGCGTCGGCCTGCGGACTCAAGGGTCCCAGGTTCGATTCCGGTCAAGGGCATGTACATTGGTTGCGGGCACATCCCCGGTAGGGGGTGTGCAGGAGGCATCTGGTCGATGTTTCTCTCTCATTGATATTTCTAGCTCTCTATCCCTCTCCCTTCCTCTCTGTAAAAAAATCAATAAAATATATTTAAAAAAAAGAAACCTGGCACCAAAGCTAATATTCTGCCAAATGTGCCAAGATTAGGATTTAAAAAAAAAAGTAAAAGAGGCAGCAGACCTCAGGTAACTGTTAAGTTGACAATTTGTTTCCTTTTTTAGACAAGCAAAAATAGTTAAAGATGATGAAATAGGGCAGAAAAAATCCATTTATATTCCATTTATATTCTTCTATGAAAGAAAGAGAGATGGTTTTTTAAATAAAGAATTAACGTCTAAGCCAATGCTGCCTGCCATCCTAAGATTATTTTCCATTAAAAATAATATATTATGTTTATTTCCAGTAATTTAGTGGCCAAAATAACTTAAAAGTCCTCCCACAGTACAAGACACTTAGAAATTTGGAATAAAATATAATGTCCTTTTAAATGTACAGCTGAGTTTTCAGGTAAGTAAAGGAAATCACAATGAGTCCAAACACAAAATGAAAAGCAGGAAACCAGAGAATTTAGTCAGAGTTAGAAGTCTTAGCTGCTCTGATGGTGGGGTCCAGGTGGCTAAGGTGCTTAGGTTTTTTTGTGTTTTTTTTTTAGTATATATATTTTTTCATTGATTTCAAAGATGAAGGGAGATAGAGAGATAGAAACATCAATGATGAGAGAGAATCATTGATTGGCTGCCTCCTGCACGCCCCCTATGGGGGCGGGGTGGATCGAGCCGGAAACCCAGGCATGTGCCCTTGACCAAAATCAAACCTGGGACCCTTTAGTCCGCAGGCCGATGCTCTATCCACTGAGCCAAACCGGCTAGGGCAGGTGCTTAGGTTTGATTTCCATGTAGAGGCAGGAGACAGAGCCTTGTGACTAAGTAAGGCAGAGGTTTTGGAACTGAGACACCTATAGAAAGTTGAGACTTTCAAAGGACTACACCATAGATAAGGATGAAATAAACAAAAATCTGGACAAAAATTCACTAGCATAGGGAGATGACCTGGGATCTGGGAAGGCAGAAAAAAGGTTTCCCTGGGAGGATTTGTAACTTCAAGCCTGTGTTCACACGAGCTTGGGATTAAAAATGTATATGTCCTGTAAAGTCCAGGAATCCTCCAGGTTAAAAAAAAAATAGCATAAAGTGGTTCCTAGCTGTTGATAGCGGTCAAACGACTTGGCAGAAGCAACACACAACAGCATTTTCCCAGGTCTTTAAGCAGTAGCAGCAACAAGGTCCATAAGTTTAGTATCTGTTTTCTTCTATGTAATTTATTCTTTCAGTCTTTTATCCATTTTGAGTTAATTTTTGTATATAGGTTTTTTTTTCTATTCTTATTTTACTTAGAGTTTTTATTAGGAATTCCTGCTAACTTATTTTTCAAATTCCTTTTCACTATTTACCTATGTGATCATAGGGCTTTCTCCTTTAATTTAGTAATATAATAGATTATGATGATAAATTTTCTTACATCTAATCACCCTCATCCCTGGAATAAACCATATTTGGTCATAGTCTAACTTGTTATTATGTGATTTTAAAATAAAAATAAAAAAGTAATTTTTAACCAGAAATTATGTTCTAGTTTTTAAATCAGTACCTGGATATCTCTGTTTCTCTGCCATCTGTAGCAAGGTAGAACTCTGCTCCCCCTGTTGAGTATAAATCACTATTACTACAGAGCCCTGAATAATTAGGATGAAGTCCATGTTCCCATTCATATTGAATTACCCATTCAAATAGTAAGAACATAACACTGAATTATGGAAAAACAGATAAAAGGTAAATAAACTTAGAATTCTTTCTCAAGAATTAAGCTAGACAGTTCTTGAAAAAGGCGTAAAAATGACCAGTTCATTACAAATTTCTTACACCACATAGATTTTTTTTTTAGTGTTTCAATAAGAATAAGAAATGGTTGTTAATTTAATTCAATGAGAAGCTCCTAGGAACAAAGAAGCAGCAAAGGGCATATAAAGCAGACAAATTAAATTAAAGAAAAATTATTGCAGAAGCAACAATTTAAGCAATGTTATAGTTGGTGGGCTTTATAGATGGGCAAATATTCACTGAAATATATAGTATCCTTTGAACACTCTAAAAATTAAATTTTCTCCTAAGTAAAGAAAGATATAAGGAAAATAAAAGATCATTCTTGGCAGAAGTAAAATACTATCAGAACTAATAGTATAAGAATTAAAATAAGAATGAGATGCCTGGCCGGTATGGCTCAGTGGTTGAGCGTCGACCTATGAACCAGGAGATCAAGGTTTTTTTTTTAATTTTTTATTGGTTAAGGTATTACATGTGTCCATATCTCCCCATTGCCCCCCCACCCCACTCCCATACATGCCCTCACCCTCCTGTGTCTTGCGTCCATTGGTTATGCTTATATGCATGCATACAAGTCCTTCGATTGATATCTTACTTCCCTCCCCCCTCCATAGCCTTCCTGCTGTAATTTGACAGTGTGTTCGATGCTTCTCTGCCTCTGTAGCTTTCTTTTTGTTCATCAGGTTACAATGTTCTTTATTTTCCATAAATGAGTGAGATCATGTGGTGTTTCTCTTTCACTGACTGGCTTATTTCGCTTAGTATGATGCTCTCCAGTTCCATCCATGCTGCTGCAAATGGTAAGAATTCCTTCTTTTTTAAAGCAGCATAGTATTCCATTGTGTAGATGTACCACAGTTCTCTAATTCACTCATCTGCTGATGGGCACTTAAGCTGTTTCCAAATCTTAGCTATTGTAAATTGTGCTGCTATGAACATAGGGATGGATATATCCTTTCTGATTGGTGTCTCTAGTTTCTTGGGATATATTCCTAGAAGTGGAATCATTGGGTCAAATGGGAGTTCCATTTTTAGTTTTTTGAGGAAACTACATACTGTTCTCCACAATGGTTGCACCAGTCTGCATTCCCACCAGCAGTGCATGAGGGTTCCTTTTTCTCCGCATCCTCGCCTGCACTTGTTATTTGTTGATTTGTTGATGATAGACATTCTGACAGGTGTGAGATGGTACCTCATTGTCACTTTGATTTGCATCTCTCAGATGATTAGTGACTTTGAGCATGTTTTCATATGTCTCTTGGCCTTCCTTATGTCCTTTTTCGAAAAATATCTATTTAAGTCTGTTGCCCATTTTTTGATTGGGTTGCTTATCTTCCTTTTGTTATGTTGTATGAGTTCCCTGTAAATGTTGGAGATTAAACCCTTATCAGAGATAACATTGGCAAATATGTTGTCCCATGCAGTGGGCTTTCTTGTTGTTTTGTTGATGGTTTCTTTTGCTGTGCAGAAGCTTTTTATTTTGATGCAGTCCCATTTGTTTATTTTCTCTTTAGTTTCCATTGCCCTAGGGGCAGTATCAATGAAGAAATTGCTTTGGCATATGTCCGAGATTTTGCTGCCTGTGGATTCCTCTAGTATTTTTATGGTTTCCCGTCTTACATTTAAGTCCTTTATTGATTTTGAGTTTGTTTTTGTGTATGGTATAAGTTGGTGGTCCAGTTTTATTTTTTTGCATGTATCTGTCCAATTTTCCCAACACCATTTATTGAAGAGACTGTCTTGACTCCATTGTATGCTCTTGCCTCCTTTGTCAAATATTAATTGAGCATAGTGGTTTGGGTCAATTTTTGGGTTCTCTATTCTATTCCATTGATCTATATGTCTGTTCTTGTGCCAGTACCATGCTGTTTTGAGAACAGTGGCTTTGTAATACAGCTTGAAATCTGGTATTGAGATACCTCCTACGTTGCTCTTCTTTCTCAGGATTGCTGCAGCTATTTGGAGTCTTTTTTTATTCCAGATGAATTTTTAGAGAGTTTGTTCTAGGTCTGTGAAATATGCCATTGGTATTTTATTGGGGAGTGCATTGAATCTATAGATTGCTTTGGGTAGTATGGACATTTTTATGATGTTGATTCTACCAATCTACCAATCCATGAACACGGTATGTTCTTCCATCTGTTTATGTCTTCCTCTATCTCTTTTTTCAGTGTCCTGTAGTTTTCCGCATATAGGTCTTTTACCTCCTTAGTTAAGTTTATTCCTATGTATTTTAATTTTTTTGGTGCGATGGTAAATGGGATTGTTTTCTTAGTCTCTCTTTCTGTAAGTTCACTATTGGTGTATAGAAATGCCATAGATTTCCTGGCATTAATTTTGTATCCTGCTACATTGCCAAATTCATTTATTAAGTCTAATAATTTTTTGATGGAGTCTTTAGGGTTTTCTATGTACAGTATCATGTCATCTGCGAATAAGGACACTTTTACTTCTTTTCCAATTTGGATGGCTTTTATTTCTTCTTCTTGTCTAATTGCAATGGCTAATACTTCCAGTACTATGTCAAACAGGAGTGGTGAGAGTGGGCATCCCTGCCTTGTTCCTGTTCTTAGGGGAAATTATTTTAGTTTTTGCCCATTGAGTATGATATTGGTTGTAGGTTTGTCATATAAGGCTTTTATTATGTTGAGGTATGATCCCTCTATTCCCACTTTGCTGAACATTGTTATCAGAAAAGGGTGTTGGATTTTGTCAATTCCCATTTCTGCATCAATTGATATGATTATGTGATTTTTTTTCTCTCAGTTTGTTTATGTGATCTATCACATTTATTGATTTGAGTATATTGTACCAGCCTTGCATTCCTGGAATAAATCCCACTTGGTCATGTTGTATGATCTTTCTAATGTAATGCTGGATCCGGTTTGCTAAAATTTTTTGAAGATTTTAGCATCTATGTTCATCAGAGATATTGGCCTGTAATTCTCTTTCTTTGTAGTGTCTTTATCTGGTTTTGGGATTAGGGTAATGCTGGCTTCATAGAAAGAGTTTAGAAGTGTGCCTTCCTCTTGAATTTTTTGGAATAGTCTGAGGAGGATAGGTTTTAGTTCTTCTTTGAATGGTTGGTAAAACTCCCCTGTGAAGCTATCTCGTCCAGCAGGAGGTCAAGGTTTGATTCCCGGTCAGGGCACTTGCCCAGGTTGCAGGCTTGTTCCCCAGTAGGGGGCATTCAGGAGGCAGCCAATCAATGATTCTATCTCATCATTGATGTTTCTCTCTCCCTCTCCCTTCCTCCCTCTGAAATCAATAAAAATATATATTTAAAAAATAAGAATGATAAAGCTGGAGTAAAATCTATGATGATGCTAACAGAAGTACCAGATAAAACATCTTATGCTTGCCTGACATATACTTAGTGCACCCAGGAGTTGCTAGGGCAAAGGCACAGCCTACAAAATTGGCAGTTTCTCCAATTCCCACTGCAAAGGGTCACAACATTCATAGTTAAGTGAGAGAACATGACTATACACAAAACTTGGCATATTTGTCCAATTTTTACATATACTGCACTTCTTAAAGTTAAGTCCAGCCCATGTAAAGAATCTAAAACATACATTTGTGCTGCATAAACTCTGAACTTCTATTGAATTCCAATTTAGCAATATCTTTTTTCCCTTTTAAATAAATGCCAGCATCTATAAAACAGGATAGTTCTTACTGATGCCCTAGTAGACTTTATCATTATTCTAGTGAGTCAAGATTGATAGTTTCAGGGAGGGGGGATGGGAAGAGATTTATTAAAGAATTTATATGCATATATGCATAATCCATGGACACAGATAATAGTATGGTGAAGGCCTGGGGTGCAGGAACCATGGGGGAAGGGATTAATGGGGGTGGGGAAAGGGGGACATCTGTAATACTTTCAACAATAAAGATAAATTTTTAAAAAGATTGATAGTTTTTTTAGGTTGATAGTTTCTACTATGTTATGACACACTAATCAAAGTATCAGTAAATGTGCACAAATGGGTGGTTAATAAGGAACAAATGCATCATGTTTTCCAGAGCAAAGAACAGCAGAAAGCATTTAATTTCTATTTTAGTATGATTAAGAAAGCTCTACTTCTGCCAGAAGAAAAGAACAAAAAGGCAATATTTTATTGAAAGACTCAGTCTCAATTTCTAGAAATTGATATAAACTTTATCCTTATCACTTTCTGTTATTTGTTCCTAGGATGCCTCCCTCATTAGGATAATTTTCTTAGGAATGTTGCCTCTCTACAGTGCAGGATTTGAGCAGTAAAATCCAACTGTAACTCTTGGCCAAGGCAATGGAAGCTAAAGTTAAATTTGCTTTTGACTTAGTCACACAGAAATGGACCTGAATGTAGAGCAAAGACAGAAATATGTTCTTGAGATAATTTTTCATTATAGAAAAGTATGCTTATATGACTATGTCTGTGTATGTGAGTGTGCATGTAATTATAGGAGGAAATAGATTTTACTGAAAATATCTGGGAAAAGGAAAAATACCCTGAATCTTGTTGGCTTATTCTAAACCTGACTGTGATCCATGAAAAAAACCCACAAACTTTAAAAAAATATATCATTGGGTTAAATATAACTTCAATAGATTGTAAATTGAAAAGCACTTACTGAATATTAGCCCAACCCACCAGAATCATTCTTTCAGGTATGTATGACCACCATGACCTAAAGAATGGCAGAAAAATTATTAATCTATCAATTCTAGAACTCTGCAATAAAATAAAGCAATACTAAAATTATTTATATTATCTCCAGGTAAAAAGACAATTGAAAAATGTAACTGTTCTATATAAGCTTGAATCTTTTCCCTCTCACTTTTTAAAAGCCTATTTATTTATTTAAATATATTTTTATTGATTTCGAGAGGAAGGGAGAGGGAGAGATAGAAACATCAATGATGAAAGATAATCATTGATCAGCTGCCTCCTGCAACCCTACACTGGGGATCGAGCCCGCCACCTGGACATTTGCCCTGACCTGGAATTGAACTGTGACTTTCTGGTTCATAGGTCTATGCTCAACCACTGAGCCACACTGGCCGGGCTAAAAACCCATTTTAGAAGAGGCTTAATTTTTTAATATTGACCCAGGAATCGAGGCAGCAACCTCTTGGTGCATGGGGACACTCAATCCAGTGAGCCATGCTGGCTGAGCTGGCAAGGCCTATCTTCTTTAAGATACAGCTTCCTCCAAGAAAATGCTGTAGCTGAGAGCCTAGAATAGGCCAATGTACTAGTAGAAGTCAAAGTGACCAGACATTGTCTCTTTCCAGAGATGTTTCTCTGGTTGAATAAAATAGTAAGATGGGGCCCTGGCCAGGTGGCTCAGCTGGTTGGAGCATCATCCCATACACCAAAAGGTTGTGAGTTTGATTCCTGGTCAGGGCACATGCCTAGGTTGCAGGTTCAACCCCTGGTTGGGGCATGTTGCAGGTTCAACCCCTGGTCGGGGCATGTACAGGAGGCAACCGATAGTTCATTGTTCATTGTTTCTCACATTGATGATTCTCTCTCTCTCTCTCTCTCTCTCTCTCTCTCTCTCTCTCTCTCTGTCTCCCGTCCTCTCTCTCTTTTTTTCCCATGTATATAAAACCCTAATATGCAAATAGACTGAATGCTGGAACAACCAAACAACTGAAAAACCGGTCGCTATGATGTGCACTGACCACTAGGGGACGCACACAGAACATGGCGGGCATCGGAAGTAGGTGGCAGAGCGCAGAACATGGTGGGCATAGGCTGCAGTGGGATGGTGGAACAGGTGAGCGGGGGCATCAGGCCAAGGCAGGGCACTGTTCACTGTCATTGGGGAAAGCCTCTGGTGGTTACTGAAAATTCTTGGCTACTGCGTGCCATGGCCCCGCCGGCGCTCGCACCTGCTGCTGGTCCCGATTGCTCTGCACTGTCAGTGGATGTGAATGGTGGCTGCTGGCCCCAATCACCCCTGAGGGCTTCTCCACCTCTCCCTGCTCCTGAGGGGCGATTGGGGCTGGCAGCTGCCACTTGCACCCATTGACGGTGCCAGCCCCATTCACATCTGCTGCTGAAGCCGGCCCCAATCGCTCCGCACCATCAGCGGGTGCGAGCGGGGCCAGTGCTGTCAGTGCCTGGGAGCAGTGAGGGGACGCAGCGGGAGGGGCTGGGCAGGGGCACGGAGGATGGGCCCCTAGTGTGTATGTGTGTGTGTGTGTGTGTATGTGTGTGTGTGTATATATATATATATATATATATATATATATATATATATATATCCTAATATATAAAAACGCTGGGTTGTAGTGACCAGTAACCACTGGAGGCTGACCAACCAGAAGTCAGTGCTGGCCCCACCCCCAAGCAAGTGGTAAGGATCAATCAGGCAGGCAGGCAGAATGGTTAGGGGTGATCAGGTAGGTAGACCAGCAGTTAGGGGTGATCAGGTAGGTAGACCAGCAGTTAGGGATGATCAGGTAGGCAGGCAAGTGGTTAGGGGAGATCAAGTAGGTAGGCAAGTGGTTAGGGGAGATCAGGTAGGCAGATGGCCCCTCCCCCCAGCAAAGAAAGAGGGAGGCCCAGGCCAGCCAAGCCATTGCACCCCAGCCTGTTGCCTGCAGAGGGAGGCCACCGGTGGCAGGGGAGAGGGGGCAGCACTGCACAGATGGCAAGCAGTGGCAGTGGTGGGGGTGGGGCCCGCTGCCTGCAGCCTGGGGAAGGAAAGCCCTGATAGGCCCTGATCTCAGGCCAGGCCTAGGGAGCCTATCCGAGGGGTCTCGGATTGTGAGAGGGTGCAGGTCTGGCTGAGGGCCCCCCCCCCCCAGTGCACGAATTTTCGTGCACCGGGCCTCTAGTATATATATATTATTGTCTAAAGTTTTACATATGTCTTCTTTTACCCCAATTGACCCCCTCCAGCCATTCCCACCCTGGGCAAGCCCCCACCGCCCCAGTGTCTGTGTCCATTGGTTATGCTAATATGCATGCATACAAGTCCTTTGGTTGCTGTCTACCCCCCCTCCCCTACCATTTGTCTCTGGATCTATTCTAGTTCATCAAATTATGTTGATCATTATATCCAACATATGAGCGAGATCATGTGATATTTATCTTTCTCCGACTGGCTTATTTCACTTAGCATAATGCTCTCCCATTCTATCCATGATGTTGCAAATGGTAAAAGTTCCTTCTTTTTTTATAGTGGCATAGTACCACAGTTTTTGTGTGTGTGTGCTTCTTTTTGTTGTTGTTGTTTGTTTGTTTGTTTGTTTTTTTGCATTTCTTTTTTAAAAAAATAAATCTTTATTGTTCAGATTATTACAGGTGCTCCTCTTTTATTCCCCCATAGCTCCCCTCCACCAGGTTCCCACCCCACCCCATGCCCTTACCCCCGCCACTGTCCTCATCCATAGGTGTAAGATTTTTTTAAAATATATTTTATTGATTTTTTACAGAGAGGAAGAGAGAGGGATAGAGAGCTAGAAACATCGATGAGAGAGAAACATCGATCAGCTGCTTCTTGCACACCCCCTACTGGGGATGTGCCTGCAACCAAGGTACATGCCCTTGACCGGAATCGAACCTGGGACCCTTGAGTCCGCAGGCCGACGCTCTATCCACTGAGCCAAACCGGTTTCGGCCATAGGTGTAAGATTTTTGTCCAATCTCTTCCCGCACTCCCCACACCCCTTTCCCCCTGAGAATTGTCAGTCCACTCCCTTTCTATGCTCCTGATTCTATTATATTCACCAGTTTATTCTGTTCATCAGATTTTTTATTCACTTAATTTTTAGATTCACTTTTTGATAGATATGTATTTGTTGTTCATAATTTTTATCTTTACCTTTTTCTTCTTCTTCCTCTTCTTAAAGAATACCCTTCAGCATTTCATATAATACTGGTTTGGTGGTGATGAATCCTTTAGCTTTTTCTTGTCTGTGAAGCTCTTTATCTGACCTTCAATTCTAAATGATAGCTTTGCTGGGTAGAGTAATCTTGGTTGTAGGTTTTGCTATTCATTACTTTGAATATTTCTTGCCACTCCCTTCTGGCCTGCATAGTTTCTGTTGAGAAATCAGCTGACAGTCATATTGGTACTCCCTTGTAGGCAACTAACGTTTTTTCTTTTTTTCTTTTTTTTTTTTTTTTCGTTTTTTCTATTGCTGCTTTTAATATTCTCTCTTTGTCTTTTGCCCTTGGCATTTTAATTATGATGTGTCTTGGTGTGGTCCTCTTTGGATTCCTCTTGTTTGGGGTTCTCTGCACTTCCTGGACTTGTAAGTCTATTTATTTCACCAGGTGGGGGAAGTTTTCTGTCATTATTTCTTCAAATATGTTTTCAATATCTTGCTCTCTATCTTCTGGCACTCCCATAATTCAGATGTTGGTATACTTGAAGTTGACCCAGAGGCTCCTCACACTATCTTCATGTTTTTTTTCTACTTTTTTCTTTTTGCTCTTCCAGTGGGGTGTTTTTTGCTTGCTTGTATTTCAAATCTTTGACTTGATTCTTGGGATCCTCTAGTCTACTGTTGAATTTCTGTATATTATTCTTTATTTCAGTCAGTGTATGCTTAATTTCTGACTGGTCCTTTTCCATTTTTTTTTTTTTTTTTTTGCATTCTCACTAAGATCCTTGAAGGTCTCACTAAGTTCCTCGGAGGTTTCTAGAAGATTCTTGAGTAACCTTATAACTGTGGTTTTGAACTCTATATCCAGTAGTTTGCTTTCCTCCATTTCTTTCATTTGTGACCTGTTTCTTTGTCTCTGCATTTTGGCTGTTTCCTTGTGTTGATAGAGTGGCCTTGTGTGCTAGGTGTCCTATAGAGCCCAGTTTCTCAGCCTCCCCAATCATTTGAGGTGGACACTCTTGGTGCACCCCTTTGTGGGATGAGTGCACAGTCCCGTTGTAGTTAAGCCTTGATTGCTGTTGGTATCACTGGGAGGAATTGACAATGGAAGAACTGCTGTGCTGGAGATACCCTTATGGAGAAGGACTTGCTTCCGTGGGGCTTTGGTGCAGACTGAGTCTGCCTCTTGAGTTTGTTGCTTACGGATGTGAAGAGTTGTAATCTGGTATGGTCTCACACTGACCACTGGGTACACTGGCTCTTGGATCTCCAAGGAGATGCAAAATCAGCCAGTGCCTGAGGCCACCGAGCAGGAGCTACAGAGAAATCTGCAGATTTCTCTTTGTTTGGGGTTTGTAAGTGCCCAGACGAGGCCCAGCTGTGAAGCAAGGCAGGCTGCTGCTGCCGGGCTTTGGGCCTTCTTTTGGAAGCTCTGGGGCTCTCTGATCCAGCTGCAGTTTGACAGGTTTTAAGCTGAGAAAGGACAGGCCATTCATATGCAAAAGCTGCTGTGCACAGCTTGGGTGGGGTTGTAAATTGGGTGGGGTGGGATCTCAGGGAATCAACAGGGCGGAGCAAACACCAATCAGCCCTGCACCGGAGAGGTCCCCACGTCTCCGCATCCCACGCCCCCATTCTGGAACAATGATCGCTGGAAGCACCTCTGAGAGAACGCCTCCCTCTCGTTCCGGCCCGATGCCAGACAGTCCAGTTTCTCCCAGTATGGGTCTGGGTCCCCAGAGTCTCACCTGGAACTGGAGTTCAGAGCAATCGGGAGCTTGTATCTCCCTCCCAATTGAAAAAATCAGTAACAGCACACCCAGTTGCCAGCCCGTTTCGCACACACCTCTGCACCTCCGCACCTTCTACCAGTCTCAATGTACTTTTCTCTTTCCTTCTAGTTGTAGAACTTCCACTCAGCCAGTTTGCCCATAGTTTTGGATGATTGTTGTTTTGTCTTTTAGTTGTAGTTTTGATGTGGCTGTGAGAGGCAGCAAGTACAGGTGTTTACCTATGCTGCCATCTTGGTTCCTCATCTGTACCACCGTTTTTTTAATTCACTCATCTGCTGATGGGCACTTAGGCTGTTTTCAAATCTTAGCTATTGTAAATTGTGCTGCTATGAACATAGGAGTGCATATATCCTTGCTGATTGGTGTTTCTGATTTCTTGGGATATAGTCCTAGGAGTGGGATTACTGGATCAAATGGGAGTTCCACTTTTAACTTTTTGAGGAAACTCCATACTGTCTTCCACAGTGGCTGCACGAGTCTGCATTCTCACCAGTAGTGCAGGAAGGTTCCTTTTTCTCCACATCCTCACCAGCACATGTCATTTGTTGATGATAGCCATTCTGACAGGTGTGAGATGATATCTCATTGTTGTTTTGATTTGCATCTCTCAGATGATTAGTGACTTTGAGCATGTTTTCATATGTGTCTGGGCCTTTTGTATGTCCTCTTTCAAAAAGTGTCTATTTAGATCCTTTGCTCATTTTTTGATTGGATTGTTTATATTCCATTTGTTAAGTTGTATGTGTTCTCTGTAAATTTTGGAGATTAAACCCTTATCCGAAATATCATTGGCAAATATGTTCTCCCATGCAGTGGGCTTTCTTGTTGTTTTGTTGATGGTTTCTTTTGCTGTGCAGAAGGTTTTTATTTTGATGTAGTCCCTTTTGTTTATTTTCTTCTTAGTCTCCATTGCCCTAGGAGCTTTGTTGAAAGATATTGCTATGACATCTGTCTGCTATTTTGCTGCCTAGGGAGTCTTGTAGGATTTTTATGATTTCCCCTCTTACAATTAAGTCCTTTAGACATTTGAGTTTGTTTTTGTGTATGGTGTAAGTTGGTGATCTAGTTTCATTTTTTTTTGCCTGTATCTGACCAAATTTCCCAACACCATTTGTTGAAGAGACTGTCTTGACTCCATTGTATGCTCTTGCCTCCTTTGTCAAATATTAATTGTGCATAATGGCTTGGGTCAATTTCTGGGTTCTCTGTTCTGTTCAATTGGTCTATATGTTTGTTCTTGTGCCAGTACCAGGCAGTTTTGAGAACCGTGGCTTGGTAATATAGCTTAATATCTGATATTGTGATGCCTCCACCTTTGTTCTTCTTTCTCAGGATTGCTGTGGCTATTTGGGGTCTTTTTTTTATTCCTGATGAATTTTTGGAGAGTTTGTTCTAGATCTTTGAAATATGCCATTGGTATTTTAATGGGGATTTCATTAAATCTGTAGATTGCTTTGGGTAGTATGGACATTTTAATGATGTTGATTCTACCAATCCATGAACATGGTATGTTCTTCCATCTGTTTATGTCTTCCTCTATCTCTTTTTTCAATGTCCTGTAGTTTTCTGAGTACAGGTCTTTTACATCCTTGGTTAAGTTTATTCCTAGGTATCTCCATTTTTTTGGTGCAATGGTAAATGGGATTGTATTTTTTGCTTCTGTGTGTTCATTATTGGTGTATAAATTTTGTATCCTACTACATTGCCAAATTCATTTATGAGGTCTAGTAGTGTCTTGATGGAGTCTTTGGGGTTTTCTATGTATAGTATCATGTCATATGCAAATAAGGGCAGTTTTACTTCTTTTCCAATTTGAGTGCCTTTTATTTCTTCTTCTTGTCTGATCACTATGGCTAGCACTTCCAGTACTATATTGAACAGGAGTGGTGAAAGTGGGCATCCCTATCTTGTTCCTGTTCTTAAGGGAAATGAGTTTAGTTTTTGCCCATTGAGTATGATGTTGGATGTAGGTTTGTCATATAAGGCTTTTATTATGTTGAGGTATGATCCCTCTATTCCCACTTTGCTGAGAGTTTTTATCAAGAAAGGGTGTTGGATTTTGCCTAATGCTTTTTTCTGCATCGATTGATATGACTATGTGATTTTTGTCTCTTAGTTTGTTTATGTGATGTATTACATTTATTGATTTACGGATATTGTACCATGCTTGCATCCCTGGATTAAATCCCACTTGTTCATGGTGAATGATCTTTCTAATGTAATGCTGAATCCGATTTGCTAGAATTTTGTTGAGGATTTTAGCATCTACGTTCATCAAGGATATTGACGTGTAATTCTCTTTTTTTGTGATGTATTTATCTGGTTTTGGGATTAGGGTTCCTCTATCTCTTAAATTAAAACATATCCTCGGGTGAGGATTAAAAATATTTCTAAAATGGACAATTTGCCCAGATTTTAAATTCTTATGTTTGTGTGATATCAGCAAAAATGTCAGAGTTGAAAACACCAAATTCCCAGTGAGGTCACATGCCCACAAAAGCAGCAAGTAAACTGGTCGAGTCAAAATCAACTTTATAAGAACTCTGGAAGTTTACATCAGGTACAACCACTGTGGAAAACAGTATGGAGTTTTCTCAAAAAATTAAAAATGGAACTCCCATTTGACCCAGTAATCCCACTTCTAGGACTATATCCCAAGAAAATAGAAACACCAATCAGAAAGGATATATGCACCCCTATGTTCATAGCAGCACAATTTACAATAGCTAAGATTTGGAAACAGCCTAAGTGTCCATCAGCAGATGAGTGGATTAGAGAACTGTGGTACATCTACACAATGGAATACTATGCTGCTGTAAAAAAAGAAGGAATTCTTACCCTTTGCAACAGCATCGATGGAACTGGAAAGCATTATATGCTAAGCAAAATAAGCCAGTCAGAAAGGATAAATAGCCAATGATCTCACTCATTTGCGGAATATAATGAACAACATAAACTGATGAACAAAAATAGAACCAGAGACATAGCAGCATTGAACAGACTATCCAACCTATGAGGAAAGGCGGGGGGATGAGGGAGTAAGAGATCAACCAAAAGATTTGTATGCATGCATATGAGCATAGCCAATGGACACAGACACTAGGGGGTTGAGGGCATGTGCTGGGGGGTGGGAGCGGCTGGGGAGAGGTCAGTGGGGAAAAAGGAGACTCATGTAATACTTTAAACACTAAAGAATTTAAATTTTAAAAAGATTTTTAAAAGTTTACATCAATTATATTTATTGAAGGACAGCACCAAAAAATGGCAGAGTAGATAATTCCAGGGTTCTGTCTCTCCACAAAAACAACTAATACACTGGCAAAAACTGTCAACTTATGTAGAACTCTGGAATATACTAAAAATAAATGTACAACCAGAGGAAAGCTTAATGAAGAAAGAAGCAGCTACATTGCAGTAAAAAAGTCAGAACTGAAGGCTAAGGTGGAGTTGTAAATGGATTGGCTAAGCATTGAAGGACTCTCACAGCACAGAGGTGATCTGCAAAAAATGGAAGAGCATTGTTTTCTTTCTCTTTTTCTTTTCTTGGCTCCAGGCATTTAAGACAATTTTGTCAAAATACTAGTTGAGCCCTAACCAGTTGCTCAGTTGTTAGAGCATTGGCCCATGGACTGAAGGGTCCTGGGTTTGATTCTGGTCAGGATATGTGCAGAAGGCAACCAATTGATGTGTCTCTCTCACATTGATGTTTCTCTTTCTCTGTCTCTCCCCCTCCCTTCCACTCTCTCTAAAAATCAATGGAAAAAATGTCTTCTGGTGGAGATTAAAAGCAAAACAAAACACTAGTTGATTACTAAGCTAATGGAATACAAACTTTACTGACCACATTACAGAATAGAGACTTTACAAAATATTTTTGAAAAGTCATTAAACAAACAACCCACAATAGGAAAGACAACAAACCCTGGGGAGGGGGGAATTGTATATCAGTAATTATCATATTATAACACTAAAAATAACTATCTTTAAACAAAAATTATAAGGCATGCAATGAAAAAAGAGGTTATTGGTTGGATTCCCAGTGAGGTCACATGCCCAAGTTGCAGGCTGCATTACCAGTAGGAGGGCGTGTAGGAAGTTGCTGATCAATGTTTGTCTCTTATCAGTATTTCTCTCTCTCTCTCTCTCCCTCTCTAAATAAATAAATAAATAAATAAAAACATATGTAGCTCTAGCTAGTTTGGCTCAGTGTACAGAGCATTGGCCCGAGGACTGAAGGGTCTCCGGTTCAATTCCAGTCTAGGGCACATGCCCGGGTTGTGGGCTCAATTCCCAAGTAGGGGCATGCAGGAGGCAGCCGATCAATGATTCTCTCTCATCATTGATGTTTCTATCTCTCCCTCTCCCTTCCTCTCTGAAATCAATAAAAACATATTAAAAAATAAATAAATACTGAGTAAGTAGTAAATAAATAAATAAAATAAAATAAAAACATTTTAAAAAGATGAAGTAGAAACTTAGACAATCTATTCAAAAATTGGTTTTAGGAAAACTGGAGAGGATATCCACATGCAAAAGAATGAAATTGAACTCTGACCTTACACTATATACAAAATTGACTCAAAATGGATTAAAGACATAAACATAACACCTAAAACTGTAAAACGCTTAGAAGAAAATGTGGAAAATCTTCATGGTATTGGTTTTGGTAATGATTTCTTGCATATGACATTAAAATTACAGACAAGAAAAGAAAAAAGATAAATTGGATGCCATCAAAATTCAAGTTTTTGTGCATTAAAGGATACTATCAAAATTATGAAAAAAACACACAACCAATCCACAGACTGGGAGAAAATATTTTCAAACAATATCTGATAAGGGGTTAGTTTCCAGAATATATAAAGAATTCCTAGAAGCTAATGACAGCAAAAATAATAACAACAATAATAAAATAATAAATCAGCCAACTCAATTTAAAAAATGGGCAAAGGACTTGAATGGACATTTCTCCAAAGAACATATACAAATGGTCAATTATCACATGAAGAGATGCTCAACATCACTAGCTATTATGAAAATGCAAATCAAAAGGGTCCATCAATGGTAATGATGGCTATATGAGTGTTCTGTGTAAGCTACTTTGACAAGAGTGTTAGTTCAGGAATGAATGTGATTATTCTTCTGTAATGTTTTAGGGATTTGTTTAAAAATACATATAATACATACTAGAGGCCTGGTGCACAAAATTTGTGCATGGGTAGTGTCCCTAGGCCTGGCCAGAGATCAGGGCCAGTTGGGGCCTTCCAGCTGCCAGCTGGGGCCTCCCTTCCCCAGCTGCTGACTGCTGGCTGGGGCCTTCCTTCGTTCCACACTGCCCCCTGGTGGTCAGCACATGTCATAGCGAGCGATTGAACTCCCAGTCGAACTCCCAAGGGGGCAAATTGCAAATTAGGCTTTTATATATATAAATAATAAAGATGGATATGAGTGTTTAAAAAACACATGAGATACCACTACATATGCATTAGGATAGCTATTTTTATTTTTCAGTGGAAAATAGTAAGTGTTGGTGAGGATGTAGAGAAACTGAAATCTTATGCATTGTTAGTGGAATGTAAAATGGTGCAGCCACTATGGAAAATGGTTTGGTGGTTCCTCAAAAAGTTCAACAGATTTACCATATGATCCAACAATTCCACTTCTGCATATATACCTCAAGGACTCAAACAGGTACTTGTACACCAATGTTCATAGCATTATTCATAATATCCAAAAGATGGAAACACCCCAAATGTCCATTGACAGATGAATGGATAAACGAAATGTGGTATATCCATATAATGGAATGTTATTTAGCCTTTAAAAGAAATGAAATTCTGATAATGCTACAACATGGATAAACTTGAAAACATTATGCTAAGTGAAGAAGCCAGATACAAAAGGACAAATATTGTATAATTCCGCTTTATACAAGGTATCTAGAATAGGCAAATTCATAGACAGAAAAAAGACTCTGGGGAGCAGGGAACGGAGAATAACTGCACATGTAATTATATAGAGAAGGTCTGAGACTGTAGACATACACATAGAGTCAAATAAGACTGGACTTAAATTAAGTCCATTTACTATATGTGTGACATGGGTCAGTTAATTAACTTTTTAAAATCTCAGTTTACTCATCTAAAAAAACAACCCCAGGATCACACTAAACTCACAGAGCAATTATAAGGGTTAAATAATATAATATATAGAGAGTACTTAGCAAAGAGTTGAGCACCTAATAAACATTCAATGAATGTTAGCTATTATTAACCTTTGATAACTTTCTGGCATATAATGAAATAAATTTCTATTGGAATACATGCAAGTACATCTATACTAATAAAAGGGTAATATGCTAATTAGACTGGGAGACCTTCCGGACGTCCTTCTGGACAAAGCCACAGTGTGGGGCCAAGGCAGAGGTGGTTAGGGGTGATCAGGCCGGCAGGGTAGGGCAGTTGGGGGCGAGCAGGCCAGCAGGGGGGGGCAGCTGGGGGCGAGCAGACCGGTAGGGGGGACAGTTGGGGGCGAGCAGGCCAGCAGAGGGGGGCAGTTGGGAGCAATCAGGCTGGCATGCAGAGTGGTTAGGGGCAATCAGGCAGGTGAGTGGTTAGGAGCCAGCAGTCCTGGATTGCAAGAGGGCTGTCCAACTGCTGGCAGTCAGACATCCCCCAAGGGGTCCCAGATTGGCTAGGGTGCAGGTCGGGCTGAGGGATACCCCTCCCCTGTGCATGAATTTCATGCACCAGGACACTAATATTTGCTATAATAATGAAACTGATTGAAGCTTAGTTGGGGGAAGAGAGGAGGGCTTTGGAGGAGATGGGTCCAGAAGAACTTATTGGAAAGGCAGCAACAGGACATAACAGAACCTAGAAATATATTCTGTATATATTTGACAACATGATAGTATGTATATGACAGGTTATTTGTTTATCGGTGCTACTTCTGGGGTCAGTTCTCCCCTACCAAGAGAAATCATAATTCATGACTTTTTTCCTTTTTTGCACTTTTTATTCCCTTCTTCCTTAAAAAGGGGTGGGAAATCTGGCAGTAAGGGGAAAATTACATAATGTGTATGCCTGTATTTTAAGTTTTACCTCCTTCCATGAAACTCTTACCATATTTTAAGCATTTAATAGATGTGTGACATGGGTCAGTTAATTAACTCTTACCATATTTTAATGAACTGTTACTATATTTTAATTATCTCTTGCCATATTTTAAGCATTTACTAGATGTGTGACATGGGTCAGTTAACTAACTTTTAAAAAAATCAAGCCTGGCACATTCGATTCTTAATTAACATTTGTCATGTGATTGAATTTATAAGTGAGCTGACTATGCTTCCCACCTCCACCCATAGAGATGCTCCCTGTGACAATTTTGCAAGAGCTCTATTTTTAAATTATTTAATATTTATATCGAATTCTCTTTTAAAAAGGTTTTGAAGCAGCTTTCAGTGTTACTTATCACACAAAATAAAAATAATTAGGGAATTGGGAGAGACTGTTTAAGATAAAAGAAATATCAACATATGCCAATAAGGTTTACAGTTTTTAGAGGTGTGTTGCAAAATGGGTTTGAGCATCATAGCAGCCATCACAAGGAAAGTTAATTACTCAATTCACATTGCCCATATGACTCAAAACACACACTCAACTCAGTTACCAAAAATATAATTTTTTCCTTTGAGTTACTTTAAAATTATATTTTGATGTAATATATGCCTTCACGAATATTATTCAGTAAATGAAAGCCAAATTTCATTGGTATATTTTGTATCATAACCCTTGATGTAGTAGCCTCAAGGCCAGGTGGATGAATTCTAAAAAGGACCAAAAGCAATTTTTTCCAGGTCTGAAGCTCTGGTAATTTAGTTTCACTAATTGAAAAAAATCACTTATTCAAAAGAAATGATTGCACAATAATTAGTGTTCCAAAAATATTATAATTAAGTTTGGATAAGTGTTAGGCAGTAGAGACTTTGTGGCTATAATGTCTAACAGGAACCCACAATATCTGTAATATTATTCCTATGCCTTTAAGGAGGATGCCTTTGACATCATTTTATGAAAGTACTAGAACGGTTCAGGTCACATGACTGAGCAGGGAGCCATTTTAGTACCTCAAGTAGGTAGACCATGGAGTACCCCGAGGGACAGCTCTCCCAACTGTTGGAAAGAGATTCAATACCAACAACTTCAATATCAGAAGCTATAAGTTTCCAATATCCCCAAATTGTTGTCAACTCTGGAACTGCAACTGCCGATAATTACAGCACACAAATTGCGAGTGACCAAGGCACCTCAACTCTTGTCGACCATGGCGCCCAAACTGATGCCTACATCGGCGCCCAAGGTGATGCCCAGGATGCTGCCAGACCTCCTCTGGAAAACTTAATGGAAAGGCAAGGTAAGTGCCTTTATGTCCCACCCCCGCCCCCAAAATAAGGATATTTTTGGGAGTTTATTTGAACTGTGACCCCCTTGAGGAGAAATTGTTGTAACTTGTGTTCCTGTCCGAATATGTAAAATAATGACTCTGTGGAGAAGAGGGGGCGACTAATATGTTAGAGTAGTTTGGGCAGGATTCTAATTATTTAATGGATTTGCGTGGTGGCATATTTGTCATCAGGTGAGCAGCAACCGAATGTGCCACCCCTTTTACAAATATCGCTGTGCACTAGTAAAAGCCCTGTGGCCACTCTGAAGGTTGCCCGTACCAAGAGAATTTGTTCTAAAGCCTTGTTCTTCGAGATCCCAGAGCAGCCTGCGCCCCTTGAGCCTTTTCCCCCAACCCCACCCTCACCCGGGCACGCGACGATCTGGCCGCCACCTCGAGGCCACTGGTCTGTCAGCTCAAGCAGGCGGCCGCGGAGGGGCGAGGTGCGGAGGTGGCGAGGTGGGGAGGGCCTGTGCACTCTGCTGCTACCTGTCGCTGCACAGTCCACCCACCACCTGCCGTCGGATTCCATGGCTTGCTTTCCTGGAGCCCACTCACGCCCCCTTCGGAACCGCCAAGGCAGAGAGGGGGGGTCTTCCCCCCCGCGGCCTTTGGGGTGCCATTGCGAGTCAGAGGAAGAGCAGGTGAGTTGGCCAGGCGGAGGTTTCTGGGGCTGGTTAGAGCTGTGTGTCAGTGCACGCAAGGTGCTTCCCTCCCCTGCTAACCTGGACGGCGAGGCTCGAAGACTGGAACCTCAAAGTCTATGAGCTGGGCTCTTCCCTTGGAAGCTTTGTGTCCCTGGGATAAGGATGGAGGGTCATTGCCTCCAAACTGCAGCCAGCAGCTATGAACTTGAGAAAATGCAAATTTTGTCTGATGCTGACTTAGGCTGCATGGAGCACGCTGTCTGGTGCCTTCCACCTAGCTGTAATTCTAATTCCAAATCTAATTTCACTGAAGCTAGATGGAGCTTGGGGATGGTGAATGGTGGAGAGAGGTCCCATTAATTTAATTATGTATCAAAGAATGCTTGCCAGAAAAAAGTGGATGCCTTTTCTTAAATACTAAACAACCAGTTCATTGGTTAAATGCAGGTAACAAATTTAAAAACATATTAAAAACTCATTTCAACCATGTTTTCACACCTTCTCTGAAAGTTTCCCTTTTTACATTCTTTCTTTCACAAAATAAAGGCATTGAAATGAACAAAATGTCCTAGTCTTAGTGCTGCTGAGAACTCTAAAACTTACTACTAATCTGATAAAATCTTGCTTAGCAGCCAGTTCTTCAAATATCTGTATTTCTGCTCCCAATCTTAAGTGTTTATTACTTTTTGTTCTGTTATGCAATGTTCTCAGCCCCAATATTTTTAATTTAATTTGCTGTATTTTAATTAACACCTCCCCTTATTTTACATTGTGTGTGTATAACTGTATGAAGCGGGAAGAAAAAAATGATTATCACAAATAATGTCTCTCTTTCCCTGCCCTTTTCTTGCTCTCATCCTGGCTGCCTGCTTTTCCACTGCTGGCTTCTCTTGTGCTTTCTATGGCTTTCTGATAGTTTCCGAAGTCATACTAAAGGATTGAAATTATAACTGGTGAGTGATTTCACCATAATAGGGTCTCAGACTATGTGATTATTTTTTTAAAAAAGGTTCCAGTGCTTTTAAGTGATATTCAAGTTCAAAACTCAGAGCCCAGTTAATGGTTTACAGAGTATTAGGAGCTGTACATTAATCTAACTTAAGGTATAAGATTTTATAACTTGATGTATAGTATAATGTTCTTAGAACCTAATAAAACTTTGTCAGGTTTCATATATGTACATTGCTTTCTTTCCACTTTTGAGAAAAGTTTCCTCAGAAAAAGTGCCCTAAAACCCAAAATGCAAGCTACTCAAAATCTACCCAAAATAGATGGAAAATAAGACGAAACATAAAGATTAATTTAGGATTAACTGATTACACTTTACAGAAGGTGTATTTTTTTAAAATATAAATGAGTCTGTCTTAGGATTCCTTTAAATAGCTTTTAGAGGTATTTCAAATAAGTGGTAGTTGTGAGGCTTATACAAAATAATAGACCTAACACACTCAATGTAGTGCCTACACATAGAATGCACGTAGTAAATACTAGCAATGAATAAATCAAATTGGATTTTACAGTCTTTCATATTACCTTTCAGGAATGTCTATTCAATGAAGTTAGGTGTACTCATATAGATAGCTTATCCATAAGAGCTGGACTTTTTGAAAGGTAGCTCTGAGCTATTTATGCTGGCTCCAGAGTCATAAAAGCTGCCTGCTTTCCTATGGGCTTGTTTAGTTCTTACCAATCAATTATAGTGAATGAAATATTGAAAATTTAGCTCTTATTTCTTTCTAATAATCACAGAAAATTTCTGCCAGTGGTTTGGGGGTTGATTTCTGACTTTGGTTGGCACCCTCCCTGCAGAGGAATGTAGTTTGCTTCACTTAACCTTCACTTACTCCCTTTATTTACAATTGGTGAAATCGTAGTCCTTTATCTGAGAGTCTAAAAATATCATTAAAAAGACTAAATCCCATGTTTTTAAATTTTATTTATTTATTGATTTATTTATTGTCTAAACTTTTTAAAATATATTTTATTGATTTTTTACAGAGAAGAAGGAAGAGAGATAGAGAGTTAGAAATATCGATGAGAGAGAAACATCAATCAGCTGCCTCCTGCACACCTCCTACTGGGGATGTGCCCGCAACCAAGGTACATGCCCTTGACCGGAATCGAACCTGGGACCCTTCAGTCCGCAGGATGACGCTCTATCCACTGAGCCAAACCGGTTTCGGCTATTGTCTAAACTTTTACATATGTCTCCTTTTCCCCCAATTGACACCCCCCTAGCCATTCCCACCCCCCGGGCAAGCCCCCACCGCCCCAGTGTCTGTGTCCATACATCATGTTTTATAATAGCTCTGACTTTATTTGTTATGCTATTTGGATTGATTTTTGAAAATCTTCAAGTAATGTAGGGAAGATAAAAATTTTAAAAAAATAATGAAGTTATTTCAAATAAGGTATTTCAGAACTGAACACACACAACATTCCAGTGAGGATTATGGGCCAGACCTTGTATAATTTAACCAGTACTACCAGAAGTGATTAGCAGAGGGAACAAGAAGAGTTTTTGGTGACTTTCTGTTGGTTTTGTTTTTGTTTTCAGGAACTCAGAAACCAGAGATGAATAAAAACCAGCATGAACCTCCTTATGAAATTGAGAACCAGTTTATATTGCGTCTGCCTCCGGTAAGAAACCTTTGTATCTCATAGCAAATATCTTCAGTGCATAAGTATTAGCTCTGCTTGGATTCTGTACCATTT
Organism: Eptesicus fuscus; assembly: GCF_027574615.1. Lineage (NCBI taxonomy): Eukaryota > Metazoa > Chordata > Mammalia > Chiroptera > Vespertilionidae > Eptesicus > Eptesicus fuscus. The sequence goes on along the minus strand of NC_072473.1, from coordinate 70,846,911 downwards.
CTACTTAAGGTAGGCTATAAAAACTGAGAACATTTGTTTCCCAGGAATCATGTTCTATTAAGCAATCCTATCCCAGTGTGTACTCTTTTAGCAGCATTTCTTTTGTCTTGTACATACCACCTATCGTGTGGGTTGATTTCCTGGCAAACAGCTGTGACAATGATGGATTCAGTATCAACAGCCTGCTCATTGGACAGCCAAGATAAGACTCTTCTGAAATCCTTTCTGTCCCCTCAAAAGGGCTAGTGAGAAGGACCAGCACTATGTTCTTCAAACTGGTCACCATGCAAGGCTGTTGAATCTCCTCTCAACATTGTGTTAGGTTCTTTTCCCCCATTGAGACCTATATACAAATATTATTTAGTCTACAAGACTATATTAAGATGGGCTTCAGAAAGTTATTTCCCCCATTAGGGTTAATTAATATACTCAGTAAACTGCAGCTAAACCTTTCTTTAGCAACTATAACTGAAGGGCAGCAGTGAGAAGCAGGAATATAGAACTAGGAGAAGGCATTGATATTAAAGTTCACCTCATCCTAAATTGACCTGCACAATGCATGGTATCTAATGGTACATGGCATTGTTCCTAATATTTGGGAAGCTTAACGTGTGTGTGTGTTTTTTAAGAAAGACTGTCTCTGACATATCTGTTCTATTAGCTGCCAAGTAGACAATCCTTCTAATTTGTCAATTTATCTCCTTTTTAGGAACATGCTGCTACTGTTAGGGAAATTATGCAATCCGGAAGTGTCTCCATAAAAGATAAACTAAAAATTGACTTGTCTTGTAAGTAGTTAATATCCATTCAACATACATTGAACAGTAACTTATTAAGAGATTGCTCTGTGCCAGGTGCTCTACTCCATACTAAGGATTTGAAAAGAATAGAAGCGTTCTGTCTTGATGGACTCTAAGAGAGGCTTAAATCACTCCCATCGCTTCTTTTAAGAGGAAAGGAAGTAGATATTATGCAACTTGAGGTAATTATCAAAATGTGTATAAGAAAGAACTTGGGGGTCAACTGTGGGATTTTCATACTGCTGATTGTCTCCTACATACAAGCTTTGGGATTTCTGACTATAACAAATGAATGTACTGTTCTTTGTTTACAAATGTGACACACCTTTCTCTCTTTTAAACAACATTTATTAGGTTTTATAAATATAGAGAAGCAGAACCTATGCCCTGAAAATCTGTGTGTATGTGCATTTAAACTGTGATTGTCACTTTGACTTTAATTCTAACTGGATCACCTACTGCAAATCAAAAGCTGCAGAGGGTTTGTTTTTTTAAATTATAGAATGTCCTTTTGTCCAGCTAATTTTACATGACAATACATGGTATTTATTCAATAAAACTTTTATGTTAAAAAGAAAATAAATACAGAGGAGTATATAAAGAAGAAAATATAAAATGGCCCATAAGCCCACACTCTAGTAACTCTATTGACATTTTTAGAAAGGGCAATACAAGTTTATGGCTAGAAAATTCAAATAAAACAAAAAAGTTCAAAAGGAGGAGCAAAACTTTTTCACAGTGCCCCAAAGTCAGTGCCAAAGATAAGTAATATTAACCATTTATCCCTGTATTTCCTTACAGACAAAACTTTTATGCATAATATCATCATTTAAATAATCTCTGTTTTTAAAGTTAATTTACACAGAAAGGATCATGTCAAATATAGTTCTGCATCTTTTTTTTTTCACTTACCATTAGAAGATTACACTTGAATCCTCAAAAGTATCCATATTTGAGACAGCTGGGCAGGATCAGAGTTGTCAGTATATGATGTATATGTATATCCTATATAATAAAAGGTTAATGTGCAAATAGACCGACTAGTGGAATGACCGGTCGCTATGATGTGCACTGACCACCAGGGACAGACAATGCAGGAGCCGTCCCCTGGTGGTCAGTGCACTCCCACAGAGGGAGCGCCACTCAGCCAGAAGCCGGGCTCATGGCTGGGGAGCACAGTGGTGGTGGCGGGAGCCTCTCCTGCCTCTGCAGCAGTGCTAAGGACCCCTCGGGGGGATGTCCACATGCCGGCTTAGGAGGGAGTGGGCCTAAGCCAGTAGGTGGACATCCCCCTGAGGGGTCCTGTACTGCAAGAGGGCACAGGCCGGGCTGAGGCCTGCCCCCCCTCAGTGCACAAATGTTGTGCACCGGACCTGTAGTATATTAATAATATGCATACTTTTTATTTTTAATCCTCACCTGAGGGTATGTTTATTGATTGTAGAGAGAGGAAGGGGGAAGGGAGAGAAACATTGATGTAAGAGAGAAACATGAATCAGTTGCCTTCCATACTTGCCCAGACCTGGAATCAAATCGGCAACCTTTTGGTATATGGGACAATGTTCCAATCAACTGGGCCACCTGGCCAGGGCTACATATTTTTTTCAGTGTTTGATGATTATATAGAATTTTATATTTGTGAAGCTAACTAGAGGTTATAAATTGAGACTTAACTAGCAAGATTCTAAGATCAACCCTTCCTTCACCCAACCCTTTGAAAACACCCATGCATAATGACATGATTGAATGCTTCTTCTGGTATCAAAATGAATGGGTTTGAATGAATGCCGTTTGCCTTTCAGGATGAGAATGAAACATTTACTACTTTAGCCACATTTGTTCACAACCATTACTAAGAAAATTCGATACTTTTGATCAAGTGACACAAACTGGGGGAAAATGTATTCCATTTACTCTGCCTTCTTTCCTCTGGGGAGTTACTAAGTGCATGTATAACTCTAGCACTATGAGAAATAGTAGATTTCACTGAAAGACTAGTTTATCCCACACATTGTCTCAGTATTCAAACCCTAGGAAGTTTAAGAGTACATTGGGAAGATGTCAACTTTAATCTTTCCTGCTTCTCTTTAGCTGATGGACGTCATGCAACTGTTGAGGTGAAAGATGTCTCACTAACTGCTAAGGTGGTTGACTTGCCTTGCGTTATTGGAAGTCTGAAGACTCTCGACAATAAAATGTTTTATAAAACGGCAGATATTTCCCAAGTATGGATGAGTTTTCTTAATCTCCTAGCTCTCACATCCTTCCAGGAATCCCTTTCTACCTCCTTTTCTCTGTTTTTATTTATTGATTTGAGAGAGAAACACTAATTTGTTGTTCCACATATTTATGCATGCATCCATTGATTGATTCTTGTATGTGCACTGAACAAGGATTGAACCTACAACCTTGGCATATCGGGATGACACTCTACCCAACTGAGCTGCCCAGCCAGGGCCCTTTTCTATTTCTTTCAGTGCTCCTTTACACTTGGTGAATGGCTGCTTGTCATTTCTAATTCCCAGCTCACGTGCACAGAAATACAGTGTCATGTTCTGGTTTAGTGTTTTATTCATAACTTTTCACTATTTTATTTTATCCAAGTAGCTTTTAGAGCCCCCTGTTTGCCATTTCTAGTGACTTTAATTATTTGAAATATATGAACATCTGGGATTTTCTTCTGAACTCTCTGATAAAACAGTATGCTTTTAACTGTTGAGATTTAAACAGGTTCTTATTATCTCTTGTCTTGATTTTTTGTTTTCTTTCTAAATCAAAATGCTAGAATATATCTGTTTTAAACATATTCCTTCTACAGTGTTAAACACTCAAGATAAAAAAAACCCACTCAAAGTCCACATACAGAGTCCACATGCCAAGACACAGAGAGAATGAATCTGAATGTATGTAATACTTGGTTTTCTCGAAATGCCAAGTAACGTTGTCCTTACTTCTATGCTCTAGGACTTCTGGTGGTAAGAATGATCATGACTCATTACTAACCCAAGATTTGTGTCCATAGTCAACGTCTTTATTTTTGTTAAATGCAGATGCTTGTGTGCACTGCTGATGGTGGTCTCCACTCTTCTCCGGAAGAACCTGTTACCTCTACTGATCTTAAAGTAATCAAGAAAAAGGAAAAGGGGAGACGGAAAAAATATGTCTGGAAGCATGGCAGTAAGTCACCAGCCCTTTTGCTCATTATGGCTGACTACATTTATCTGTTGAATCCTAATTACTTGTGAACCAGAGACCCATTTTACCACACTTGGGTGTTTGGTTTATTAGGCATCCAGACATTCTTTAAGGAATGAGTCATGTCATGAGCCAGTAGTTTATAACATGACATTTCTCCTTATAAAATTCAGATAGATGTGTGACTACCATCAATACTATATACGTTTCACTATGTTAAATTTATTTTAGTTACTCCACCACTTAAGAATGTCAGAAAGAAAAGGTTCCGCAAAACAACAAAAAAGGTTAGTTTCACGCTATTTCTGTGCCTACTGGGTGGATTAGAAGAGGATTATGAGGAGGGAGAAGGGTAAGAGAGACAGTTCATTGGGGATTAATTTGTTCATTCATTTATATGTTCAATAAACATTTATTGAGTGTGAGCTAAATGCCAGGCACTGTGTGCTAGCAGTTGGAAATATATAGTGAACAAAAAAACCAACCTGATCCTTGAGGTTATAGGCTAGTCCTCTAGGGATCTGGTTGTATCTTGAATTTGAAAATTCTGCTAATACTTTTAGTTTTCAATTACAAGATTTAGTTTTAAAGTGAACCCATGCAGAACCTGAGAATTGGGAATTGTGGTTATATTCCTAACCTTACCTCAGATTTATAGAACCACGGGCAAGCTACCGGAGTATTGTAGTTTGGCTTTATTTTTTTAATTAAACTTTTTTTTATTTTTAAATAATTGTAGAGTTGCCTGCAGTTGTTAGAAAAAAGGGAGTTACCATGTACCCTTTACCCAGTTTTCCCCATTGTAACTTTTTGCAAAATTATAGTACAATATCACAAAGAGGAAATTGACATTGTTACAATTCACCAATCTTATTTAGATTTCTCCAGTTTTACTTCTACTCCTCTGTGTGTTTAGTTGTCTGCAGTTTTATCCTATATGTATGTTCATGTCTCCACCTACACAGTCAAGATAATAAAGAGTTCTGACACCACAAGAATCCCTCATCTAGCCGTTTTATAGTCACACTCACCTCCCACCTACCCTACACCCCTAGTCTCTAACCCCTGGCAATCACTAACATGTTCTATAATTTTGTCATTTTTGGAATGTTATATAAATGGAAACTTACAATATATAACATTTAAGATTGGCATTTTTCCACTTAGCATAGTTTTTATTTTATTTTATAAATCTTTATTGTTCAGATTATTAGTTGTTTCTCCTTTTTTCCCCCCATAGCTCCCCTCCACCCGGTTCCCACCACTCCCTCTGCCCTTACCTCCCCGCCCCCACTGTCCTCATCCATAGGTGTACGATTTTTGTCCAGTCTCTTCCAGTATCCCCCACACAGACACCCCTTTCCCCCTGAGAATTATAAATCCACTCCCATTCTATGCCCCTGATTCTATTATATTCACCAGATTATTCTGTTCCTCAGATTTTTAATTCACTTGAGTTTTAGATTCACTTGTTGATAGATATGTATTTGTTGTTCATACTTTTTATCTTTTTAAAAATTTTCCCCCATTTATTTATTAAGGTATTATATGTGTACATATCTTACCATTGCCCCCCCCAACCCCACTCCCATACATGCCCTCACCCCCCAGAGTTTTGTGTCCTTTGGTTATGCTTATATGCATGCATACAAGTCCTTCGGTTGATCTCTTATCTCCCCCACCTCTCCCTAACCTTCCCACTGTAATTTGACAGTTTGTTTGATGCTTTACTGTCTCTGTAACTATCTTTTTGTTCAACAGTTTATAATTTTCTTTATTATCCATAAATGAGTGAGATCATGTGGTGTTTTTCTTTCATTGACTGATTTATTTCACTTAGCATAATGTTCTCCAATTTTATCCAGGTTGCTGCAAATGGTAAAAATTCCTTCTTTTTTATGGCAGCATAGTATTCCATTGTGTAGAAGTACCATAGTTTTCTGATCCAGTCATCTGCTGACGGGCACCTAGGCTGTTTCCAAATCTTAGCTATGGTAAATTGTGCTGCTATGAACATAGGGGTGCATATATCCTTTCTTATTGGTGTTTCCAGTTTCTTAGGATATATTCCTAGGAGTGGGATTACTGGGTCAAATGGGAGTTCCATTTTCAGTTTTTTGAGGAAACTCCATACTGTTCTCCACAGTGGCTTCACCAGTCTACATTCCCACCAGCAGTGCACGAGTGTTCCTTTTTCTCCGCATCCTCGCCAACACTTGTCATTTGTTGATTTGTTGATGATACATAATTTTTATCTTTACTTTTTTCTTCTTTTTCCTCTTTTTAGAGAATTCCTTTCAGCATTTCATATAATACTGGTTTGGTGGTGATGAACTCCTTTAGCTTTTTCTTATCTTTGAAGCTCTTTATCTGCCCTTCAATTCTGAATGATAACTTTGCTGGGTAGAGTAATCTTGGTTGTAGGTTTTTGCTATTCATCACTTTGAATATTTCTTGCCACTCCCATCTGGCCTGCATGGTTTCTGTTGAGAAATCAGCTGATAATCATATGGGTGCTCCCTTGTAGGTAACTAACTGTTTTTCTCTTGCTGCTTTTAAGATTCTCTCTTTGTCTTTTGCCCTTGGCATTTTAATTATGATGTGTCTTGGTGTGGTCCTCTTTCGATTCCTTTTGTTTGGGGTTCTGTGCGCTTCCTGGACTTGTAAGTCTATTTCTTTCACCAGGTGGGGGAGGTTTTCAGTCATTATTTCTTCAAATAGGTTTTCAGTGTCTTGCTCTCTCTCTTCTTCTGTCACCCCCATAATTCTGATGTTAGTACGCTTGAAGTTGTCCCAGAGGCTTCTTACACTATCTTCAACTTTCTGGATTCTCTTCTCTTCTTGCTTCTCTGGAGGAGTGTCCTTTGCCTCTTTGTATTCCAAATCTTTGACTTGATTCTTGCGTTCCTGTAGTCCGCTGTTGGGTCTCTGTATAATATTTTTTATTTCCGTCAGTGTATGTTTAATTTCTCGTTGGTCCTTTTTCATATCCTTGAGGGTCTCACTCATATCCTCGAGGGTCTCGTTAAATTTATCGGCCTTTTCTAGGAAATTCTTGAAAAACCTTATAACCGTGGTTTTGAACTCTATGTCCAGTCATTTGTTCTCTTCCATTTATTTCGTTTGTGATCTGTTTCCTTGTCTCCTCATTTTTGCTGCTTCCCTGAGTTGGTAGGGTAGCTTTGTGTGTTAGGTGTCCTATGTGGTTCAATGGGTCAGCCTCCCAGTTACCTGAGGTGGACACTCTTGGTGCACCCCTTTGTGGACTGTGTGTACAGCCTTGTTGTAGTTAAGTCTTGATTATTGTTGGTGTCACTGGGAGGACTTGACCTCCAGGCCAATTGGCTGTGAGGACCCACTGTGTCTATAATGGAAGAATTGCTGTGCTGGAGACACGTTTATGGGGCAGGACTTGTTCCAGTAGGGCTTTGGTGCTCACTGAGTCTGCTTCTTGAATGTGTCCCTTATGAGAGTAGTTGAAATCTGGTGTTGTCTCACACAGACCACTAGATACACTAGTTTCTAGATCTCCAATGGGGTGCAGGTCAGCTACTGTCTGAGGCCATCCAGCAGGAGCTACAGCAAGAACTACAGTTTTCTCCTCTTTGCTTGGGATTTGGTGGTTTTGGAGCAGTCTGACTGGAACTGCAGTTTATTTGGTTAAGCTGCCACAGGGCAGGCCATTTATATGCAAAAGCAGCTGTGTGGAGCCTGGGCGGGTTTGTAGAATGTGTGGGGCGGGGTCTCAGGGTGGGGCAGGGTCTCAGGGCATCACTAGGCTAGGGCGTGGCAAACAGCGATGGCTGCCAGCCAGCCTTCTCTGCCCTTCCGTGTTTCCAAGTCCCTGCGTCCCGCGCTTCAGTGCAGTAAACACTGATTGCTGGGCACACCTCTGCAAAAAAGTCACCCTCACTTTCCGACCTGATTGCCGACAGTCCAGCTTCTCCCTGTAGGCATCTGGGTCCCCCACGTGTCCCCAGAGACTGGATTTCAGAGTGATTGGGAGCTTATCTCCCTTCGGGTTGAAAAAACCCACGCGCCTAGTCACCCGCCACCAGCCCGATTCGCGTGCCTCCGTACCTCAGCTTTTCAGCGTTTGTGCTCCTTTCTCCCCTTAGTTGTAAATCTACCACTCAGCCAGCTTTCCCGTGGTTCTGGGTGATAGTCGTTTTGTCTTTTAGTTGTAGTTTTGAAATTGTTGTGCAAGGCGGCAGTTTAGTTGTTTACCTTTGCTGCCATCTTGGTTTCTCTACACTTAGCATAGTTTACTTAATATCTGTGCAAGTTGTTGCATGTATCAGTATTTCATTCCCTTTTATTGCTGAGTAATTTCATGGTATGAATGTACCACAGTTTGTTTAACTGTTCACCCATTGAAGAACATCTGGGTTGTTTTTAGTTTTTTATTATTATAAGTAAAGCTGTGAGCAGGTTTTTGTGTGAACATGAGTATCCGTTACTTTGGGATCAATGAGCAAGAGTGCAATTGTTGGGTCATATGGTAGTTTCATGTTTAATTGTATAAGAAACTGCCAGACTGTTTTCCAGAGTGGCTGTACCATTTTACATTCCCACCAGCAATGTATGTGTGAACTACTTCTCTATATCCTCACCAGATTTAGGGGGTGTCACTATTTTTTATTTTAGCAATTCTGACAGATGTGTAGTGATCTCCTTGTAGTATTAATTTGCATTTCCCTGATAACTAATGATGTTGAACATTTTCTTGTTTGCGTATTTGCCATCTGTTTAACCCACTTCAGTCAAATGTCTGTTCATGCCTTTCACCCATTTTCTAAATTGATTTTTTAAATTGTTGAGTTTTGAGTTATGATCTAAATATTAGAGTTTTTGGTCAGATATCTGGTTTGTAATATTTTTTCCCAGTTTTCTTTATGAGGTCCAATTTATTGATTTTTTTCTCGTTAAGGGTCTTGCTTTTTGTGTCAAGCCAAGAAACTCTTTGTCCAGTCCAGATTTTCAACATTTTTTCTATATCTTTTTTTTAAAAAATTTTATATTTTACATTTAATTCTACAATTTGTTTTGGGGTTAATTTTTGTAAAAGGTATAAGGTTTAGTTCAAGGTTATTATTATTATTATCATTATTTTTTTAAATCTTTATTGTTCAGATTATTACAGGAGTTCCTCTTCCCCCCCCCCCATACTTCCCCTCCACTTGATTCCCCACCCCACCCATGCCCTCACCCCACACCACTGTCTTTATCCATAGGTATAAGACCTTTGTCCAATCTCTTCTCACACCCTTCAGACCCCCTTCCCCCTGAGAGTTGTCAGTCCACTCCCTTTCTATGTCCCTAATTCCATTATATTCACCAGTCCATTCTGTTCTTCAGACTTTTTATTCACTTGTTTTTTAGATTTACTCTTTGGTAGGTATGTATTTGATGTCTTTTTGTTGTTCATAATTTTTATCTTTACCCCCTTCCTCTTCTTCCTCTTCTTAAAGAATACCTTTCAGTATTTCATGTAATCCTGGTTTGGTGGTGATGAACTCCTTTAGTTTTTTCTTATCTGTGAAGCTCTTTATCTGACCTTCAATTCTGAATGATAGCTTTGCTGGGTAGAGTAATCTTGGTTGTAGGTTCTTGCCATTCATCACTTTGAATATTTCTTGCCACTCCCTTCTGGCCTGCATAGTTTCTGTTGAGAAATCAGCTGACAGTCGTATGGGTACTCCCTTGTAGGTAACTAATTGTTTTTCTCTTGCTGCTTTCAAGATTCTCTCTTTGTCTTTTGCCCTTGGCATTTTGATTATGATGTGTCTTGGTATGGTCCTCTTTGGATTCCTCTTGTTTGGGGTTCTGTGCGCTTCCTGAACCTGTAAGTCTATTTCTTTCACCAGGTGGGGAAAGTTTTCTGTCATTATTTCTTCTAATAGGTTTTCAATATTCTCCTCTCCTTCTTCTTCTGGCATCCCAAAAATTCGGATGTTGGTACGCTTAAAGTTGTCCCAGAGGCTCCTTACATTATCTTCATATTTTTGGATCTTTTTTTCTTTTTGGTTGGGTGTTTTTGGTTTCCTCATATTTTTTGTTTTCTCTGGTTCGGTGTTTTTTGTTTCCTCATATTTCAGATCTTTGGTTTGTTTTTTGGGGTACGTTGATCTACAGTTGAGTTTCTGTATATTCTTTATTTCAGACAGTGTATGCTTAATTTCTGACTGGTCCTTTTCCATTATTTTGACATTCTCATTGAGGTCCTTGAAGTCCTCATCAAGTTTCTCCACAGTTTTTAGAAGATTCTTGAGTAACCTTATAAATGTGGATTTGAACTCTATATCGTCCCGTAGTTTACTTTCCTCCATTTCTTTCATTCATGACATGTTTCTGTGCCTCCGCATTTTGGCTGCTTCCCTGTGTTGATGGAGCGGCTTTGTGTTGTAGGTGACCTATAGGGCCAGTAGCTCAGCCTCCCCAATCACCTGAGGTGGATGGTCTTGGTGCACCCCTTTATGAGCTGAGTGCAAAGTCTTGGTGTAGTTAAGCCTTGGTTGCTGTTAGTACCCTGGGAGGAATTGTCCTCCAGGCCAATTGGCTGTGGGGACCCGCTATGTTTATAACTGCTGCACTGGAGACACACTTCTGGTGCAGTTTCAATGGAGCTTTGGTGCTCTCTGAGTCTGCCTCCTGGCTCTGTCACTTATGAATGTGAGGAGTTGAGGTCTGTGTCTCACACTGACCACTAGGTTCACTGGCTTCTGGATCTCCAATGGGATGCAGGTCAGCTACTGTCTGAGGCCACCCCGTAAGAGCTACAGGGGAATTCCAGTCTTCTCCTCCCTGCTTGGGATTTGGAGATTTTGAAGCTGCCTGAACTGGTTTCTAGGTTAGGCGGCACTCCATTCATATGCAAAAGCCACTGCTTGGAGCTTGGTTGAGTTTTTAGGTTGTGCGGGGCGGGGTCTCAGGGCGTCACTAGGCTATGGCATGGCAAACCGCAATGGCTGGGAGCCAGCCTTCCCGAGTCTCCAACTGCTACCCTGCATCTTGCGCCCCAGTGTTGCAAACAACCACTCCTCCGCACAGCTCTGCAAGCAAGCCACCCTCACTTTCCGACCCGATGGCAAACAGTCCAGAGACAGAGAGGCATCGAGGATGCTTCTCCCCATAGGAGTCTGGGTCCCGTGTGTTTCCCCTTCGGTTTGAAGAAAGCAATTCCTACTGCCATCTGGGATCCACCTCTAGCCCGTATCTCACGCGTGTGCGCCCCGGTACTTCAGTTTTTCAGTGTTTGTGTCCTGAACGCTCCTCTCTGTTTCCGTCTAGTTGTGGAGCCTCCTTTCAGCCAGCCCTCCCGTGGCTCTGGGTGATAGAGGCTCTGTCCTTTAGTTGTAGCTCTGAAATTGTTGTGCGTGGCCGCAGATTAGGTGCTCACCTACGCCGCCATTTTGGGTTCTTCCCAAGGTTATTATTATTATTATTTGCCTTTACATGTCCAATTGCTCCAGCACCATTTGTTAAAAAGCCTATCCTTCCTCTATTGTATTTCTTTTATACCATTGTCAAAAATTGGTTGGGTATATTTGTGTGAGTCTTTTTCTGGGCTCCTTGTTCTGGTCCATTAATCAATGTGTTAATCCTTCCATTGATATCATATGTAGCTATATAATGTCGTGAAATCAAGATGACTATTCTCACTTTATTTTTCTTTGTCAAGATTGTTTTAACCTTTTAGACAGCCTGTACCTTTCCATATAAATTTTAGAATAAGCCCAGCCAGTGTGGCTCAGTTGGTTGAGTGTCATCCCATGCACCAAAGGTTACTGGTTCAATTCCCAAGGTTTTGGGCTGGATCCCAGTGGGGGGTGTGCAGGAGGAAGCCAATTAATGTTTCTCTCTCATTAATGTCTCTCTCTCTCTCTCTCTCTCTCTCTCTCTTCTCTCTCTCTCTCTCTCTCTTTCTCTCTCTCTCTCTCTCTCTCTCTCTCTCTCTCTCTCTCTCTCTCCCCCTCCCCTTCCTTCTTGTCTCTCAATTTAAAAACATATTTTAAAAAGATTACATATTAAATTTTGGAATACGTTTATCTATGTCTATGGAAAATTCTTGTTAGAATTTTGATAAGGAATTGCATCAAACCTATAGATTAATCTGAGGAGACTTTACATCTTTATTAGTCTTTCAACCTATGAACATAGTTGCCTTTTATATTGTCAGTCTATAGCATTCATTGAATGCCTACTAAATGTAAACCTAAGTTGAGAATAGTTTTAGAACTCTTTAAGCCTTAGTGAAGTATGACAATCGTACTATAACTTCATTGTTTATTATGTTTTATTTTATAGCTGGTTGATTTCAAAGAAGTCAGCTTTACTGAGGTGGAGCAGTCATAACCTTATTGTTTGCCCTTAGTATGTTTTATTTCATAGCTTATTAATTTCAAACTGATAAAAGAAATCATAAAAGTCACTTTCAAGCCTTTCTTCTCACCACTAATCGTCACTCCCACACATACACTGAATTTATTCACTGAAAAATGAATTCATTGATTAATGTCTGATAACTCCTAGAGGAAAAGATATAGTTTGGCCAGTGACCCCTTGTATTCTAATCTGCCTTTTTACTCTGATATTTATTTAAAAAGCCATTTCTTAGAAGTCAAGGTTCACTTTTTACCAGCAGTTTTTTGCAATTGCTATCCCCCCTCAAAGTTCTAATTTCTATCTGTGGCATAATGAATCAGTTGCTGTGGAGATGATTATCTAAAACTGGTTTAAGGGAGAACATGTAGCTAAGACCCATCTTTTAATAGGAAAGTATCTAAATAATAAAGATTTGGGGAAGTGGAATCTGGGAATTTGGATCTTAAACTAAATTACTTCTAAATAACAAATAAGGAATTATAGTTCTTTGCCAGTGTGGGTCAGGGCAAGTAATTAAAAATTGAGGCCTAAGGGTTGCACCTCTGAGACAGGTCTTTAACATAGAGTTGCAGGTTAAAAAGATTAAATGTCTCAAGAAATTTGGGAAAAAGAATAAGCTTAACATGAACAAATCTAGAACCTGGTCAAAATTCCTTCATAGTCCTAGCTTGTTTGGCTCAGTGGGTAGAGTGTCAGCCTGTGTACTGAAGGGTCCCGGTTTTGATTCCAGTCAAGGGCACATGCAGGTGTACAGGAGGCAGCCGATCAATGATTCTCTGTCGTCATTGATATTTCTATCTCTCCCTCTACCTTCCTCTCTAGAATCAATAAAAATATATTTATAAGAAGATTCCTTCATGAATAGCATTACTTAAAGTATAAATTTGGATAGATATCTTAAAGAGGGTTAATTATTTGAATTTGTATATAGGAAAAGGGCTTTCCTGGAAAACACAGGGTGTTAAATGACATTACTAATATTCCTCCCACCCCCCACTTTGGTCCAGTGCACTGACTCTCCCGATTCAGAAAAGGAAGTGAAAAGATTGCTGTGCTCTGATGCTGAAGCTTTCAATGTCCGTATCCTTTTATATTAAATGAAGGGCCCAGTGCATGAATTTGTGCACCTTGAAAGGAACTGTGGGCCAGGAGGCTGTGGTGGGCACAGGTGTGGGTCTCGGCCCATCCTCTGAGCCCCCACCTGGCTCCTCCCACTGTGGCCCCCGGTCCCTTGTCTGCCAGCAGCCCCGCTCCTGCTGCTGCCACTCCCATGCGCTGAGGGCGCCAGCCCCACTCGCACATGCTGCTGGCGCAAAGCTATTGGATTTGGCACCAGCAGCAGTGCGAGCAGGGCTGACGCTGTCAGTAGGTACAAGCAGCAGCTACTGCCCCTATCTCCCCTCAAGGAGCAGTGGGAAGTGGAGAATCCCTCAGGGGTGATCAGGGCTAGTAGTTGCCACTTGCACCCACTGATGGCGCCGAGTGATAGGGACTGGTGCCGGCAGTGGACGGAGGCTCCGGTGCTGGCAGCAAGTTCGAGTGGGGCCAGAGTCGGCAGCAGGTGTAAACGCCCAGCAGGACCACAGTGTGCGGGAGCAAAGAATTTTCAGTAACCACCAGAGGCTTGCCCCGATGACAGAGACTGGTGCCCTACCTTGGTCTGGCACTCTTACTCACCTGCTCCACCATTCCACCATGGCTGATGCCTGCCATGTTCCACACTCTGCTGCCTGCTGCTGATGCCTGCTATTTTCTGCACGTGCCCCCTGGTGGTCAGCACACATCATAGTGACCGGTTGTTCGGTTGTTCTGTCGTTCGGTCTATTTGCATATTAGGGTTTTATATAGATAGATAGATATGTTCTGTGTAGTCTGTTCCATTCCATATGTACTTGCTGACAAGCCCTCACTTCTGGTACTTATGTGATGATTTTGATGTATGGAACTTAAGATTTTTGGAAATGTTACTTTCTAGCTAGGAACAGTGAATTCATAAAATAAAAATTTATTTACTTGTGTAATTCAATATAATGCACTTCTCCATACTAGGAATCTAGATAGAAAGGCCTAAAGTTGGATTAAAATAAATAGCACTTTCAGCAGAGAGCCTTTTCTCTTTAAATGGTGTCTTCTCCTTTCTTTCTGCTTTTTTCCTTGACTGTCCCTTTCAGGATGGGAAGTAATTGCTGAAGGTGAAACCAAAGAAATTGAAAGTCAAGGCTCCATTCCAAGCTTTGAGGTGTCCCCAGGAACAAGTGGTTATAAGCAGGGTGATAGATCACCAGGTATTTTAAAAAAGGCAAAAAAAAGGAGCTGCAGAGAGGGTAGGTATTGACACTATGCAAGAATATTTTCGATAGACTTACAGGCCAATTACAGGCCCTTCTTTCTGCTTATTGGTCACTCAGTACTTTGTGGGTTTTTGATTGCAGTTCTAATTTCTTATCAATCTATGGTATTATAAATTTCTATGGGACCTTAGATTCTCTAAATATCTTGATCATTTAATACATTAATGAATGCTACATTGTTTTATATTTCCTGTCCTTGTTTTTTGAAGGGATTAATCTTCCTACAAGAAAATTTACTTATAAAATTAATTGGTTAGCCCAGCTGGCGTGACTCTATCTTGAGTATTGACCTATGAACCAGGAGGTCACGGTTTGATTCCTGGTTAGGCTATATGCATGGGTTTCAGGCTTGATCCCCAGTAGGGAGTGTGCAAGAGGCAGCCAATCAATGAGCCTCTTTCATCATTGATGTTTCTATCTCTCTCCCTGTCTCCTTTCCTCTCTGAAATCAATAAAAATATTGTTAAAAATTTATTGGTTGCCCAGAAAATTTGAGGGGAAGGAGTACAATGGTAGCTGGAATGGGAGTCACTTGAAAAGTTTCAGTTAGTTTCACCTTCTTGCTTAAAACCAATAGAATATCATATGCTTCGGAAGATACTCAGTGATTCTAGCAATAGCAGTGATGATGAGGAGGAAAAGGATGAGGACCAGGATGAGGACGAGGAGGAGGAGGAGGAAGAGGAGGAGGAAGAGGAGGAGGACGACGATGATGATGATGATGATGATGATGAAGAATTTTACTATGATGATGAGAATGAAGAGGCGGAACAGTATTATGAAGAGAATCTGCAAAGGGAGCTACAGGCAAAGTTAATTGAATTTGGCCAGTGTAAGACAAAGGAAGGAATCAGTTCAATAGGTAAGTTAGAAGAAAAAACAAAAGGGTGAGACAGAATGGGTGGCAGTGCCTAAGATTGACTCTAAACATACATTAGTTGCAAGGCTAAGTTTGAAAAGTTATTGCTCAGATGCATAGTGGACTTTTAGTTTATTTGGATTTCAGTCCATTAGTTTAGGCTATGTTTAGATACATAAAGTTTCTGTCTATCTCTGTTAGTCATGGAAATACGGAAGCATATTCATTACATGGAGAAAAAGCTCCAAGAGATTCAGTGTAGAGCACAAAGACAAAAGGATCTCATCAAGAAAGTGGAAAACCTGACACTCAAGGTAAATTCTTGTTGGGTGGTATAAAGATATCTTGGTATCTTAATTTCAAAATCCCATCTTGTGTTTCCACTCATGTCCTCTCTGAGCAGCATTCTTGTTCACTCATGAAGCTAAACAACCTCTTAGAACCCCCTAATAATAGATAGCTCTACTTCCTTTTATCTGAGTAATTTTGATAATCTCATATAAGCATTTTTTGGAAGGGACCAGGAGACTTGAGATAATAATTTCCAATATTGAGCATTTCCTATGTGAAAGGCACAGAAAGAGCTTAGCATTTTACATGTATCATCTCATTTCATCCTTACATCCCTGAAATATAGGTACTGTTACTATTCCCATTTTATAGATAAGGAATTCAAATTCAAAGTGCTTAAATCACTTTCTAAGGACCACAGAAAGCAGTAGGACATAGGATGAACCCTGTTGTTTGTACTAAAATGTTTTCATTGCAGTGAAAGAGAATTAACTAAATTTGTTTTTAAATTTTATTATGCATCCTTGAATAAGTATCAATATCTTGATTTATTTTTATTAATACACATTTCAACTAAAAGAAAATGTATGTTTATGCCATGTTTGCTTTCCTTTTTATAGTGAGGGAAATTCTGAAGCATCTGGAGAACTATATTGAATGACCAAGTGAGATAATAGGTGTGAACACACTTTGAAAGATACAGATATGTGGTATTGTTGTTGCATGCAGTACTAGTTAAGAATAGTAATATTCTGCCCTAGTGCAGGGAAATGGAGGCATTCATTAACACCAAATTCCAAGCCAGCTTTTTAAAAATAGTTCACCACAATCAAAGGATTTGTGCTAACTAGAAAAATGTAACATGAGGCATGTCAAACCTTTATTTCAGGACAAGAAAAAAAAATGCTATGTAGGGTATATAAAATCAAATTGATGGTCTTGTAGTTAGGAGGTGCAGTTTTTATACTCTAAATCTTTTAAAAAGAGTGCTCTTTTGTTATGACTGACAGTTTTCTTACTTATAAAATTATTTGCCAAACTGTTTCCCTCTCTTGGTTCTTCTTCTTCTTTTTCTTCTTCTTCTTCTTTGTTTTTTTTTTGTTTTGTTGTGTGTGTGTTTTTGTTTTTTTGAGACTCAGCATGCATTATTTATACAATTTGTTTTTCAGAATCATTTACGTTCTGTGCTGGAGCAGCTTGAGTTACAGGAAAAACAAAAAAATGAGCAGGTAAGAAATGTGTTTTCAAATCAATCAGAAAATATTTGATACAAATAATACCCCACCCCACCCTCAATCTCATTTCTGTTATTTTTTGTTGTTGTTAATCCTCATGGAGGATAATTTTTCCATTGATTTTCTAGAGAGTGGGAGGGAGGGAGGGGGAGAGAGAGAGAGAGAAAGAGAGAGAGAGGAGAGAGAAAGAGAGAGGAGAGAGAAACATTGATGTGAGAGAGACACATCGATTGGTTGCCTCATGCATGCACCCTGGGGATGGAATCTGCAACTCGGATATGTGCCCTTGACTGGAAATCAAATCCAAAACCCTTCCTTGGGAGGGCCAACGCTCTAATCACTGAACCACACTGGCCAGGGCTCTTTTCTTATTTTTAATCCTCACCTGAGAGTATGCCTTCATTGATTTTAGAGAGATAAGAAGGGAGGGAGGGTGGAGGAGGAGGAGGCGGAGGAGGAGGAGGAGGAGGGGGAGAAGAAGAAGAAGAAGAAGAAGAAGAAGAAGAAGAAGAAGAAGAAGAAGAAAGAGAGAGAGAGAAACATCCATGTGAGAGAGAAACATTGGCTGCCTTCCTTACATGCCCCATCTGGGGATTGAACCCGAACTGGGTATGTGTCCTGACCAGAATGAACCCATGATCCTTTGGTGCATGGAACGACGCTCTAACCAACTGAGCCACACCAGTCAGGGCTTGGCTGTTCTTTATAGGAACAATAGTGGTCAAATCTTCTAAATGTAGGTAGCAGGTTGGAATAAGGTTTTTGTGAAAATTCACTCATTCAGCAGATATTAAGTGAAATGTTCTGGATGTACACACAGTGTTTTTAAAATTTTATTCTTCAATTACAGTTTACATTCAATATTATTTTGTATTAGTTTCAGGTGTACATCATAGTGGTTAGACAATTAAATAATTTACTAAGTGTTCCCCTTGATATTTCCAGTACCCATATGGCACCATACATAGTTATTAGAATATTACTGACTACATTCCCTATGCTTTACTTTACATCCCCACGGGTATTTTATAACTACCAATCTGTACTTCCTAATCCCTTCACCTTGAATAAGATATATACAATACTTGTCCTCATGGAGCTAACAGTGTAGCAGGGAAGGTTGACAGTAAACAAATTATACAAACTTAAAGGTGCAAATCATGCCCTGGCTAGTTTGGCTCAGTGGATATAGCACCAGGCTGAGGACTGAAGGGTCCCAGGTTCAATTCTGGTTAAGGGTATGTACCTCAGTTGTAGGCTCGATCCCTGGCCCTGGGTCAGGGCTCATGCTGGAAGCAACCAATCAATGTACCTCTCTCACATTGATGTCTCTCTCTCTGTGTCTCTCCCCATCCCTTCCCCATCACTCTCTCTTAAAAAAATCAATGGAAAAAATATCCTTGGGTGAGGATTAACAAAACAAAACAAACAACGAAAAAAGAAGAGGGTGCAAATCGTGAAGAAGTGCTGTGAAGGAAAAAAAGTCAATGGTGCTCTTTGAATAAAGAGAGTCCTGATTTAATTGGGGTGTGTGTGTAATGATCAGCCTTTCTGAGGAAGTTATATTTAGGTTGAGATCTGATGGGTAAGTCTAGGCTAAGAGGGGATGAAGAGCTTCTTGGGTGGAACATATGCCAGGTCCTATATTTGGAAAGAACTTAGCCTCTTTGAGGACCTCTGGAGTATTCAAAACAAGGAAGAGAATGACAACATAAGGTTGGAGAAATAGGCTGATGCCATATTGTCTGGTCCCTTGCAGGCCATGATAATGAGGATAGGTTTTAGTCCTAAGTGCAATTAGAAGCCCTTGAAGAGTTTTAAGCAGGAGACTAACATTTATTTTAAAAGATCACTCTGATTCTTATATGGAGAATGTATTATAGGAGGGCAGGACTAGAAGAAGGAGGCCAGTAAAAGGCTGTGTGGTAGTATAATAAGATGATGGTAACTGGACTAAGGTGTTGGCAATGGAGATGGAAAGAAAAAAAAATATATATATATATAAAATTTAACTGCCATATAAATGTTTTATAACAGCTTTATTGAGATATAATTCATATACCATACAATTCACCCATTTATTTTATTTATTTTTACCATCACTTTTTTTAATGGAACTCAAAACGAATACTTATAGGAGTCAGATAAAAAGTACTGCTGCTTAGAGGCTTCAAGAAATTGGCATCATGTATAAATACACACTACAGATACACAGATCCTCCTGTATATAACTCAGTGCTTGATAAGGCCCTTTAGCACATAATGTCCTTTGCCCTGCAAACTATATAGAGGAAAATTTTAACTGCATAAATAAATTTAAGTATCTGACTATGTTGTAGGACAAAAATGGAGTAAACTTAAACATTATCATTCTCTTGACTGTAAGAGTATACCATCACTTTCTTATTTGGCAGCAGTAGAAATACATCCATGTTATTTTTTTAATTCACCAATTTAAATTGTACAATTCGATGGCTTTTAGTACATTCACAGAATTGTGCAACCATCACCACAATCAATCTTAGAACATTTTCATTATCCTCAAAAGAAACCTGTATCCATTAGCATTCACGTCTCATTTCTTCTGAATCACGCCTACGCTCCACCTCTAAGCAACCACTAATCTACTTCCTACTAGTCTACTTTGCCTATTCTGGCTATTTCATATAAGAAGAAACATATATATTCTTTTATGTCTCATTTATTTCATTTAGCATAATGTTTTGAAGGTTAATCCACGCTGCAGCATGTATCAGTACTTTATTTCATTTTATGGCTGAATAATATTCTATTGTATGGATATACTGTACCACATTTTGTTTATCCATTTATCTATCAATGGACATTTGGGTTGTTTCCACATATTAGCTATCACTAATAATGGTGCTATGAACATTCATATATGGGTGAATACTTTTTAAAAGGTAGAATTGATGGGACTAGGCCAATTACTGGGTGTTGAAGGAGAAGAAGTATTAAGGATGCATGCCAGATATCTAACTTGAATGACTATTATTTAAAGCCATAAGAGAGTGAGCAGAGTAGAAATATCAGGGCAGTGTGTGATAAGTGAGGGTCAAGTAGCTATATAGAAAATATATGCTGACTCCAGCCCCATACTTTTGAGGGTCACAATTTTAAAGAGATTGGAGGTCATATTATGAAAATAGGCTTAACATGGGACTCTTAAGGTAGAGATGATGCTGTTCTCCATCCCCATCCAACAAGACCAGGGGAATTCTTATGTTCTGTATCTTCCCTTACCCTCAGCAAATCACGTATCAAAATACTGCTTATAACAATCATATGAACGGTTAATGCCAAGATTGCTTTAGCACCCCCTAAACATCTTTGTTTTCATCAATGTAAGTAGTTAGTATTGGGGAGTGCTATTTTCAACATAGAAAGATAGCTGTAAACTTTATTCACCCAGAGCCCTTTTTGTTAATTCATTTATTTAATGTATATTTATTGGGTGCATATTTAAGCTTGATTCTGCAGAGAACTACAAAATGATTACAACACAGTCTCTGCCTTCAGTGGGGGAGTAATCATGAGAAGGATAGGAATTTAAAGGACTGAGAGCTCACTTTTGTCCACTGAGATTAGGGAAGACTTTAAGGAGAGGTGGTGTTGGACTGGGGCCTTAAAATGTGGTTAGGATTTTAATAAGGAGATAGAGAAAGGAGGGCATTCTGTATAGAAAGTAGCATGCACAAAATGGCTCAGGGGTATTGATGCCAGGTTAAAGAGTTCAGATTTTTGATGTAGGTCATAATGAGCCACCAAAGCTTTATTTTTTAACCTGGGGAGTAGTAATTCAGGAGGATTTCTCTGCCAGTAATATAGGGGAGAAATTAGAGTGGGGAAAGACTAGAGGAAGATGTAAGAGATAGAAGGAATCAGAACTCAACAATTGATTAGATTTAAAGGACAAAAAGGGGAAGAAAGAGGAGTTCAAAGCCTGGGTAACCAGAAAATGGTGTGCCACTAACACAAATGAAGACAACTTAAAGATATTATTGGGGGTGGAGGATGGAGAAGATGATTAGTTGAGTTGGAAGCACTCTAAAATGGTAGAGTGGAGAGTGGCTCATGCATAGAAATGACCACTGAAGCTGTGGGGATAGATTGAGTTAGCCAGGTTGACTGCTCAACAAGATGTCTGAACCTATGGGGAAAGCTACATTTAGGAGGTGGTGGGGGAAGAAAGAGCCCACAAGAGAAAATTGGACCAGTCAGTGGTTGTAATCACGGTCAGCATCTGAGTGAAAAAAAGCCTCTAAGTTACTGCAGATGGCAATTATAGTAGCATCAGTAGATGGTATGCAGCATAGGATCATTTTGCAATGCTCCATTCTTTTCATTTCACAGAATGAAAAGCCACAATGGTATGTAGTGAACTAAATTCAATAATATTCAAAAACCATCTTTGTCCCACAGACAGTATATTTCTGAGTGTTATTAGTCACTTTGCCATTTCAAGTAAAAAAATAAATAAATCCTACATCACAAAAGGTTCAGGACTTCTGACTTAGAACGAATTAGGATAAGTAGAACATCACAAGCTCCTGATTGGTCAGGACTCTGAACCAGTTTTCAAGTGTCTCTTAATGTGGCAAGAAGCAGCAGCTAAGACCCAGTATAAGACCTACTGTGTTCAATGAGTCAAGAGGCTCTCCCAACTGCCTTACCTTCTGACTCTTTGAATATGGCTACATTAATCCCATCTCCATTACTCCTACACTGAGCTATGACCTCTGTATACTCTTCCCAGAAGTACAAATTCTTAACAGCAAGCATATTTAATTTTTCAGCACATTCCATTTTAAAGCTTCCTTTTATAAGTTTGTTAAAATAAAGGACAATATCATGGCTGCAGCATTGTGTACGTATTCTTTTTGTTTGTTTGTTAATCCTCATTGCAGGATTTTTTTTTAATTTTTAGAGTGGGTAAAAGGAGGATGGGAGGAAGGGAGGGAAGGAGAGAGGGAAGGAAGAAACATTGATGTGAGAGTGACACAATTGGTTGCCTCCTGCATGCACACCGGGATCCAACCTGCAACCTAGGTACATGCCCTTGAAACCCAGGTACGTGCTCTTGACTTGGAATCAAACCTGCAACCCTTCAGTGCCCAAGTCAACACCCTAACCACTGAACACCAACCAGAGTTCTGTATGCATTCTTTTTTGTTTGTTTGTTTATTAATCTTCACTTGAGTTACAGTAAATTTTTCCATGGATTTTTTGAAGAGTGGAAGAGATAGGGAAAGACAGAGAGAAATATCAATGTGAGAGAAACACATCGATTGGTTGCCTCCTGCATGCACCCCAACCAGGGCCCAGGCTGGGAGGAGCCTGCAACCAAGGTATGTACCCTTGACGGAATCAAACCTGGGACCTTTTGGTCTGCAGGCCAACGCTCTATCCACTGAGCGAACCCGGCTAGGGTTGTAGGCATTCTTGACTGTGGCATTGTTCTTTGAAATATCACAAGATTAACATACCATATAAATGTCAAATTACAGTTATTTTTTGGTTCATATAAGTAAAATCTAGATCAAGTAGTGGAACTTGATGAAATTTTCATGTTTTCCTGTCTCTCCCTATAGATAATTTCCCTACAGGAAAAACTGAAATTTTTTCTGGAGAAGTGAGGAGAGTCTTCAGCCTTACACATCCAGATTGAAGACTGCATGAAACTGTGCATGTTTCTGTTTGTTTCATTGCTTTATGTTGAATCATTTGTATTTGTTTCTCTGAGCTGTTTTTTTTGCTAACTATATTTGAAATTTCTAGTAGTGTAGAAATGGAGTGTAGAAAGGGACAGAACATAAAAAAGTAGTAGACCTAAGGTCCCAACTCAACTATGGGACTTTGCTTCTCTTTATGAATTTGAGAATTATTTATATTGCTCTGTTCTATGGTGCCATCAGATGATTCAGTCATGCTTGCCAAAGACAGACAGTCTAACCTTGAAGGCTATGAAGCTGGCTTGCATATGTTTTAGCCTTTTCTTCTGTTTGCTTTATATATTTTCTAAAACATGAATAAATTGAGTCATTTCTACCAGAAGGCTAGGACTGGTTACAGTGAATTTAAGTGCCTACTTCATGGCAGCTAATAGTAGGTTATGCCCTGTGTCTGTTCATATAATAGGGGCAGCTTTTCTGCTCAGGGATGATTTTTTTTTTTACTTTATTAGTATTTATTTCATGCTGAATTTACTCCTGGGACGTAAGTTTTTGTTTCTTCAGTTTCGTCTGGGATATCTTTTCCTTCTGTGCAACCTTCTTCGTCTGGTTTAGGAACAATCTGCTCTTCTTCAGTAAGGAGCATCTCCATGTGGCAGGGAGAGCTCATGTATGAATTAAGCCGCCCATGAGCTCTGTAAGTTCTGTGTAGCATCTTTGGAGCTTTGTTCACCTAGATGCACTTAATGACTAGAGAATCTACATCTAAACCTTTAAGTTCAGCATTACTCTCTGCATTTGTAAGCATGTGCAGCAAAAATTCAGCACTCCTTTTGGGCCACCGACCCTGTGTCCAACCCCACTGTTTGGCCTGGGCACACCTACCAACGCCACCATTATAACGATGGAATGGCACACATTGCTTATGTAAACTGGCACCCTTCACGTACTTGGTAGCTTTTCAAATATGCATACCCTTAATGGCCTGGGTAGTTTTATGAGTGCTCTTTTTTAAATTTTATTTTTTTCATATATTTTTGTTGATTTCAGAGAGGAAAGGAGAGGGAGAAAGAGACAGAAACATCAATGATGAGAGAGAATCATTGATCGGCTGCCTCCTGCACACTCCACACTGGGGATCGGGCCCACGACCAGGCCATATGCCCTTGACCGGAATCAAACCCGGGACCCTTCAGTCCGCAGGTCAACGCTCTACCCACTGAGTCAGACCAGCTAGGTCTCATGAGTGCTCTTAAAGTGAAACAAAGATTTGAACCTCTCGATTTGAATAATTTTGTGAAGTTTTCTGAGTAGCGAACCATTTTCAGAGGTCACCTCAGGCCACTTATGGGAAGAGTCAGGAATGATTTCTTGCCACTACAATCTTTGTTCTGATGTTGTATTTTTAAGACTGTGTCTGGTTGTTTTTTGTTAGCTAAGGGAATAGTTAGAGTAGAGATGAAATTCTAAGGGTTCCCCTTATTCTGAGCCTCTTCATCCTAACCCCCATCAGAAAAGGTTAGGAAAGACCAGATACTTGTAATGACTGTGAAGACTCCCTTAAAAACCGTGGATGCATATGTTTTTTTAGATGCATTGTTAAGTCTTTCCACTCTGTATTCTTTAAGCAATAAATAAATTCTTCATTTTAAATGGATTGCTGTCACTTTATTAAACCACTTCCAAAAGGAAACTAGAGAGATAAACAGTTAACTATGATTAGGAAATGTCACAAGATGCTGTCAGTACTGGAGCTCCTTCTAAAGAGCTCTTAGGATAACTCCTAAAGAACTAAGCAAATCATCTCATATTAACCATAGAGCTCCAACATTTTTATTGAATTATGTTTTAGTGGAATGAACACATGATTGAAATCCCAGGTCTACTACTCACCTTGGACATGTTTTATACCTCTTAGAGCCTCCATTTCCTCATCTGGAAATCAAGGGTGATAATGCTTATTACCAAGAAGCAGCTGAGGGTTTTCTGGAAGTAGTCCAGCTAGACCCAGGTCTGGTCCCAATTGAAGTTGGAAATGTACTCACAAATTTTCTATGCCACTTCAGGTGCTCCAATTCCAAATTGAAGTTAGTAAGCCAAGGGCAGAGAAGGGGAGGTCAATATGTATGGAAGGGCCTATGGAGGAGGGATAAAGACAGAAGGAATTCTGGAGGCTAACTAATGCAGGGAAGAAGTGGAATTAAGGGAGATAGACATGTTAAGGGCAAACTAAATGAAGCCAAGATTAGGTGAGAAGTTATAGGACAGCTTGAAAACCAAAATGATATAAAAACATTACCCGCCCCCGGCAGAAACCCAGATTTTAAAAGATAAGAAGAAAGAGAATGGGGAAAAGGAATTGTCAGAGGCAGAAGGTGGGAGAAGAGGCAGGGTTTGAAAAGAAGATAGGCCTTTACAGATGAAGGAAGGCAGGGGACTGGAACAGAAACAGATAAAAAGTACCCAGGGCATATGGCTGGAGAGACTGATGTCAGTGAGGGTGGCACACATGCCATCCAAGGGTGAGAGAGGTAAAAGAGCCCTATCCAGCCTCTGCCTGATACTGCAGCCCAAGAGCAGCCAGAGCTCTGCTGAGAGGCAAGGGGGAAGGGAAGATAATAGGAGTGGACAAGGTCAAATTCATGTGTCTGCAGTGCCCTTTCATTCCTTCTAATACCATATCTCATTGTAACCGTGGGTAACTGCTTTACCATTGCACTCCAGTCCCCCAAGGATTATTGCCACCCTGACTCTCCACCCCACCCAACATACACACATATGATACCTCACAAAGTTTTCTTTTTTAAAACAATAGCCCAGTGATTCTGACTTTTGTATAGTACAGTCCTGCAGTGGCCAATATGGTATCCACTAGCCTCCTGTGGCTTTTGGACACTTATCTAGCCTGAATTGAGGTGTGCAGTAAGCAGAAAATATACACAGGGTTTCTGTGGGGGGACTTCTCTGTGCCAATGGCCTAGCAACCTCACACTATCCTCATAGGTCACATAGGCAAGGCTCAACTGCAGTCTTCCCTGGGCCTTGGCGAATGCCCTGTAATTCTACAGGAACATGGGAAGATAAGCAGTCTCACAAGGAGCTCCTACAAGATCATTCTCACTCACCTCCTTATCTTGAAGGAGACTGCCATGAAGCAGTTTCTCATCTGTCTCCTTCATTCTGGTGAGGCATGGGACTTTATGCCTGCCCCCCAGCACCAAAGGGGACAACTGCAGTCATAAAACTGCTTAGCTACAGTTTGGAATTGGCTACTCTGCAGCAAGGTGCCTGCATATTACATGTTACATGTCATAAGGCTCCTTTTGTTTCATTGTTGTCCTGTGGGATAAGGGGTGCAGGGACCTAGTACTATTGCTGTTCTTGCTTTTGCTGTGTCTCTAAGTAATAAATAGTCTGGATCTATGTGGGTTTCTTATTTCCTTATAAGCCTGTTTCACAATTTCTAAGACTTCTTTTTAAAAAAAGGAATCTAAAATATCATTAAGAATCATCTTATACTGATTACGTGTTGAAATAATAATATTTTAGATATACTGTGTTAAATAAAATATATTAGCAAAATTTGCTTCACCTGTTTATTTTTACTTTTTAATATGGCTGCTATAAAATATTAAATTGCATATGTGGCTCACATTATATTTCTATTGGACAGTGCTGTTATAGATTAGTGAAAAAAGAAAAACTGTGGTAGCAAAGAGGGACTAGCAGAGCTTTATTTTGGCAGAAAGTGGCATTTATAAAAAACTATCACCACCGATTATTTACAAGCACATTATACATATAATCTAGAGAATAATTGAATAAATGTAACTTTATGGCCACTTACTGCATTGGGTTTTTTTTGTATATTGTTTCAGGCTGGTAAAAAAAATTCCTCATATTGATGAGAATGGTATTGAAGAACCATTGCCATAAGAGCTCATTTGGTGAGGGTGTAACTAGCTAGTGTGTGTAGGGCCTTAAGAAGCAACCATTTCAGGTAACTGTGGTGGATGTAATTAGTGGGGGTGTCTTTTTGGTACAGTAGGTATTGGACTCATCTGGTAACCTATTTTTTGCAGTGCTGCTGTAGCTTCTTGGCCCACCTTCTCTTCCCAAACAAATAAGAGAAGGGTGTGGAATATCAAAGAGTATATATATATATAACCAGAGGAACCAAGGTAAACAAATACAAATTTATTCTTGTCCAAGAAGACTTCAAGGGAAAGGAGAAAAGCACCACAGTGAGTGGCAATCAAAGTTAACCAATTTGTTCCCAGCCCTGCCTCTTTGTCTCAAATGTTTCTAGACTTATGTGTCACCCTTGTCATCTCCCCCGAATCTCTTCCCCAACTCCCATCCTCGTGACCATTTCTTGCAGCCAGCAAGCAGCATAGTGGGCTTTAGTCTGGCCTCAATACTGCCCTGAGGACAACAAGGACATTCAGCAGGCCCCTCAGCCAAATGCAGCAGCTGTGGGAGGAGATGGAGGCTGGGAGCTGAGCCCTGGCCTTGAGCCTTTCCCTCTCCCACAGCCATGGGTGTTAAAAGAATAAGGAACTGAAATATTCCTTTGTTCCGAGGGCCAGATTTTGGCAGGAAGTCCCAGAGATAGAGGTGCCCTGCTGAGCAACTAAATCTCCACAGCTCTAGGGCAGGGCCTCTAGTTTTCTCTTCCAGGACTGTTTATCTTAAGGCAGCTACATTCTTGGTTATCTGTCACCTATGTCAAAGAAACTTTGATGAAATTCTTGGCCTGAAATGGTTTCAGAGGCCACAAGTCTATCATTGAGAATGTGTATTGAAGGAACACCCTAGCCTGAAGCTGGAAATGGAGCCCAGGTCCCAAACACACCACCTCAGACAATAAGAGTATTCCTTAAAATGAATCTGGAGGCAAACTATCTCCCAGAATTGGCCTTTGCCTGTCCTCAGGGTTTCTTATTACTGTAACCTAGCAGCCCAGTTCCTGGAAAAGATAAACTCAGGTTTCTCTGCAAGAAAATATTTCCAAACTTTGGGCCTTGAAGGAAATGGGTACTTGAAAGCCTTGATTTCAGCCTTTCCATTCTGGAGGAAAGGGCACACGTCTTCCTGGGCAGGGCGCTCCCTAGGGTTCCATACAACAAACAACCACATGTCCTCCAGCCAGTCAGCCTTCCCTAACAATTTCCCAGTCAACATTACCCCACTATGCTCTCACTACAAGCAGAGGCACCCTCAAAATGGCTTTTTGGCCTATATCAGATTCTGTCAAGAATAAATCACCTATCAATCCCAACTGTTTATTGATACTATTTGACAACAACCTCAGCAAACACATTTCTTATCACAGATCCTAACTCTTCAAGTCAGACGTTTTCCTTAGGCTGCCTACCCAGCAACTCCCTTCACAACACTTTCAGTTCAGGGCCATAAACTATGCAACATCACACACGATACCTCTAGGAAACATACGTGAATGTTTAACATACGTGAATGCCTAATGACATACACCACATCTCAGTAAATGTCATCTTAATTTGAATTCACAGTGCCCAAGGATTCATTTACCTCACTACAGGAAAACTGCCCTCACATGAGGTAGTGACTGTCACTGAAGCTTTGAGAGATAAACAGGCATACCTTGGAGATATTTTGGGTTCAGTTCTAGACCACCACAATAAAGTGAGTCTCACAATAAAGTGAGTTGTAATCTTTTTGCTGATAGAGGGTCTTGTGTTCAATTTGTAAAAACAATGCAACATCTGTGAAGCTCAACAAAACAAAGTGCAATAAAAGGAGGTATGCCTGTGCTTACCTCGGGCATTAAGGTAAACACAGGACCACAAAGTGTCAGTAACCCTGTTAGTGAGAATTCAACACTTCACCTGTTGCTTCTGTCCACCTAACAGCACAAATCCTACATAACAAAATCTACATCTCTCTACTATGCCTGGCCCGCTGCAGTTGCCACAGGCCCTCAGCAGCCCTGGATCTCTTTAGTGGCATGAGGATTACAGAAAGGATTTTCCAGGATTTCCCTGGTAAAAGATTGTTTTATAACATCTACCCTCCTAAGGCTTAGGCAGCAATAAGCTTCAAAGACCCCGAGCTCTCTGTTTTATAGCAAATTTCTTCTATCCCATTCCTGCCCACAATCTAGGCCACTAAAAATATAGCTTCCCCCCACTCATGGACAGATGCCTAGGCTCTGTGTTTAATGCCCACCTACCACCTGCTCATCATATATTCGGATACCCAAGCGTTCTGCCCAGAGACCTCTTGAGCAATAAGGTAAACGTTATGATAAGGTCTGACACTGTGGGCCTCTGGCTTAATGCCCCATGGTGATTCTAGAAGGAGGCAATCCTAGGCTTTTGGATCTAAGCTGCTGCCTTTCCTCCTATACAGCAGATGAATCTAGCTTCCCAGAAGCTGTATCCACTGGCACACTGCTTGATTATCACACAGCACGCCAAGCATCTCATACCCTCCTGACCTCAGTGGCAACCACAGCTTTCTTCATGGACCTGAGCCAGACTCAAGAACTGGAAAGGGCTAGATAACGTATTCTGTGTCTTAGCCTTTTACAAAAAGGCTACTAAAAGCCCATTTGTTACTTCTTTTCTGCATGGGGTAGGTGAAGCTTAGATTTGCTCTATTTTTGTACCTGAAGCATCATTTAGAGGAGCCCTGGAAAATTCATCCAAGGCCCTGGTCTCAAGGGAACAAGATTTGCATTGAGTAAAGAGAAGAGATTGACTCTTCCTGTTAGATTCCTCTATGGCCACAGGCTTCTGTTGCTTTGGTATTAAAGAGAGCTCACCCCAAACATGAATAGAGAGACATCCTAGGGGAGCAGCCAGGATATATCTATCTGTTCAACCAGAGGCTTGGGCTAACAAAAAGCAAGGCAGAACATTAATACTTCAAGAAGTATTAGAATTTAATGTGTGAGTGAGGCCAGGGGAGTACTAATATACAGTAGATATGTAGGATAGATATGTATGTATATAAATTTAGGCAAATTAAGTCAATTTTAGGGCTCTAGGTCATAAAGCTCCCTTTGAAAGAAAGCTGCCTCAGTGGGCTCTGACTCTGTTCAAAGTTCCCAAGATCACTCCTCCCTCGCCCACTATCTACCCTGACTGGTTTCTAAATAAAGGGATCATGGTATACATTGCCTAGTAAGAGTTAGTTCAGTTTGAGATTTGGGTTCACCTTCCGGAGAGAATAGTTTTATGCAAAGGAAGGCCATGCTGTTGCCTGGATGGAAAATGGTCAGTGGCTCCGAGTAACAGGCCACTATTCAGGGTGGCCCATTGCATCTGCCTTAGGATTAACTGGGGACAATCAGTCACCTCATCCAATTCAGTGTAAAAGGAGAAATGTTGTTGGGCAGTCACTCTCTTCCAGGCTAGCTGGTGGCTTCCCCTTCTCACCCAAAGAGAGCAATACCCCTTTGCTGAGTAAGCTGCTTCCCCTGCCCCAGGGCTGTGAGGGTAGATTCAGAAGAGCCAAGGCTGGCTTCACTTGGATTTCCAAAGAAACTCAGCTGGTCTCTCATGATGCTGAGGCCTTCAGGAAAGAGGAGCATAGGGGGTGGGGGTGGAATCTGAGCCCATAAATATTTCTTTAATCTTTCCAAATGTAAGGTGGAAATAGGACCCAGAATGAACTGTTCCCTTCCCCATGAGAAAGGTCTGCCAGCAGAGGTCTGAGGCAGAGAAACTGAATATATTTGAGGAGGAAACAACATCTAGGTAGCATCAGGATGGCTAGAGGTGTGCCCTCGAGCTGAAGTAATATGACACAGGCTGCCCCCCAGATTTTTTTTAAGGGGCACTTTTGACGGAGAGGGGTTGTCTCAGAGATACCCTTTTACCTTTCTGAGTTGGTCCAAAAAGTAGGGCTAACTCCTGTGGATTCATAATGTTGGAACCCTGGGGTCATTAGGCTTCCCTATCTCCATAATTCCATGGAGAAGAAAAGGAAACAGCAAGTATTGCTTAGCGCTGCAAGGCAGTTTCTTTGCTCCCCATCTGAGTGGCCTACAAGTGCTATTTGCCTGGGCTGCAATATAAATCTACTTAAGGGACCAGTCTCAAACTTGAAGATTAAAGGGCACATTTCTAGAGTCATAGGAATCATTCCTTTCCCGCCCCCAGCCCCCATACACCCACCTCACATACCACCAGATCTCTGCTGCTGCCTAGAGCCCAAATAACTCTGGCTGAGAAATGTGGGGCCAATGGGGACTGGAAAGGTTGAGTGAAGACTGAGGAAAGGCTTTGACAGAACTAGGATAGGACTATGCATTATAGGATGGGGATATGGCTCCATCAAGAGGCCAGCAGTGTGTTGGCAGTCACATCAGAGCTTCGCACACTGGGGAAGGCATGGCGAAGCTTCTCCATAATGTCCTCCAAGCACAGGCTGACATTTTGGCTCTTTGAACCCACATCATCTGTGTTGGAAAAGAGAAATTTGGAAAGGAAACTAGAGATTCCCTAATGAAGCAAAGGGGCTGCAGTAGGACACCACCAGCTGAAGGGCAAATCCATAGCATTTGTGTCTTCCCAGGGGGTGCTACATGGGTGGTGATCAAATACATATGTAGAATTTAAAAAGTGAATGAATTAGTCAATAAGCCAATCATCCCTGATGCTAGGCTCAAAGCCACGAGGAGAAACCAGAACCAGCCCTAGCAGAACTTTAAGTAGGAGATCTAGGGCAGGACAAAGCATGGAGCAAGGGGTTGGGGGAACTCACCTGCAGCCTCTGTTTCTGGAGTAGTCTGTCCCTTCTCCTGGAGGTGACTGCCTTCTGATTGCTGTGGAGAGGAAGCTAGAGACGAGCGTGCAGAGCCATTGCCATTTGATTCATTCTGTGGCTAGGAGGAGGTAATGCATGACTTAAGTGGCTTTGCCTTCCTGACCTTTGACAGATTCCTGAACTTAGAAGGGGCCTTAGAGACACATGTCCATCCTTTTGCCCTTGGACTTCAAGAAACTTTGTTAGTGCCCCAAACAGTGGCCTACCATTTGCAGAAACTTCTTAGAATATTCAATTACCAATTACCTTCCTCCTTCAACAAGATGTATCAAAGACCCCCAGTTCTTGTAAGAATGGCATTGCACCTAAAGGTCTCTTGCTGTTATGTCAGCTATAATTAAGCTGTTCAGAACCCAATTCTCTCTAGAAATGTAGAGTTGCACACCTGATCCTCAATTCATAACATATCATATATTAGAGACCTCCAGGCATCTAGAGGCCATCCCTTGAAGGATCTGGGGAAGAGGCAGGGGGTGGTATAACCTTAGGCATGTATAATGACAATAAGTAACATTTATCAAGTGTTTACTATATTCCTGGCATTGTACTAAATTCTTTAAAAGCATTATCTCATTTTATGTTCACCACAGTTCCATGAAGTTGGTATATTATTATCCCTATCTGGCAGATGAGGGTACTAGGGCTTAGTGAAGCTAAGTAACTTTCCTAACACCCCACAGTCACTAATTGGCAGAGCCACATTCAAACAGCATTCTGACTCTAGAGCTACACTATATCATATACACTATCTCTCAAGAAAGGGATAAAAAGTAAAAAGAGCCCGCTTCACAGAAAAAAAATCTTTCTCTTGCCAAGTATGTTCAAACTTGATTATTTCCAGCAAACATATGAGAAAAATCAGTTTCGGATGATTCTTTGAACTTTGTTCTTTCAATACTGGGTTCAAATAGGTTATAGGGAAGTGAGCTCTCAGAAGCCCTCTCTCTGCCCCAGACCCCACAGTGGCTTGAGAGTAACACACAAGGATGGAGTGAAAGCTAGATGGAAGAGAATTGGCCAAGTAATGCAACATATCAGACCTCCCTTCCCCCCTCCCCTGCTCTTCTCTCCCTTCCTTTCCCTTCCCCAATTTCCAGTGCAGTTCTCTTCAGAAGGCCATCTAATAGCCATGGCCAAGGAGTTCTTTCTTTACTCCCTGTTGTCACATATCTACTCTACTGCTCCCCATCTCTACCTCCTGAGGGGGTCGCACTGGCCCTTCCCCTGGCTTCAGCCTCACCTGCAGTAGCAGTTCCCTTAAACGCTGCAGCTGGGACTCTAGCTGCTTGTTGTGGTCTTCAAGGATCTGCATGCGTGTCTCCAGGCGGCTCTTGTGCTGCCGAAGGATCCGGGCCTCAGCCAGAAGCTCCTCATTGCGGTGGTCCTGTGCCACCTCAGCAGAGCCCTCAGCCAGGGTGGGTGCCTCAGCAGCCTCCTCATGCTGCCACTTCAGGCGCCTCAGCTCTCCCTGGAGAATCCTGCCACGGACAAAGAAGCCAAGATCTATGGCCCTAATGAGTTGTTGATTATCCCGGTCCCAAATGATCCCCCATATCTGGATGTGAGCAATACTTTGGCTCTCCCATTCCCACCACCACCCCAGCCATATTCTTGCTTGAATGGTTATATCCACTTCCTTTCCAGCACATATGCCATTTATTCTGCCATCCTTGGGCCTCAAAGTAGAGAGAGCTATTATGTCATATAACAAATGTCTCAGGGCTTTAATGTGCTGCTTAAGTGATTAATTCTAACCTTAAAATCAGGCAGAAATACGGTCTGCAAAAAATGAGGCATTATAGCCACTGACTCACTTTCTGCATTTTTAGATATTTAGAAGACATAACATAAACAAAATATCACCCATCTTCCCTCTTTTGTCAACTACCCTCCTCTTTGGCCTACTTTGAACACCCATGTTGAGTCATCAAGAACACAGATTCCAAAGAGATCGTCTGCTTTGGGAGACATTACTTTTTTTTTGGCAACAGAATTATTCTCTCCCCATTGTTTCCCAGGGCCTACTAATTGCTGCTCTTATGCAGTGCTTCTCAAACTAACAATAGTGAAGACTTATGGGGAGATCACTTTGTAAGTTACATAAATTCCTAATCACTACGTCATACACCTGGAATTAATATAATATTTTGTCAACTGTAATTGAAAAAAAATTAAACAAAAAATAACTATCCATAGTGAAACACCAGGGGGATTTTTCAATCCACTGTGGACAAATATGTGGTCTGAATGTGCATGGCTAGTACACAGCTCATACCACACATGACTTGCCACACAAGTTCAACAACAAAGTGATCTATACCCTATTCAATGAAGATAAATCCACTAATTATGTGCTGAGATGTCATGGCAATATCAATAGGCATTTCTAAGAATTTACTCTCTATTTCTATATTTATCTTGTTTTGAACCAGTAACAAACACCTTGCAGACTGGCCCTGTTCTAAGGACTTGCTGCTCCAAGTACAGTCTTTGGACCAGTGACATGGGTACACCTGGGAGCTGGTTAGAAACAGAGGAACTCAGGCCCCTACCCAGACCTATAAATCAAAATCTGCACCTTACCGAGCTCCCTAAATAACTTGTATGCTCACTATTGTTTGAGAAGCACTGTTCTATGGATTCTACTGCATGCTCCCAAAGTGGCTTGGACCATCCTCTGGCCCCTGCTGCCATAAATACTTTATGGAGTTAATGCCATTCCTGTCATCTTCTTCACTTTCACTCTTCCATTCCTCAAATGTGCTATGCAGTGTCACTTTCCTCTTCTTTTATTACTTTCACTTAGTGCTAAGTATCTTTCCATTCCAACCCTGAAAATTCCCTGAGGGCAGAGACATGTATACTCTCTGGGTTTGTATTCTTTCTGCTTGCATCTAGTGGGTACTTGAAAATATTTGGGTTGAGTTAAAGGGGTTAACCAGTTAACTGCCACACATCCAAAGACACTTTTATCTTGTTTGCGTCTATAGATGTGTATGGTGTACAAAGGGTTAAAATAATTACTAGACTAGCTAGCACTTATTGAATACTTACTCTAAGCTAGGCACTGGCTAACACATTACATGCCTGATCATTTGATCTTCCCAAGTGCCCCTAGGAGGGAGGTACTATTAACAATAGCCCCATTTTACAAATGAGGAAATGGAAGGTCACAGAATATAACTTGTTTGAGGCCATATAGGTAGGATGTGGAAGTGCCAGGACTTGCAAGCTGCCTGACTCTAGAATTCACATAGATCTGTGTCATTGCCACACCCACCGGTTCTCATCCTCTAAGTGGGCCAGGACCTTCTCTAGCTCCCCCTTGCTTTCTGTGGCCATGCTGCATGGAACCTGCTGTCCGAAGCCTGGCTCCCGGTCTGTAATGGGGCTGGAGTGCCGCAGCAGGTACTGATCCTCGTCTCTGCATGGGTGTGGGGAGAGGAAAGGAGATGGCTGGGCACTGAACCAAGAAACAGCTCAGGGCATGAGTTCTCAGGTCCCAGTTCAGGCCTCAGGAAATGCATGCTGAAGGATTCAATTCTAAGTCACATAGAAAGGGAAAAGACTATGTATTTAGGCTTACGAGGAATGGAAGTATTCAAAGGTGGCAGAGGTCATGGTTGGGTATATGCTAGGACAGAGTGTTTTCAGTATGCTGAGGCTTGTGGATTCTTAAAACCCTGTAGGAAATGATTCCCTGTCTGTGCTATTCTTCCACCCCACCTTCCCTTCACTTCCCCATCCCCAGAAGGATCACTGCCTGCCTTAGTCCTGGTCGGGGCCAGATTGATCCATGTAGTTAGCAACTCCTAGGCCCTCTGAGCAGGCCAGGTACCTCCCTAAAGATACAGGGCCTGTTCTTGGGGCTATAGAGCCAGGGAGTATCTCTGGCCACACTTCAGTTATGTCCCTGGTGTCTCCCAGAGTTGCTGAGGCACTATCTGAGCCTTTGGCATCCTGAGCATAAGGTAATGGCTCATTTCTGCAAAGTTAGATGAGAACATAGTCTTCTTCCTCAAAGCTGGGCATAAAAGGATGGGATCGTGCAACAGAAAGGGATCTGGGCAGATGGCAGGGAGGTAGTGTATCATTCATTCCCCCCACTCAGTTAATAGAGGGCAGACTGCTTCTCTTACTAAACTCTGTGCCCAGAAAGCAGTCTTCCTTCCTTAGGGTATCAAATACCCTAACCACCATACTACCTCCCCTGGAGGATATAACCCTTCCCAAGTAAATGGTGGCAGAAGGATCTTAAAGAGAGCTAGCTATTCCTGGAAAAGGAGCAGCTGTGAAAACTCACATGCTGTCATCTGGGGACAGGCTGTCATTAAAGAAGGAGCAATTTTGATTTTCCATCTCAGCAAGCCTGGGAAAAAAGAGCAGGAACAGAAGGGAAAACAAGATGTGGGCCTGCTTTCATCTCAAGGATTCTAATCCCACAACAGAATATTAGTTTTGGGGGCTGTCCCAACCACACCTAAGTGTTGGGCCTTGCTGGCTGCCACATACCCCACTGTGCACACCCTCCCCGGCCCTGACTCCTTTCTCTTTGCCCCAACCGAAAACCCCTTCCCCATGAGATTCCTTATAATCCCTATCCCCCAAACCTGGTGGTACCTGCTGGCGAAATGCTCAATGCGGGAGTGTGTGTCAGCATGTGGCAACCTCGGGGAAGAAGCCGGCCTAGAAGAAAGCAGCAAAGACTCAGAGGACCAAAGACTGGGCAGCTGGGCAACCTGTTTCTTCACTCCCTACCCAATTAGTGAGATGGGAAAGAGATGATGAGAACAGGACACAGAGATTGGATTTACGGGGTCTAGTTCTTAGGCAGGATTCCTAATCAGGCACAAGTTGAACTGCTCCGTCACTAGTTGGGTTTTGCCCTGGAGCACTCCCCTAGCCTACATGGCACTCTGCCCCTTCTTATACCCAGGCTCAGTGAGGCTGTCCACAGTTCCCACCAGCCACTGGTACTCACGTCTCACTGTACTCGGCCTCCAGCACTGATTGCACAGGCAGATAACCTCGCTGAGGGTGTTTGCTGAAATAATGCTTTGAGCGGAATTTATTCTTTAAGGTTGTGGCAAAGTCTCTCATGTTCTCACTGGATGTGGTCTGAGGGGATAAAGGGGAGAGGGACTTACCTTAAAGGCTTTGGGATATGATGGGGTAGGTGTGGCTGCTCCCCTAGAGCAGGGAACATGACTGGTCCTCCACTCTTGTTCATGCCTACCACACCCCACTCCTAGAAAAAGGTCTAGAAAGACACATGCCAAACTGTGAATACTGGTAGTCTCTGAGAATTTGGACCATAGGGGTGGGGATCAGGCTGAGGAGAGAGAAAGACTTTCATTTTTTTATACTTTAAACACCTCTATATAATTTGAATCTTTTACAATTAGCATATATTCATGAATTTTTAAAATATCATTTGCATAAATTCTAGGGACATAGATGAACAGGAGGTAGAGGATTATCAGTATACCATCTTGAGCCAGTTTTCCATGTATAACTTTTATAATATTTACCTTAAAATGATAACAAAAGAAAAATAAAAGGCAATGTCCCTGCTCCTACTGAGTTGTACATGTTCTGTGCCAACAAAATTTGGAGAAGAGATGGTAGCTTGGAGAGATGGATTATGGAAAAACAGGTTGAAAAGTGGGAGGTATGGTGGGAGAGAGCAGTGGGGGAATATAAGCAGCCCAGACATATGCTTGGGGCTTTGGGAGTATCTATGAAATAAAATGAAATAAAGGAGTTGAGGGAACAGAGTCAGCTCAAGCAGCTAAGTCTGGAGCTGTGGATCCTGAGCACAGCAGAGGAGAAATTGTGTGGCTGGAGTCCAAGGATGTTGACAAATTTGGACTCAAGTGGCTATGAAGGGCACAGTTCCCAATGAAAACCAAGTGGAATTGGGGACCCAGGTAAAGAACATACCCCCTTCTCCCTCCCCCCCAAGAGACTGAGTAATTAATTTGAGGACAAACTTTGGTGTTAGAGAGATGAAAGCAATGACAAAGTACCAGGTGAAGACCAGGTGACAGGAGCAATACAGGAAACTAGGCAGGAAAAACTAAAGTGAGCAAAAGAAGCTTGTTGCCTGGAACTGTCTTATACTATTTTTCCTGAAACTTCTCTCTGCAGGAAAACAGTGTCTTTTAAATAGCTGAGAGTGTCCTGGGCTCTTATACCCAGCTGTGGCCCTGGTGACGGAGAAGCTCTACTGGAAGAACATAGAGGCCTGAATCCCCCAAACTGGTAAATCATCAGGACTGTTGGGAGAATGTTCCCCAGAGGAGAGCAGAATACAGTTAGTCAGTGCTTGGCCAAGTAGATCAAGGGCCCAGAATCTGAGAGCTGTCTCCCCCTCCCACTCAGCCCCGAGGCTCCATACCGGGGTGTAATACTCCATGATGGGGTAGTGCAGCTTGTTGCCTTTGCTGGCCTTGCCTGTCAAGAAGCAGGTCTGGCAGATGTCCACATTAAATTGTTTCAGACTCCGGTACCTTGGGGAGATGAGAGGTTGTAGGACAGAGTATCCAGTGGACTATAGTGACCTCCCCATTCCCCTAACATACAAATATACGCACACATCAGAAGGGCGTAGGACATGGAGCCATAATATGCTCAACCTCCTATACATAGCAGTGGCTGAGTCCTTACTAAATGGCTAGCCTTATTCTAGAGAACATAAGTCTCCGTAAAACTACATGCTCAGACTCCTAGGAAGTGTGACAAATAGCACTGTCTCACCATCCTTTTTAAAGGGAAGGGAGGTGCAGGTATAAATTGCTCACAATAGAAAATAGCTTTCTAAAGAAGGATCACCCCAAAAAGTCCAGTCTCACCACCTACATTAGAGAAGTCACTCTTCCCATATGAAGGCCACTTATTCTACCAGCCCTGGGTAAGTTAGCTAAAAGTTATTTCCAAAAGTTTTTTTTTAATAATAAACTCTATTATTACCCAATGTAGACTAGCCCTTCAGATCCAGTTCCAAAGCCTGGCTGAGCTGCCCAGACCTAGTAGCATATAGAATGGTGAAATGCCTAGACTTTGAGAAGTCAGAGGATCCAACATCTGGTCCTAGATCTATACTAACCAGCTGTGTGAATTTGGGCAAGTCACATTCTACCTCTTTGCCTCATTTGCTTATAAAAAGATTAGGTGGTTGTAAAGAGAGTGTGTGTTAGTGCTTTGAAAAGTCAAAAAACTGAGCATTGTATGATGAAAGTCAATTTCAGAATAGTGGCTATTTTTGTGGAAGGGGAATGGGAATGTAATCAGGAGAACTTAAAATGTACTGCAATATTTTTTTATTTCTTACACTTGGTGGTGGGTAAGCGCTGTGGGATGCTGGAGCTGGTTCACAACAGCTCACAAGAGCCAACTGTTAAAATTTCAGGGAGTTTAGAAACTGGTTGTTAAATACAGCCATTATTAAAAAATAAATTCTATAAACTCACAATTAAGTAAATGATATAAAAACTGAAGTAATACTCAAAACTCATGAGGTTGTTTATGTCTATTGGATCTGCATGGTGGAAATACTATAAATAGTGTGCAACTGTGCATCTCTCACCAATCTCCTGTGGGTAGCTAGACATCGGCCACAGTGGGAGTATTTACATCATGGAAATTAGCAAATGCTAAAAATTTGGTTCCTTTCTTGCTTTCTGGAGAGTCAGTTGTGAACCATTTGCCAGCATACCATTTGGTACATAGATGTTCTTATGTCAGGATGCTGGGGCTTCTGAGTTCTACTTAATGCTCCCTGGGAAACCACAAGCAAATTACTTCCCTTTCTATGCTGTTCCCTCACCCACCCCCTTTGGCTTCTCTATACATTTTTGTAGGTCTGGAATATTTCACAATACAACTAAGACTAAAGAAAATATTTCTGATTTTTAAAAATGTTAAACGTTGTGCAATATAATTACAATACATACCAATGTACACTAGATTAGCTGTAATTATATAATTATGCAATACATTTTAAAAATATATGATTTATTTGCAACATGGCCTATTTACAATTATCATTCCATCAGGTACTGTTTTCCCTACCTGAAGCCCTTGATGGGGCACTGTCTACAGATAGAGCACTTGGTCTGATGCTTCACTTGTTCAGCAATGGTGACCCGATGCAGAACAGCCAGCCACACCATGGATTGGGGCTCTAAATTGACCCATTCCAAGAACTGTGAAACTTCAATGACTGGCTTCCCAGTGCTCTAGAGAAACAAGAAGTCCAATGGCAATGACTAAAGCCCAAAGTGTCCCTAGAATGGTAGTCCTCAGAGGAGCAGGATAACTAGCAAGACCTGGGTTGGCCTATTCTCCAGAGGTGACTACTTCAGTCCTGTCCTAGTAGAGCTGACAACCTCTCTGGAAGTACTCTGACCCTAAAAGCCCAGAGAACCCTCTGCCCTGTTGTTCCATCCCAAAAAACTCCCTTACATCTGAGTAGTTCAGATCAAAAGCCTAGCTCTTAGTCCTCCCTCCCTTCTTCCCACCCTCCCTCCCATAAACCCTCCCTTCCATCCTCCCAAGTTCCATACTCACAAAACGGAAGCAGCTACGGACACTGGGCTCCACATTGCTGCCCCCAAAAGCTGCCACTTCCCCCAGCTGACGGGGCACCTGAATGGCCTCATGAAGCAGGACACCAAGGTGGCGTTGGTCACACTGGCTGCCTGAGTTGGCTACTTGGCTGAAGAGGTCTGCTGGCCCCACCGTAAGTCATATGGCCAACCCCAATCCAGAAATGGCCAGAGAATGAGCAAGGGGAGAGCAGAAAAAGAAGACAGGGAAAAAGCACATAGACTTAGCTAATGACTTTTGAAACTGGAATACCTAGAGGTCCATCCCTGACATTCTAGAAGCTCTAGAGTTCTAAAAATAGCATTCTCTGAGTTCAGAGAGTAATAGTGAGACAGGCAAAAGAGAGAGTACATCAGAAAGAGAGGGTAGAAAGATGAAGACAGAGAGTAAGCTGTGTGAGAGCAGTGCCAGACACAGATATAATACTGTTGGGAAAACAGATTCTTAAGAAGCAAGATGAGGGTGTCTGGGGCTCAAGTGTGCCTGAACATGAGTTACAGCTAGTCTGCCCTAGCTTACGTAGTCTGATACTCCAGTATTCTCTCAATTATCCACACAAATGGGAAGAAACACTGGCATGGATCATCTAAAAAGAGGAGCTAGCCCTAGCCGGCTTGGCTCAGTGGATAGAGTGTAGGCCTCCCGGACTGAAAGGTTGCAGGTTTGATTCTGGTCAAGGGCATATGCCTGGGTTGTGGGCTCGATCCCCAGTTGGGGGTGTGCAGGAGGCAGCCAATCAATGATTCTGTCTCATCATTGATGTTTCTATCTCTCTCTCCCTTCCTCTCTGAAATCAATAAAAATATTTTTTAAAATAAAAAGAGGAGCTAATTCAAAGCATTTGATCATCTAAAAATTATCTCGAAGTGGTTGTGGAATAGACGGTGGTACTTATATTTGAATATAAGCTATATCTGCCCTTGTGGGAACTCTCCCATCCCACTCCCTTAGAAAACCTCCCCCAAAGATTACTGTCTGTCTGCTTCATACCTCACCTAAGGCTTAGAAAACACACAAACATGGAAGACAGAGGGCCTGGATTTTCATAACGGATCCATTACTGACTAGCTTGCAGAACCTTAGGTAAGTCATGAGACTCTACACTGTAGTTTCCTTACTTGTAAAATGAAGATAAATAATCATTGTCCACCCAACTCAAAGGAATGTTGGGAGAACTAAGTGATATAGCTATGGACATGCTCTGAAAGATTTCCTTCCTTGTAAAGTTTTCCCAGACTGCTGTCATTTCTCCTCTGTGACCTGATATAGCACATATCCTTTACCATTCTGATTAGTCTAATTAACACTGTAAAATTGCTTTCTGTGTACTTCTGTCTCCTCCTCTGGACTGTAAACTACTTGAAGAAGGGACCATGTTTAATTGAACCTAGCACTCACCACACTTAGTACAGTGGTTAATGCACCATAAGCACTTGACAACTAAGGATGCTGCTGTAGAAAAGTATAAAAATGTTGTACAAAAGATGAAAGATGGAGGGGAAAACAAAGGTACTATATGTCAGAGAGGTTAAAAAATGCAGAATTACATACTGTGCACTGCCCAATAATGGGGATTATTGCACCCTGCCCATGTAATCCACATGGGAAGTCTCCAGTAGAATGTGTGACATGGCTTGAGCTCCAGACTGGAGAAGGCTAAGCCTTATAGGCTATAGGGAAATAGAACTTTAAAGTCTGGGCTCTGAGTACCCCAGGATACTAACTCAGATCCTGGTAAAGTAATTACATCAGATTAGAAGAGACCAAACCCACTGGAGTGATACTGGCAATAAAAATAGGCCTTAAGCCCATCTTGGCCTTTGGCTATTGTAGGTTCTTTGCAACAGCCTGGACTAGAAAGTATCACAAGGTAGTCCTTTGCTGAGTCAAGACCTACCTTCTGCTTGTCTTATACCATCTTTCCTCCCGCCACACCTCTCCCTCCACCCTACTCCACTTCCAGAATTTGGAGTTGTACTCACACTCCAGTTTTTCCTTCACTTCTGTGCCACACAGGCATGCAATGCCAGTCTTAAAGGACAATGCCCGCATCTTTCCACTGCGACCACTAGGTTTAAAAGAAGAGACTGAGAACATGAATATATATAAAGGGTTAACTTCTTGGCAGTCATTTCCCTCACAGAGTTGACTTCAGTAGGGCTCTGTGCTAAACATGTCCCAAGCTGAGTTGGGTCCAAGTCCACCATGGGAGCAACCCCTTCCCACCAGGTCCACTCCAGATGTCTCATTGAATTTCATCCTGGAGGCTGCCAGGGTTTCAAGCCCTTACCTATCAAAAACATTGAGGAGCCAATTGAGGCTCATGTCCACACAGAGTGGCACGTTGACCAGGATGCCTCTTTCCTCTTCCAGCCGTTCATATAAGGCAGTCAGGCAGTGAATGACCTCCACCACATCCATCACATGCTCACTGGCCTGAAGATCATGCTCATTAAAGATCTCCAAAGCTGTGGTTAAAGTGACCAGGTCCACTAAGAAAAAAGGAGAGGGGGAGAAAATATAGCCAAAAGAAGAACCCCAGGGGCTAGACAAGGAGGTAAGGATACCAGCTTCACCAAATTTAACTCAATTTCCAGACAAACCATTTGTGAGTATGACACAAGCTTGCTCATTAGAAGGAAGGGGAAAGCAGCAAAAGGCCCCCTAAATTAACCCAAAATTTTTCTATACACATATGTTCTTTGACATCAGTTTCAAGATGGTATATCATACCAGTTATGAAGGCTCAAGTGTGCCTGGGTAAGTGTAACATACCTGCGGAGAACTTTATAATTACCCCCAATGTTGGAAGCAGCCTAGCCAGACGGGCCAGGAAGATTGAATAAATAGTGTTTCTGAGAAAGGCCAG
Organism: Eptesicus fuscus; assembly: GCF_027574615.1. Lineage (NCBI taxonomy): Eukaryota > Metazoa > Chordata > Mammalia > Chiroptera > Vespertilionidae > Eptesicus > Eptesicus fuscus. The sequence continues at coordinate 70,803,806 of NC_072473.1, read as the reverse complement.
AAAGCACATTATATCTGCAACTATGTTGTCCCCTAACCACTGGCATATGCTTCAATAGATCTGCTACTACATCCAATCACCCCAAGATGACAAAAGAATACAAGCCCCACCCTGGCCAGTGTGGCTCAGTTGGTTGAGCATCATTCCATGCACTGAGAGTTCACAGGCTCGAATCCTGGTCAGGGCACATGCCAAGTTGCTGGCTCAATCCCCAGTAGGGGGTGTGAAGGAGGAAGCCCATCAATGATTCTCTCTAGTCTCTCTCTCTCTCTCTCTCTCTCTCTCTCTCTCTCTCTCTCTCTCTCCCCTCTCTCTCCCTCTCTCATTCTCTCTCTCTAAAACCAATAAAAGCATTTTTTTTAAAAAAAAGAACACAAGCCCTCAGTAGCTCCAAACCATCATCTGGGATACTTCCTGCCATAAGACAATTGCTTGATTATCCATGTTAGACGGGGAAGAAGGGATAAGGAAGAGGGTAGCTGTGGGTTAATTTGGAAACAAGTCTGGGGCTTTGGATATCCCACCAAGTCAATCAACAACCCTGCTCAAGGTAGGATGAAAGTGGGAAACAGCCCACAGATGAAGAATGGAAGAAATAGAGTGGGAAGGCCATAAAGGAAGTGTTATGGGAGACTTACAGCGTAGTGCCTTTTGAACTCTGCGTAGCTTCATGGCAGTACGGTAGGCTGAGAACTTAATGTTGTTCAGGTCAGCTGCAGAGAATGGAAAGAGACCCACTCAGATCAGGGAAATGCAAATTAAAACCACAACAAGATACCATTATACACCCACCAGATGGCAAAAGATAAAAGTCTGACAATAACAAGTGTTATCAAAGATATGGATGAATAACTGCTGGTAGAAGTGTAAACTGAATACAATGTGGTATTAGCCAGAAAAATTGAATGTTCAAGTCTCCTACAATCCAGCCAGTTATATATCCAGATCAGTGATTTTCAAATGTTTTTTGCCCAAGACACATGGTGAGAAATTCATTTTACATCATGATCCAATACATATACACTCATGTGAGCATGTATAAATAACTGAACCAAACATTTCAGGAAACAATACCTTACTAGATTTTACAAAGTAAAAACATAAAATTAATATCAGATATGACTCCTGTTAAAGATTTGTAGCACTTTCTTTCATATTTCCTAGTGTTTCAATTTTTAAAATGCTTGTCATAACAGTGAAACAATATTAAACCTGTAGTCTGAAAAACACACATATGTGTACCAGAAGACGTTCACAAGAGCTCTTCAGCAGCACTGTTCTTATTAACTCCAAACTGGAAACAAGCCAAATGTCTATCAACAATAGACTAGATGAAGAAACTGTGGTATATACAACGGGACGCTCTAGCAGTTAAATAATTGAACTAAATTCACATACATCAACATGAATAAAATTTGCAACCTCATGGTGAGTCTCTGTTAGTAGCCAAAGATAAGGCACATAAGAGTCACATTCATTACACCTGGGAAATGCCTTTCAAAACAGATCTGGTTTACGTCTATAAGCATAATTCTTTAATATGATAATTAAATGGTCCAGGGTGAATGTAGAGCCTCCAGTTGAGGGAGGTGCAGAGGGGAAATTAAAGGAGGCTGCTGGAGAAAGGACAAGGCACTCACTTCCATCCCCACCTGCTTGTTGAATGGGATTCCCTTCTGTTCTTATAGAGCAGACAGCTGAATATCCACCCTATACAGGATCCCTGAATTCTTACCCAGGGTTTGGTATAACTCGGTCATCTTGGGATGGTCCCAGCATGTGGTCTGAGCCTGGTGGCTACAAACAAAAGCATCAATAGCACCAGGGGCCACACCACCCCTCACCCCCCTCACACATGCGCACACCACTCAGCTATAGGTTGGATGCAAGGAGCTGCAGGATCCAGGGTTGAACCCTGAAGATCCCAAAGCACAAGGGATCACCTTTACCCAGGTAGAATCTTGAGCTCTTGAGATGAGCAGGAGGAAAAACTGGACTGGATAAAGGAATTCAAACAGATAAGGAGTGACAGGGACAGGTAGAGAAAAAGACAGGCAAGGGAGGGGGTGGGCAGGTAACGGAGCCACTTCTGATTCAGATGGTCACTCACTTGATGTAGTAGGGAACTTTATTGGGTGAGATTGCTCTTTCCCAGGGAACCTGGACAGAGGCTGGTAAGGAAGAAGAGAAAGAGAAAGAAGCTGGCCACCAATGGTCTTCAGGCCCCTAGAGACTCCCCTGCTCTGTCATCCCAAGGAGAGGCCAAACCCCAAAGGGAACGCTTGACTCTTATTGCCAGATCTTAACAGCCCCTAAAGGTGGGGCAACTAATAAACACACTTCTCTCCTTGATCTTAGGGCAACAAAAGGAGAAGAGGTTGTCACTGATAACCTCATATGCCAAAGACAAGGCAAGGGCATGAACAGGAATACTTGACTTTGGTTACCCTAAAAATCTTCTCCCCAACCAGACTGGCATTTCTATCCATTCAGCTATAGGCAGCTGGCATACTCCTATGGATATGAAGTAGAACCTACATTCCTCCTGGGGCTCAAAGCCCTTCCCCAAGAAGGTCAAGTTACTCAGTCCTGTGGAACAATGGGGAATGGTACTGTCCATTTCTTTATGGTGAGGAACTCTTTAAAGGATGTCCCTCTCTGCTCCATGTCTTTATCTTCTGGATGTTGCAGGAGAGGCTAAGTTACCTCACCGACCTCCTCATTGCTATTTCCCTGAGTACAAGAGCCCTCTGCAGGTATAACTACATACAAGTGATTGTAATAGCAATAGTTCTGCTATTAAAATTTATTGAGTTCCTACTATGTGCTAGATACTCTTCTAAATGCTTTGTGTACATATCTAATTTTTATATCTTTATATTGTCAACATCTCCACTGCTACCACCCTGATCTGAGTCACCATAATCCCTCACCTGGATTAAACAGAGTCAGATCATGTCATCCTTCTGCTCAAACTCCTCCAAAGTTCTACATTCCATTTAGAATAAAATCCCAAGTTCTTACAAGGCCCCCTGTACTCTGGCCTCTGGCCACCACTCTGACCTCCCACTCTCTCCCTTCCTTGCTCACTTCTATACCAGCCTCCTTGCTGGTACTTAGGCATGCTCCTGCCTTAAGGTCCTGGCAGTTGTTGTTCCCTTTCCCTGGTATGCTCTTCCTTTAGACATCCATATGGCTCATTTCCTCACCTCCCTGAGGTTTTCTCTTCATCGCCATACTCTCAGCGAGGCCTTTCCTGACCACTCTATTTAGAATTGCAATGCCTCCCCCCTTTAAGTTCATCACTTCCTATTCATCCCTTAGCTGCTTTACTTTTTTCCATTGCACTTGTCACCAATTTGCCTCATGTCTGTTTTTACTTATTTATTTATGGTCTGGCTTCCCTCACTAGAATTTAAGTTCTATAGGTCTAAAGACTTTCTTATGTTTTATTCACTGATGTAGTCCCAGTGCCTAGAAGAGTACCTGGTCCACAGTAGGCCCTCAATGAATATTGTTGAAAAATAAAGTCATTTAATTCCCATAACCCTGTGAGCTAGGTAATATATTTACTTCCTTCTATAAATGGGAAAACTGAGGTTCAGAAAGGTTAAACTATTTTTTCAAGCTTGCACAGCTATTAAGTCAAGGAGCTGTGACTCAGACCTAGATCTCTCTAATTTGAGAGCTTATCCTTTTAACCGCTAATCTACACTGCTTTATCCTTACTGTGCCTAGAATGTCAAGGTATACTGGGATCCAACTAGGTCCCTAAAGGACAACAGTAGAATCTCCTGGAAGGTGGCTGAGGCTCTACTAAGTAAAGTCCAGTTTGTCTCACGTACAGGAGAGGAAGTGCTGTGACCCAGGTCCAAAGTCCCTGTGGGCATCTTGGAGCTGCTTAAGCCTCTCACCAACTGACACCTAAGGAAACAACAGGTAGGAAGTCAGTGGATTTATTCCAGGTATTTAGTGTGGGATTTCCAGGTGCCTCTGAGAATCTTTGTGAACTCCCTCATAGGATGATTCTTCTCTGGTTCCAGCTCTTCCCACCATCACCCAACTGCTAGCTCTCCCACAGAATTCCCAAGGGTCAGAGATGAGCATCCCTAATTCCAGACCAGTCATTCTTTTTTCCCCATTGATTCTTAGAGAAAGTGGAAGCAGGGAGGGGAGAGACAGAGTGAGAGAGCAACATCAATGTGAGACACATTGATTGTTTGCCTCCTGCGCACTCCCAACTGGGGCCAGGGATTGAGCCTGCAACCGAGGTATGTGCCCTTGACCAGAAACAAACCTGCGACCCTTCAGTCCATGGGCTGAAGCTCTAACCACTGAGCAAAACAGCTAGGGTCACAGTAACTCTTTGTCTGTCCCTGTATACTCTAAGTATCCATATTTAGACAGGTGCTTCTTAGATCCTCATTTCAAGTACTCCCTGTAGCTTAGAGGTTGAGAAGCCTGTTACCTGGCCCCAAATTATCTACCATTTTTTTCTCCTGTGTAGGTCCCATTTCAATGCACCTTCACTTCCTTTGGGCCTAGAGAAGTTCCTCCCAAGCCTAGTTATATTGAGGCTCTTCCCCGTGGCTCACTCAAGAGTTCTCTACCTGCAGCTGTTTCCACCGGATGTTGATCTGCTCCAGGGCCCGGGAGTTCTCCATTGACAAGTGCACATCAGAAATGGCAAGTTGATGGGCCAGATCATTCACCAACTTCACTCCATCTTTCATGGGGGAGAATTCTTCTTTGAATAGCTGTGGAATCAGAGCCCAAGTCCCACAGTGGACAGATAGTGGGAAAGATAAACCATTAGTCATTCACCTCAACTCCTCCCTCTTCACTCCAAGATTTTGATCCAATGGCATAACCTAGGTGCTTCCCTATTAGGGTAACAGGACTAAGATGTAAGTGGCCACTGTCCTTATCCTCTTCCTTTCTTACTCACAGAAAACATCAGAGAAAGAGAAGACAGTAGATGACAGAGGAGACTCCAGCAAAACCAGCCCCCAAATCCAGCACATAAATTGGTAGGCTCGGTTGTAGTACTGGTCAACAATGGCCTCTCAGGAGCAGGAACATTGTCAGGGTCTGGGAGGAGTGTCAGGTATCAGGGTGGACTGTAGCCAGGCAAGAGGGCCTATATACCTTAAGAGCCTGGATGTGGTCAGGGAGTGAATCAATGAAGAGATCCCCAATGGGCTCCCAAGTGGCTCGGACTCCCTCAGCCTGAGTCAGAGTAGTGCTTAATTCCTCCATTGCCCCTTGGATCTCCAACAGCTGCTCCAGAGTGCGCTCAATGTGGCGGTGTTGGTCCACACAGCGGGCTGTCAGCTTCTCCCATAGTTCACTGGCCACTGTCGCCTGCTTCCATACAAAGCGGCTAAGGTTCTGGATCCGCTGTCTGGGAGAGGTATCTGCAAAGGCAGGCAGGAAGACAGGTGAGGCCAACCAGTCAGGGGAAGCCCATGGAAAGACAGAGACAAAGACAGCCCTTTGTAAGATGTGCATGCATGTATACCCATGGGCATGCATTTGTGCATGTATTTATACAAATGCATTTTGCATAAACAAATCTGTAATCATTCAAATACATATTTTCCAATGATTGTGCTCCTTTTGTACATTGAGGTTTTTAAAATATTAAACTTTTTGCCCAGCTGGTGTGGCTTAGTGGTTGAACATTGATCTATGAACCAGAAGGTCACAGTTCGATTCCCGGTCAGGGCACATGCCCGGGTTGTGGGCTCAATCCCCTGTGTGGGGCATGCAGGAGGCAACCAGTCAATGATTTTCTCTTATCATTGATGTTTCTACCTCTCTTTCCCTCTCCCTTCCTCTCTGAAATCAATAAAAATAATTTTTTTAAAAATAAAAATTGAACTTTTTATTTTGAAATCATTATAAATTCACATGCAGTTGTAAGAAATAATACAGAGATCTCATACACCCTTTACCCAGCTTACCCAAACAATAACATCTTGAAAAACTATAGTACATTATCACAACCAGGATATTAACATTGATGCAATCCACCAATTTTTTTTCCAGCATTCCCCAGCTTTACTACCGTGTGTGTGTGAGTGTATGTGTTTAGATCTATGCGATTTTATCACATGTGTAGGTTCATGGATCCACTACCATAGTCAAGAGATAATGTTGTTTTCCATCTATTATATCATGAGGATTTCCTCATATTCTTTAAAAATGGGCACGGTAAATAGTGAGTAAAGTATTTTAAGAGGCACAGTGAGGCAAACCATCCAGAGTCCTATTTACATAATTCTGGAATGTGATTTTGCTTTAGTGTCTGCTGCCCACTTCCATCCAAATAAGGGATCCATGAAAGACCAACCCCAGAGAAGTTAGTGTAACTTGCCCAACTTTTCTACCTAGGCTCCTAAACTGTAGGTTTCTTCTTCCTCCTTCAGACCTCCCCTCAGAAGTAAATTCATATTTCTAAACTCTAGGCTAACTGGAACTGTCCTGTTCTCTCTTGAGTTTGTCCTATATAAAGCCCATTGGACAATAAATTGAGTACTAACCTCCTACTGAGGGGCTCAAGGAAATTAGAAGGTCAATGGCATTGGCAAAGGACCCAACTAATGAAGGGTCCTTCCAGGCAACCACTCAGACCTAATCACCACAGATCCCAGTAGCCTTATATGAAGACTAGAGGCCCAGTGCACGAAAATTCATGCACTGGGGTCCCTCAGCCCAACCTGCACCCACTACAATCCAGAAGCTCTCAGGGGATGTCCTACTGATGGCTTAGGCCCACTCCCCGTGGTTCTCTGCTCTCTGCGGGCCTGGAGGTTTCGCTGCAGCCATGGAGATGAAGCCCCCATGCCCTGCTCTCTGCTTTTTGCCTGCTTCCCCATACGCCATGTGAAGGAAGCCCCAATGCCCTGCAGTGTGCTCTGTCTGCCAGGCCTGGGGGCTTTGAGGACACCGACACACTAAGAAAGCCCCCATGCCCTGCTGTCCAGGCTCTGACTGCTGTGTCTGGGGGTGGATCAAAAACCCCTCCGGAGGCGGATCCAACTTCGCTGCTCCTGCCAACAGGCTGGACACTCCAGCAGCGGAGCTGTGTAGACTGGGTTCTGCCATCTTGTGGCTATGGGGGCCACCATTTTTGTTGCGGAGTGATGGTTAATTTGCATATTACTCTATTATTAGATAGGATGTAGAGTGGCCCACTCTATTGAGGAAAGGGGCCGGAAGTCACTAGGGTCAGTATCAAAAAGTCATAATCAAATTTCTTGTCAAATGTCATCACCAAATGTTTTAGATTTTAAAAAGAACTTTTTACTTGCTGGTTGATTAGAGCATTGCCACATGTCTCTCTCTATGTTGGAATAAAGTAGTATATTTTAAAAGGACACTACTACTACTTGGATTAACTGAGTCAGTTCAATGCATTTGAGTCTTTTGTTTTTTCTTTTTCATGTCTCATTAGAAGGCCATATGTGATGCTCCAAAGCCACATACAGTTTTGGGGCAAATGTAGGTGTATCCTGCTTCAGGCCCTGTTCTCTTTGCTTTTTCTTACAGTGTGAATCTCTTCTCTCCAATTTTGGAAAGCTATCCTCCTAGGTAACAGCTGAGAAAATGAGTTTAGGGAAGGCAGGAAATTGTTTAGTGTTCATAGTTCAAGAAGAAGGGGGAAGAGAGGAAGACCACCCACCTTTGCTCTCCAAACGAGGCTCCTCTAATTCCTCAAATGGGTGCTGGGACAGGAAGGCCTGAGCTGACTCTAGCACAGAGTAGATATAGGGGCCCCGAGACTTCACATCTTCCATAAATGCCTGTAAAGTTTAGCAACACAGTCAACAGGGAAGGAAAGTCTTTCAATCAATCACTTTACATTCCATTCTACAATTGACAACCTTTCTTCTCAGTGTAACTTGATCTTGTGGCATTGTCATGAACCTTTGGCCTACCCAGCCAAAAAGTCCTCCGTACAGGCAGAACAAAGAATAACTGATACTGGAACATCTATGTAGTATGAAATGTGTCTCTATGCCACAGGGTAGAGAGAATCATGGGGACTTGGGGCTGGGAATTTTGGTACTTCAGAAGACTGAGAAAGTCCCCTGTAAGGGGCTTAGATAAATCAAAACCAGAATGAGCCGTATTACATTGGTTTTAATTAACTTTTTATTAAAATATACATAGAGAAAAGTAAAAAAATCCAAAGTGCACATCTCAATGAATTTCCATTAAGTGATTCCATCTCTATAACTAGTACTGAGATCAAGAAACAGAACTACACTAGCATCCCAGAAGAGCCCCTCATGGCCCCTTCTGGTCACTATCTTATACTCCCCCCCGCCCCGTTGGGTAACCACTATTTTGTCTTGTAATACCGCCAATTAGTTTTTCCATTTTTGAACTTATATAAATGGAATCATGTAGTATATTCTCTTTTGTATCTTTTGTTTCAATCAACATACTGTCTTTAACATTCATTCATGTTGTGACACAAAATTATAGTTTATTTTCTTGCTGTGTTATATTCCATTTTGTATGTATTTTAATTGCAGTATAATTGACATACGATATTGTATAAGTTTAAGTTATACAACATATTTATTTGATACATTTATATTGCAATATGTTGCCATTGTAGCATTAGCTAACATCTCTGTCATGTCACATAATTATAATTTCTTTCAGTGCATCTGTATATAGTTTTAGAAATCTGTTGCTATTTTCTGATTATAAAGGTAATATATGTCACAGAAATCTTAGAAGTTTCAGAAAAGTATAAAAAAACTAAAAAGAAGTCCAATTTCATAATCTAGAGTTGTTAACCATTATGGATATTTTTATACATTTCCTTCTTATATTTTTATATGTGTGCATACATGTACAAACATCTATATATATTTTTATACAATTGAGATCCACCTGTATATGTTTTTGTATACTATGTGTTTTTCATTATATGTTATATTAGGTTTATTTTCCATGGCTCCATTAAAAATCATGGCATGATTTTAAGGGAGGCCAATATTTGATTGGAGATAGAGAGAGGAAAGATTTGAGTTTCTCTGTGGAGTGCTATCCATAGGTCTTTAAGACCACATGCAGTTTCCTGTTACTTTAAGTATGTAAGCAGAGACCAAGTGTCCTTCTGTCAGGGTATTTTAGAAGCAATCCCTTCACGACTGAGAGGCACATACCACGGCCTCCATAATTTGAACCTACCGCATGTGTCTCCTTTTCCTGTTGCACCAGGGCCACATCCCCTTGTAGGGGCAGCTGAGCTGACAATTCCTCATCCTTTTGGCTGAGCCAGTCAATAATCTCTTGGAGAGGGAGCTGAAGCTTTCCACTGTGGTCTGAGAAGGCCTCTAGGCGAGCACTACACACAATGGGTAAGACCAATGATTTTCAGTCTTGTTTTTAAGTGGCAAAACATTTTTCCCCAAACACTTATGTGAAACATTAATATATATAAACAGATTAAAGGGGTGTTACTCAGTTGAAGTAGGAGGAGGTCCAGAGCCTTCCCTCTTACCCACCCACAGAGGCAGCTCCACATGGAGCTCACTGCTAAAACCAGTGGGTAGGAACATGTATGGCAGTGATGGCGAACCTATGACACGCATGTCAGCACTGACACGCTTAGCCATTTCTGATGACACACGGCCGCATGCCGAGGATGAAACATTTGCTGCTCCTGAGGATGAAACATTTGCGACTAGAGTCTTGGAGTTAAGCTCAAAAGGTTGCCCATCACTGATGTATGGGGAGGTATCCCAAACTTAAGTGTTTTAACTTGTCACTTTGTGGACATCAGTTAAATCAGTCGCATGCCTAGCATCAGGCTAGGAAAGGCAGAAAATTGAGCAAGGGCATTAGAGGTGACAGCTGTCTTCTTGCCCTCTTGCCCTAGAGCAGTGGTCGACAGACCGAGGCTCGCGAGCCACATGTGGCTCTTTGGCCCCTTGAGTGTTCTAATGCCACTTCTTCAAAATAGACTCGCCCAGGCCGAAAAACCGACTTCTGCGCATGGGCCACGAAGTTTCAATCACACTGTATGTGCGCGCCCACACATGGTATTTTGTGGAAGAGCCACACTCAAGGGGCCAAAGAGCCGCATGTGGCTCGCGAGCCGCTGTTTGCTGACCACTGCCCTAGAGGAACTCAACTCATGCCAACTGCTCATCCACAGAGGCTTCTCAGAGCCTGCCCTCTGAGCAGGGGAGGATGCAATAAGTGGGAAGGGCAAGTCAGGGGGTTGAGTGTAGACACTCACATGTGCAAGGATGCATACAAATAAAAGAGGTCCAAGAGTCCCAAAAAAATGATAGCAACATAGGCTAGAGGTTTAACATATGGCATATTAAAAATGTGTACTGTATAATCATCTCTGTCAGCCTTCCCCCACAAATGAACAATGAGCTGAGGTCCAGGTGGTAGGAAGCTGGAGGCCAGCCTAGGCTGTGTGCAGTCATTGAGTCCATTCCCCTTAGCTGGCAACAATAGTGATGCATTGCCTCCCTATTACCTGAGCCAAGTCCTTTCCCTACATTTTTGTTTCCACTAATTCTCAGAGCAACTTTATTAGTTAGGCAGTACTATTGCCCAGAGAGGTTAAGTAATTTACCCAAGATCACATAGTTAAGTCACTGATAGAGTTTTAATTTGAATTTAGTTTTATCTGACTTCAAAGCCTGCATTTTTTCAATTTCTCCACACTGCCTCATCCCCACTAAAGCTTACCAGAAACTACAGGTTTGGACTTTGATGATATAGTGTGGAGAAGAAAAGTATAGGGTGGGGGATACACTAGGGGTAGGGAAAAAGGAACAACTGATATAGAAATTGCCTTCCAGCTCTTACTGAATTGTCCTTAGTTTGCAGAGCACTAGGTGGGTTAATAACGAATGGATGGGAATAGAGCAGGGGTGGGGAACATCCGGCCCGAGGGCCATATAAGGCCCTCAAAATAATTTGGTCTGGTCCTGCCAAGGCATTAGGGGTGAATTAATTAAATGTTTGACCAAATATAGCAGGCTAATTTTTTAAGTTGATAATTTTGTATGGCACACAAATAAATATTCAAATAGCCCTTGGCAGAAAAAAGGTTCCCTACCCCTGGAAAAGAGGGATGAAAGAATGGGAGAGAGAGGAGATGAGATCTACCAAAATGGAGAACAGTTATGAGAAGAGGAGGAGGAGGGAATAATCATATCTTTCATTTATATATCAGTGCTTTTAAGTTTAGCAAGCATTTTCATATCTTATTTGAATTCTCATGACAACACTGTGAGGTAGGTAGGACAGGTATTATTCCTCCACCCATTTTTTTCCTTAAAAATAATCCAAATAAATGGAAGCTAAAATTCAGATAACTCAAACCACTTAGCCAAGTGACACAGCTACTTAAACCTGAGGCTCAAATCCAAATCTCCTGATTTCTGACCCAGGTTTTTCCTCTAGTGCCAGAGAAGGAAAGGGTAGAGAAGGGGACAGTTAGGCTAATGAAAGGGCAAGACACAGGCTGAGAGGAGAATGACAGGCTGCAGCAGTAAAAGGAGCCCAACACTGTCCAAGCCAGGTTCCTATGGCCCCTGTTTGTAGGGGACAGGCCTTACCGGAGGTTGTGAGACTTCTTCTTGATTTCATTCCAACACAGATTCATGGCTGATGGTTCCAGGGGTCCAGAGGTACCAACAGACCCATTGAACAGCTTTGTGCTTAGGCAGAAAACCCCAGCACCATCCTGAGGAGGTACAGGGGAGATGGCAGCAGCTCTAACCTGGGCAGAAACACAGACATCCTATGATCCCTGGAGTGTGCCTCACCCTGGTCTATAGGAAGACAAGGGTGGGACAGGTGTGAACAAGGAAAGATAATGGCTTGTTCCAGGGTATGTTTGGGGGTGAGATAAAGGAAGACTCGGTGGCTCTGTTCATTGCAAGGTCCACTTTTGTTATAGATCTGTCACATGTGACTGCTGACTATTACAGTATTACTCTTATTATTGTAAATTCTGCCAGGACTACTGCCCAAGTGTGATCCTGGAAGTCCTTGCATTAGGTAAGAGCTGCTCAGAATTTCCCTAAATGCTGGCAACCACAGAAATAAAGATTAACTGTAAGCTCCTATTTCAGGGTCCCATCGTTTACCCAACCTCTGGAAAAGAAAGCTCAGGGGCTGCCCCTCTCCGTCTTCCCCACTTGCATTTCCCACCATAGTCAGGAAATCTGGATGGAAATCATCCTAAACAGCATTGTTTACCTCCCATGGAATTATAAAGGGCTAAAGAAGCATTTTGGATCCTGACCTCCAAACGACTCTGACCAGAGTGGGCAGCTAAGAGGACCAGCCATGGAGCCTGCCAAAATCTTGGGCACCCAAGCCCACAGCCCATCACTTGCTTGCCCTTTGGGGTAATGTGGGGTTTGGATGAATGGGGTTATGCCAAATAGCCCTAAGAAGTTAGCTGCCTCCAGCACAATGTCAAGACTGCTCAACCAGGGGAGTAATGGGGATGGAGGAGTGTGGAGGAGGAAATCTCAGCTTAGCCTCTTCACCCAAGCCCCGGGAAACGCACAGTCTGCCTGTCCACCTGCTTGCCTTCTCTGGAAAGAACACAGTCCTGCTTGTGGCTGAGATTGTCTAGTTTCCTTCCCCCTAAGACTTCTTCCCCACACAAGACTCTTCAGGCAAATTAAAAAAACAATCATACCATTAAAACCACAGCTTGCAGCCACATACTAACAGGGAACTGAAGGAGCAGCCAGGTTCTGGGGCAAAACTCTTAACTCAGTCACCCTGCATCCCAAAGAGCTGACACTACCTGTGCTGCAGGGACTCCGTTGCAGGATGAAGCAGCTCCATGATTATCCCTCAGCACGAATCCAGACCCAATGCCTGGTGAGCCACAGGCAGTCTTGACAGACTCTGAGCAGGCTCCCGCAGAGAGGGCAGGCAGAGCTTCGCCAGGCCAGAGGTGGGAGCTGTCACCCTGTTTGTTTACTGACACCCCAGGAATCTTGAGGGGGTGGCTATGTAAGGGCTCAGCCGGTGAATCAGAGCTTTGTCTCTAGGGAATTCCGGCTCACTCCCAACTGGGCCCGCCACACCGGGGCCAGGAGGGCCCTCCCAAGCTGGCAAGGATGGCAGGAGTGGGACTGGGCATTCCATGGTGCTGAGGAGGGGCATGCAGAGAGTAGTGCCTGTTGACTTATTTTCCTTTGCTGTGGAAGGATTCACTCTGCTTCCAGGCCCATCTCTCTCCTGAGGTGGAGGAAAGGATCAGACCACTTTGGTGACAAACCTCTCTGATAAGCAATTTCCCAAAGGCCTGCCAGGAGGATAGGCTTGGAAATAAGCCTTCTCTTTGATAAAGTAAGTGTCCATAGAGGCAGTGAGGAATATGTGTGTCACAACTGGGGACAGAACCGTGGGGTAGCAGGATCAGGTTGTTGGGCAGCAGAAGATTCATCCGAGCCCACTGTGAAAACACGGTGGTGCTCTGCCCTGTTTTTGGAAGGCAGAGATAGGTGGGAGAAAAGTCATACCCCCCCAGACATCCCACCACACTCTAAGGCCAGAGGGAAATGGTCTATGGACAGCCTTGAACCTCTGCAGGGGAAGGAAAGGGCAAAATGACAGTGAGCAGCTCTATGTAAGGATCCAGTTCTAGAGAGTCTCTTGTGCCCTGCCAGTGCTGCCCTGGGCCACTGGCCTGACAAGCAGGGTCCCTTCTGTATGTGGACACCCTCCTTTTCCAGCAGACTTGCCTGGGGAAAGGTTAACATTCCCAAGCTGGACTCCCACCCCTCAGCACTAAGGGAAACACTTAATTTTTACCAAAAAGGGTTCTGTTCCCATCCTTATTTATCTCCCACAGAGTCTTCTGGGCGTTCCACAGTCCTACATTGTTTCCATGCTGAGGCCCACCTACAGGAATACTTGGAGCAGCTGCCTGGCCCTTTCTGAGAGTCTGGGATGGAGCCATTAGGGGTGGATGTGGGATTGCAATGGATGGTAGGCTAAGCATGGAGAGTGGCTCTCGCTCCAGGTCATAGCTTTGCTTATGCTGGGATAATTGGGCTCAATCCAGTTTTGCAGATTCTCCTGGACTGGGAATGCCCCAGAGTTAGAAATGGTCCCTTGTGACCCAGCCACAACCAACTTCTCCTGGTACTATAGGAAGTGCCTACAATGAGCTGGCTCCACCCATGTTAGCCTTTCATTCCCTCTAGCCTTCTTCTTAGTTTCCTAACCCCCTACTTGGCTCCCTTACTATGTTCCTTCACCCTGTCCTCCCCTCCTAGTTCCCCCTTATACTGACAAGTCTACCTAGCAGAGACAGGCAAACAATAGGTAAATAATGAACAATAATTGTTTTCTTTCCCTATCAATGGCCTTCTACAACTGGCCAAGGTATTTGCTTCTCACCCCCACTCTCCACAGGGCTCTTTCCTCATCTCTTGAAACTTTAAGACAAAGTCAGGGCCATCATGAAGGAAGAGAAGTGACTGGACAGTGGTAGAGGAGAAGAGGTGGTCTCACCATTCTGAATCATAAAATGAAGCCCTCAGGTCCCTGTGCCTAGGGTGTGAAGCTTGAAGGGGGCAGACAATGAACAGGGAAAATCTTTTGAAAGGGCCCAGGCTTCTCAATCCTTTGATACTATGAAAGTTCCACTCTGGGGAAGAGTAGGTGCACTGAGGGACTCTAAGTTGACACTGACTTCGAGAACATGTTAGATGTAGCACTTTCTCTCTAGCTAGATGTGGAGACAATAGCTCAGGAGAACTTTGAACTTATGCCTCTCTGGACTTTGACTCTCCCTCACTATTCCCCCCCAAAATGGGCTCCCCAACACTCACATTCTCCATTTCTACCACCTTCCTTCCTTCCTTCTCCCTGTATATTCATCTGCTGTCTGTACCCCCAGCAATGTTTTGGCATAACAGCCCACCTGTGAGAAACTAGGAGACATAGTATTTTCTTATACCCCCTTGGCCTCTGGACCCCAAAGCACTGTAGGGCAAGACAAAATATGCTTATGCTTCTCCCTTGTCAATTCAATTTTCCCATGGCCTCCCTGGCTGCCCTTTTCAGGATTACTGCCTCTCACACATTGTGTGCCTACGTACCAACATACACAAGCAGGCACACACAGTACCACAACTACACTCCTAGGGGAAGAGAGAGGAGAGGCATGTATCAGGCACAGGGGATATTTAGTGGGGCTGAGCCAGGAGCTTCAAGTAAGGCTAGGTACTTGAGAGGAACAAATGGAAAGAGGTGCAGAATATGAGGTATGCCACAGAGAAGCCAAGGCAAAGGAAGGTCCTGCCTTGTCCTAGGCTGTGCCCTGTAGGAATATGGTCTTCTGGAACACTCCTTGGTAATTAACATGGAACCAGCCCCCTCAGCCATTGTGGGCTTTGGCTTGCCCAGCCCAATACATTTCCATGCCCCATGTTCCCCCTCCCCCCATAAAATGCCTCATGAATGACAAGGGATAGGCCAGAAGGAGACCATGTGCTATCCAAGGGCTTTCATGTATATGAAGAGTGCCCCTGAGCTTCAGGAAGCATGAACACCCACAAGAACACATACAGATACTGTGTTCACTTTTTCTCCACAGTCTTCCTTTTGCTACTGGCTTCTTACCTGAAGCTGGGGGCAGGTGCTTCGGAGGCTGCTGCTATGATGGAAATGGTCAGTGGCTGGCCACTCATGACATCGTGGGAAGGTGTAAGGGCATCCCTGCATGACCATAGGTTGCATCAGAACCAAGGCTCAAGTGGGGGAAGGGCGGGGTGAGGATGGGCAGTGCACCAACCGTTGAGCATAAGCACCTGGAAGAATAACAAGGGAAGATTTAGTCAAGACTTAGAAAAGCCCTATCAATCCATCAATCCAGCACTTACCCAGAAGTGCTCCCATCAGTTGTGTTAATGAGTTTTCAAAGCTTACTGACCTACCCAATAGTTTTTCCCAGGTAACCATGTACCATAAAAGACTTTGTCTAATTATTGATCAAGGAAGTATTTATTGTTTATCCATTATGCTTTGTGCTAGAAACACAAAGATGATTTGCTGTCTGACATCTCACAGCCTAGGGATGGGGGTAGGGTAGGGGGCAACCATGTAAGCTGATAATTATAATAAACTGCTTATGTGGCAAATGCTATAATTAAAGTTTAACCAGAAGACTAGGAGAGAACACAGTGGAAAACAATTAATTCTATCTAAGAACATGCAAAGATTTCAGAGAGAAAAGCTCAGAGTGAGCAGAAGGAAGGAGATAATAAAGATCAGAGCACAAATAAATGACATAGATACAAAAAAAGTACAAAAGATCAATGAAACCAAGAGCTGGTTCTTTGAAAGGGTAAACAAGATTGATGAACCAAGAGCCAGGCTCACCAAGAAACAAAGACAGAGGATCCAAATAAACAAAATCAGAAATGAAAGGGGCAAAATAACAACAGACCCCGCTGAAATACAAAGGATTGTTAAAAAATACTATGAACAACTCTATTCTAACAAACTAGACAACCTAGAGGAAATGGACACATTCCTAGAAAAATACAACCTTCCAAAACTCAATCAGGAAGATTCTAAAATTTTCAATAGGCCGATAACTATGGAAGAAATTGAAGCAGTCATCAAAAAGCTTCCAGCAAACAAAAGCCCGGGGCCAGACAGCTTCACAGGGGAGTTTTACCAAACATTCAAGGAAGAACTGAAACCTGTCCTCAGCAGACTATTCCAAAAAAATTCAAGAGGAAGGAACACTTCCAAGCTCACTCTATGAAGCCAGCATCACTCTAATACCAAAACCAAATAAAGACAACACAATGAAAGAGAATTACAGGCCAATATCCCTCATGAACATAGATGACAAAATCCTCAACAAAATTCTAGCAAATCAGATCCAGCAGTACATCAGAAAGTTCATACACCATGACCAAGTAGGATTTATCCTGGGGATGCAAGGATGGTACAATATCCACAAATCAATAAACGTGATACATCACATAAAGAAATTGAGAGATAAATATCACATAGTCATCAATTGATGCAGAAAAAGCATTTGACAAAATCCAACAACCTTTCTTGATAAAAACTCTCAGCAAGGTGGGAATAGAAGGATCATATCTCAACATAATAGAAGCCATATAGGACAAATCCACAGCCCACATCATACTCAATGGGCAAAAACTAAAACTATTTCCCTTAAGAACAGGAACAAGACAGGGATGCCCACTTTCACCACTCCTGTTTGACATAGTACTAGAAATACTAGCCTTTGCGATCAAACAAGAAGAAGAAATAAAAGGAAAGAAGAAGTAAAACTGTCCTTATTCACAGATGACATGATACTGTACATAGAAAACCCTAAAGATGCCATCAAAAAATTATTAGACTTAATAAATGAATTCGGCAATGTAGCAGGATACAAAATTAATGCCAACAAATCTATGACATTTCTATACAGCAATAATGAACTTACAGAAAGAGAGACTAAAAAAGCAATCCCATTTACATCACACCAAAAAAATTAAGATACCTAGGAATAAACTTAACTAAGGAGGTAAAAGACCTATACACAGAAAACTACAAGACACTGAAAAAAGACATAGAGGAAGACATAAACAGATGGAAGAACATACCGTGTTCATGGATTGGTAGAATCAACATCATAAAAATGTCCATACTACCCAAAGCAATCTATAGATTCAATGCACTCCCCATTAAAATACCAATGGCATATTTCACAGACCTAGAAAGAACTCTCCAAAAATTCATCTGGAATAAAAAAAGACCCCGAATAGCCACAGCAATCCTGAGAAAGAACAAAGTAGGTGGGATCTCAATACCAGATTTCAAGCTGTATTACAAAGCCACTGTTCTCAAAACAGCCAGGTACTGGCACAAGAACAGACATATACATCAATGGAATAGAATAGAGAACCCATAAATTGACCCAAACCACTATGCTCAATTAATATTTGACAAAGGAGGCATGAACATACAATGGAGTCAAGACAATCTCTTCAATAAATGGTGTTGGGAAAATTGGACAGATACATGCAAAAAAATGAAACTAGACCACCAACTTACACCATACACAAAAATAAACTCAAAATGGATCAAGGACTTAAACATAAGACGGCAAACCATAAAAATACTAGAGGAATCCACAGACAGCAAAATCTCAGACATATGCCAAAGCAATTTCTTCACTGATACTGCTCCCCGGGCAATGGAAACCAAAGAGAAAATAAACAAATGGACTACATCAAAATAAAAAGCTTTTGCACAGCAAAAGAAACCATCAACAAAACAACAAGAAAGCCCACTGCATGGGACAACATATTTGCCAATGTTATCTCAAATAAGGGTTTAATCTCCAACATTTACAGGGAACTTATACAACTTAACAAAAGGAAGATAAATGATCCCATAAAAGAATGGGCAACGGACCTAAATAGAATCTTTTTGAAAGAAGACAGAAGGAAAGCCAAGAGACATATGAAAACATACTCAAAGTCACTAATCATCTGAGAGATGTAAATCAAAACGACAATGAGATACCATCTAATACCTGTCAGCATGGCTATCATCAACAAATCAACAAAGGACAAGTGCTTGGCGAGGATGCTGAGAAAAAGGAACCCTCATGCACTGCTGGTGGGAATGCAGACTGGTGCAGCCACTGTGGAGAACAGTATGGAGTTTCCTCAAAAAACTAAAAATGGAACTCCCATTTGACCCAGTGATCCCACCTCTAGGACTATATCCCAAGAAGCTAGAAACACCAATCAGAAAGGATATATGCACCCCTATGTTCATAGCAGCACAATTTACCATAGCTAAGATTTGGAAACAGCTTAAGTGCCCATCAGCAGATGAGTGGATTTTAAAAAAACCTGTGGTACATCTACACAATGGAATACTGCTCTGCAGTAAAAAAGAAGGAATTCTTATCATTTGCAACAGCATGGATGTGCCTGGAGAGCATTAAGCTAAGTGAAATAATCCAGGCAGAGAAAGATAAATATCACATGATCTCACTCATTTATGGAATATAATGAACAACATAAACTGAGGAACAAAAAGAGATCCAGAGACAGAGAAGCATCGATTAGACCATCAAATCTCAGAGGGAAGGTAGGGGAGAGTGGGGGTAAGAGGAAGAGATCAACCAAAGGACTTGTATGCATGCATATAAGCCTAACCAATGAACACAGACAACAGGGGGGTGATGGCATGAGTGGAGGGGGGTTGGGGAAGTAATGGGGGGATAAGGACACATATGTAATACCTTAATCAATAAAGAAATTTTAAAAAAAGATTTCTGAGAGACTGTGTTTGAGGGTAATCTTTCCTTAAAATATATTTGTAGCCCTAGCCGGGGTGGCCCAGTGGACAGACCGTCAGCCTGCAGACTGAAGGGTCCCAGGTTCAATTCCAGTCAAGGGCATATACCTCGGTTGCAGGCTCCTCCCTAGCCTGGACCCTGGTCGGGGCAAGTGCAGGAGGCAACCAATCAATGTACTTCTCTCTGTCTTTCCCTCTCTCTTCCACTCTCTCTAAAAAAATCAATGGAAAAATATCTTCAGATGAGGATTAAATAAATAAATAAATAAATAAATAATATTTTTATTGATTTTATTGGGGTGACATTGGTTAATCAAATTATACAGGTTTCAGGGGTACAGTTCTATAATATATCACCTGTATATTGTATTGTGTGTTCACCACTCCAAATTGTTTTCTTCCATCAGCATTTATCTCCCTTTCCCCTCTTCTACCTCTCCCCACCCCACCTTCTCTCTGGTAATTACCATACTGTTATCTGTGTCTATGAGTTTTCTTTTCTTAATCCCTTCACCTTGTTCACACAGCTCCCAACACCCTCCCCTCTAACAGCTGTCATTCTTCCTTCTTTGAGCCTGTTTCTATTTTGTTTGTTTGTTTACTTGCTTCAGTAGATTCCCCAAATAAGTGAAATCATATGGTGCTTGCCTGGCTTATTTCACTTAGCATAATACTCTCCAGGTCCATCCATGAGTGAGTCTTGAAGGATGAGTAGATGTTTGCCTTTTCAGAGAAGGGAAGAAAGGGAGAAGGGCAGGCTCACCAGAGGGATCCATGCAAAAAACCTTAGCATGTTCAAAGTATAATTATAAAGTTCAGTATGGCTAGAGTTAGGAGGTACAGAGATGAAAAAGACATGGTGCCTGCCCCATGAGGAGTTCACATACAGAAAGAACAGATGTGGGGAACATCAGGCTATAAAGTGTTGCTTGCATTAATAATAGAAGTATTAAAAAACATTCTGACCAAAATAATAATAATAATAGAAGTATTGATGGGATGGAATGAAGGGATAGATGAGGTGAGTTCTACCTGGTCAGGTCAGGATCAGTTTCTCCTAGAGGAAATATACTTGAGGTGAGTCACAAAATAGAAGTTGGACTGTCAGTAGACAGAGAAGATAAAACAAAAAGAACATCCTAAACAGCATGAAAATAAAATGTATGATGTGATCAGAATACAAGGCAGGTGCCTTATGGGAAGTAGCAGATGAGGTTGGAAAATGAGGCTGTGGCCAGATTGGGCCGTGCCTTGAATGACAAGCAGAGGCTTCTAGGCTTTGTCTTGTAGACAACAGGGAGGCACTGAAGACTTCGAGCCAGGGAATGACATGACCAGATTTGCATTTTAGAAAGAGCCTCTGGCTGCCTTGTGAAGTGATTCTCCCAGGGAAAGAACTCATTGAGAAGCTGTTACAATAGGCAGGCAGTTGTGGTGAGGATGAAACAGAGAGCATGGCTTTGAGATATACTGAAGAGGTTAAATACATTGGGCTCTGTGATCAACTGGATGTAAAGTGAAGGGTGAGGGAAGTGAAGGAAACAAAGGTTTCTAATTTGGGAGCTGGGTGGATAATGTTGCCAATAGTAAGAGAGAGAAGGAGTAAATTTGGTGTGGTAGGGGGTGAGAGCAGTGTTCCATAATAAGCTATGCTTGAGACACAGTCAGCTTTATATGTTAGTCATTAAGCTTAGAAAAGGAAGATATGAGTGAAAAAATTGGATGTTTAATTTTTTGTTTTTTTCATTGACAGCTTAGTGACTATACACCAATGCTTCCAAATGATAAAAGTGCTGGGCAAAGACATGCAAACCCTGATCCAAAGGGCAGGAAGTAAGCATCTTTAATTCCTGATGCTGATGATTTAATAACCATCATTTTTAGTCTTTATTTCAGTGGTACCCAACACTTTAGGTATAAGAAAGTGTCCCTTCTTAAGATTAAAAAAAAATCGCACTTCACCCACTCATACCTATAATAGTAGCTGTATTTTTAGTACATACAGAGTGAGAAAAACACTTACCTATTTTTTAAATGATAGAATTATTATTATTCCTCACCCAAGGATATTTTCCAATTGAATTTTTAGAGAGAGGGGAAGGGAGGGAGAGGAGGGGGAGAGAGAGAGAGAAACATTGGCACGAGAGAGACACATCAATTGGTTGCCTCCTGCACATGCCACAAGAGGGACCAGGGACAAACCTGCAACCAAGATACGTGCTCTTGGCCAGGAATCAAACCTGAGACCCTTCAGTCTGTGGGCTGATGCTCTAACCACTGAACACCAGCCAGGGCAACACTTATTCATTTAAAGATCTATAGACTCCTTGCATTAACCTTTTGCACTCGGATTTCGAGTGTGACTCGACACGGTTAGCATCAGTAGCAGCTCGAGAAAAAAGCAAGCGAGTGCAAAGGGTTAAATACTCTTCCCTCCACTCAGGGGTCTATGGTCCAAACATTGGGAATTACTACAGATCATGAAGGTGCAAAAATTTATGAACACTTTTAGTCAAATTCCCTAGATATTACACATCTACATAGCTCCTCATCCCCAAAGAGATTCCCCAAAGAATAGTTTAAAAGGTGGCTCCCCTCTAATCCAACACCAACATAAAAGAATTAGTACCTCAGGTAAAATTGAAGTATTGCTAAGAATGTGTTATAAGAATGAAACTACAAAAGGCTTGTTTTCAGACCTCTTTTTATATTAACATTTTCATTTTTGCCAATTACACAAGTAGTGCATGTTTTTCATAGAAAAACTGGAAAACACAAAAATTATAAGGATGCAAATAAAACTAATCTATAATAAATACTACCATCCAGAAATAACCATTACTAGCAGGCATGAAGCCTTACATAGTTTTACTATGAAAAATACATACACACACTTTAAAAATAAAATTGTCATCATAGGAAACATATATATATATATATATATATATATATATATACACATACATACACACACACACACACACACACACACACACACACACACACACTAGAGGCCCAGTGCACGAAATTCGTGCACGGGGGGGGGGGTGTGTCCCTCAGCCCAGCCTGCACTCTCTCCAATCTGGGACCCCTTGAGGGATGTCTGACAGCCCATTTAGGCCCTATCCTACCGGGGTCGGACCTAAACGGGCAGTTGGACATCCCTCTCACAATCCAGGACTGCTGGCTCCCAACTGCTCGCCTGCCTGCCTTCCTGATTGCCCCTAACCGCTTCTGCCTGCCAGCCTGATCACCCCTAACAACTCCCTTGCCAGCCTGATTGATGCCTAACTGCTCCCCTGCCAGCCTGTTTGCCCCTAACTGCCCTCCCCTGCAGGCCTGGTCACCCCTAACTGCTCTCCCCTGCAGGCTTGGGTCTCCCCCAATTGCCCTTCCCTGCAGGCCCGGTCCCCCCCAACTGCCCTCCCCTGCAGGCGTGATCGCCCCCAACTGCCCTCCCCTGCAGGCCTAGTCCTCCCCAACTGCTCTCCCCTGCAGGCCTGGGTCTCCCCCAACTGCCCTTCCCTGCAGGCCCGGTCCCCCCCCAACTGCCCTCCCCTGCAGGCGTGATCGCCCCCAACTGCCCTCCCCTGCAGGCCTAGTCTTCCCCAACTGCTCTCCCCTGCAGGCCTGGGTCTCCCCCAACTGCCCTTCCCTGCAGGCCCGGTCACCCCCAGTTGCCTTTCCCTTGCAGGCGTGATCGCCCCCAACTGCCCTCCCTTGCAGGCCTGGTCCCTCCCAACTGCCCTCCCCTGCTGACCCTCTAGTGGCGGCCGTCTTGTGTCCACATGTGGGCAGCCATCTTTGACCACATGGGGGCAGCCATCTTGTGTGTTGGAGTGATGGTCAATTTGCATATTACTCTTTTATTAGATAGAATATATCTAATAAATGGGGAGATATGGACACATGTAATACCTTAATCAATAAAAAATGGAAAAAAATAAATTTTGTATTATGCCTTTTTTCATTTGCCATTTATATCACAATCACTTTAGAATATCACTAACTATTCCTCTAAAACATGATTTTCTAATGACAGCAAACATGATAGAGTGGTATTGCTGAGGCCATGGGCTTTGGCATCAGACAAACTTAGAGTCAAATTCATACTATTCAACCAAATAGCAGTGTGGTGTGGGACAAATTCATCTCTCTGAACTTCAGTGTCATCTGCAAATTTGGGATGACAACAATACTTCCCTCATAGAATTGTACTAATGATTAAAATTGTTCTAATGACTCAAAAAGATAGATACAGAAGCAGTAAAGCATCAAACAGACTGTCAAATTACAGCGGGAAAGTTGCGGGGGTTGGGGGGTGGCAAAGATAAGAGATCAACCGAAGGACTTGTATGCATGCATATAAGCATAACCAATGGATGCAAGACACTGGGAGGTGAGGGCATGTATGGGAGTGGGGTGGGGGACAATGGGGAGATATGGACACATGTAATACCTTAATCAATAAAAAATTTTGAAAAAAAATTGTTCTAATGACTAAAACTTAGCATAGTGTCTGGAAATAGTTCACTGTTCAATAAATGTCAGCTGTAATCATTATTGTATACTATTTCATTGAATGGATATATCATTACAGTTAGACATAAGATACACTATAATGAACAGCCATGTGAATATTTGTAATTCTTTCCTTGGGATAATTTCCTAGAAGGGAGAATTCCTGGATCAAAGGGTATGAACCAATTTCAGCTGTGATGCATATTTCTAAATTGCTCTAGAAAAAAAGATCACTTTATACCACCACAGGCAATGTATGAGAGTGCCAGTTTCCCAGCACACTTGCCAACAGTGAAATACTGTAATCTTATTTTTAAAATATCTTTGCCAAATTTGTAAGTGATGATGGCATCTTGAGGATTGCTTTGTATTTCCTAATTTTTTTAGAGATGTTTAACTCTACCCCTACATTTTTTGTGGCCAGGTATATTTCTTATGTCACAAACTATCTCTTTTTCTCTTTTGAGATTCACTTACAGATTAACTTCCTGATGTATAATTGTTCACAAACAAAAATAAACCAAACCCAGGAGTTAGAGAACTTGGAGCTTCCAATCCCAATGCAGGCAGCAATATATTTCTTCTGGTTCTTGCATGACTAGCCTCGGGTGTTTTCAGACTTTGCCACTGACTGTGACTTCAAGTCATTTCACCTCTCCAGACCTTGGTTTGTTAATTTATAAAATGTTAATGTTTTAGAGTTGTCACACATTAAAACCTTAGCATTCTTTGTATTTGTATAGCATGCTTTGTATCCTGCTGTACTGTCTTTCTTGATCCTCAGTGCAACCTGGTAAGGTTGGCCCAACCAGAATTATGATCCCACCTGACAGATGAAGATGCTGAGACATAAGTGAACCTGAGCCTCCTGACTCCTAGCCAGTACTCTTTGTTCTACACAAAGAATATTCTTTCTAACCTTCTATCTCCATCCTGTCCCTAATTACCATCTGTACATACTGATTCTCTTCCTATTCCTCCGTCCAATTTTCAGAGGCTATGAGGAAATAGAGATGAATCCAACTTGGTCCCCAACTGGTCAAGTTTAGGAAATAAGACATATAAACAAAAAAGAAGTATAAATTAAGAGAGAAAATGATTTGCACCTTAAGTGGGACAAGAAAGCATGCAATGAGAGAACACAGAGGAAGAAGTGTTCACCTTAAGTTGAAGGGACTTAGGGTGTATTTATGGAAGAGGTGCTTTTGATGTAAGGTGAGAAAGAATATGTGGATGCACAGAGTACTGTGGAGGATGCTTTTGGGGTGGAACTAACTCTTCTGTGCTCTCTTCTAAGGGTCCTGATGGATATCAAGCTGTGGCTTTTTTCCACTAGGAATACTCTTCCTGGTTCTCAAAGTTACACAGAGGAGGCCCTTACAGGAGGTTTGTGGGGAGACATGGTTCCTCTTGGGCAGAGATAAAAGCTTTAAAAACACATGGGAAATATCAGTATTTCAGCATGAAAGCAAGATTGTTGGCTCATTGAGGACAAAGTCCATGTCTGATATTTATTTCTATCCCACATATTTTTAGCATAGTGCAGGGCACATAGCAGGCACTCAGTGAATGTTTCCTGGGTTGATTTATTGAATTGAAATCCAATTAGGTAAATGTATAGACTTTAACGTTATAGGTACAAATGCTAGGAATCACAAAGAGAAAGGTTTGGGATATACATATTTCCTTGCATTTCTGTGAAATGATGTATGCAGAATGTTAGCATTTGAAGCAAGACTTGAAATGGTAAAAACAAAAACAACCTGCAAACAACCAAAATGTTCATTAATAGAGGACTAATTAAATAAATGTGTGTCCATACAATGGAATTCTATATACCTATTAAAAACAGAATTAGAGGAGGAAGATGGCCGACTGCAAGATAGTGTGTGAGTGAGTGAACGAAAAGAGAGTGTGTGGTCGCATAGGGAGTGTATATTTGTGAGTGAGGGACAGCTATAGTCCAAGGGACTGTTGGGGATTGCCAGAACGCGTTCCCCTGACTGGGCATCCTCCACTGCTGCTGAAATCTCTCCTGGAGCAACTGGCTCTGATGCAGAGACCATGCCATCTTGAAGGGGAGAATGGCTGTGATTGGAAGCCTATACATCCAGTACTCTACAACCACAACACCCAAGGACCAGCTGCGAACCCAGGAACACCGGATCTCAAGCAGCGCAAATACACGGACTCGGATGAGCTCTACACCTTCTCATGGAAAGGTCAGATTTTGCCTATGGAAAGATGAGGTCTGCGATCCAGGCTGGAGAAACGCACACAACAGGAGCTAGAGGTTCCAGGGAAGTCGGCGCCCCACAAAATCCTCGGCTGTTGGGGCTAGCATGATCCACGAATGTGGAAGGGTATCCACAGGGCTGCTAGCAGAAGGGAACTCTAAAAAGCAACCCATAGCTGGACTGGGCACAAAACGCAGCCTGAAATTTTAACAGTGTGCTGGCTGCTTAGTGCTAGAGATATTCACAGAATTGTGCGCAGTGCCAGAGGGTAAAAGTCATGAGTTCTCACACTTACTCTGGCTCTTTTTGTCTCTTTAAATCCTTCCTTTTGATTACTAAGCCCAGTACATAGGATCACCCAATTGGGGACACTCTCAGAGACTGCAGGGGAAAGTTGTTTTTGTGGAATCTGGGGATCAGAGTGGGGAGTAACGATTAGAGAGTGAGCTCTGGGGCAGTCCATTCTCCCAAACCAGTATTAAATGCAACAGGGGGAAAAAAATATAAATACTGGATAGAGAGGACTAATAGCCCCAGAGGTCAATCCAGAAACACTGCCACCCAGGGTTGAATCACAAACTGACTCTTGTGTAAACACAAATAAAGGAGTCTAAGAAACAAAAAATACAGCCTGCTGGAAAATCAGGACTGTGGCTTACAACACTGAGGAGCAGTGGAAAGCAGGGAACTTCAATACTGTCCTGACTACCAGACAGGAAACAGGCGTGCCAAACAGAACAGAAGAAGTGAATGACCTTCACTACTGCACATTTTTATTTTTTCATCTTTTACTTAAGAAACTAAATTATTTTCTTTTTTCCTCACTTGATTTTACCTTTATAATTATTATCAGTACTAATACTACTACTATTTTACCTTTTTTAAAAAAATGTCATTTTATTTTTCTCTTTATTTTATTTTGGGATTAGTGTTCTACAATTTATTTTCATTTTTCCTTTAGCATCATTTTACTCTATCTCAACTTTACCTTTATGGAAACACTCTCTTCCTCAATTTTCTCCTTTTGTTGCCCTGTCTCTCTTACCTTATTCTTGCTTTAGATTTTCCCCATTGTTTCTTTTTAGCCTCTGTTAAAATTCACCATATTCATGTATCTAATTTCTGATACCCTGCTCTAAGTTCATATACACCTCTCTCTTCTCTTTCTTCACTATCCAAATTTTTTTTTCTCTCTAACCTTTTTGTTGTTGTTGTTGTTATTGTTTTTTTGTTCTGTTTTGGCTTGTTGTTCTAGGTTTTTTTGTTCTATTTTGTTTTGTTTTGTCTTGCTTTCTCACTGTCCTATTTTTGTTGTTTGCTTGATTGTTGATTAGATTGGTTATTGTTGTACTTGTTTGTGAGATTGTTACTCTTTTTTTTGTTTTTGTTTGTTTATTTGCTGTGTTTTTCCTCTCCTCGCTTGTTATTAGTTGTTGCTTATAGTTTGCATTGATCTTTCGGTGTTTGTTGTTTGCATCTTTTGGGATGAGTGATTGTTCTATTGAGTTTTCTCCCCATATAAATACCCCCCCCTTCTTGTTTATTCTCGTTCTTTTCTCTCTTAACTTTTTTCCTTTTCTCAATATAATTTTTGCACTCTTTTGTTTCTTTTTCTCTTATCCCCTAACTCACACAAATCCAAGAAGCTCACAGAGTCCCAAACAAAATGAACCCCAAAAGACCAACGCTGAGGCACATTATAATTAAATTGGTAAACACCAACAACAAAGTAAGAATTTTAAAAACAGCCAGAGAGAGACAGAAAGTTACCTAGAAAGGATCCCCCATCAGACTAGCAACTGATTTCTCAACAGAAACACATCAGGCAAGAAGGGAATGGAATGAAATATACAAAGTCATGCAAAGGAAGGGTCTGAATCCAAGAATACTGTACCCAGCAAGGCTATGAATCAAAATTTAGGGGGAAATTAGGAGCTTCACAGACAAAAAAAAACACACACAAAGGGAGTTTATTACCAATAAACCAGCAATGCAAGAAATGCTAAAGGGTCTGCTATAAAAAGAAGAAATAGAAAGCGAAGAAGAAACAAAGGCATAAAGAGAAAAAATGGTGACAAACAAGTACCTATCAATAATAACTTTAAATGTAAATGCATTAAATGCCCCAATCAAAAGACATAGGGTAGCAGAGTGGATAAGAAAACATGATTCCTATATCTGCTGTCTACAGGAAACCCACGTCAGAAAAAAAGGACTCACACAGATGATGGTGAAGGGATGAAAAAAGGTTTTTCAGGTGAATGGAAATGAAAAAAAATCTGGGGTAGCAGTACTTATATCTGAAAAATTAGATCTCAAAGTGAAGGACATAACAAGAGATAAGGAAGGCCACTTCATAATATTAAAGGGAGAAATCCAACAATAAGAAATAACTCTGGTAAACATATACACACCCAATATGGGAGCACCCAAATACATAAAAAAATATCCTGGAGGATATCTAGAGAGAGATTAACAGCAATACAATCATAGTAGGGGACTTTAATATCCCACTATCACCATTGGACAAATCCTCTAAACAAAAAATCAGCAAAGAAACATCAATCCTAAATGACTCACTAGACCAGATGCAATGAATTGACATCTTCAGAACATTTCACCTTAAAGCCACAGAATATACATTCTTCTCAAGTGCACATGGGTCATTTTCAAAGAGAGACCACATATTGGATCACAGGCAAAGTCTCTTCAAATTGAGGAAGATAGAAATCATATCAAGCATCTTCTCAGATCACAATGGCAGAAAATTAGAAATCAACTACAATAAAAAAATTAAACACCTGGAGACTAAATAGCATGCAATTAAACAATTACTGGGTTACCAGAGAGATCAAAGAAGAAATAAAAAGCATCATGGCAACAAACAACAATGAAAACACAACAATTCAAAATCTATGGGACACAATGAAAGCAGTCTTGAGAGGGAAATTTATAGCTCTACAAGCCTACAGCAAAAAACAAGAAACAATGGTAATAAAATACCTAACCATACAACTCAAAGAGTTAGAAAGAGAGCAACAAGAAAAGCCCAGTGTAAGCAGAAGGAAGGAAATAATAAAGATCAGAGCGGAGATAAATGACATAGAGACCAAAACAACAACAACAACAACAACAACAACAACAACAAACAATAGAAGAGATCAACAAAACCAAGAGCTGGTTCTTTGAAAGGATAATCAAGATTGATGAACCTCTAGCCAGGCTCACCAAGAAGCAAAGAGAGAGGACCCAAATAAACAAAATCAGAAATGAAAGAGGAGAATTAACAACAGACCCCAGAGAAATAAAAGGATTGTTAAAAAATACTATGAACAACTCTATTCCAACAAACTGGACAACCTGGAGGAAATGGACATATTCCTAGAAAAATACAACCTTCCAAAACTTAATCAGGAAGAATCTAAACATCTCAATAGGCCAATAACTATGGAAGAAATTGAAGCAGTCATTAAAAAGCTTCCAGCAAACAAAAGTCTTAGTCCAGATGGCTTTACAGGGGAATTCTACCAAGCATTCAAAGAAGAACTAAAACCTATCTTCCTCAGACTATTCCAAAAAATTCAAGAGTAAGGCACACTTACAAGCTCTTTCTATGAAGCCAACTTTACCCTAATCCCAAAACCAGATAAAGACACCACAAAAAAAGAGAACTTCAAGCCAATATCCTTGATGAACATAGATGCTAAAATCCTCAACAAAATTCTAGCAAATTGGATTCAGCAATACATTAGAAAGATCATACACCATGACCAAGTGGGATTTATTCTGGTGATGCAAGGATGGTACAATATACTCAAATCAATAAATGTGATACATCACATAAACAAACTGAGAGACAAAAATCACAATCATATCAATTGATGCAGAAAAAGCATTTGACAAAATCCAACACCCTTTCTTGATAAAAACACTCAGCAAAGTGGGAATAGAGCGATTTACCTCAACATAATGAAAGCCCTATAATGATAAACCTACAGCCAACATGATACTCAATGGGCAAAAACGAAACTCATTTCCCCTAAGAACAGGAACAAGTCAAGGATGCCCACTTTCACCACTCCTGTTTGACATAGTATTAGAAGTACTAGCCATAGTGATCAAACAAGAAGAAGAAATAAAAGGCATCCAAATTGGAAAAGAAGAAGTAAAAGTGTCCTTATTTTCAGATGTCATGATACTATACATAGAAAACCCCAAAAACTCCATAAAAAAACTACTAGACCTAATAAATGAATTTGGCAATGTAGCAGGATAAAAAAATTAATGCCCAGAAATCTATGGCCTTTTTATACACCAATAATGAACTCTCAGACAGAGAAATGAAAAAACACACACACACCACAATCCCATTTACCACTGCACCAAAAAAATTAAGACAACTAGGAATAAACTTGACCAAGGACATAAAAGACCTGTACTCAGAAAACTACAGAACATTGAAAAGAGATAGAGGGGAGAAACCAAGATGGCGGCATAGGTAAACACCTGAACTTGCTGCCTCGCACAACCACTTCAAAACTACAACTAAAAGACAAAACGGGTATCATCCAGAACCACAGGAAGGCTGGCTGAGTAGAATTTATACAACTAGAAGGAAAGAGAAAAGCACACTGAGACTCGGAGGAGGGGTGGAGGTACAGAAGTGAACTGCAGAGGTACGGAGGCACATGGAAAGGGCTGGCAAGTATGCTGTAGTCTTTTTCAATCGGGAAGGAGATACAAGCTCCCCAATGCTCTGAACTCCAGTTCCGGGAGACAGTCTGGGGACACAGACTCATACAGGGAGAAACTGGACTGTCTTCCATTGGGCGGAACAGAGGTGCTTGCAGCGATCATTGTTCCTGCATAGTGCCGTGGGACACAGAGATGCAGGACCCCTTTCAGGCAAGGCTGATGGTCAGCCATTGTTGTTTGCTCCACCCTGGTGATACCCTGAGACCCCATCCCACTCAATTTAAAACCCCACCCAAGCTGTGCGAAGAGGCTTTTGCATATGAATGGCCTGGCCCTTTGCAATCTAAAACCTAACAAATGGCAGCTGGGTCAAAGAGCCCCAAAGCCTCCAAAAGAAGACCCAAGGCTCGACAGCAGCTTGCATAGTCTCACAACTGGGCCTCATCTGGGTACCTCCAAATCCCCGACAAAGAGAAGGAATCTGCAGATCTCTCTGTAGCTCCTTCTGGGTGGCCTCTCTCCTCGGAGAAACAAGAGCCAGTGTACCCAGTGGTCAGAGAGAGACCATCCAGACTACAACTCTTCAGATCCATAAGAGACACACTCAGGGGGCAGACTGAGTGAGCACCAAAGCCCCACTGAAGCAAGTCTTATCCTATAAGGGTGTCTCCAACACAGAAGTTCTTCCACCATAGACACAACTGATCCTCACAGTCAATTGGCCTGGAGGTCAACTCCTCCCAGTGATACCAACAACAATCAAGGCTTAACTACAACAAGACTGTGCATACAGCCCACAAAGGGGTGCACCAAGAGTGTCCACCTCAGGTAATTAGGGAGGCTGAGCCACTGGGCCCTATAGGACACCTAGCACACAAAGCCACTCTATCAACACAGGGAAGCAGCCAAAACAGGACACAAATGACAGAAATGGAGGAAAGCAAACTACTGGATATAGAGTTCAAAACCATGGTTATACAGTTACTCAAGAATCTTCTAACTACAAACCCACTGTTCTCAAAACAGCCTGATACTGGCACAAGAACAGACATATAGACCATTGGAATAGAATAGAGAATCCAGATATCGACCCAAACCACTATGCTCAATTAATATATGACAAAGGAGGCATGAACATACAATGGAGTCAAGACAGTCTCTTCAATAAATGGTGTTGGGAAAATTGGACAGATACATGTAAAAAAATGAAATTAGACCACCAACTTACACCATACACAAAAATAAACTCAAAATGGATCAAGGACTTAAACATAAGACGGCAAACCATAAAAATACTAGAGGAATCCATAGGCAGAAAAATCTCTGACATATGCCAAAGCAATTTCTTCACTGATACTGCTCCTAGGGCAATGGAAACTAAAGAGAAAATAAACAAATGGGACTACATCAAAATACAAAGCTTTTTTACAGCAAAGGAAACCATCAATAAAACAACAAGGAAGCCCACTGCATGGGACAACATATTTGCCAATGCTATCTCCGATAAGGGTTTAATCTCCAATATTTACAGGGAACTCATGCAGCTTAACAAAAAGAAGATAAACAACCCAATCAAAAAATGGGCAACTGATCTAAATAGACACTTTTCAAAAGAAGACAGAAGGAAGGCCAAGAGACATATTAAAACCTGCTCAAAGTCACTAATCATTAGAGAGATGCAAATCAAAACAACAATGAGGTACTATCTCACACCTGCCAGAATGGCTATCATCAACAAGTCAACAAATCACAAGTGCTGGTGAGAATGCGGAGAAAAAGGACCCTCGTGTAGTGCTGGTGGGAATGCAGACTGGTGCAGCCACTGTGGAGAACAGTATGGAGTTTCCTCAAAAAACTAAAAATGAAACTCCCATTTGACCCAGTGATCCCACTTCTAGGACTATATCCCAAGAAACTAGAAACACCAATCAGAAAGGATATATGCACCCCTATGTTCATAGCAGCACAATTTATAATAGCTAAGATTTGGAAACAGCCTAAATGCCCATTAGCAGATGAATGGATGAGAAAACTATGGTACATCTACACAATGGAATATTACGCTGCTATAAAAAAGAAGGAATTCTTAGCATTTGCAGCAGCATGGATGGAACTGGAGAGCATTGTGCTAAGTGTAATAAGCCAGGCAGTGAAAGACAAATACCACATGATCTCAATCATTTATGGATAATAAAGAACATTATAACCTGATGAACAAAAAGATAGATACAGAGGCAGAGAAGCATCAAACAGACTGTCAAATTACAGCGGGAATGCTGGGGTGTGTTGGGGGGTGGTGGTAAGAGATCTACTGAAGGACTTGTATGCATGCATATAAGCATAACCAATGGACACAAAACACTGGGGGGCGGGGGGGTGAGGGCATGTGCCAGAGGATAGGGGAGGCGGAGGAAAGGTCAATGGGGAAAAAAAGGA
This sequence comes from Eptesicus fuscus, assembly GCF_027574615.1. NCBI lineage: Eukaryota > Metazoa > Chordata > Mammalia > Chiroptera > Vespertilionidae > Eptesicus > Eptesicus fuscus. Next base: position 70,770,546 of record NC_072473.1, on the reverse strand, counting down.
GACATGTACTACTATTTGTAATATTTTAAACAATAGAAAAAATAATAAAAATAAAAACAGAATTAAGAACTCTTTATGTGCCAATATGGAATAATCTCTTAAGATATATTTTTAAGTGAAAAGAAAACATGAAAAAATAAGATGGTTAGTTTATAGATGTGTAAAAAAGGAAAATATGTGCTTATATATACAATAATATATCTTTGAAAGTATTACAAAAGAACCTGTTAACATTAACTGCATTTGGAATTTTTCTCTATTTTCCCCCCTTTTTTAAAACTGAGAAATATAGTTACAAAAACTGCATAAAACATGCGCATAAAACATTGAATTATTATTAAGCAAATCCCCATATAATTACTGCTTGGATTGAAAATTAGAATAACTACCCACACCCACAAAAGCCCTGTGTTGGCAATAAGAGAGATAATTTTTATGGAATACCTTTTTGTATCTTTTGAGTATTGAACCATGTGAGTATATTAGCTACCTAACAGATATTTTCTCCTTCCCTCCCTCCCCACTCCTCACAGAAATGCCACGGATGCCTTGAACTCTTTTATGGAAAGACTAGAGGCCCATTGCACAAAATTCGTGCATGGGGGTGTGTGTCCCTCAGCCCAGCCTGCACCCTCTCCAATCAGGGACCCCTTGACGGATGTCTGACTGACCGTTTAGACCTGATCCTGGTGGGACATCCCTCTCACAATCCAGGACTGCTGACTCCCAACCGTTCGCCTGCCTGCCTGCCTGATTGCTCCTAACCACTTCTGCCTGCCAGCCTGATCATCCCCTAACCACTCCCCTGCCAGCCTGGTAAACACCTAACTGACCCCCTGCTGGCCCAATTGCCCCTAACTTCCCTCCCCTGTCAGCCCGATTGCACCTAACTGCCCTCCCCTGCAGGCCTGGTCACCCCCAACTGCCCTCCCCTGCAGGCCTGGTTCCCCCACTGCTCTCCCCTGCAGGCTTTGTCACCCCCAACTGCCCTCACCTGCTGGCCTGGTCCCTCCCAACTGCCCTCCTCTGCTGGCCTGATCACCCACAACTGCCCTCCCCTGCTGGCCATCTTGTGGTGGCCATCTTGTGTCTACATGGGGGCGGCCAATTTGCATATTACCTTTTTATTATATAGGATTGGTGTAGCAGTTTTTCTATAGCCAAATAAATAATATCAATTAAATTTACTTTATTCCATGTTTCATATATATTATCTAACTAGAGGCCGGATGCACAAATTTGTGCAAGGGTAGGCCTTCCTTCTCTGGCTGGCGGCACCAGATTCCCTCTGGCTACTGGCATCCAGGCTTCCCTCCGGCTGCTGGCACCTGGCTGCTGGCACCTGGGCTTCCCCTGGCTGCCGGCAGCCAGCCCTGCCCTCTGCCCGCACCTGCCTTGGCCTGGCGCTGCCCGCGTCCACCGCCACCCCTTTCCCCCTTGATTGATCGCCCGCCAGCCAGTGGCTTGGGCCTCCCTCTGTGTGAGATCATGGGGCAATGGTGGCCCCCCCCCCCCCAAATAATCATATTGCACTCACCTTGGCTGGTCTGGTGCCAGTGCGTGTCATAGAGTGGTCGTCCGGAAGGTTGTCTGGACAGTCATTCTGCTGTTCCATCATTGGGTCAATTTATATATTACACTTTTATTATTATAGATCAGTCTACATACAAATCATTTAAGCCTATGAAGCATCTACTATTGTTGTCTTCATTTTGCACATAAGAACATGGAGGCACAGAGGTAGTAAGTAACCTGTTTAAAGTGGCATTGTGAATAAGAGCTGAGAAACTGGCATTCGTATCTAGGTAAATGTGTCCCAGAATACCAGTTCTTCACTGTTCCACTGTTCCACTTCTGTAAATTCTATAACCCAGGCTGTGAGGCATTGTAGTTACTGACCCCAAACAAGTAGAGAAGACTTTTGGCTAGGGGCCACCAGGTGGGAGCCTAAGAGCTGACTTATTATGCAAAGACACGAGCAATTGAGAACAGACAGGGTGCAGTGAGTCTGGGGCCTAGAGTATCATCCAACTGGTAAACTCTACAAAGTATTTAAAGGACATTCCTAGGACATCAGAGAAGTAAAATTCTGGTCAGTTGCCCTAGTCTGACCTCAGAGCTTCCCCAGTGTCTTAGAGCTCAGTAAATATATTTTGAATGAATGAATAAGCTTTTTCCACCTATAAACTGGAGAAGTCTAAGAACCTAGCCTACAGAAATACTTGCAGAAGTAAGCAAGTATGTATGCTGCAGAATTATTTGCAATAGCAAAACTGCAATCAATTAAAAAGCCCATCCACAGGGGACTAGTTAAGTGGATTATGTCTGAGAGACAGCACAGCATTACAGTTAAGGGTGCTTACTCTGAGCCAGGATGCTCAGGTTTGCATCCTAGCCCTGCCACTTATTAGCACAGGTTTGGACAAGCTCCCTGACTTACTGTACTTTTAGTTCCTTCATCTGTAAAACATGGATAACAATAAGATGTATTTCATAGCTTTGTTGCAAGAAGCTAATTTATAGCTTTGACATGTAGTAAGTACTGAAATCTTATCTATTATCATAGCCATTCACAGAATGGAATATTATGCAGCTGTTGAAAAGAGGTAGATTTGTATGCACTCATTTGAACAGATGTCAAAGCTATATATTTTAGGTAAAAGAAAACAGGTATCAGAATAATACATCTGGTACAACTCCAATTTTGTAAAAAACCTTTTGAAAAAAATCTGTGTGTTGTATGCACAGAAAGAAAGCCTGCAAGGACACATAAAACTGCTTAGTGACATTACTTCTGGAGAGTTGTATGAATGGGGAATTTCCTTTTGACTTTATACATTGTGTGTGTGTGTGTGTGTGTGTGTGTGTGTGTGTGTGTACAAATATATATATATATATATATATATATATATATATATATATAACAAACATTCATTATTATTGGGAGAAAAAGATAAATAGGGAAGACTTCTAAATCAGAGAGGCTCAGAAAAGAACAGGGCAGTGGGAAGAAGACATCCTTTCTCATGGGCTCTCCAATCCAAGGTAATGCTGCATGATGGTCCTGTGTCTCACAGTACTGCCTTTCTACCTGACAGCATGGCACTAAGAGATGAGACACATATATCATTGGTACCAAACCTTGTTATGTATTCCTAAAATAATTCCTGCAATGTAGCAAAAAAACCAAGGTTCTGCTTCATATGCTCTCACTTAATGAATAAATCATGGAAACTCAGATTGTCAAACTGGAAGGATCTTAGAAATTATCTAGGCCAACCCTCTCATTTACAAATGGAAACAATGAAATGTGTTCCTGAGAAGTTATTAGCTGTCAAGCAATTTTGAGATATAAAATTTATTTTCCAGTGACAAACTCAGAGACATATCCCTTGGGGAGAATTTTATTCTAAGAGCCAATTAATGCACTACATCAGAACCTGCTGCAAGTTCCCACGTTTCCTCTCTCCTCCCTTTTAAGCCAATGCTTTCCACACCCACTCCCTTCCCTCCAATTTTATTCTAAGGGTCAATTAATGAACTACATCTGAAACCTTTATACAGTGCAAGTTAGTAAATCACTCGGGAGAGCAATTTGATGATATCTCCCAAAGGTGAAGATTTTCAGACCTTGTGATGGGACAATTCCCTCCTAGATACAAACCAGATAGCAACAGTCACATAAGAATATCTATACAAGAATGATTATAGTAAGCCCTGTGAGCCAAAAACTGGAAATGGCCTAATTGTCCATAAACAGTAGAATAGATAAATAAATCATGGCATATTCATTAAATGGAATGCTATACAATAGTAAAAAAAAAAAAAATGAACTAGAGCCACATGGCACAACATGGTTAAATTTCACAAATTCAGCACAGAATAGAAAAGAAATTGGAGAAGAATTCAGACCATCGATATAAATTTTTAAGACATATAAAGCAGTGGTATATGCTGTTAAAAGACAGTCATATGTAGTAAAAGTTTAAATAAATGCATGAGAATAATAAATACCAAATCCAGGAGAAGGGTGAATTTGGAGAGAGGGAGGGAAGGAGAGAGCTCTAATTACAGAAGGATAGATAGGGTTTCATCTTTACTGCTAATGTTTTTTCTGAAGCTGAATTGTTGGTAACCTGATTTTCATTACGTTATTCTTTACTAGAGTCCCGGTGCATGAATTCATGCACGGGTGGGGTCCCTCAGGGTGGCCTGCGGAGATCAGGCCCCAGCTTACACCCCCAGCCTCACAGCCCCAGCTCATGCCCCCAAACTCGCAGCCCCACAGCCCTGCCTGGCACCCCACATTGGCCTGGTGCCACCCCCTCACCTGCTCCACCATCTCACCTGCGGGGTGATCTATCTGGGCTGGGGCCCCCTGCCCGGCTCCCTCAGCACCTGGGAGCTGGGTGGTCCCACTCCCGCCACCACTAATTGCCATCTGTGGGGTGATTGGTGGGGCGATCTGGCCCCCGCTTGCACCCGCCTTGCCCTGGCACCACCCGCTCATCTGTTCCACCATCCCGCCACAGTCCAGTTCTCGTTGGGGCTCATGGGGGCCAGCAGAGCCTTCACTGACACCCACTGCCAGCGCTGCATCGCTGACGCCCAACATGTTCTGTGCCACCCCCTGGTGGTCAGTGTACGTCATAGTGAGCAGTCAAAATACTGGTAGAACGACTGCCCAAGGGGATAATATGCATAGTAGGCTTTTATTATATAGCACTAGAGGCCCAGTGCATGAAATTCATGCATGGGGGTGTGTGTCCCTCAACCCAGCCTGAACCCTCTCCAATCTGGGACCCCTCAACGGATGTCTGACTGTCGGGTGGGATCGGGCCTAAATGGGCAGTCGGACATCCCTCTCACAATCCAGGACTGCTGGCTCCCAACTGCTCGCCTGCCTGCCTGCCTGACTGCCCCTAACCACTTCTGCCTGCCAGCCTGATCACCCCTTAACCACTCCCCTGCCCTCCTTATTGACGCCTAACTGCTCCCCTGCCAGCCCGATTGCCCCTAACTACCCTCCCGCGCCAGCCTGGTCACCCCTTACTGCCTTCCCTTGCCAGCCTGGTCACCCTAACTGCCCTTCCCTGCAGGCCTGGTCACCCCCAACTGCCCTCCCCTGCCGGCATGATTGCCCCTAACTGCCCTCCCCTGCCAGCCTGGTCACCCCTAACTGCCCTCCCCTGCAGGCCTGGTCCTCCCCCAATGGACCTCCCCTACAGCCTGGTCCCTCCCAACTGCCCTCCCCTGCTGGCCTGATCACTCAAAATTACCCTCCCCTGCTGGCCATCTTGTGGTGGCCATCTTGTGTCCACATGGGGGCGGTCATCTTTGACCACATGGGGGCGGCCATTTTGTGTGTTGGCGTGACAGTCAATTTGCATATTATCTCTTTATTATACAGGATACATCTTTCAATGTATAAACATTTTCATAACACATTATTTAAAAGATGCAACAGAGGAGAGGGAAGATAGCTGCCAATGGGAAGGCAGACTGCAAGATAGTGCATGAGTGAGAGAACAAAGGGAGAGTGTGTGGTCGCACGGGGAGTGATTGTTCATGAGTTGAGGGACAGCTATACTCCAGGCGACTGTGGGGGACTGCCGGATGGGGTTCCCCTGACCGGGCAGCCTCCACTGCTGCTGGGATCCCTCCCGGAGTGACCGGCTCTGACACGGAGACCATGCCATCTTGAAGGGGAGAGTGGATGTTATCAGATGCCTGAAAATCCTGGGAATCTAGAACTACAGCACCCAGCGAACAGCTGTGAACCCGAGAACATCAGTCCCCAAGTGGCACGAGCACTCGGATTAGGAGGAACTCTGCGCCTCCTCACGGAAAGGTCAGATTTCGCCTGGGATAAGGTGAGGTCTGTGGTCTGGGCAAGAGAGAGAAATGTGCACAGCGGGAACTGGAGGACCTGGGGAAGTCTGCACCCAGCTGGTGTGATCCACGAATGTGGAATGGGATCTACAGAGTTGCTAACAGAAGGGAACTCTAAAAAGCAATCCATAGCTGAACTGGGTGCAAAAGGACAGCCTGAAAATTTTAAAAGTGTGCCAGCTGCTTAGATCCAAGGGAAAAAAAGACTGCAGTGCCGGAGTTCACACACTTACTCTGGCTTTTTCTCTCTCTCTCTCTCTCTTTTTTCTTTAAATCCTTGCTTTTGATTATTAAGCCCAATACATAGGATCACCCAATTGGGGACACTAGGGGACAGTTGTTTTTGTGGAACCTGGGGATCAGAGCGGGAAATAATGATCAGAGAACCAGCTCTGGGGCAGCCCGTTACCCCAAACTGGTATTAAGTGCCACAGGGGGGAAAAAATCTAAACACTTGCTAGAGAGGACCTATAGACCCAAAGGTCAATCCAGAAACACTGCCACCCAGGGATTGAATCACAAATTGACTATTGTGTAAACATAAATAAAGGAGATTAAGAAATGAAGATGGACTGCCTGCTGAAAAATCATAAATGTGGCCTACAACACCAAGGAGCAGTGGAACGCAGGGAACTTCAATACTGTCCTGACTAGGAAACAGGCGTGCCAAACAGAACAGTAGAGGAAGTGAATGACCTTCACTACTGCACATTTTTTTTCATCTTTTACTTAAGAAACTAAATTTTTTTCTCTTTTCCTCACTTTTTAATTATTACATTTTTATTTTCAATCAGTATTATTACTACTACTATTTTACCTTTTTTTTAAGTGTCATTTTATTTTCCCTTTATTTTACTTTGGGATTAGTGTTTTACATTCTATTTTGATCTTTCCTTTAGCATCATTTTACTCTATCTCAACTTTACCTTTATGCCTACATTCTCTTCCTCACTTTTCCCCTTTTGTTGTCCTGTTTCTCTTACCCTATTCCTGCTTTAGATTTTCCCTATTCCTTCTTTTTACCCCTTGTTAAAATTTCACCCTACTAATATATCTAATTTCCAATCCCCTCCTCCAAGTCCATACACACCTCTCTCATCTCTTTCTTCTCTATCCAAATTTTTTTCTCTGTGTCCTTTTGTTGTTGTTTGCTTGATTGTTGATTATATCGGTTTTTTTATGCTTGTTTGTGAGATTGTTTCACTTTTTCTTTTTGGTTTTTTTGTTTGTTTGTTTGTTTTTTGCTTTTGTTTTCCCTCGCCTCACTTGATATTAGTTGTTGTTTGTAGTTTGCATTCATCTCTTGGTATTTGTTGCTAGCATTTGTTGGGATTAGTGGCTGTTCTATTGGAGTTTTCTCCCCATATAAATAGTTTTTTCCCCTCTTCTTTCTTATTCTCTTTCTTTTCTCTCTTACTTTTTTTTTCTTTTCCAAATTTCATTTTTGCACTCCTTTTTCCCCCTCTTTTTCTTTCTTTCTTATACTCTAATTCGCTTTTCTCTGGTGGTCACCTTTACTTGGGGTTGTTAGTATCGTGAACACATTTGTGTTCAGTGCCTTGTGTGTTGTGCCTTGTTGTGTTGTATTTTGTGTCTTTAAATCAATGCAGGAGAGAGAGAATTACATAACCAGACACCTGGAGAAGAGAGATCATGGGGAAACAAAGAAACAGCCCACATATGAAAGAAAAGCAGGCATCACCAGAAAAGGAAGTAAACTAAATGGAGGCAAGCAGACTGTCAGAGAAAGAATTCAGAGAAATGGGCATAAGGTGGATGAAAAGAATGGAAGACAAGTTCAACAGTATGTGTAAGAACCAAGAGGAAATGAAAAAGAACCAAAAAGAAATGAAAAATGACATTGCTGCTGTAAAGAACTCAATAGAAAGCATCAAGAGTAGACTAGAAGAAGCAGAGGACTGCATCAGTGAGCTAGAAGACAAGGTAGGAAAAAATATCCAAGTAGAGCAGCTTCCAGGAAAAAAAAATTAAAAAGCAGGAGGAGAGCATAAGAGAACTTTGGGACAACACTAAACAAAACAACATCCTCATAAGAGGGGTGCCAGAAGGAGAGGAAACTGAGCAAGGAATAGAAAACCTGTTTGAAGAAATAATGACAGAAAACTTCCCTGAAATAGGGAAGAAAAAAACCTATACAAATCCAAGAAGCTCACAGAGTCCCAAACAAAATGAACCCCAAAAGACCGACGTCAAGGCACATTATAATTAAATTGGCAAACACCAACGACAAAGTAAGAATCTTAAAAGTGGCCAGAGACAGAAAGTTACCTACAAAGGATCCCCCATCAGACTAGCGACTGATTGCTCAACAGAAACACATCAGGCCAGAAGGGAATGGAATGAAATATACAAAGGCATGCAAAGGAAGGGTCTGAATCCAAGAATACTGTACCCAGCAAGGCTATCAATCAAAATTGAAGGTGAAATCAGGAGCTTCACAGACAAAAAAAGGACTAACGGAGTTTATCACCACCAAACCAGCAATGCAAGAAATGCTAAAGGGTCTGCTGTAAAAAAAAAAAAAAGAAAGAAAGAAAGAAAAAAATAAAGAAATAGGAAGCGAAGAAGGAACACAGGGGTAAAGAATAAAAATGGTGACAAACAAGTACCAATCAATAACAACTTTAAATGTAAATGGATTAAATGCCCCAATCAAAACACATAGTGTAACTGAGTGGATAAGAAAACATGACCCATATATCTGTTGTCTACAGGAAACCCACCTCAGAAAAAAAGATGCACACAGACTGAGGGTGAAGGGATGGAAAAAGGTTTTTCAGGTGAATGGAAATGGAAAAAAAAGCTGGGGTAGCAATACATATATCTGAAAAATTAGATCTCAAAGTGAAGGACATAACAAGAGATAAGGAAGGCCACTTCATGATACTAAAGGGAGCAATCCAATAAGAAGAAATAACTCTGGTAAACATATACACACCTAATACAGGAGCATCCAAATATATAATAAACCTCCTGGAGGATATCAAAGGAGAGATTAACAGCAATACAATCATAGTCAAGGACTTTAATACCCCACTATCACCACTGGACAAATCCTCTAAACAAAAAATCAGCAAAGAAACATCAATCCTAAATGACTCACTAGACCAGATGCAATGAATTGACATCTTCAGAACATTCCAACCCAAAGCCACAGAATATACATTCTTCTCAAGTGCACATGGGTCATTTTCAAAGATAGACTACATATTGGGTCACAGGCAAAGTCTCTTCAAATTGAAGGAGATAGAAATCATACCAAGCATCTTCTCAGATCACAATGGCATAAAACTAGAAATCAACTTCAATAAAAACAATCCAAAGAAAGTGAAACACATGGAGACTAAATAGCATGCAATTAAACGATGACTGGGTTACCAGAGAGATCAAAGAAGAAATAAAAAGCATCATGGCAACAAACGACAATGAAAACACAACAATCCAAAATCTATGGGACACAGTGAAAGCAGTCTTGAGAGGGAAGTTCATAGCTCTAAAAGCTTACTGCAAAAAAACAAGAAACAATCGTTATAAATTACTTAACCCTACAACTCAAAGAGTTAGAAAGAGAGCAACAAGAAAAGCCAAGTGTAAACGAAAGGAAGGAAATAATAAAGATCAGAGTGGAGATAAATGACATAGAGACAAAACAAAACAAAACAAAACAAAAACCCCACAATACAAAAGATCAATGAAACCAAGAGCTGATTCTTTGAAAGGATAAACAAGATTGATGAACCAAGAGCCAGGCTCACCAAGAAACAAAGAGAGAGGACCCAAATAAACAAAATCAGAAATGAAAGGAGAAATAACAATAGACCCCACAGAAATACAAAAGATTGTTAAAAAATACTATGAACAATGCTATTCCAACAAACTGGACAACCTGGAGGAAATGGACATATTCCTAGAAAAATAAAACCTTCCAAAACTTAATCAGGAAGAATCTAAACATCTCAATAGGCCAATAACTATGGAAGAAATTGAAGCAGTCATCAAAAAGCTTCCAGCAAGCCGAAACCGGTTTGGCTCAGTGGATAGAGCGTCGGCCTGTGGACTCAAGGGTCCCAGGTTCGATTCCAGTCAAGGGCATGTACCTTGGTTGGGGGCACATCCCCACTAGGGGGTGTGCAAGAGGCAGCTGATCGATGTTTATAATATCTTAATAAAAAAAACTGAAAAAAAAAAAAAGCTTCCAGCAAACAAAAGCCCTGGGCCAGACAGCTTCACAGTGGAGTTTTACCAAACATTCAAGGAAGAACTAAAACCTATCCTCCTCAGACTATTCCAGAAACTTCAAGAGGAAGGAACACTTCCAAGCTCACTCTATGAAGCCAGCATCACCCTAATACCAAAACCAAATAAAACAACACAATGAAAGAGAACTACAGGCCAATACCCCTCATGAACATAGATGCCAAAATCCTCAACAAAATTCTAGCAAATCGGATTCAGCAGTACATCAGAAAGATCATACACCATGACCAAGTAGGATTTATCCCAGGGATGCAAGGATGGTACAATATCTGCAAATCAATAAATGTAATACATCACATAAACAAATTGAGAGATAAAAATCACATAGTCATATCAATTGATGCAGAAAAAGCATTTGACAAAATCCAACACCCTTTCTTGATAAAAACCTCAGCAAGGTGGGAATAGAAGGATCATATCTCAAAATAATAAAAGCCATATATGACAAACCCACAGCCCACATCATACTCAATGGGCAAAAACTAAAACCATTTCCCCTAAGAAGAGGAACAAGACAGGGATGCCCACTGTCACCACTCCTATTTGACATAGTACTGGAAGTATTAGCCATTGCAATTAGACAAGAAGAAGAAATAAAAGGCATCCAAATTGGAAAAGAAGAAGTAAAACTGTCCTTATTTGCAGATGACATGATATTGTATATAAAAAACCCTAAAGACTCCATCAAAAACTATTAGACTTAATAAATGAATTCGGCAATGTAGCAGAATACAAAATTAACGCCAAGAAATCTATGGCCTTTCCATACACCAATAGTGCACTTACAGAAAGAGAGACTAAAATAGCAATCCCATTTACCATCACACCAAAAAAATTAAGATACCTAGGAATAAACTTAACTAAGGAGGTAAAAGACATATACGCGGAAAACTACAGGACACTAAAAAAAGAGATAGAGGAAGCCATAAACAGATGGAAGAACATACTGTGTTCATGGATTGGTAGAATCAACATCATTAAAATGTCCATACTACCCAAAGCAATCTATAGATTCAATGACTCCCCATTAAAATACCAACGACATATTTCACAGACCTAGAAAGAACTCTCCAAAAATTCATCTGGAATAAAAAAAAGACCCCGAATAGCCACAGCAATCCTGAGAAAGAAGAACAAAGTAGGTGGGATCTCAATACCAGATTTCAAGCTGTATTACAAAGCCACTGTTCTCAAAACAGCCTGGTACTGGCACAAGAACAGACATATAGACCAATAGATTACAATAGAGAACCCAGATATCGACCCAAACCACTATGCTCAATTAATATTTGACAAAGGAGGCATGAACATAAAATGGAGTAAAGACAGTCTCTTCAATAAATGGTGTTGGGAAAATTGGACAGATACATGCAAAAAAATGAAACTAGACCATCAACTTACACCATACACAAAAATAAACTCAAAATGGATCAAGTACTTAAACATAAGATGGGAAACCACAGGCAGAGAAATCTCACACGTATGCCGAAGCAATTTCTTCACTGATACTGCTCCTAGAGCAATGGAAACTAAAGAGAAAATAAACAAATGAGACTACATCAAAATAAAAAGCTTTTGCACTGCAAAAGAAACCATCAACAAAACAACAAGAAAGTCCACTGTATGGGAGAACATATTTGCAAATGTTATCACTGATAAATATTTAATCCCCAACAGTTACAGGGAACACATACAACTTAATAAAAGGAAGATAAATGATCCAATAAAAAAATATGGGCAACGGACCTAAATAGAATCTTTTCAAAAGAAGACAGAAGGAAGGCCAAGAGACATATGAAAAAATGCTCAACGTCACTAATTATCTCAAAGATGCAAATCAAAACGACAATGCGGTACCATCTCACACCTGTCAGAATGGCAATCATCAACAAATCAACAAACGACAAGTGCTGGCGAGAATGTGGAGAAAAAGGAACCCTTCTTCAATGCTGGTGGGAATGCAGACTGGCGCAGCCACTGTGGAGAACAGTATGGAGTTTCCTCAAAAAACTAAAAATGGAACTCCCATTTGACCAAGTAATCCCACTTCTAGGAATATATCCCAAGAAACTAGAAACACCAATCAGAAAGGATATATGCACTTCTATGTTCATAGCAGCACAATTCACCATAGGTAAGATTTGGAAACAGCCTAAATGCCCCTCAGCAGATGAGTGGATTAGAAAACTGTGGTACAGCTACACAATGGAATACTACGCTGCTGTAAAAAAGAAGGAATTCTTACCATTTGCAGCAGCATGGATGGAACTGGAGAGCATTATGTTAAGTGAAATAAGTCAGGCAATGAAAGAAAAATACCACATGATCTCACTCATTTATGGAAAATAAAGAACATTATAACCTGATGAACAAAAAGATAGATACAGATGCAGTAAAGCACCTAACAGACTGTCAAATTACAGAGGAAAGGCTGGGGAGTGTTGGGGAGCAGGGGAAAGAGATCAACCGAAGGACTTGTATGCATGCATATAAGCACAACCAATGGGACACAAAACACTGGGGTGGGGGCGGTGGGATAAGGGCATGTGATAGGGGGTAGGGGAGCCTGGGGGAAGGTCAGTGGGGGGAAAAAGGAAATATATGTACTACTATATGTAATATTTTAAACAATAAAAAAATAAAAATAAAAGATGCAACACATCCCATACTGAAAGGAAAAGTCATAGTTTTTGGAAATAACAAAATACTAAAAGAAATGTATAAAATATAAATGCTGTTCTCAAAATGATGGTATTATTCCTTAAACTTGCCTCATTTTCCTGGGACTAGTTTCATGGGAGGGAATCTGCAAGAGAAGCAGCAGTTGGGCACAGTGGACTGACAATCAGAAGATAAGGATTCACTCTCTCAGATACTCAGCAGCTTTGGGAAAAAGAACAATTTGATTAACCTCTTAATCTTTTTTACATTTAAAAATGCAGTGTTGGACTAGATTATCTAACGAGGTTTTTTTCCCCCCATGTGACAATTTCTTCCAGCTTTTTATTTATTATTTATTTTATTTTATTTTTGAGTAGCAATTCCAAAAACTGTGTCTGGAAGATGTTAAAGTGTTTCCCATGTAGAAAAGTGTTCCCTGATCAAATCAGTTTGGGATTAAGTACTGCAAATCAGGGTCCTTTAAAAGCCAATTTACCTTGAGGGCCTTCTCTATACTGGGTTAAACAAAATTAAACAGATTTATTTATAACAGTCCTCAGAACCTTTATTTATTTATTTTTATGTACAATATTACATGCTTTGTTATGTTTTGTTTTAAAATGAGTTTTAAATTAAGTTATGGATATTTAAGTAACAAATTGAGATTTCTGAAATCAATCCATAATTACGCAAATGTACAGAAAGATAATTTGAACTACTGTTATCACAGCTAAACAGTAAAGGCCAAGCTAGCAGAATAGGCACCACATAAAGAATGTAAAACAACAATCCAATAATAATAATAATTGTGGTACTAAAACATTATTGACAACTTTGCAGCTATGTATCAGCCTGAGAAGTTACAAATAGTTAGCTTAAATTGGTGCCTTTGAATGCAACTAGAGCAGTCTTCTTCAGCCTTTTTTCTTTTTGACCTCTTAGGAGCCATTTTTATTTTATTTTATTTTTTCCATCATCATTTATCAACTCTATTCCCTCTTCCATCTCCACCCCGCCCCCACACTCACCACACTATTGTCCATGTCCAAGTCCTCAGAGCCTTTAATATGCTTATATGCATTGTGAGTCTCCAAGAGGAGAATTCTGTTTAAAAGCATTTTCAAAAAAGTATTGGACCACAGAATGCACCCACCACCACCACCACCACCACTCCTTATTTTAAAATTGAATCTATTAACATTCTCTCAGAACCATGTTCTGTGGAATATCGGTTTGATAAATGCTGTCCTGGAAGGATTTATCTCACTTGCTATTTTAGTTGCTGCTATGTGTTTAGAATCCTTGGTAAAGGAGGAATGCGGTTTCATACTATAATTTCTGCAGTGTGGGTTCCCTTGGAGTGAGTGTCCATGGCAAGTTTAGAAGGATATCTCTTGGGTTTTGTTAGTGAGAGCCCACCCTATATGTCACTGTGGCAGATTTAACATGAGAAACTTCTGTGTATCTATGGTTCAAAGTTCTGCAACACAAAGATGTGTTCACTGTATTTGGCTCTTGGGTCTTTGCTAAGTTTGCTGCTTCAAGCCATGCTCCCCTCTTTTTGGGTGACTGGGAAGCTAAAGGGTCCTCTGGCCCAGAGCTCAGAGACACTTTACAAGGGAGGAATGCCTCAGGGAACAAATCTCATAGAAGGAGGAGTCTTTTCCATGTGCCTTCATCCCCCAGCAATAGTTTGCAGGAAGCAGGACTGTAGGATGGAGGCTGGCCTACACAGGAAAAGAGGGGCTCAGTCTTCTTTCAGGGTCAGACACTTATCACTTCCACTAGTAGCATGGCCTTTTCAGGAGGGGAAAGGGGTATTCCTAAAAGGCCCCAAGGTTCCCACCCAGATCCCAGAGGTAAAATCTCCTGAGGTCTGGCATCCCCACAGGGACCCCAAGGGGATTTACCTGAGGGCCTTTCATCTAGAAACAAGGATTCCTTTGGAAAAGTCAGGGGCTAAGGTGAACTAGATATAGGGCTTATTAAAGACTTTTGTTCTTTTGAAAAATCAAAAAGAAAACATAAGAGAAAAGTATGTTCTTTCCCAGACAGCATACACCATGCTCTCAATGGAAGCAGAAGCAGGCAGCTGTCACTGCTGCTATCCCGCCTTCTCTACTTCACTCCATCCCAGCCCAGCAACCTGCTTGGACCCAACACCTGGGCAGCCGGGCTTCACCTGCTTACTAAAGACAGGATAAGCTTTAACTCCCCACACAGTCTCAAGTAAACTTACCAGGCTGGGACATTGGGCCTGCTGCCTGAGAAGGGTAAGGAGAGCAAAAGGAATGGGGTGCTTGACTTCAAGAAAGGTAAGCCTGATTTCAAAGCACTCCAAGCTGTGCTCCCAAGAGTAGATATGTGCTTCCTGATTACAGAGGATAGAAAGAAAACCAAGGGAAGAGCAAGGGGGAAAATGCAATAGGAAAGACAGATTGAGCCAGATAGCAAATGCGGAGATGAGGATGCGCCTTCTGCCTCAGGAGCCTAGGTCAGAGTACAGTTTACTCCACGGAGGCACTCTGTGGACAAGACATTCATTTGTTCAGGGAACCTGCTGCAAGTTCCCACATTTCTTCTCTCCTCCCTTTTCAGCCAATGCTTTCCACACCCCTTCCCTCCCACCAGGAAATCCAAACCCGTGGATTTTTGTCCTTCCACCCATGGACAAAAAAGCATGTCATTGAGATCAAGCAAACAAACAAATAATACCCCCCTCCTCTTGGACCTTCTTCTAATTCATTAGTTACTCAAATGGGCTTGAGTTTCTATTCCTAGGCATCTTTTCCCCCTCTATAAATCCAAGCAGTAGCCACTTCATTGTGGGTATGTTTTAATGCAAGTTTTTCCCTAAAGGCACACACAGGCAGCAGGCAGGCGTGTGTGTGTGTGTGTGTGTGTGTGTGTGTGTGTGTGTCTGCGTGCATGCATGTGCGTTCACACACACACACACACACACACACACACACACACACACACCACACCTCTGGAGCTGCCCCTCCCTCAGCTAGAAGAAAAAAAAAAAGGGTGAGACTTAAAAATAATTTCTCTGTGGCCTACCTTCTGAGTCCGTCAGGTCTGAGGAACAGGCGGTAACTGGGAGCTAGGAGGCCCAGGGCTGGACTGCCTCTGTGAATCAGCAAAGAAGTCCCTGAGACAGGGATGCTGACAGCTGCTGTATGCACACTCTCCCTCTGTCTCTCCCACCTCCCTGCCCTCCTTCTCCTTCTCCTCCTCCCCTCTCGGAGCCGCTCTGTGTTGCTATGCAATCATCTCACCGGGACTAACAGCATCACTCCAACCTCCGGCTAGGATACCCTTGACTGGGCAAATGCAGAAAGAGCAAGGACAGGTTTGTCAAACTCCCAGAGCCTTGGCGGCTCTCAGAAATTCTAATTCATTAGAAGCAGAGGAGGAAAGCGGAAGAGGCTGAG
Organism: Eptesicus fuscus; assembly: GCF_027574615.1. Lineage (NCBI taxonomy): Eukaryota > Metazoa > Chordata > Mammalia > Chiroptera > Vespertilionidae > Eptesicus > Eptesicus fuscus. Next base: position 70,754,278 of record NC_072473.1, on the reverse strand, counting down.
AGGCAGCCAGGGAGAGGGGGAGAGGCTTCCACTGAGGAGGAGGAGGAGGGGGGGGAAAGAGGGAGGGGAGGGGGGGAGGAGGGGGAGGAGGGGAAGACAAAAGAGGCCTGGAGATCAATACAAGCTGCTGAGTGAGGAGCCTGGGCCCCAACTTCCACAGATCTAGCTCAGAGCCAAAGCCAACTTCAGAGCCAGCTGCTGGCAAGGCCCTTCAGTAGCCAGTCCAGGAGTTAGTTTATGTTGGACTTTAAAACATCCAGTGCTAGAGTCAGCCCTGGTACCCAAGGTGCGGTCTTGGGCCCAGGGCTCTGCCAGTCATCCCTAAATTACGTTCTTGCCCCCTCTTAGAGCTACATGTAGAAAAAGCCTAAACAATGTGGGAAACAAAATGGACCTTGAATGATTGGAGAAAATGCAGCTCCTCCATGCTTTCCTTCAGCAATTACCCCACTCACTCTTTCTTCTTCTGTTCATACTAGCCCTTACTCTTTTCACTATTACCCTGTTAGAGAGAAGAAAGTAGGAGCTCCAAACACCCTGAAAGACGTGGGTGAAGCCACTGAAAGGATGGAGGGGATTATATCCCTTTACAGAGCACAGTAGGCTACCTACTAAATATTTGTGGGATGAATAAATTGAATGGATGGGTGGATGGATGGATGGATGGATGGATGGATGGATGGATGGGCAGATAGCAGTCAAAAAGCTCCCATCTCCATCCTCCTACACAAACATACGTATATTTGAAGCACTAGAAGCTCCAGGCCAGGGCAAAGGATAGAGAAGCATTCTTTCCAAGAACAGGGTGTGCATATGAGAGAGAAACAGACTGCTTTGGGATTTGGTTGCTTAACTTTATTAATTTGTCTCTAAAAAGCCTATAAACTCTGATGGCACTGGGATTTAGAACAGAAAATACTTCCCAGCCCTAAGAACCTGGGATTAGTATTTACAAAGTATCTGCAAGGACTGAGTATTATTATTATTATTATTAATATTAATAGAAGTAGTAGTAGTAGTAGTAGTACTATTATTGGAAACTCTCAGCCAGGTAATAACTAGTACATGTGCATGTGTGTGTGTGTGTGTGTGTGTGTGTGTGTGTGTGTGTGTGTGTGTGTTTTCTTTGGAGAGGAAATTTTTAAAACTTTAGCTGCAGGTTTCAGTAAAAGGTTAGCGACCAGGCCTGATCTTTTAAAAAACAAACAAAATGGGAACCAATTACCCCTTCTTCCAAGCTTGGCTTTCAGAGATGCATGAGTGACTCCTCCTTCCTGGCCAAAGTGGCAGCAGCCAGGCCCCCATGCAGTCGCAGAAAGGGCCTTTGATTTGTGAAGAGCCTTTTGAAAGCACATCCGGCTTCTCAATCTTCACACCCTCAACAGAGCATTTCTTAGCTACCCAGCCTCACCCAGGGCTGGCCCTGAGTCTCAGCCCCAGTCTTAACGCTGGCAGCTTTCAGGGTTTCTCAACACCATCCAGACCCAAAGCCCCAGGGGTCCTTTACAAGTGACTTTGAATGACTTGAAGTGGGGAGTTGGCTAGAAGAAAGACCAGAAGGAACACTCTGAGAAATTGTTTGGGCTGGCACAGACACAGAATGGCTGTGACAGGCACACACAGAACACATGGGAACCTGACTCATTGCTCACCCTTGGCATTAGCTCAAGAGCACACCGAACAACACCAGAATCTAGGTCTAGAAGAAGGAAGGAGAGTAAGCTGGGAGCGGGGATACTTGCTGCCCACTTTGATTGCAGCTGGACTTGCCTAGATCATAAGGAGCACTTGAAATAATCCTTTACTTTTCTCTTTCTACCTCCAGAACAGGGATGGGGCCTGCGAAGTCATTTGGTCTGGCCCTGCCAAAGCATTAAGGGTGAGTTAATTAAATATTTGACCAAATATAACAGGCTAATTTTTTTTTTTGTTAATCCTCACCAGAGGATATTTTTCCATTGATATTTTAGAGAGAATAGAAGGGAGGGGAAGAGACATACAGAGACATCTATGTGAGAGAGACACATGGACTGGATGCCTCCCACACATGCCCTGACTAGGGCCAGGGATTGAACCTGCAACTGAGTTACATGCCCTTGACTGAATCAAACCTGTGACCCTTCAGTCTGCATGCCAACAATATAACCACTGAGAAAAACCAGCCAGGGCAGCAGGCTAATTTTTTAAAAATATTTTTATTGAATTTTAGAGAGAGAGGAAGGAAGAGAGAGAGATAGAAGCATCGATGAGAGAGAAACAACATCATTGATTGGCGGCTCCTGCAAGCCCCCGACTGGGGATCAAGCCTACAACCCCTGGCAGGTGCCCTGACTGGGAATCAAACCCGTGATCTCTTGGTTTCTGGGTTGGTGTTCAACCACTGGGCCATACTGGCCGGGTGCAGGCTAATTTTTAAGTTGATAATTTTGTATGGCCCTCGAATGATGTTATAAATCTCCAAATGGCCCTAGGCAGAAGAAGATTCCCCACCCCTGCTCTAGATAAGGCATTCAGGCTGCAGATACAAAAATACAATATCACCATGCAAATAAACCCAGTTTGTTTTGAGGGGTGTAACAAAAGGCTTCCCATAATCTCGCCCACTCACCACATCATGATAGATTCATTGTTCGTTTGCTTAAGGCACTAAAGGCTCCTGTGAAAATGTGAATACTACCTATGAGACAAAAAAAACATTAAGCTGCTCTGGCCAGGTGGCTCAGTTGGTTGGAGCATTATCCCATATACCAAAAGGTTGCAGGTTCGATCCCTGGTTGGGGAGCATATGGAAGGCAGCTGATTGATGCTTCTCTCTCTCTCTCTCTCTCTCTCTCTCTCTCTCTCTCTCTCTGTCCTCTAAAAATCAATAAAAACATATCCTTGGGTGAGGATTTTTAAAAAGCAAAATATTAAGACATTATCAGCTAGCAACACCTAAGATTTAATTATTGTATTATAACAATAATAATGGCCAACATTATTGAGCATTTACTATAGGCTAGGTACTGTTTGAAGTGCTTTGCACACATTATTAGCTCATTATATCCTCACAGCAAATTAAAATCACTTCTATTAGTACCCCCCTTTCACAGATGAAGCGCTGTGACACAGTGAAGTTAAATGACCTGCCCAAGGTCACACAGCTAATGCATATTGAGCCAAGACTTACCCTAGATCTCTCTGGGCAATGTCCGCATAACTAACCACTGTGCTATACTGCATTCATCTAGCAGTGACCTAATCAGATATCAGGCCTACATAGGTCATTAAGACAAATGTGACTAGGGCAGAAGAATTCCCTGGATAGTTTTTCTATCCTTTGTGCCTTTTCTCAAGCCATTTCCTCTATTCAAAATATCTCCCTGCCCTTTAGAGGTCAGAGACACAAGGGACCTTAAAGGTTAGACTTTTCTCTCTGAAGAGTCCCAAGTGAGCAGACTCCACACAAAAAATTTGGTTAAGGCTATGAATGGAGTACATAAAGGAAAAGATAAACGACCTTGAGATGAGGTGGAGCTCTCCAATTTGCTAGAGTCCCCACACATTCTATTGTACTCCTCAATTCATTTATACTATCTGCTTGGCTCCTGTGGGCTTTTCAATATGTGCCATTTCATAGGCCACTGGAGGTGTATTTGTTACTGTTGATGGCCTTGTGGAGTATTTGGAGGAGGGTTGTTTGGTTTTTGTTTATTGGACAGTGTTGGGATTGGTAGAGTCTCTAGTTGTGTTTCAGGAGAGGTAACTTCTTTGCATACCATCCCAACTGGATAGAAAAGTCCACTCTGATATTTAAATCCCAGGAAGACTCATATGCACCTATGGGACATCTAGACAAACCAGGGCAAGCTCATAGTCTAGTGTCAACTATTTTTTATAGGAAAGCAAAGAAAGATCAAAGTGGTTGGGACACAAGCTTTGACTGTGGCTCCACCCTGTTAACCTCTAGAAGGATGTTTGAGACCCATGCTGGTATCCCTGAGCAGGACTTTGCTAAGCAGACAAGGGTAAGTAGGACATTCCAGGTAGAGAGAAAGTATATGCAACAGCACAATGGTCAGAGAATACAGCTTGCTAAAGGACTGCAAGTACTAGACAGGTATGGCTAAGTTGAGATAGGGTAACAGGTGGGAAATGGGAAAAGGTAGCAAGAGATACAGTTATGGAAGATACAAAGAGGTGCTAGAATAGCATGCTGAGGATCATTTAAGATTTTTGTTTGCTTGTTAAATCTTTATTGTTGAAAGTATTATATATGTTCCTCTCTTCCCCTCCCCCCACCCCCACCAAGAGTTTTGTTTTTTAAGGCAAGCAGCCTTTCAGTGGTGATCACTTTGTAGTGTATACAGATGTTGAATTAGAACAACGCCCACCTAAAACTTCTATACCAATTTTACCTCAATTTAAAAAGGTAAGCAGCATGGTCAGATTTTTATTTTAGAAATATTATTCTACAGGACAATTATTGAGTTCCTACTACATGCTAGGTCTGTGCTAGAATCCAGGAACACAGAGAAGACTCAGAAATGGCAACAAGTTGGGGTGAAACAACCAATTAACATATACAATAGAGTGATAAGTGCAATGGAGGATGAATTGGAGAGGAGACAGTCTGAAAGCTTGGCCACCTGGTAGGTAGCAGTTACAGTACTCATGTAAAGAGGGCCTGATGCAGGAAAGTTGGTAGTAAGGGTGAAATGGTGCCCCCGACCTGAGTGGATCTTCCTCATATTATCCTTCCTTTTTATCGTTTCTTCCTAAACTTACTACATGCTGAGTTGTTAAAGGAGAAATAAGCTATGAGCAGCTTTTTTTGTCCTTTGAGGGTGGCAGAGGTGATGTAGGTAATTCCCAGTGCTGTTTCACAACCTTATTCATTGGCTCCCTGACCCTGTTTACTACTTCAAATTGTTTTTACTCTTCCCAAACACCCAACCTGCGCCCACCTACCTCAGCCAATAAGCTCCCTTCTTGCTTTACTGAGAAGGTGGGAGCTACCTCTGCAAAATTCTTCTCTGCCTCAGAATTTCTTCCCCTTTCCCCAACAAAGTAAAGTCCTTTTTTTTTTTCTTCCTCACTAAGGTCAATACCTCTATTCATGATCTCAAACCATTCTCTTCCTATCTCCTATGAGACCTTCATAAATTTTCCCTCTCTTCCTTTCATCTTCAATCTTTTCCTTGCTTCTGACATTTTCTTGCTGACTAAAAACATGTAAGGAGCAGAAATGTTGCTGACTTCTGTGAGCTTGGAAGTGGAAAAAATGTTTACCCACTAGAGAAAGCCCCCTCCCACAACCCACCACACACACACAACCAAGTAAAAAATGTGTTTCTGACAATTTGGAGAAAGTCTGGAGTAAACTAACATCATCATGGCAAAGAATTCCCAGGTTTTAGGTAAGGCTGGGAAGTAAAAAAAATCATTAAAAAATGCAGAAGATAAGAATCATAAACCGTTGTCAGTTATTTGAAGAGTATTTTTAACACATTATTTTGTATATTTAGCAAAGAGTGCTTCCAATGAATGGGCATTTAATGCAGCAAAACTGAAAAGGTTAAGTGGAGGGACAAACATAGGTGAAATGTTTCAGGAGAAGTTGGGATGTGAGAATGAGACAGTATGAGGGAAGGAGTTTCACCAAGTGTGCATGACATAAACAAGGGAGCAGGAAATTGGGAGGTATGTTGGAGGAACATGTTAGGAATGTGGGGGCACAATGCTGAAAAGGCTAGATTTTGTCATTGGAATTGATAAGGAATAATACAAAGCCATGACAGCTTAAGGGTTGAAGATTCAGTGTTGGCACAGTCCATGTTCTGAGCACCCTCTGCTGTTTTTGTTGAACATCTCAAAAATGTGGAATTCGTCTTACACACTTGGTTACCTCCCACCCTCTTCTGCTGTTCCTCAAGCTTCTGTTAAACCATACCCAGCAGCTGGGATGTTATATAACCAAATATTATGTTCTATTTATGTTTTCAGATATATTCCATTTAGACCACAACCATTCAAAATCCAGTTAAAGTGGTACAATGGACAGAACACTGAATTGGAAATCCTAATTTTGCTACTTAATTGCTATTAACTTTTTTGAGTCTTGGGTGTTGTTTTTTCTCCACCAGAAAGAGGATAATAGCTGCACTGTCACCTGATTAGGTTGAGAATCAAAAAGGATAATGGATGTGAATATATAGTGAATATACTGAAATTATAAAGTACTATTCAAATGTAAGAGATTATTTTTTCTATTGCTTCAAGGTCCTGGTGGTTTTCTTATCTGCAGAAGACACCAAGACCAGGAGTAGATTATAACAGTTAAGGAAGCACGGCCAGGAATGTAACAAGCTCCCTGTTTCCATGATAGGTCAGATATTATAGTGCTCTGAGCAGACATACCAACAAAGCAGTCAGACTCTTATTCTCCATCCTTCACATTATCAACCTTCCCATCCTCCTGCCAGCCCAGAATGCTAGACATATACATATGCACTAACAACCTTCACATATGAGATTCCAGGATAGGATACATGACATAGTAAGAACCACTGGAAAGAGAACTGTTACTGATTTGGACTTTTATTATGCTCGGGTTGGTGGGAAAAGGTTGGCATTTCTTGCTTGTAACTTGCATTGAGAGAAGGGAACTAACATTTTTTTGAGCTCAGACTCTGTGCCAAACACCATGTAAGGCATTTGACATCTGCTACCTCCTGTAATGCTCACAACTTGATGAGGTAAGGATTACTGTTCCCAATTCTACAAACAAGGAAACTGCAGCTCAGAGAAGTTAAGTAACTTGTTCAAGTTCATTAAGCTAATAAGAAATGCAAGTTAGGATTTCATCCCAAATTCATCTGACTCTAATGCTGATGCTCTTCCCACTTCTCTTCTTCCAGGCAAGGCCTCAATATTCAAAGTAGGGCACCTCCTAGAAATTACCACTTCTTGGTATACTTGAAAGTACATACTGGCATAACATCTGGCTAGTACCTTGGCCACCAACAGGTAGAGGCCCCTTTCAGGGATACCTTTAAATCCTGGCTTTGTTTTTTTAATCTAAAGTAAGCCTAGGCCTAAAAAACTTCTACCAGTGAGCTCTACACAGCTCACAAAAGAAAGGCAAGATATTTGTCTGATAGAGGTAAAGTGATAATTTCAAGGTGAGAATCTGTCAGTGATAAAAGGATGCCTCACACAGTGTTGTCTGGCCAATAACCACACAAACTCACAGCTACTCCACTGGCCCCTCCTTAGATTCCCTCTTAAATTTATCGTATAGGGGGTGGGTACTGTTAGCAGGTACCCACCTGATATGATGTGAGGAGGACTAAAATACTATCTCTAATGGAAATTACTTTCACCACTGGCTCTACCATGAGGCCTGCAATTCCCTATTAATCATTTTTTTTCAGGTTAAGGCATCTGTCAAAATATAAGTGCTATCTTTAATCACTGTACATTATACTCATTTGTTTAGCACTTTCATTCTAATACCAGACAGCTATGGGACATGGGGCAAAGGATTTTGAAGGGGAAGGTCAAGGGAAAGATTCAATGTGATATATGATGGGCAGCTAGAGTACAGGGGGGCCAGATTGAGACATTTAGAAACCACAAGCACTGAAGAGATAATGTTACAAGCCCTACATGCCCATATATAATTCAAAATAAAGGTAATACTAACATGTAAAATAAGCATAAGATGGGCCCTGGCTGGGTGGCTCAGTTGGTTGGAGTGTCATCCCTTACACCAAGGGTTGCATGTTGAATTCCTGGTCAGGGCATGATACATACCTAGGTTGAGGGTTTGATCCCTGGTTTCCCTACCTTCCTCCCCCTTCCCTCCCTCCCTTCCTCCTTGCCTTCTTCCTTCCCTTCCTCTCTCTCTAAAATCAGTAAACATCTCCTCAGGTGAAAATAAAAAAATAAGCATAAGATGGTTCAACAAAATCTGATCTTTCCCATAATTACTATAGTAATTCTTTTTTATTGCCATACAATTCACTCTTTAAAAGTGTATAATTCAATGGCTTTTAGTATATTCAGAGCTGTACAACTACCACCACCACAATCAATTTTACATTTTCATCACCCTCCCACCCCAAAAAAACCCATTATCAGTCACTCCCAATTTCCCCCCTCCTTCCCAGTTCTAGAAAACCACTAATCTACTTTCTGTCTCTGTAGATTTTCCTATTTTAGACATCTATAATAATAAAAGTGTAATATGCTAATTAGACTGGACGTCCTTCCGGACAAAGCCAGGGCTGCGAGGGAAGCCCAGGTCCCGGGTGCCAGAGAGAAGCCGGTGCCAGCAGCTGGGGGAAGGAAGGCCTACTCTTGCACGAATTTTGTGCATCAGGCCTCTAGTTTTACATAAATGATATCATATAATATGTGGTATTCTATGTCTGGCTTCTTTTACTTAGTATAATGTTATAAAGGTTCTTTTGTATTGTAACATGTATCAATGCTTCATTCCTTTTCATGGATGCATAATATCCCACTGTATGAATATACCACCTTTTATTATTTAATTATTTTTTATCCTCACCCAAGGATATATTTTGATTGATTTTAGAGAGAAAGGAAAGGGGAGAGAGACAGAAAGAGTGACAGAGAGATAGACAGAGAGACAAAAAACACTGATATGAGAGAGAAACATCAATCATATGTTCCCTGACTAGGGATCAAACTGCCACTCAGGTATGGGCCCTGACCAGGAATGGAACCCGCAGTCTTTTGGGGAATGGGATGACACTCCAACCAACTGAACCACCCGGCCAAGGTGGATATACCATGTTTTATTTATCCATTCATCATTTGATAGACATTTGGGTTATTTCTGCTTTGTGGCTATTATAAGAATTGCTGCTGTGAACACTAATGTACAAATTTTTGTGTGGACATATGTCCTCAGTTCCTTTAAGTATATATACCTATGAGTGGAATTACTGGGTTATATGGTCACTCTATGCTTAACTTTTCAAGGAAATATCAGACTGTTTATCAAAGTGGCTGTACCACTTTATATCCCACCATACCAATACTTATTATTGTCTGACTTTTTTATTATAGCCATCCTAGAGGATATGAAGTGGTATCACATTGTGTCAATTCTTTTTCAAAATATCAAATATATAATTTTTAAAAAAATCTTTACTGCCTCTATTTAGTTGGTTTCCTAAGCATATTATTAGGTCATCCAGGAGTAGGATCAGCTTGAATGGATCTGGTCCCTGGGGTTGAAGGGCATGTTAGGAAGGGCCTACTGTGTAAAACATTTCCAAAACCAAATCAATATACAAAGATGACTAAGCCACACTACCTGTCAAATGGGGAAGCAGATACCTACTCAAAAGACTACAAAACAAAGTAGAATGAGAGAAGTGCTATAATAAGGCAATGGAAGTACAAAGGGGTGTTAGGGCAAACTAGATGCAGTTTTCCTAAAGAACAATGCTAATCAGCTTCAAATATCATCAAAGCAGCCCAGCCCACCAGCCACAGCATGAAGCCAGAGTCTTCTTGGAAACAGCTATAAGAGCAGGGAACAAAGCTCTTAGAGATATACTGTTCTGGGCCTGAGAGGTATATTTGTCATTTTTTTTTTTCATTTCAATTACTACTCATGCTTACAACCCACTGGCTGACTCTTTCAGACTTGGCCTCAATACTTTTAGTCTTATGTCAATGTGAAGGACTACACTGAAGAATGGCTGTGAAGTGCTTTGTAATTCTAAAGTGCATTATAAATAACTAGAGGCCCAGTGCATGAAAATGTGTGCACTAGGTGGGGGCGGGGGAGGGTCTCTCAGCCAGGCCTGTCCCCTCTCACAGTCCGGAAGCCCTCAGGGGATGTTCTACTGATGGCTTGAGCTGCAGTCTGGCCTCCTTCTGCAGGAGGCGAACCAGCGATCAGGGGAAGGCGACGCCCCCATCATGCTTCTGTTGCTGGCACTGCTGGCCGCGAGGCTGCCTAATCCTCAGCCCTTGCAGCCACTGCAGCTTGCCTGAGTCTCAGCCTAGCCCTTGTTGCCTGAGCCTCGAGACCTCACAGTGGCAGCCACATTCTGTGGCTTGCCTGAGCATCGGGCTGACCCTGAGCAGTGGCAGCTGCCATCAGAGGTTTGTCTGAGCCTCAGGCCAGCCTTGGGTAGCGGCTTGCCTGAGCCTTGGGCCAGCCCATCATTGGTGGCTTGCTTGAGCCTTGGGTGGGCCCTGGGCAGCAGCAGCCACCATTCGCTGTCCCGATGCACCTCCTGGTCAAGTTCCCACCAGGGACACAGCATAAAGTCCCCACTCACCCGGGTGCACCTTGCAGCTCACGCAGCCCCACCCACCCACACGCGCCTGCTGTGCACACAGCTTTCTGGTGATTGCTCGCTGTGGCGTGAGGGCATTACAGCGTGAGGGCGTGATGACCACATAGGCTTTTATTAGTATAGATCAGTGGTCAGCAAACCGCGGCTCGCGAGCCACATGCAGCTCTTTGGCCCCTTGAGTGTGGCTCTTCCACAAAATACCACGTGAGGGCATGCATGTACAGTGCGATTGAAACTTCGTGGCCCATGCGCAGAAGTCGGTTTTCGGGCTGGGCGAGTCTATTTTGAAGAAGTGGTTCTAATGCCGAGCCACACTCAAGGGTCCAAAGAGCCGCATGTGGCTCGCGAGCCACGGTTTGCCAACCACTGGTATAGATAATCTCCATTGCAACTTTCTTACCATCAACAAGCAAACCCTACTCCAGCAGTTCCTCATTGCCCTCTGTTCAATCTCCTATTTTACCTGAATTGTTCCCAGTATACCTCTTTGTATCTGTACACCCCAACTTCTGGAGATAATGCTTACCATCAGCTAAGCCTTCAGAGAGTCTTTGCAGTCTTAGAAGCACTTTGATTCAGTATTTTGCTTTGGAAATAGAAAGTCTGAGAGATTGCTCCCATTTCATACTGGAGATGCTGAGATTAAGTGACCCAATGATTTAAAAGAAATCATGTTATCAGACTGAAATTCTGGGTGTCTTCCCTGTCTTACCTCATCTACCCATGAGGAAACTGCAGCCCTTATTAAGGTTGTGGGTTTGGTGTACCTACTCCCCAGGTCCCAAGCCTTTCTCCTGAGAATAGCTAAGAGTAATCAGGCTGCCTGAGCACAGCTAACTCCTATTCAACAGACTGAGAAGGTAATTTCACTTTTGAACTGCTCTCTACTTTTCTGAAGTGGGACTCAATTGTGCTTGAAAATGTCAAGCACAACCTAATTGCCCTCAACTATCTATCTAAACCCTGTTCAGAGCAATTGGCCAGGGCGTTAAAAAAAAAACACACAAAAACACATGACTCTGCCTGAGGGAGGCCTTGAGGGAAGCCCTTTGGAAATTCAAGCTCTCTAATCATTTATTTACTCAAATATTTATTAAGGACTTACTAATTTTAACATGTCATAGTAATAGCATAATGCTTATCAGCTCAGGTTCTGAAGAGCAATGGCCTGGGCTCAAATCCTGATTCTAATGCTTGCTTAGTGACTTGAGTTTCTCCTCTTGGTAAAATCTATAGTAATAAAAGAGTAATATGCTAATTAGGGCAGATGTCTTTTGGACGACCATCTGGACATCCTTCCGGACAAAGCCACAGTGGCTGCCTGAGGCTCAGGCAAGCCGCAGATGGCAGCTGCTGCTGGGAGGGCCAGCCCAAGGCTCAGACAAGCCCCAAATGGCAGCTGCCACTGCCCAGGGCCGGCCCGAGGCTCAGGCAGCCACACGCAGCTGCGAGTTCTGAGGCTCAGGCAGAGTTTCGAGGCTCAGGCAGCCATGGTGGCTGCCAGGGGCAGCAGCAGCGGGGTGATGGGGGCAGCGCCTTCCACTGATTGGCCAGGGCACCTCCGGCAGAGGGAGACCAGACTGCAGCTTAGGTTGGTGGCCGAGGCAGAGGCAGTTAGGTGCGATCAGGCCAGAAGGGGGGCAAGGTAGGGGCAATAAGGCCAGCAGGCAGGCAGAGGCAGTCAGGGGTGATCAGGCAGGCAGGCAGAGGGGTTAGGGAAGATCAGGCAGGCAGGCAGGCAGGCAGGCAGAGTGGTTAGGGGCGATCAGACAGGCAGGTAGAGGGGTTAGGGGCAATCAGGCAGGCAGGCAGGCAGGCAGGCAGGCAGAGGGGTTAGGAATGATCAGGCAGGCAGGCAGGTGAGCGGTTAGGAGCCAGCGGTCCCAGATTGTGAGAGGGATGTCTGACCACTGGTCATCCGGACATCCCCCAAGGGGTCCCAGATTGGAGAGGGTGCAGGTCGGGCTGAGGGACCATCCCTCCCATGCATGAATTTCATGCACCAGGCCTCTAGTTAAAATAATAAAATTACACCATAGGGTAGGTGTGAGGATGAAATGAGATCCATATGTGAAGTGCCCAGCCCATTGCCTGGCACATTGGAAGCATTCAATACATGCTAGCTACTATTGATATTCTTGCAGAATCAGAGCAAACCTGTCAGGGATCAATGAATAGGAGTAAAATTTTACAGCCCTTCAGCCAGTTTCATGGGCCCATTGCTGGGACCATTCTGGGGAAGAAACACTTGCTGAGAAGAGTGGTAGGAAAGATGTCCTGATTGGAGGAGGTAAAGTAAAAATGACATTTGGATGCCAGAGAACTATTTGGTGCACTATTGATGTTTCAGAGAATGTCAACACCAAAGAGGAAATGATTGCCCATTGATACATTCTGTTCTATGGTAAGTGATTCCTGCTAACACAACTGAGCCCCTACCAGTTCTCTTTTCCATTGCACCACAAAGAGCACAGTGCAGAGTTAGGACAGTGATTCTTAGGTGCAAAGCCTGGAACCTAATAAATTTTTTCAACTTTCTCTCAGCAGCACTTTTTTTGGAATTAGTCCTGCGAGTTAGGGAACCTCAATTGATCCCAAGAAAAGGCAATATGTTGCAGAAAGAAAATCCAACTGATGAGCTGAGAGAGGCTGATTTACAACTGCCTTGAGCAGGTAGATGGTCTTTTGCTGGGACGAGACTCAAAAGGAACTAAGGCAGGTGGGAAGTGAAGATAAAAATACTGCTTTGACCATGCTGATGACTATCAAGCAGGAATCTTTAACCCCAATCGTGGTTTTCATGTTTATCGAGTGTCTACTCTGTGCATAGTACAAAGGACACAAAGAAGCAATAAATGAGCTTCCTGATTCCAAACTATGATTAAACTGAAGTGGGGAAAATATTCTGCATTTTCTGCCTGTCACTTAATTCCAGATTAGAGAGTACAATGGTAACAGCTGCACTAATTGCTTTTACTTTATATACAACACTTAGAGTTAGGGCCTCTTGAACTCAATTCACCAAGTGACAGAAACCCATGCGTGGGCACTTTTGTCTGTTATAGGATTGCAGCCAGAACTATATAAAATTCTATGTTTGTGTTCCCTGCTGCACTAGTCTCTCATTGAACTGACATTCAATAGTCTTTAAGCAGCAACCAGGCCAGTGAATTATTTTTGTTCCTCCCAAAGAAGGGCTAGAGGGCCCAAACAGGCATACACACAGTGGGCTCACATCCTCTGCTAGCTCTGATATTTGTTCTCAAGCCCCTTTGACATTTGGAGGCCCTGTTTTTGTTTTCTACTCCTGATAGGCTGAACCTCAGAAACAGTGGGCTGGTGAGCAACCATTTGGGAACAATCTAATTGTGAGGGAACCAAGGCAAAAGCAGACTGAGCAGTATGAACTTTGAGCACTGACGGACCACCAACCCACACTCTCCAGATTCCTGTGTCCTTGCACCTCCCACTTAGGGTAAGAAGGCTCACAATGAGGGGGAGGTACCAGGCAAAGGCAAGTCATTTTCTATGATTATTTTTCTCTTTTATAAGACATTATTTAAAAGTTCTCCTTTGCTGGTCTGGGGTTGGTTAGCTGTAGTTCTGTTGACAGCAAAGAGATAGCCTGTTTCAGCTATGTAAATCTCTGGTTATACTACCTGACTTCCACAGAGATGAGCCAGGTTTAATACCCACACTGTATAGCCTTTCTTTTTTCCTACTCAAACCTAGCAAGTGCCAAGCTATTCAAACAATCTCTGCTTATTGAAAGCTTGCTGCTACTGCTATTACTACTATAATTTTTTAAATTAAGTACTAGAGGCCCGGTGCACGAAATTCATGCATGGGTAGGGTCCCTAGGCCTGGCCAGTGATCAGGGACAATCTGTGGGGTGATCAGTGGGGAGATCAGGGGCCCCTGCTTGCACCCACCTTGGCTGGCCTGGTGCCGCCTGCTCACCAGCCCCACTCCCCGTGGCCGCCGCCGGTCGCCTCCCTCTGTGGGGCAACCAGTGGGGTGATCAGGGGCTCCTGCTCGCACCTGCCTTGGCTGCTGCAGGTTGGGGGCAGCTGCTGAGTTGAGCATCTGCCCCCTGGTGGTCAGTGCACATCATAGCGACTGGTCATTCTGGTCATTCTGCAGTTCAGTCAATTTTCATATTAGGGTTTTAAATAGATAGATAGTTGGTATATAATGTTATATTAGTTTTGGGTATATATCCTAGTAGTTCAACATTTTTAAAAAATATTTTTATTGATTTTAGAGAGAGTAAAGGAGAGGGATAGAGAGAGGGACACATCGATGAGAAACATCGATGGGCTGCCTCCTGCACTCGCCCCAATGGGGATCGAGCCCGCAACCTGGGCATGTGCACTGATTGGGAATTGGACCAATGACCTCTTGGTTCATGGGTCAATACTCAACCAGTGAGCCACACCAGCCAGGCTAGTTCAACATTTATTTTTTTAATTTTGAATTTTTATTGATTTCAGACAAGAACGGAGAGGGAGAGATAGAAACATCAATGATGAGAATTATTGATCAGGTGCTTCCCGCATGTTCCACAATGGGGATAGAGCCTGCAACCAAGGAATGTGCTCTGACCTGGAATCGAACCCTGACCTCCTAGTTCATGGGTTGATGCTCAACCACTGAGCCACGCCATCCAGGCATAGTTCAACATTTTTTATAGCTTACAGTATGGTCACCTCAATAAATCTAGTAACCATCTGTCACCATGCAAAGTTATTATTATGATATTATTTACTATATTTCCTGTGTTGTAGGAATAAGAGGTACTAACTTCCAGTTATAAAATAAATATTACTACTACTTTTATCACCGTTTCCTCCTCTTGGGTGGCCATAGCAACTGAGAAATTACTCTTGAACTCAAGGGGAAAGTCTGTGAGATTTCTAAGAGAGGCTGATATTTAAACTGGTCACCAGGAAGAGAAGGGCATTCCAGATTGAGAGAGTAGCATGAGCAGGTTATGCAAGTGAACAGCTGAGTGGCGCTACAGTGAAAGGCATGAGGGCAGTGAGAGTGATTCCCAAGAGACTAGAACAAGATAGAGTGAGACGGATTATGAAGAATGCCATACTAAGGTTGGGGTGAGGTGGGGTGATGGGCTGATTTCTCTAGGCAATGGGGTGTTCTAAGCAGATGAAACACAATCCAATCCATGTTTACAAAGAGAGCTCTGGTAGGAGTGTGGAGGCTTGAGAGGCAAAGGTAAAGAGACCATTTAGGAGGCTTTAGCAAAGGGCTAGATAGGAAATGAGAGCCATAGCTAGGGTAGTGGTAGCGGGGACTGAAAGGTAATAGACTCAACAATAAGAAGCAATGGTGTACTGGTAAACAACTGGCTCTCCAGAAAAGAAAGAAAAAAACCCTTGATTTACAGTTTTTTTTTATTTCCATGGTATAAATACTTCCCCCTGGCTGATTTCAAGCTACCAACCAGATATCATAGGAGGTGGAGTTTGGAAGAGATGTGTTCAGTTGGCTCTCTCAAGCCAATATGAGCCAGCAAATCACAACGAAGTGACTGATTAGATGTGGGAAAAAAGAGAGAGAGAGAGAGAGCCCTAACCAGTTTGGCTCAGTGGACAGAGCATTGGCCTATGGACTGGAAGGTCCCAGGTTCGATTCCGGTCAAGGGCATGTACCTTGGTTTCGGGCACATCCCCAGTAGGGATTGTGCAGGAGGCAGCTGATCGATGTTTCTCTCTCATCGATGTTTCTACCTCTCTATCCCTCTCCCTTCCTCTCTGTAAAAAAATCAATAAACTATATTTAAAAAAAGAGCGTGAAATTAAAGATGATGGATGTATCTAATTTGTATAACTTCTTAGATGTTAAGTTAATAAAGAGAGCAAACACAGGAGGAAAAATAGACTGTTTGTTTGTCTCTCTGGGGTGAGAAGGATTAAGAGGTAAGAGGCATACCAGGAGGGAATTATGACTTTGGTTTTGGACATGTTGATTTGGAAGTGCTAGCCCTGAAATTCAATGATCAGTGAAGCTCTGCCTTGTAATATAACTCAGATTAATAAAATACTAAGCACAGTGCGTATTTTTATGTTCTTTCAGCTTTGCAACAATCCTATGGATCTAGATATAGTAGCTGCTCAACACACATCCATTACATAAATGAATGAATTAGGTATTATTGTTTCTTCATTTTACAAATAAAAGAAATGAGACACAAATTGGTTAAATAATTTGCACAAGGGTACACAGCTGGGACTGTAACTGAAACATGCATGATTCCAAAACCATTCTGCTACAATAATATATGTGCTGTGGAGATAAACCATGGCAGGTATCTTTTCTTTTTATCTTTCTAACTCTAGTCTACCGCAATGCCTATACATAGTGTTATGGACTGAATGTTTGCCCCACGCCCATCCCCCAATTCATATGCTGAAGCCCTAACCTCTAATGTGACTGTATTTAGAAACAGGGCCTTTGCGGAGGTGAATAGGATTAGATGAGGTCATAAGGGTAGGGCCCTAACCCAATGGGATTGGTGTCCTTGTAAAAAAAAAAAAATGAAGAGACACCAGAGCCTCTCTTTCTCTCTCTCTTCTCTCTCTCTCTCTCTCTCTCTCTCTCTCTCTCTCTCTCTCTCTCTCTCTCTCTCTCTCTCCCCCCCCTCCCTCCACCCAAGGGAAGGCTATGTGAGGACAGAGTGAGAAGGTGGCCATCTACAAACAAGAAGCTGATTTGGCTGGCATGTTGATTTTTTACTTTGCAGCCTCTAGAATTGTGAGAAATAAATGTCTGTTGTTGACCCGGTCTATAGTATTTTGTTGTCGTAGTCCAAGTAAATTAAAACACACAGTATAGGATCATTAAATATTTGTTGAATGAATGAGAACTGATACTAACATTTATGTTGGAATTACTATTTTTCAGAGATAAGGTCTAGTAAGACTTCAGGAAGAGATAGGAGCAAAAAATGGCTCCAAATGATAGATCTTTGATGGTGGATTTTTCTCTGATGGGAGCTTTTCTCTGTGGGACTAGTGAGAGGTTCCTTGCCAGGGTTTACCACAATATCACTGGCTGAGTCTCAGTAATATCTTTTCCTGAGAATCACCATATTCTCCTTCCTCCATTCTTGATTTACTTAGTACATTAGGAATGCCATGTGAGAATTAGAAAAGTATGTATTAATTTAACAAATACGTATTGAGCACCTACTGTGTTATACAATATGTCTATTATAGTATTTTTTACCACAAATATAGGGTGTATTTCATATTATCCAATTTTGCCAATGAGAAAATTGAGGTTGGTGGAGGCTAAGTAATTTGCTCAAGGTCATCTTATAAGTGGAATCACACATTTAAACTCATAGCTGACTTTTTAAAAATTTATGTGAGAGAGAGAGAGAGAAACAAATCAATTGGTTACCTCCCACATGTGCCCTGACCAGGAATTAAATTCAACAACTTTTGGTGTACGGGGATGAAGCTCCAACCAACAGAGCCACACTGGCTAGGGCTCTGGATGACTTTTAAAAAAATTATTTTCTTTCTTTCCTTACTCCTACCAACCAGCAGGGTGCCTCCTCTATTCCAGAGATATTTTCTCTATCTCTTGGCTTCTACCTATTTCCACATGAGGGTAACTGCTCTATATGCATTCTCTTATTTCATTCTCAGGACAACACTATATATCTACAGCAGTAGCTAACGCACAGTAAATACTTGATAAATACTTTTTGGAAGGATGACCATGTAATAGTAATTAGCATTTATGGAGTCTTCTATGGGTCAGCATCCATTCTAAATACTTTTCATACACTAATTCCTTCAATTTTCACAACACAACAAGGCAATGACTATTGTTATCCATATTTTAAATACATCTACTGGTTATAACTTTTAGCGTGTTTCACAGGCATCTCAAACTCAATAGGCTTAAAATTTAATACCTCTTTCCCATAGCTCATCCTTTCTATATAACCCCCACCCACGTCCTGCTCCCCTGAGTAGACATATCTGTCTGCCTAACATCCAATTGTCCCTGCTTCTTTGGGGAAAATGGCCCTCTTCCATTTCACTGGTTCTTGTGGAATTATGAATCACAGTACCTCTACTTCCCTACTGCAGCAGGGGCATGTGTTCCAAGCACGGTCAGATTTTGTCTCTTAGAAATCTGAATCTCAAGTGCATATGAAGATGGAAGTTGGCTAGTGTTCAGATATCAAATGACAGCACCTTAAAGAGACATCCACAATTGCCTGCTGCAGAGAAAAACCATAGATGCTCTCTGATCCTGTCCTTTCTAAGGCCTGGTAACTCAGCTCTTTCTTTAGTTATGACCTACCCTAGATCCTTCCACTGAATTTTAAAGTATTTTTTGTTGTTATTGTTAAAGTCAGTTAGAGTATTTTTATTTTTTATTTTATTTTCTATTTGCCATTAAAGGACTCTGATGAAATCAAACTTAGTGAATGGTACCTTTTTATTTACCTAGTAGCTTAGGTTAGAAACCCAAGAATAATAGGCTGATAACATACACCAATATCATCAGTCACAAAGTCTAATATTAATTCTACTTCTTTTTAAAAAATATCTTCATTCAAGGAGATATTTTTATTGATTTAGAGGGAGAGAGAGAGAGAGAAAGAGAGAGAGAGAAACATCAATGTGAGAGAGAAACATTAATTGATTGCCTCCTTTACGCTCCAACTGGGGGTCAAACCTGC
Source organism: Eptesicus fuscus (assembly GCF_027574615.1). Classification (NCBI taxonomy): domain Eukaryota; kingdom Metazoa; phylum Chordata; class Mammalia; order Chiroptera; family Vespertilionidae; genus Eptesicus; species Eptesicus fuscus. Next base: position 70,735,225 of record NC_072473.1, on the reverse strand, counting down.
AGTCTAAGTATGTGCCCTGACCAGAATCAAACCTGCAAACTTTTGGTGTATGGGATGACACTCCAACCAACTGAGCCACCCACCTGGCAGGGCTTGATTCTATTTCTTAATCTTTCTAATCTGTCTCTTCAACAAAATACTAGTAAATCAAAACCATACACATATAAAAAGTATTGCATACCATGACCAAATGGGATTTGTTCCAGCGATGCAATGTTGAGTAAACATATAAAAATAATTATAATTCACAGTGTTATTAAAATAAGGAACAAAACCCAAACCAAATGATTGTCTCAATAGATACAGAAAAAACACGTCAACATTTAACAACCTTCCTATAAAGAGGTAGTATGCAAATTGACCCTCACACCCTCACACAAGATAGTCACCCCCATGTGGTTACAAGATGGCCACCACAAGATGGCCGGCAGGGGAAGGCAGTTGTGGGTAATCAGGCCAGCAGGGGAGGGCAATTAGGGGCAACCAAGCAAGCAGGGGAGGGCAGTTGGGGGTGACTAGGCCAGCAGGGGAGGACAGTTGGGGGTGACCAGGCCTGCAGGGAAGGGAGGGCAGTTCTGGGGGACCAGGCCTTCTGGGGAGGGCAGTTGGGGGCGACTGGGCCTATAGGGGAGGGCAGTTGGGAGGGACCAGGCCTGCAGAGAAGGGCAGTTGCGGGCAACCAGGCTGGCAGGGGAGGGCAGTTAGGGGTAACCAGGCTGGCAGGGGAGCAGTTAGGTGTTGATCATGCTGGCAGGGTAGTGGTTAGGGGGTGATCAGGCTGGCAGGCAAAAGCGGTTAGAGGCAATCAGGCAGGCAGGCAGGTGAGTGGTTGGGAGCCAGCAGTCCCAGATTGTGAGAGGGATCAGGCCTAAACCGGCAGTCTGACATTCCCCAAGGGGTCCCAGATTGGAGAGGGTGCAGGCTGGGCTCAGGGACACACCCCCCAGTGTACTAATTTCATGCACCAGGCCTCTAGTTTATAATAAAAGAGTTCAGCAAATTAAGAACAGGAGGGAACTTCCTAAACTTCATAAAGAGCATCTACCACATATCCACAGCTAACATCCTACATAATTCTAAAAGGCTGAAAGCTCCAGCCCTGAGTTCAGCAACAAGTAAAGGATATCTTCTTACCCCATTCCCATTCACCATTGTCCTATTAGTTTTATTAGCCAGGATAATTAAGAAAATAAATGGTATCCAGATTGGAAAAGAAGTAAAAATATCTCTATTTGTAGATGACAATCTTGTACATAGAAATCCAAATAAATCCTCAAATAAACTATTTGAACTATTAAATGAGTTAAGCAAGGATGCAAGATACAAAGTCAAAATACTAGAATCAGCTGTGTTTTGGAACAGCTACAACTCCATGGGAGGGCACTAATTTTTTAAAAAGGGCAAAGAAACTGAACAGATATTTCTCTCTCTCTCTCTCTCTCTCTCTCTCTCTCTCTCTCTATATATATATATATATATATATATATATATATATATATCACACACACACATGGCTGGTATATGAAAAGGTACTCAACATCACTAATCCTCTGGAATTTTTGCAAGTAAAAAACCACAATGAGTTATCATCTCACTCCTATTAGGATTGCTATTATTTAAAAAATCGCAAAAGATAATAAGTATTGTCAAGGTTATGGAGAAAAGTGAACCTTTGTAAATTGTTGATGGGAATGGACTTTGGTGTAGACAATATATGACAGTATGGAGGTTCTTCAAAAAAATAAAAATACCATAACTACTAGTATATCTTCTAGCAATCCCACCTCTAGGAATATACCCAAAGAAATAGAAATTAGGATCTTGATGCGATGTCTACACTTCCATGTTCATTGCAGCATTATTCACAACAGCCAAGACAGAGAAGCAACTTAAATGTCTATTGATGGATGAATTGATTTAAAAAATATGGTATATACATACAATGGAATATTAATTAGCCTAAAAATAAGGAAATTCTGCCATTTGCAACAACATGGGTGAACCTGGAGGATATTATTTTTAATGAAATAAGCTAGACACAGACAAATACTACATGATACCACTTATATAAGGAATTTACAATAGTCAAATTCATAAAAGCAAATAGAATGATATTGCTGGGGGCAGGAGGTAGGGAGAGTGGGGAGGTAGTAGTCAAAGCATACATAGTTTCAATAAAAAATAAAGTAAAATCAGTTGTTCTTGTGTACACTTGTAATGAAGAATGTAAAAATGAAATTAAGAAAATAATACAATAGCATCAAAGGAATAAAATACTTGGGAATAAATTTAACAAAAGAAGTTCAATACTGTACACTAAAAACTACAAAACATTGTTGAAATTAAGCAAGCAGACTTGGAAAGACATTTGGTGTTCATGGATTGGAAGATTTAAAATTGTTAAGATGGCATTACTTCCCAAACTAATCTATAGTTTCAATGCATTCCCTATCAAAATTCCAATTGCCTTTCTTTGTAGAAATTGACAAGCTAATCCTAAACTTCCTATGGAAAGGCAAGTGACCCAGAAGAGCCAAAACAATGTTGAAAAAGAACAAAGTTGGGGTATTCACAGTTATCAATTTGAAAGTTACTACAAAATTACAGTAATCAAGACAGTGGGTTATTGATATCAGAACAGACATGTAGATCATCAGAATAGACTGGAAAGTCTACAAATAAACTTATAGCAATTGATTTTTACAAGGATGTCGAGATAATTCAATAGGGGAAATAATAGTCTTTTTAATAAATGGTGTTGGCTATGGGAGACAAAGGGACACAAATGTCATCTCCTGTATCCCCACGCAGCTTAAAGTTGCGTTCTCTCTCTCTCTCTCTCTCTCTCTCTCTCTCTCTCTCTCTCTCTCTCTCTCTCTCTCTCTCTCTCTTCTCTCTCCCCCCAAAAGACTGAATGAACCATCATAAAAATGTTGCAGGACACCCCAGGAGGTGGAACTGGGTTTTCTAAGAGCAAGTTTTGTTAAAAGTTTCCAGCCGTTTCTATTTCTAGCAGAGGAGACAATGAATCTCCCTGGGAAAAACTGCCTGAGTGATCCTTTTCAGGGAAGTAGATAAAGGCAAGTCAGCAACTCTTCTCCTGGGGAAGGATGAGCCAGGACTGCTGGCACTGACAAAGACTGCCCTCCCGATGGCTGGGCACAGGTGGGCAATTTGGGGCCAGGCCAAGAAGCCTTCATGAAGAAAGAGATCTCAACTCCTTTACAGAGTCAAAGCATCTCAGAAGCACCTCTAATGCCGACCGGACCCGCCTGACTCCTTCCCGGAAAGGATGGTTGATGGATGCAATCCTGGACCTGCTGGACTGTGACACTGGGAGCCCAGCTTAGAGGAGGTGACGGCCTCCACTTCAAGGGGCAAAGCAGAGTGCAAAGGTCAGCCAGGGGAAGTGGTGGGTCTCGGGGAAGAAGGAGGAGAGGCAGGCTTGCCATGGTAAAATGCGGCTTAGAATTATGTCAGAGAAAATATTAAAGGAGCCATGACCTCATATTGACCCCAAGCTGCTGAGGTGTGGCACGTCGTATGCTCTCAGAGTCAGAGGGCTTTAACAATCAGATTTTTTTTCTATGACAAAGAAGCAGGTCTGAGAAGTGACGTGACCAGCCAAGGTCACTCTCCAGTTGATGCAGAGCTGAGAATGTCCATGGCCTCCTTACTGCTCATCCCAGCTCTCCCCAACACCCCTTCGACCTCCACGTTCTCCTCTCCAGAACCATGCAGAGAAGGAGGTTTGAGAAAACACATCTGTGACGTTCCCCCTGTAAACAAATGGTTTTGTCAGACTTGTTAGAAGCCATTGTTGTTTAGGAAATCCTAAAGTGCCCCCTGCGGGAGAAACAGAAATCTCGTCATATGTAGATTTTCGTCAAATCTTTTATCAACACCAATAATTTACACCTTGATATTTGCATTTTCTTGGCGTTTCCAATTGTCACCATTTTTCATATTTGTTGGAAAATTCAGAATTCAGACGGTATTCTCACCACTCAAAAACAAAATCTGCAGTTGGAATATTCTGCCATAATTTAATTAAAGTCTACACATACTTTTTACTACCTAGTACGTGCCAAGCACTGTGCCCCCTCCAGGAAAGCAAGATGACTAGAAAATGAGGATATACACAATGCTTGTGTTTCATTCATGACATCTAAATGGAAATTCATGTTTTATGTCAGTTCTGAAATGCAATTCTTTATAAAGAAAATAAAATAGCTGTTAACCTGGAAAAAATAAAATAAAATAAATGGTGTTGGGACAAATCTATATCTCTCCATGGAGAGGAATTAATTTGAACCTCTAACTCACACTGCAAGTGGATAAAGTACTAAATAAAAGATCTAAGGCTATAAAACTCCAAATAAAATGTTGATGTAAATCTTCATGGCCTTGAATTGGGCAACAGTGTCTTAGACATAACACCTAATGCACAAGCAACCAATGAAAAAGTAGACTGGACTTCATCAACATTTAAAAATATTGTGTATTAAAAGGTACTATCAAGAAAGCGTAAGGGCAACCCACTATTTGCAAATCATATATCGGATAAACATCTTGTATTCAGAATATATAAATATGTCTAACATTTCCATAATGTTAAAATTATCATGCTAAGTGACAGAGCCAGACACATATTGGGCAAAGGACTCAAATAGGCAATTCTCCACAAAAGATGCACAATGGACAACAAGACACAAAAAAATGCTCAACATCATAGTCATTAGGTAAATGAAAATCAAAGCCACAATGAGATACCACTTCAGACCCATTAGTATGGTTATAATTTTTTAAAATGACAAGTACTAGCAAGAATGTGGAGAAAGTGGAACCCTCATATATTGCTGTGAGGAATGTTAATGATGCAGACATTTTGGAAAAAAGTTTGGCAGTTCCTCAATAAGTTAAACATAGAATTACCATATAACCCTGCAATTCTATTCCCAGCTATATACCTAAAAGAACTGAAACATAGGTGTTCAAATAAAAAATTGTATATATAAATCTTCATAGCACTATCCATAATAGCCAGAGGTGAAAACAACCCAAATGCCCATCAAATGATGAATGAATATCAAAGTATGGTATATCCTTGCAATGGAATACTACTCAGCTATAAAAGGAATGAAGTACTGATAAATGTTGAATAATGTTAAAATTATCATGCTAAAGGACAGAAGCCAGACACAAAAGGCCATATATTGTATGATTCTATTTATTTATTTAAAATATATTTTTATTGATTTCAGAGAGGAAGGGAGAGGGAGAGAGAGAGAGAAACATCAATGATGAGAGAGAATCATGGATTGATTGCCTCTTGCACACCCCCCACTGGGGATCAAGCCAGCAACCCTGGCATGTGTGCTTGACTGGAATTGAACCTGGGACCCTTCAATCTGCAGGCCAGCGTTCTATCCACTGAGCCAAACCAGCTAGAGCTGTATGATTCAACTGATATGAAATAGTCAAAACAGGCAAATTCATAGAGACAAAAGAGATTATTGGTTACCAGAGGCTGGTGAGGGGAATTGGGGAGTGACTGCTTAATTGGTATGGGGTACCCATTTGGTGTCATGAAAAAGTTATGGAACTAGATATTGGTGAGTTGTACAACATTGTAAATGTACTTAATGCCACTGAATTGTAAACTTTAAAATGTTTAAATGGTAAATATTATGCTATGTGTATTTTACCAGAATAAAATGGTAGTAAATTTAAAAAAAAAAAGAGTCATCTTACTAAAACCAGCCTTAAAAGTGCTTGAAGAAACTTAATAATATAAAAATACAAAATATGAAAAATTTAAGAAGTCAAAGTTAAACCTGTTGGTGATATAATAAGAAAAATGTTAAGAAAAATATTTAATGTTATTAATGTAAGGATAAATCCAAGATCTAGATTGAACGGAGCTAATATAGTTAGTTATTAGTCAATATCTCTACTCTTATGTAAATGGCTGATATGAGCAGGGTTTTATAAGACATGTAGATTCCAATAAGACACAATTACTGTCCAACCCTGAGAACCTAAGTCATAGGCTAAGAATCCTCAAGCTCTTTCCTTTAGTTCAATTCATTTCCAAAAGCAAGGGAAATAGCTCTGTGAAATCAGGAAAGGCAGAAAATCAGAATTGTACTGTAGCTCCCCATTCAGCTCAACACACTCATTTTCACTAGCCTAGCTTTCTCTGCACTTGTAAAGGCTCTCATTTGCAGAGGTCGAATAATTTCTTTTTTAAAAAAATATATTTTATTGATTTTTTACAGAGAGGAAGAGAGAGGGATAGAGAGTTAGAAACATCGATGAGAGAGAAACACCGATCAGCTGCCTCTTGCACCCCCCCGCCACTGGGGATGTGCCTGCAACCAAGGTACATGCCCTTGACCGGAATCGAACCCGGGATCCTTGAGTCCGCAGGCCGACGCTCTATCCACTGAGCCAAACCGGTTTCGGCATGAATACTTATTTCTTTGTAGTGGGGGAAATGTCCAGCAGAGGGAGATGTTAGGCTATCCTAGGTTCTGCAATTAACAAAGAATTCTAAACATGACTAAGAGGATCTTAAAAACTGGGTTAAGTTATTGAACTAACCTAAGTTTTATAATTCTTACCTGATATTAAATAGATTAATACATTTTTTTACAATTATTCATTTAAAACATGAAATTTTCTAAATTCTATTTAAAATGTTGACTCTGGATGTATCCTCAATTCAGAATAGAGAAAATTAACTAAATATTTTGTTAGAAATCTAGTAGTACTTTATGTGCTTGACTATAGCCATTATAGCTACATTTATTTTTGGTAGAAATATATGCAAATGCCTCTAAATTAGTTCAAAAACATTAAAAAGAGAAACAACATTACAGTAATATTTTCCACATAAAATTTAAAACACTACTTCCACTTATTTATCTACATTTTAGAAAACTTATTATCGTGTATCTGTTTTCCTTGCTGATTCTAAATGATCTCAAATAAATATGTAAATTTGATATTTACCTTTAAGAACTCTTAAAAGTTCTTTTTTTGTTCTTTATATTTTTTAATTGTTTAAAGTATTGCAAATAGTAGTACATAGGTCTCTTCTTCCCCCCCCCCGCCCCGGTCTTTGACCTTCCCCCGGTCTCCCCTACACCCCAGCACATGCTCTCACCCCCACCCCCAGTGTCTTGCGTCCATTGGTTACGCTTATATGCATGTATACAAGTGCTTTGGTTGATCATTTACCTCCCACCCCACACCCCAGCCTTCCTGCCTTAATCTGACAGTCTGTTCGATGCTTCTCTGCCTCTGCATCTATCTTTTTGTTCATCAGGTTATAATATTCTTTATTTTCCATAAATGAGTGAGATCATGTGGTATTTTTCTTTCACTGCCTGGCTTATTTCACTTAACATAATGCTCTCCAGGTCCATCCATGCTGCTGTAAATGGTAATAATTCCTTCTTTTTTATAGCAGTATAATATTCCATTGTGTAGATGTACCATAGTTTTCTAATCCACTCATCTGCTGATGGGCATTTAGGCTGTTTCCAAATCTTAGCTATGGTAAATTGTGCTGCTATAAACATAGGGGTGCACATATCCTTGCTGATTGGTGTTTCTAGTTTCTTAGGATATATTCCTAGAAGTGGTATTACTGGGTCAAATGGCAGTTATATTGTTAAATTTTTGAGGAAATGCTGTACTGTTTTCCACAATGGCTGCACCAGTCTGCATTTCCACCAGCAGTGAAGAAGGGTTCCTTTTTCTCCGCATCCTCACCAACACTTGTCGTTTGTTGATTTGTTGATGATAGCCATTCTGACAGGTGTGAGGTGGTACCTCATTGTTGTTTTGATTTGCATCCTTCGGATGATTAGTGACTTTGAGCATGTTTTCATATGTCTCTTGGCTTTCTGAATGTCCTCTTTAGAAAAGTGTCTATTTAGATCCTTTGCCCATTTTTTGATTGAGTTGTTTATCTTCCTTTTCTTAAGTTGTATGAGTTCCCTGTAAATGTTGGAGATTAAACCTTTATCATATATATCATTGGCAAATGTGTTCTCCCATGCAGGGGCCTTTCTTGTTGTTTTGTTGATGGTTCCTTTTGCTGTGCAGAAGCCTTTTATTTTGATGTAATCCCATTTGTTTATTTTCTCCTTAGTCTCTCTTGCCCTAGGATCTGTGTGTGTAAAGATATTGCTACGACATATGTCTGCAATTTGGCTGTCTATGGAGTCATGTAGGAGTTTTATGTTTTCCCCTCTTACGTTCAAGTCCTTTAGCCATTTTGAGTTTGTTTTTGTGTATGGTGTAAGTTGGTGATCTACTTTCATTTTTTTTGCATGTATCTGACCAAATTTCCCAGCACCATTTATTAAAGACACTGTTTTGACTCCATTGTGTGCTCTTGCCTCCTTTGTCAAATATTAATTGAATATAATGGCTTGGGTCAATTTCTGGGTTCTCTATTCTGTTCCATTGGTCTATATGTCTGTTCTTGTGCCAGTAACAGGCAGTTTTGAGAACTGTGGCTTGGTAATATAGCTTGATGTCTGGTATAGGGATCCCTCCAACTTTGTTCTTCTTTCTCAGGATAGCTGTGGCTATTCGGGGTCTTTTTTATTCTAGATGAATTTTTGTAGAGTTTGTTCTAGATCTTTGAAATATGCCATTGGTATTTTAATAGGTATTGCATTGAATCTATAGATTGCTTTAGGTAGTGTGGACATTTTAATAATGTTGATTCTACCAATCCATGAACATGGTATGTTCTTCCATATCTTTATGTATTCCTCTCTTTTTTTAATGTCCTGCAGTTTTCTGAGTACAGGTCTTTTACATCCTTATTTAAATTTATTATTAGGTATCTTAATTTTGTTACAATGTTAAATGTGATTGTTTTTTTCTTTCATTTCTCTTATTGTGAGTTCATTATCCTATCTAATAAAAGAGTAATATGCAAATTGACCATCACTCCAACACACAAGATGGCTGCCCCCATGTGGACACAAGATGGCCACCACAAGATGGCCTGCAAGGGAGGGCTGTTGGGAGGGACCAGGCCTGTGAGGGAGGGCACTTGTGGGCAATCAGGCCAGCAGGGGAGGGCAGTTGGGTGGGACCAGGTTTGCAAGGGAGGGCAGTTGGGGGCGATCAAGCCTGCAAGGGAGAGCAGTTAGGGGTGACCAGGCTGGCAGAGGAGGGAAGTTGGGGGTGACCAGGATTACAGGGAAAGGCAGTTGCGGGGGAGACCAGGCCTGCAGGGGAGAGCAGTTGGGGGGGATACCAGGCCTGCAGGGGAGGGCAGTTAGGGGGAGGGGACCAGGCCAGCAGGGGAGGGAAGTTGGGGGGTGACCAGGCCTGCAGGGGAGGGCAGTTAAGGGTGACCAGGCCTGCAGGGGAGGGCAGTTAGGGGCAAACAGGCTGGCAGGGGATCAGTTACGCATCAATCAGGCTGGCAAGGGAATGGTTAGGGGATGATCAGGCTGTCAGGCAGAAGCGGTTAGGGGCAATCAGGAAGGCAGGCAGGTGAGCAGTTGGGAGCCAGCAGTCCTGGATTGTGAGAGGGATGTCCGACTGCCTGTTTAGGCCTGATCCTACCAGAATCGGGCCTAAATGGTCAGTTGGACATCCCTCGAGGGATCCCAGATTGGAGAGGATGCAGGTTGGGCTGAGGGACACACACCCCCGTGCACGAATTTCATGCACCTAGCCTCTAGTTGGTGTATAAAAGGGCCATAGGAGAGAGGGAAGATGGCTGTCGATGGGAAGGCAGACTGCAAGATAGTGTGTGAGAGAACGAAAGGAGAGTGTGTGGTCACACAGGGAGTGTATATTTGTGGGTGAGGGACAGTTATACTCCAAGGGACTGTTGGGGATTGCCAGACTGGATTCCCCTAACCAGGCAGCCTCGACTGCTGCTGAAATCTTTCCTGGAGAAACCAGCTCTGACACGGATACCACACCATCTTGAAGGGGAGAGTGGCTGTTGTGGGAAGCCTATACATCCCGGGAATCTACAACAACAACACCCAGGGAACAGCTGAGAAACCAGGAACACCGGATCTCAAGCAGCGCTAATACGTGGACTCGGAGGAGCTCTGCACCTTCTCATGGAAAGGTCAGATTTCGCCTAGGAAAAGGTGAGGTCTGCAATCCAGGCAGAAGAGAGAAACATGCACAACGGGAGCTAGGAAGTCAGCGCCCCACAAAATCCACAGCCGTTGGGGCTAGCGTGATCCGTGAATGTGGAAGGGGATCAGCAGGGCTGCTAACAGAAGGGAACTCTAAAAAGCTGGACTGGGAGCAAAAAGACAGCCTGAAATTCTAAGAGTGTGCTGGCTGCTTAGTGCCAGGGGAAAGAAAAAAAAAAAAGATGTGCACACAGATGTTCAACGAGTTGTGCGCAGTGCCAGAGGGTAAAAGTCATGAGTTCGCACACATACTCTGGCTCTGTTTGTATCTTTAAATCCTTGCTTTTGATTACTAAGCCCAGTACATAGGATCTCCCAATTGGGGACACTCTCAGAGACTGCAGGGGAAAGTTGTTTTTCTGGAACCTGGGGATCAAAGCGGGGAGTAATGATCAGAGAACCAGCTCTGGGCAGTCCATTCTCCCAAACCAGTATTAAGTACGACAGGGAAAACAAAATCTAAATACTGGCTAGAGAGGACTTATAGTCCCGTAGGTCAATCCAGAAACACTGCCACCCAGGGGTTGAATTACAAATTGACACTTGTGTAAACACAAATAAAGGAGTCTAAGAAACAAAGAAATACTGCCTCCTGGAAAATTAGGACTGTGGTTTACAACACAGAGGAGCAGTGGAACACAGGGAACTTCAATACTGTCCTGACTACCAGACAGGAAACAGGTGTGCCAAACAGAACAGTAGAGGAAGTGAATGACCTTCACTAGTGTACATTTTTATTTTTTCATCTTTTACATAAGAAACTAAATTTTTTTATCTTTTCTCCTCATTTGATTTTACCTTTTTCATTATTACATTTTTATTTTTAATCAGTATTATTACTACTAGTATTTTACCCCCCCCCCTTTTTTTTTTAAGTGTCACTATATTTTCTCTTTATTTTATTTTGGGATTAGTGTTCTACATTTTAATTTTTCCTTTTGCATCATTTTATTCTATCTCAACTTTACCTTTATGCCAACACTCTCTTGCTCACTTTTCCCCTTTTGTTGTCCTGTTTCTCTTACCCTATTCCTGCTTTAGATTTTCCCTATTCTTTCTTTTTACACCCTGTTAAAAATTCACCCTATTTATATATCTAATTCCTTATCCCCTGCTCTAAGTCCATACACACCTCTCTCTTCTCTTTCTTCACTATCCAAATTTTTTTTTCTTCTCTCTGTCCATTTTTGTCTGTTTTTTGTTGTTGTTGTTATTGTTTTTTTTCTGTTTTGTTTTTTTGTTCTTACGTTTTTTTGTTTTATTTTGTTTTGATTTGTCTTGCTTTCTCTCTGTCTTGTTGTTGTTTGCTTGCTATTTATTAGATTGGTTATTGTTGTGCTTATTGGTGATACTATACATAGAAAATCCCAAAGACTCCATCAAAAAACTACTAGACCTAATAAACAAATTTGGCAATGTAGCAGGATACAAAATTAATGCCCAGAAATCTATGGCCATTTAATACACCAATAATGAACTCACAGAAAAATAAATGAAAAAAAAAACACAATCACATTTAGCATTGCACCAAAAAAATTAAGATACCTAGGAATAAACTTAAGCAAGGACGTAAAAGACATGTACTCGGAAAACTACAGGACATTGAAAAAAGAGATAGAGGAAGACATAAACATATGGAAGAACATACCATGTTCATGGATTGGTAGAATCAACATTATTAAAATGTCCATACTACCTAAAGCAATCTATAGATTCAATGCATTACCTATTAAAATACCAATGGCATATTTCAAAGATCTAGAACAAACTCTACAAAAATTCATCTGGAACAAAAAAAAAGACCTCAAATAGCCACAGCTATCCTGAGAAAGAAGAACAAAGTAGGTAGGATCTCAATACCAGACATCAAACTATATTACAAAGCCACAGTTCTCAAAACTTCCTGTTATTGTCACAAGAACAGACATATAGACCAATGGAACAGAATAGAGAACCCAGAAATTGACCAAGCCATTATATTCAATTAATATTTGACAAAGGAGGCAAGAGCACACAATGGAGTCAAAACAGTGTCTTTAATAAATGGTGCTGGGAAATTTGGTCAGATACATGCAAAAAAATGAAAGTAGATCACCAACTTACACCATACACAAAAACAAACACAAAACGGCTAAAGGACTTGAACATAAGATGGGAAAACATAAAACTCCTACATGACTCCATAGACAGCCAAATTGCAGACATATGTCGTAGCAATATCTTTACAGACACAGATCCTAGGGCAAGAGAGACTAAGGAGAAAATAAGCAAATGTGATTACATAAAAATAAAATGCTTCTTCACAGCAAGAGAAATCATCAACAAAACAACAAGAAAGGCCCCTGCATGGGAGAACACATTTGCCAATGATATTTATGATAAAGGTTTAGTCTCCAAAATTTACAGGGAACTCATACAACTTAAGAAAAGGAAGATAAACAACTCAATCAAAAAATGGGCAAAGGATCTAAATAGACACTCATACAACTTAAGAAAAGGAAGATAAACAACCCAATCAAAAAATGGGCAAAGGATCTAAATAGACACTTTTCTAAAGAGGACATTCAGAAAGCCAAGAGACATATGAAAACGTGCTCAAAGTCACTAATCATCCGAGAGATGCAAATCAAAACAACAATGAGGTACCACCTCACACCTGTCAGAATGGCTATCATCAACAAATCAACAAACGACAAGTGCTGGAGAGGATGCGGAGAAAAAGGAACCCTTCTTCACCGCTGGTGGGAATGCAGACTGGTGCAGCCATTATGAAAAACAGTATGGCATTTTCTCAAAAATTTAAAAATGGAACTGCCATTTGACCGAGTAATACCACTTCTAAGAAATATCCCAAGAAACTAGAAACACCAATCAGAAAGGATATATGCACCCCTATGTTCATAGCAGCACAATTTACAATAGCTAAGATTTGGAAACAGCCTAAATGCCCATCAGCAGATGAGTGGATTAAAAAACTATGGTACATCTACACAATGGAATATTATGCTGCTATAAAAAAGAAGGAATTCTTACCATTTACAGCAGCATGGATGGACCTGGAGAGCATTATGTTAAGTGAAATAAGCCAGTCAGTGAAAGAAAAATACCACATGATCTCACTCATTGATGGATAATAAAGAACATTATAACCTGATGAACAAAAAGAAAGATACAGAGGCAGAGAATCAACGAACAGACTGTGAAATTACAGTGGGAAGCCTGGGGAATGTTGGGGGTGGGAGGTAAGAGATCAACAGAACATCTTGTATGCATGCATATAAGCATAATTAATGGACACAAGACACTGGTGGGGTGGGGTGAGGGCATATGGCAGGAGGTAGGGGAGGCTGGGGGAAGGTCAATGGGGAAAAAAAGGAGACATGTACTATATTTGTAATACTTTAAACAATAAAAATAAAAAAGAAAGAAAAAATAAGGGCATAGATTTCTGGGTGTTAATTTTGTATCCTGCTCCATGCTAAATTCATTTATTACATCCAGTAGTTTTTTGATAGCTACACATTCACACTATACAAGTCTCTTTGCATATTCACAATTTCCTAGACTGAATGAAGACAAGGTATGAGATTAAAAAAAGCAAATAATAATTTCATGACTATTTAAATTTATATTTTATACAAAAGATAATCATTACTCAGGAAAAAAAATGATGGGCCAATAGGCAGATGGGTCCTGCACCTTGTCCTTTTCTTGCATCTTGTCCCAGAGCAGATAGAAGAAGCAACTAAATCGAGTAACATTCACCCAGAATTGGCAAATTAGATACAACTTGTGTGACAATTCACAGCCAGAAAGGGCAGAGGATTCCAGCAGAATGGTAGGATCAGAGATCTGGGCTGGAGAGAGATGCACAACCACTGGGCCAAGAAAGTCAGAAGGAAGCTGCACTGTACCAAGTGTGCGTCCCTTGGGTACAGGCATAACATCTGACTGTGGAAAGGAAGTCCACAGGGCTGCTGGGGCTGGGGGACCTAGATCTAAGTCCACAGCCGAGAGGCTGCACCCAGAAAGATGGCCTGAAGATCTGACAAAGCCATGTGGTGCCAGGGGGGAGAGAAACTCGTGATCATGTGGTTGATTTGCCTGTTTTGTCTTTGCTTTTATTCGCTAAACCCAGTTCATAGGACCTTTCAATTACAAACACTCACCCGAGGCTATGGTGCAGGTGGAAGTGCACATTTGTGGAGGCTCAGGAAAGGCTATGGAGGGGAGCAGGACAAGGAGAGGTGACCAGCAAAGTGGCACTGACACATTCCAGACCCTCCAACCCTAAGCAGCTATTTTTCTCCTGAAGAGCTAGCCCCTCCCAGTAGCTGCACCCAGACTACACCTTTGCAGAGGAAACAAAGACTCTGAATAGCCCCAGGGAGCCCTTGAGGACTGGCTTGAGAAGGAGCCATTCCTTCTGGAAAGCAATACAGCACCACCCACACCTAAAGCCCTGTCAGAAAAAGACGCTGAGTGATTAAGACTGACAGCAGGCAGACAGGCAAAGTGGGCAGATTTGTCCCACCTGCTTGCAGCCAAGGCTGTGAAGACAGACATAGAGGAGCGGTGGATCACTTGGAACTTCAACACAGTACTGACTACCTAACAAGAAACTGAGAAGTGGCAGACAGAAGAGTGGGGTCATAAAACAGGGCCCATGGGGCATTAAAACTCAGCTGAAGTGAATGACACTTCACTTTTTTATTTTTTATCTTTTATTTAAATTTTTTATCTTTTATTGTTTTTTTAGCTTTCAATTTTTTGTATTGTTTTCTTCATTCTATTTTTATTTTTATTGTTACTTTACCTTATTTTTTTTCCACCCTTTTCTTCCTCACTTCTCCTTTTTTCATCCTGTTCTCTCTTCTCCTATCCCCACTTAAGTTTTTATCTTTCCTTTCTTTTTACCCCTTGTTAAGAATTGATCTTCTTTATCTGCTTTATTAGTGTGTTATTATTATTGTAGTCTCTGTTGGCTTACTCACATATCTAATTTACTTTCCCCTGCTCCAAGTCCATTCAGCCTTCTCTTTTCTCTTTCTTCACTAGTCAATTTTTTTTTATTTTTATGCTTTTGTTTTTCCTCTCTTGCTCTCTTCTTCTACTAATTGTTTAATTAGTTTCACTCACTAAACTCAAGCATATCAGCACTCTTCTTAATTTCCAAAATACCTGTAGATGAATAAATAAAAAATTTTTTGTTTTACCTTTTTATTTAATTATTTTTCTTTTCTTTTATTCTTAGTCACTCATTCTCTTTCTACCTCCTCTATACTGAGCCATGGTCCTTCCCCTATTCATTCAATTCCTTAACCTTACTTATAGTCTCTGCCTCTACAGATTCTATACCGCCCATTTTCTAGGTGTTTGTTGTTAGCATTTTACAGTTTATTTGTTTTGTGGTGATTTCTCCCCATATGTATATATATTTTTTCTTTTCCTTGTCTCTATTCCCTCTTGTTCTTTCTCAATATTATTTTTGCTCTCTTTTCTCTCCCCTAATTCTCTTTTCTCTGTGGTCACTTTTATTGGGGTTATCAGAGTCATGAGTACATATGTGTTATGGTCCCTTTGTGTTGTGTCTGTCAAGTTCTATTTTGTGTTATTCGGTCAACATGGTAGAGAGCGAGCCACATAACCAGACACCCTGAGACAAGACTCCATCCACGAACAGGACAATAACATTCAAGATCCAATTACAACAAGAAAACCCACATATCCCAAGAAGGGGCATCCCCATTATACCCATTCCAGAAACCTGAGAGATTGCACCACTGGGTCCCACAAAATATCTACTATATAAGACAAACTCAAAAAATCTGGGTGACATAGAAGTTTGATCTAATACATAGAAACAATCACAAAGGAACAGCAAAAATAGGGAGACAAAGGGAAAATCCCCATATGTAAGAAAAGGAGGAATCACCAGAAAAGGCAAAAAAAAAAAAAAAAAAGGAATGGAGGCAAGCAATTTGTCAGAGAAAGAATTCAGAGCAATGGCTATAAGGATGCTGAAAAGGATGAAAGACAAATTCAACAACATGTGTAAGAATCAAGAGGAAATAAAGAAGAATCAGGAGGAAATGAAGAATGACAGAGCTGTGATAAAGAACAATGAAAAGTTTCAATAGTAGACTAGAAGCTGAGGACAGCATCAGTGTGTTAGAAGACAATGTAGAAAAAATACCCAAGCAGAGCAGCAACTAGAAAAAAACTTAAAAAGCAGGAGGAGCACCTAAGGGAGAATTGGGACAACATGAAACAAAACAACATCCACAAGATAGGGGTTCCAGAAGGAGAGGAAGCAGAGCAAGGAGTAGAAAACCTGTTTGAAGAAATAATGACAGAAAACTTCCCTGATATAGGGAAGAAAAAACTCACACAAATCCAAGAAGCACACAGAGTACCAAACAAGATGAACACAAAAAGACTGACACCAAGACACATCATAATTAAATTGGCAAACATGAATGACAAAGTAAGAATCTTAAAGGCTGTGAGAGAGAGACATTAGGAATCTCACATTAGACCACCATCTGATTTCTCAACAGAAACACATCAGGCCAGAAGGGAATGAAATCAAATATAAAAAGTGATGCAAAGCAATGGATTGATTCCAAGAATGATAGCAAGGCTATCATTCAAAAGTGAAGGTAAAATCAGGAGCTTCAGAGACAGAAAAAGGCTAAGGGAGTTTATTACCACCAAGCCACCAATGCAAGAAATACTAAAGGGACGGCTGTAAAAAGAAGAAACAGGAAGAGAAGAAGGAACACAGCCATAAAGAATAAAAATGCCAACAAACAAGTACCTATCAATAATAAACTTAAACATAAATGGATTAAATGATCCAATCAAATGATATAGGGTAGCTGAATGGATGAAAAAAACATGACCCATATATTTGCTGTCTGTAAGAGACCCACCTCAGAACAAAGGATGGACACAGACTGATAGTGAAGGGATGGAAAAAAAATTTTTTAGGCAAATGGAAATGAAAAAAAAAAAAAGCTGGGGTTGCAATATATAGGTATCTGACAAAATAGACCTCAAAGTGAAGGCCATAACAACAGATAAGGAGGGCCACTTCATAATATTAAAGGGAGCAATCAACAAGAGGATATAACTGTGGTAAACATATACACACCCAATACAAGATTACCCAAATACATAAAAAAAACTTCTGGAAGATATCAAGGAAGAGATTGACAGCAATACAATCATAGTAGGGGACTTTTTAAAAATATATATATTTTATTTATTTTTTACAGAGAGGAAGAGAGAGGGATAGAGAGTTAGAAACATCGATGAGAGAGAAACATGGATCAGCTGCCTCTTACACACCCCCCATTGGGGATGTGCCTGCAACCAAGGTACATGCCCTTGACCGGAATCGAACCTGGGACCCTTCAGTCCGCAGGCCGACGCTCTATCCACTGAGCAAAACTGGCTTCGGCCATAGTAGGGGACTTTAATACACCATTGACACCACTGGATAAATTCTCTAAACAAAAAATCAGCAAAGAAACAGCAATCCTGAATGACTTACTAGAACAGATGGAATTAACTGATATCTTCAGAATATTTCACCCCCAAACTCCAGAATATATTCTTCTCAAGTGCACATGGGACATTTTCAAAGATAGACCATATACTGGAGCCAGGCAAAGTCTCTTCAAATTGAAGAAGATAGAAATAATATCAAGCATCTTCTCAGATCACAATGGCATAAAATTATACATCAACTACAATAAAAAAATAAAACACTTGGAGGCTAAATAGCATGCTATTAAACAGTGACTGGGTTACCAAAGAGTTCAAAGAAGAAATAAAAAGCATCCTGGAAACAAATGACAAAAGAAAAAAAAATCAATCCAAAATCTATGGAACACAGTGAAAAGCAGTCCAGAGAGGGAAGTTCATAGCTCTACAGGCTACATCAAAAAACAAGAAAAACTTGTACTAAATTATCTAACCCTACAACACAAAGAATTAGAAAGAGGGACACAAGAAAAGCCCATAGTTGGCAGAAGGAAGGAAATAATAAACATCAGAATAGAAGTAAATGACATAGAGACCAAAAAACAAACAACAACAAAAAATTACAAAGATCAATAAAATCAAGAGCTGATTCTTTGAAAGGATAAACAAGTTTGATGAGCCTCTAGCCAGGCTCACCAAGAAACAGAGAGAGAGGACCCAAATAAACAAAATCAGACATGAAAGAGGAGAAGTAACAACAGACACCACAAACATACAAAGGATTGTAAAAAAAATAATAATATGAACAATGCTATTCCAACAAAATGGACAACCTAGATGAAATGGACATATTCCTAGAAAAATACAACCTTACAAAACTCAATCAGGAAGAATAAAAACACCTGAATAGGCCGATAACAACTGGTAAAATTGAAGCAGTAATAAAAACTTCCAGAAAACAAAAGACCTGGTCCAGATGGCTTCACATGGGAGTTTTACCAAACATTAAAAGAAGAACTAAAACCTATTCTCCTCAGACTATTCCAAAAAATTCAAGAGGAAGGAACACTTCCAAGTTCTTTCCATGAAGCCAGCATTACCCTAATCCCAAAACCAGATAAAGACAACACAATGAAAGAGAATTACAGGCCAATATCTCCTATGAACACAGATGCTAAAATCCTCAATAAAATTCTATCAAATTGGATACAGCATTACACTAGAAAGATCATACACCATGACCAAGTGGGATATATTCCAGGGATGCAAGGCTGGTACAATATACGCAAATCAATAAATGTGATACATCACATAAACAAACTGAGAGACAAAAATCACATAATCATATCAATTGGTGCAGAGAACACATTTGACAAAATCCAACACCCTTTCCTGATAAAAAATCTCAGCAAAGTGGGAATAGAGGGATCATACCTCAACATAATAAAAGCCTTATACAACAAACCTACAGCCAACATCATACTCAGTGGGCAAAAACTAAATTCATTTCCCCTAAGCACGGGAACAAGACAGGGATGCCCACTTTCACCATTCCTGTTTGACAAAGTACTGGCATTGCTAGCCATAGTGATTAAACAAGAAGAAGAAATAAAAGGCATCCAAATTGGAAAAGAAGAAATAAAACTGTCATTATTCACAGGTGGCATGATATTGTACATAGAAAACCCTAAAGACTCCATCAAAAAACTACTAGACTTAATAAATGAATTTGGCAATATAGTAGGATACAAAATTAATACCCAGAAATCTATGGCTTTTTTATACACCAATAATCAACTCATAGAAAGAGAAACTTAAAAAAAAATCCAATTTAACATTGCAAGAAAAAAATTAAGATACCTAGGAGCAAATTTAACTCAGGAGGTAAAAGACCTGTACTCAGAAAACTACAGGACACTGGAAAAAGCGATAGAGAAAGACATGAACAAATGGAAGAATATACCATGTTCATGGATTGGTAGAACCAACATCATTAAAATGTCCATACTACCCAAAGCAATCTACAGATTCAATGAAATCCCCATTAAGATACCAGCAGCATATTTCACAGACCTAGAACAAACTCTCCAAAACTTTATCTTACCTAATAAAACAGTAATATGCAAATTGACCGCACCTTCACTACACCCATAAGCCACGCCCACCAGCCCATCAGAAGCAAATATACACGTTAAACCAGCAAAGATGGCGGGGGAGAGGGAAGCACCCATGCCAGTGAGATCCAAGCCATGATGGTGGACTGGGGCAGGCGGTTAACGCCCGCAGCCGGCTGCCCAGGTCCGCCATCACCGATCGCAGACCGGGGCAGGCGGCGTGGGTTAAGGCCCGCAGCCGCCTGCCCAGGTCCACGATCAGGGATCACGAACCAGAGCAGCTGCCTAACCAGGTCCATCACCGATCGCGGACCGGGGCAGGCGGCGTGGGTTAATGCCCGCAGCCGCTTGCCCAGGTCCACCATCACCGATCGCAGACCGGGGCCCGCAGCCGGCTGCCCAGGTCCGCCATCACCGATCGCAGACCGGGGCAGGCGGCGTGGGTTAAGGCCCGCAGCCGCCTGCCCAGGTCCGCCATCACCGATTGCAGACCAGGGCCCGCAGCCGGCTGCCCAGGTCCGCCATCACCGATCGCGGACCAGGGCAGAAGGCGTGGGTTAATGCCCGCAGCCGGCTGCCCAGGTCCCGGATAAGGGCTTCAAGTCAGCCATCGCCAGTGGCAGCTGACTCAAAGCCCCTATAAAGATCCGTGATCGGGGACCAGGGCACGCAGCGTGGGTTAATGCCTGCAGCAGGCTGCCCAGGTCCCCGATCACGGATCCAGGTGGCGTGGGTTAGCACCCACAGCCTTCTGACCAGGTCCATGATCACGGATCACGGACCAGGACAGGCGGCATGGGTTAGCACCCGCAGCCGCCTGCCCAGGTCCCCGATCGCGGATCCAGGTGGCGTGGGTTAGTACCCACAGCCATCTGACCAGGTCCCCTATAGGGACTTGGAGTCTAGCATAACGAAAAGAATAGTCAGCAAAAGCAGGAGACAAGGTTTCATAAGTTCTCCCCCAGGTCACCACTGTTCTCTAATACATTTTAATTATCCCAGACTTTGCATGATGGGATTTGATTTGAATTATGCCTGATAGAGATTACATGGCATGAATTGTAGGCTCATTCTTTCTTTTTGTGGTTGCCTGACTGAGAAAGGCCTTGGAATGAGAGAAGGCACTTTTATTTTCCTTTTTCATTCTTTAGAGGCTGAGGAATTACAGTTATATGAAGAACTTAGTGAGAGAATGAAAGTCTCATGCTGTATTTTTCTGTAAGTTTTATCATGTGGACTATCAAAAACTTGGTGGGATCCTTTTCAAGAGGTGTTACAAAAATTATGTTGGAATTAACATTCAAGAGTAAAAGGAGAGAAGTGAGTGGTGGGTAAAGGAAAGAACTTTGTCCTAGAAACCAAATAGAAGCCACATAAACCTTCAGATTCTTACTCATTGTGCTTTGGAGGTATTAAAGGATAATTTTTAAAAAAGTTAAAATCATGACTTATAATCTGTATAGATAAAAGGCTAAGTGACCGACATTTGTCCATCCGTCTGACCAACTGGTACATATGACGCACTGGAAATATAAAAATAAACTCGCACACGTGCCATACATATAAAGCTCTCGCTGGCGCTAATTTGAATGTTGCATTTGGTGGGAAAGTTCTTTTCAGAGGGGATTTTTGTGTTGCCATGCTATACGATTGGCCATAGTACAAATAAGTTTTAAAGTACTGTAGTGTTTGGGGATGTTTCAGACAGTTGTCTCTTAAAACAAATATGAGATCAGAGGATTCTGCTTATAGTGAATGGTTAGTAAAACTTGGAGATGGCAAACTTGATAGCAGTTTTCATTTAGGAATGGATATTATTGAAATTACCCATGAAATGATTTTTAATGGATCTATTATTTAAGCCATCTTTGGAAATAGTATATCTATAGATAATATTAAAAATATATCTAAACATGCAATTCTTTGTTCAAAAAATGAGCACGTTCAAAAATTAAATGAAGAAATTTTGGATATACTTGATGGAGATTTTCACGCCTATTTGAGTGATGATTCCATTGACTCAACAGATGATGCTGAAAAGGAAAATTTTCCTATTGAATTTCTTAATAGTATTACTCCTTCTGGAATGCCGTGTCATAAATTAAAATTGAAAGTGGGTGCAATCATCATGCTATTGAGAAATCTTAATAGTAAATGGGGTCTTTGTAATGGTACCAGATTTATTATCAAAAGATTGCAACCTAATATTATCAAAGCTGAAATATTAACAGGATCTGCAGAGGGAGAGATTGTTCTGATTCCAAGAATTGATTTGTCCCCATTTGACACTGGCCACCCATTTAAATTGATTCGAAGATATTTTCCTGTTATGCTAGCATTTGTGATGACTATTAATAAATCACAAGGACAAACTCTAGACAGAGTAGGAATATTCCTACCTGAACCCATTTTTGGACATGATCAGTTATATGTTGCTTTCTCTCTCACTTTTTTAAAAAGTATTTTTAAAAAATATTTTATTGATTTTTTTTACAGAGAAGAAGGGAGAGGGATAGATAGTTAGGAACATCGATGAGAGAGAAATATCGATCAGCTGCCTCCTGCACACCTCCTACGGGGGATGTGCCCGCAACCAAGGTACATGCCCTTGACCAGAATCGAATCTGGAATCTTTCAGTCCACAGGGCAATGCTCTATCCACTGAGCCAAACCAGTTACGGCTGTTGCTTTCTCTTGAGTTCAAAGAGCATGTTACGTTAAAGTTAAAGCTGTAAATACTTTATCTCAAGGGAAATTAGTCAAGCACTCTGAAAGTGTTTTTACTCTTAATGTGGTATACAGGAAGATATTAGAATAAGTTTAATCACTTTATCAATCATTATTTGCATCAATGTTGTTTTTATATTACGAGTTTGTTATTGTTATATCAGTTTGTTATTGTTATATCATTTTGTTATTGTTTACTTATTAATAAATTTATGTATTATTTTCATATACATTGTACTCATTTCCTTTTATCTCTCACACTTTTATTATAGAGAAAGGGCAAATAGCAATATTAAAATATTTCATCTAATTAATTCCCTTTCAATGTGCACGAATTTCGTGCACCGGGCTACTAGTATATAATAAACAAAGACCCTGAATAGCAGCAGCAATCCTGAGAAAGAAGAACAAAGTTGGAGGGATCACAATACCAGATATCAAGCTATACTACAAAGCCACTGTTCTTAAAACTGTCTGGTTCTGGCACAAGAACAGACATATAGACCAATAGAACAGAACAAAGAACCCAGAAATTGACCCTAGCCATTATGCTCAATTAATATTTGACAAAGAAGTCAAGAGCATACAATGGAGTCAAGACAGTTGCTTCAATAAATGATGTTGGAAAAACTGGACAGATACATGCAAAAAAATGAAACTATACCACCAACTTACACCATACAGCAAAATAAACTTAAAATGGATAAAGGATTTTAACATAAGACAGAAAACCATAAAAATCTTAGATGAATCCATAGGTAGCAAAATACCAGACATATGTCATAACAATATCCTTACCGATACAGCTCCCAGGACAATGAAAACTAAGGAGAAAATAAACAAATGGGACTATGTCAAAATTAAAGGCTTCTGCACAGCAAAAGAAACCATCAACAAAACAAGAAAGACCACTGTATGAGAGAACATATTTGCCAATGTTATCACTGATAAAGGTTTAATCTCTAACATTTACAGGGAACTCATACAACTTAATAAAAGGAAGATAAACAATCCAATAAAAATAATGGTCAAAGGATCTAAATAGACACTTTTCAAAGGGGACATACAAAAGGCCAAGAGACATATAAAAACATTCTCAAAGTCACTAATCATCTGAGAGATGCAAAGCAAAGATGTACCACCTCACACCTGTCAGAATGACTATCATCAACAAATCAACAAACAATAAGTGCTGGCGAGGATGCGGAGAAAAAGGAACCCTTGTGCAATGCTAGTGGGAATGCAGACTGGTGCAGCCACTGTGGAAAACAGCATCAGTTTCCTCAAAAAATTAAAAATGGAACTCCCATTTGACCCAGTGATCCTACTTCTAGGAATATATCCTAAGAATCTAGAAACACCAATCAGAAAGGATATATGCACCCCTATATTCATAGCGGCACAATTTAGCATAGCTAAGATTTAGAAACAGCTTAAGTGCCCATCAGCAGATGAGTGGATTAGAAAACTGTATCTACACAATGTAATACTATGCTGCTATAAAAAGGAAGGAATTCCTACCATTTGCAACAACATGGATGGAACTGGAGAGCATTATGCTAAATGAAGTAAGTCAGTCAGAGAAAGATAAATATGACATGATCTCACTCATTTGCGGATTAAATGAACAACATAAACTAATGAACAAAAACAGATCCAGAGACAGAGAAGCATCCATCAGATGCTCAAACCTCAGAGGGAAGGTAGGGGTGGGTGGGGGTAAGGGGAAGAGATCAACCAAAGGACTTGTATGCATGCATATAAGCATAACCAATGGACAGAGACACCATGGGGGGTGAGGGCATGAACGGGAGTGGGGTGGGGGGGTAATGGGGGGATAAGGACACATAAGTAATAGCTTAATAAAAAAATTAAAAATTATTTTTAAAAAACTGTGGTACATCTGCACAATGGAATACTATGCTGCAGTAAAAAAGAAGGAATGCTTACCATTTGCAACAGCATGGATGGACCCAGAGAGCATTATGCTAAGCGAAATAAGCCAGTCAGAGACGTGTAAGTATCACATGATCTCACTCATTTGTGGAATATAATGAACAACATAAACTGATGAACAAAAATAGACCCAGAGACCTAGAAACAGCGAACATACTGTCAAACCTCAGACGGAAGGCAGGGGAGGGTGGGAGAGGGGCGGTAAGAGATCAACCAAAGGAGTTGTATGCATGCATATGAGTATAACCAATGGACACAGACAGTAGGGGGGTTAGGGCATGTGCTGGGGTTGGGAGTGGCCAGAGAGGTCAATGGGGGAAAAAGAAGACATATGTAATACTTTCAACAATAATTTAAATGAAAAAACAAAACAAGAAAAATCTTACATTTAAAGACTGGAACCCTTTTTTTGCTAGTCATTGTAAAAAATTTATCAATCTATAATGATTGCCATATACATATCCTAGATTTTTTTCAAATATTCTGGAAACATTTTTAATAAAATATTAAGTGATTAATATAAAAAATAAAAATCTAAAAATTTAATGAAGTGAAAAGTAGTATCAATTGAGAAGAAATCTTAAAAATATAATGCCAATTTTAGAAAATAGTTCATGTTTCTAGTAAACCATTTTGTGATTTAAAAGGTAAAGAGAGAAGTTCTACTAAGTTAATAAAAGTTATGTGAGGCATCATAGACTTAGCTACTTTTCTCTCCAGATCACCCCATAGACAAAGAGTAAAAATAAGTGATGATAAGAAGGAAAATAAGATGTTAGAAATCTATTAACAACTTTAGTATTGAACATTAAGTCAATATTTAGAATGTTAACAATTTTACACAAATACTAGGGAAAGTATTCTTTTGTAGTACAACTGAGATAAACAAAATTTTCTATTTTTTTCTAGACATCTTTTCCACCAAAGCAAAATAACTATTCTTATATATAAATCTTGTTTTACTTTGCCATGAAGATTCTTTTAAAAAAGTTTTTTTAAAAAATATATTTTGACTTTTTTTACAGAGAGGAAGGGAGAGGGATAGAGAGTTAGAAACATTGATCAGCTGCCGCCTGCATACCCCCTGCTGGGGATGTGCCTGCAACCAAGGTACATGCCCTTGACCGGAATCGAATCTGGGACCCTTCAGTCTGTAGGCTGACGCTCTATCCACTGAACCAAACTGGTCAGGGCTAAAAAAAGGTTTTTAAATAACTAGGTTTGGCTTATTTGTATAGCCATATACCTAATCTTTTTAAAAAAGATGTTTTTATTGATTTCAGAGAGAGAGGGAGAGACAGAAACAACGATGAGAATCATTGATTGGCTGCCTCCTGCACGCCTCCCGCTCCCGCCCCCACCCCCTCCCCCCCCTCCACTGAGGATCGAGGCTGAAACCTCAGCATGTGTCTTGACAGGGAATCGAACCGTGACCTCCTGGTTTATGGGTCAATGCTATCCTACTGAGCCACACCACCCAGGCTACTTAATATTTTATTGTAATATGTTTTGATTAGATTTGACTTTGGTTGGTGGGCACATCCTATCTAATAAAAGAGTAATATGCAAATTAACCATCACTCCATTACACCCACAAGCCACGCCCACCAGCCAATCAGGAGTGAGTATGCAAATTAACCCAACCAAGATGGCTGCAGCCGCAGAGAGAGCAGGAGGGAGGCTTGGGTTTCCACGGTGATGGAGGAAGCCAAGCTTTCCGCACACCCTGGCCAGCTCAGGCCTCTGCTAAAGGCTACAAAGTTTCAATGATAGAAGATAAATAAATCCCAACAAAAATGGCGGCATCCATGGAGCTGGAGAGAGCAGGAGGCTAGGGTTGCCCCTGGCGATGGAGGAAGCCAAGCTTCTGCAGCCCTGGCCTGCTTTGGACTCCGCTCCAGGCTAAAAAGTTTCAATTTTAGAAGATAAATAAATCCCAGATACCAGGGCCTCCACTTGGGTCCCCAGGGGGGCATGGCCAGCCTACAAACCACCACAGGCCCTTGGCCCAGGCTGCCCCATGCCCCAAGGGACCCCCACCCTGACCCAGGACACCCTTCAGGGCAAACCAGCTGGTCCCTACTGGTGCACCAGGCCTCTATCCTATTTAATGAAAGAGTAATATGCAGATTGACCATCACTCCAACACACAAGATCAAGATAGCTGCCCCTATGTGGTCAAAGATCCTGCCCCCATGTGGACACAAGATGGCCACCACAAGATGGCCAGCAGGGGAAGGCAGTTGGGAGGGACCAGGCCTGCAAGGGAGGGTAGTTGGAGGCAATCAACCCTGCAGAAGAGGGCAGGTAGGGGTGACCAGGCCGGCAGAGGAGGGAAGTTGGGAGCAAACAGGCTGGCAGGGGAGCAGTTAGACATCAATCAGGCTGGCATGGGAGTGATTAGGGGGTGATCAGGCTGGCAGGCAGAAGCGGTTAGGGGCAATCAGGAAGGCAGGCAGGCGAGCAGTTGGGAGCCAGCAGTCCTGGATTGTCAGAGGGATGTCAGGTGGGACCAGGCCTAAACAGGCAGTCGGACATCCCTCAAGGGGTCCCAGATTGGAAAGGGTGCAAGCTGGGCTGAGGGACACCCCCCTGCCCCCGTGCACGAATTTCTTGCACCGGGCCTCTAGTATCAAATAAAAGTAATATGCAGATTGACCATCACTCCAACACACAAGATGGCTAGCCCCATGTGGTGAAAGATGGCTGCCCCCATGTGGACACAAGATGGCCAGCAGGGGAGGGCAGTTGGGAGGGACCAGGTCTGCAAGGGAGGGCAGTTGTGGGCAATCAGGCCAGCAGGGGAGGTCAGTTGGGAGGGACCAGGCCTGCAAGGGAGGGCAGTTGGGGGCGATCAAGCCTGCAGGGGAGAGCAGTTAGGGGTGACCACGCCAGCAGAGGAGGGAAGTTGGGGGCAAACAGGCTGGCAAGAGAACAGTTAGACATCAATCAGGCTGGCATGGGAGTGGTTAGGGGGTGATCAGGTTGGCAGGCAGAAGCAGTTAGGGGCAATCAGGAAGGCAGGCAGGCGAGCAGTTGGGAGCCAGCAGTCCTGGATTGTGAGAGGGATGTCTGACTGCCCGTTTAGGCCCGATTTCACCGGGATCAGGTCTAAATGGGCAGTCGGACATCCCTCGAGGGGTCCCAGATTAAAGAGGGTGTAGGCTGAGCTGAGGGACACCACCCCCCCACCCCCGTGCATGAATTTCGTGCACTGGGCCTCTAGTGGTAACATAGAAATCCACATCTGAAACATATATGTTCATGTTGACCAATGTCACCCCAATAAATCTAGTAAAAAAAGAAGGCACTGTTTAGCTACAATGGACTGTTAAATGTGGAACAAAATATATGTTTTTATTGATTTTAGAAAGAGGGTGAGAGAGGGAGAGGGAAAGGGAGGGAGGGAGATAGAGAGAACATAGATAGGTTGCCTCCTGCACACACCTGGACCAGGTACCAAACCCACAACTTGGGTATGTGCCTAGGCCGGGAATGGAACCAGCGACTTTTCAGTTAATGGGGGACACTCAATCAACTGAGCCACACCAGCCAGGGCTATGTAATATTTTTTTAAATTATCTTTATTGTTGAAAGTATTACAGATGTCCCTTTTTTTTCTTCCATTGACCCCCTCCACCTCACTCCCATCCCTACCTCAGGCCTTCACCATATATGCATATAAGTTCTTCCTGTCCCCCCATATCTAACCTTAAATGAATTAAAACATTGATCAAGAAAAATTAAGGCAAAAAGGAGCCCAGGGAATAATAATAACAATTTTTTTTTAATCCTCACCTGAGGATATTTTTTCTATTGATTTTTAGAGAGAGTGGAAGGGAGGGAGATAGGCAAGGAGGGGGAGGGAGGGAGGAATAGGATGGGGGAGGGGGAGAAGGAGAGAGAGAGAGAGAGACAGACAGACATTGATATGAGACACACTGATTGGTTGCCTCTCACACATGCCATAGGAATCAAACCTACAACCCAGGTACATGCCCTTGATTGGGAATTGAACCCAAGACCCTTTGATGCACAGGCCAGTGCTCTAACCATTGAATGAGCATCAGCCAGGGCACCCAGGAGATAATTATTGAACAAATGAAAAACCTAAAGAAATATTTTTTTTCCTTCTGGATCATAAAGTTTAGAAAAGCTTCCTTTGATAATCTGAAGATTATTAGGGGTTAAATAATCAAATCCCTTCACATAATTAGAGTTCTATATGATCTTAAAGACAAAAATATCATGTTCTAAAAAACAATATGGAAAGTTATTTGGAATACAAACTTAAAAACAAAAGAGGCCTCTTTATATGAGGTTACCCATTGGGGAAGCTATCACATTTACTTCGAATCAGCTAAAGCTTCTTTTTTTTCAGCTTACGGGCAACATTCCACACCATTAAACACTCCTTTGAAACATTTTCTTCACTTGGCTTCCAGCACACCAGTCCCTGACTTTTCTTCTAGCACTGGAGGGTCCTTCTCAGTCTTTTGCCGGTTCCTCCCCCTCTCTGATTTTTAACATTGGCACACCTCAAAGCTCAGTCCTTTGCCACCTCTTTCCCAGCTATACTAAATGATCTCATCCAATGCTGTGGCTATTCTAATAACTCCCAAATTAATTTTGCCAATTCCAACTTGTATCTTGAAATCTAGACTTAGATATTCAGCTGACTACTCAGCATCTGCAACTTAACATGGCCTCAACAGAACTGATTCCACACTCCTCCACACTGGTTCTTCTTCCAGTATGCCTCCTCTCTGCATCCCAGAATTTACCCAGTTTCTCAGTCAAAAACCCGAAAGTCATCCTTTACCCATCTTCTTCCCTCTCCTTATACCCATTATCAGCAGATCCTATCTTTTCTACCTTTACCAGTAAAGTAGAGCCTGAATCCAATATCTAAACATTTCCTCCTCATCAGTCACGCTAATCGAAGACTCTTGCCTGGAACACTGTAATAACCTAACTAACTGGTCTCTCTTTCACACTAATTCCTCTTCAGTCTAACTTCACACTACAGTTCCATTTAGGAAAATCAAATTATGTCACTCCTCTGCTCTCAGTTCTTCTAATGGCTTCCCATTATATATCCATTCTGGGCTATAAGGACTTTCATGAACTACTCTCTGGCTTTCTCTTGTTTCATTTCTTACCATTCCTATCCCTTAATCACTGTTTTTATCTTACTGGCCTATTATTATTCAAACAGGCCAAGAAAGTTAACATTTTTAAGCCTTTTCACTTGCCTTTACCTCTGCCCAGAATGCTTTCCTCAAATATTCACATGGCGCATACACTTATTTCATTAGGGCCTCTGCATATGTCACTTCTCAAACAGGTCTTCTCTAACCACCTTATCTAAAATAGCAATCCTCTCAACATTCTGTTTCTATTCCCTGCTTTTTCTTTATATCAACTGATTTTATATATTTATTTACTGTTTTATTGTCTGTCTTCTCCAATGGGATATACTAAATTCCACAAAAGCCAGTACTTCGTATTGGTCACAGCTGTTATAATCAGCACACAGAATACCTGGCACACAATATGCTCAGTAAAAATGTATTGAATAAAAACAATGAATTTATAAATGAGATTCTATTCTGAACATTAACCAGTAATATAGTTTAAAATTTTGCTTTAAAAGAAAAAAGAACCATAAAAATGTGCCCTAAAATAAAAAATTCCACTTGATTTCTCTCAAATGATATGAATTTTATTAAAAGAGAGAGTTACTCCGTAGCACTGAAGCGAAATTTAAAGTAAATTTTCAGCAAGATATTCTAGCTATCACAAAGTTTTTAAAAAGGCTTCAGAATTATTCCTGAAAATAACGTTGCCTAAACACTTAAAAATGGGGTATATACATATATACACACAAACTAGAGCAGTTTCATGAAATCAAACCCGTAATAAGTAGGAATGTCTTGATTATCCCATAATTTTCTCTCCTTCCTTCTCTCATCAAGTTGTTGCCAGTGAAAACCAAGGAATCAGCCAACTACTCATTAACTTGGTGTTGGTGCTATTGCTCACAGTCAGAAAAAAATGGCAGTATCCATGGAGGTTTCATAGAGACAGCA
This sequence comes from Eptesicus fuscus, assembly GCF_027574615.1. Lineage (NCBI taxonomy): Eukaryota > Metazoa > Chordata > Mammalia > Chiroptera > Vespertilionidae > Eptesicus > Eptesicus fuscus. The sequence goes on along the minus strand of NC_072473.1, from coordinate 70,704,649 downwards.
GAGTATTTTGCATAAGTATGTCTGTGGCTTAATTGCTACTGTATATCACCTCTGTCATCCATCAAGGCAGCTTATACTCCACAAGAATGTGAAAAGCCCCACCACATAATGGATATATCTCTTTATATATAATTTGGTGAAAGGTAGAGCCTGATGATTAAATCATTTTTCGCTAGTGCATTAGAATCTAGACCCCGAAAAACAAAGCTAGCCACATCAAAGCTCTCCTGAGCCATGATCAAAGGCCAGTCCAAGCACTACCTGAGGATGACAGTGTGTTAGTAAAAAGTATATGGAAACTCAAGGTGAGCCACTTGGCCTCTCTGGCAATGAGGAAGGAATTTAGTCCAGTATGCTTGGTTTGTTTCTGTCAGCATTCATTTCATGTTGATCATGGAGTTTATGCTGTCTGATCAGGGGACAGAAGAATGATGAATACTACTTCTTATGAAAAGTTTCAAGCCTTGTAAGCCCTCTGAAAATAAATAGTCCAAATATTCATTCCATTTCTTTCCCTGTAGGCACAAAAAAGGGGAAGATTATTTATTGAATATTTACTATGCTTATTCTCTACCTTCTCATTCACTAAGTAATAAACAAACCAGAAAGTACCCAAAGTTTAAGAGCTAAACATTCCTTTTATTATATTGGCAAAAAATTTTAGCTGTTCAACTGAGTAAGAATTGTGAAATAGAAATGGGTTATCACTCCCATGCTCTAGGAATTTAGCATCTAAACTAGATAATACAGGAATAGATATTATTATATTACTGCCTACATTAAATATGTACACAGCAGATTTTCTAGAATAATGAGACAACTGTGTTTGGGTTTGTTAAACTAGCCTTATAATCACATTTTGAATATATGCAACTGTACTGTAAAATGAGAAGCATGGTCACAACAGCAAGAGTCAAATTACAAATAGTTATATTTTTAGAGAAGACTATAGAGGGTATGTGCCAATAAATTCACATAAATGTCATGGGGATGAATTCAGAAGGTAAACATTTCACTTTGACTTTGTGGAGGAAGTAGGCTTAAGGTTTGGGAAAAAGTGAAAGTATAAATTCTTCTGATAAAATGATGCTGTATGAAATCCCTGAAAATGATAAAATAAATGTATTTACCCGAATGGAGCTCACATTTACTGTCCTTTCTTCTGGGTATTCCTTAAAAAAAAATACACACAAAATAAAGAAGTGGGGTCTTATGGGGATTGAAATATTTAGTTAGCAAAAATTACCGAACATTAAGATAGCTCTTCACTGATCTATTTGCTACATTCTATTCCTACTATCACTCTTGGATTCCTTTTGAATAAATACCCACTATAACTTTCCATATTTCTTCCTAGAAGCATAAACAGAAGGAAAATTAAACCAGTGGATAAAGTGAGTACTGTTTTGCTAATCTATGGCCTTATTTTTTTTTTTTTAAATTCTGTGTTCAGCCACTGGGGTGGAAATGGAAGGGAAGGGAAGAGAAAGAGAGAATCTTGAAGAATGAGGAGGAAGTATGGTGAGACAATTTGTGTACACAGTAGATTCTATAAAGCTCTGTAATTCTTTTATGAAAACTCGGACCTAAGTGACCCCATTTATTCCCTGGCCTTAACTATCACCTACTGTATTTCACTGAAAAGCCATCAATTCTAACAAACAACATATTTTATACATAACTAAGAAAAAACTCTGCCTATTAAACTATATATAACACAATTTTATCAACACTTAGAATTTTTTATTTTATAAAGATTGTAAGAGCTTTAGATATAGGCAGATTTTGAACATGTATCATTTTTATAAACATGAAATGATAAATATATATAAAATTAAGTGGCGAAAGTATTTCTAAAACTTTACATTCAGAGTCCAACTCTTCTGAATCACTTTATATGCAAGAGTTGTGGATATCTAAGTTTGTTCACACAATAGCACCCTCTGTGCCAGTGCTGATGATGCAACATTTCTTAAAGGAACTAAAAGCTACTGGTACCCAGGATTCCAGTGACATAAAGCTCCTGTTTCAAGAAAAATCTATAACATGTTTCATTGTTTTCCTCCCCTCTTCCTCCAAGTCATTTGGTTTTTGTGACTTAAAACAGTGTTTCCATGGTCTCCAATTTTCCCCTCAAGCTGCCGACTTCCATTCTGCAAGGTCTGATTCTGGCAGTCTGCCTGTACACACTCCAAAACAGCAAATGACAACTATATCATGATTGCTGCCTGGCTGATATAAATCAGAAGAAGCATCCTGATCTCTGAGAAGTTAAAAAGTGAAAAACGTATGTTTTTGGAACTGATAACATATAGTCCATCCTGATGAATTCCACATTTATTTATCTAGTTCCAACCTCTCTCCTGAGTTCCAAGCCCCTATTTCAAACAGCCTACTTAACACTTCTTCTTAGATATGTCACAGGCATCTTAAACTTAAGTAGGTCAAAACGGATCTTGATTCTCAACTTGTCTTTCCCCAAAACCAAATAACTTCTCCTCTTCTCTAATGAGTATTCCTCTTATTAACAAATGGAGCCACCATCAACCCAGATGCTCAATTCAAAAAACTCAAAAGTCCTTTTCCCCCTCATTCCCACTTCTAATCAAGTTATCAAATGCTGTTTATTCTACCTCTGCAATATATCTCCAATCAGTCTGCTTCTCTTCATTCCACTATGTCTATTTGTATCTTTTGTATGGACTTCAATAGCCTCCCAGTTGGTGCCTCCACTACACTCGGGCCTCCTTTTATAACTCTACCCTCCATGAAAAAGCCAAAGTGATCTCTATTAAATATTAACTCAGAGCATACTACAACCCTGTTTAAAAATCTTTCAACTGCTAATAGACACTCCTAACAGACCTGTAATATAAACAGTCCCTGGATTTCTCCAACCTTATTTCATTCCATTCTCCCTCTTGTTCCTTAACCCCTAAGTCAAACGGGCCTTCCTTTTTTCCTTGAACCCCTTGAGCCATTTTACTGTTCCTACTACCTGGAATGCTCTTCATCCAGATATTCATACTGGCTTATTCTCATCTTTTAGAAGAAATCTCAGATCAAATGTCACCTCCTCAAAAAGGCCTGCTTGAACATCCATCCCTGACAACATTTAAGTCACTCTCTCACCCCACCCTGCCTATGTCCTACAAAGCCTTTCTCAAAATTTAAAAAAAGTATGTCCACTTATTACATTACTTATTGTTTCTTCGTGTTAACATATAAACTCCATTGGGGCAGAGATAGTATCTATCTTCTTTAAAAAAACATTTTATTGATTTCAGAGAGGAAGGGAGAGGGAGCGAGAGAGATAGAAACATCAATGATAAAAGAGAATTATCAACCGGTTGCCACCTGCACACCCACACTGGGGATCAAGCCTGCAATCCGGGCATGTGCCCTGAATGGGAACTGAACTGTGACCTAGTTCATAGGTTGATGCTCAACCACTGAGCCATGCCAGCCAGGCAGTATCTGTCTTCTTAATCACTGTATCCCTAGTGCCAGAAGCACAGTGGACACTAAATAAATAAATATGTACTAAATGAATAAACAAAGAAACAACTAGCTATTAATTCAAAGGTAATTTATGATTAGAAAGCCTAGAACTTCAGAATTTCCTGAAATGTAGGCTCTAAAAATATTCAAAACATATTTCAACTCAAAAATTGAGCTGCAGCCCAGCTGGTGTGGCTCAATGGTTGAGCCAACCCACGAACCAAGAGGTCACTGGTTCGATTCCCTGTCAGGGCACATGCCCGGGTTGCAGGCTCAATACCCAGTATGGGGCGTGCAGAAGGCAGATGATCGATGTTCCTATCTCTCTCTCCCTTCTTCTCTAAAATCAATAAAAACATTTAAAAAATCAATATAAACATTAAAAAAATAGAATCTCATTTAAGAAAAAAAGTGAGCTGTGCTCTTTGATACTGAGAACTGATTGGTCAAATTAAATTCACTGAATTACTTATAAAAATTTGGCTAATTTGAAATATTTACAATGTGATAATTCAGTAAAATTGTCAGAATTCAATTATACTAACATGGCCCAGAGATTATTTTTTCCACCTCAAAAGTAAGATACTTAGTGAGCCGTTAGCTGGTGATAATCAGGGCTCAAAAAGCATTCTTTGAAAAGCAAGATTGGCATTAAAGCCTAGTATTTTCAGAACCATAATCAACTACAAAAATGACAATTTCACCTTCTACTACATGTGCTCTGTGCCTCTAAAATTTCTCCTTTCAGAACCAACCTTCCTTAAACACACACACACACTCGAAAAGAAAAAAAAAATTGACTTATGAAAAGCAATTCTGCTCTATCTATGATTCATTACATGCTTTTCCAAATAAGAATTGGATGCAACTGTGTTGAAGGGGTATGAAGAAATTGACACCCATTCATTGTTAGCAATAATGTAAATTGGCATAACTTCTACTGAAAGCAGTTTGACAATACCTAATAAAATTAAGGATATACCCTTTAAAAAAAATCCTCACCCAAGGATATGCTTTTTTTAAAAAAATATATTCCATTGATTTTCTACAGAGAGGAAGAGAGAGGGATAGAGAGTTAGAAACATCAATGAGAGAGAAACATCGATCAGCTGCCTCCTGCACACCCCCCACTGGGGATGTGCCCGCAACCAAGGCACATGCCCTTGACCGGAATCGAACCTGGGACCCTTGAGTCCGCAGGCCGACGCTCTATCCACTGAGCCAAACCGATTTCAGCTGCTTATTTTTTAAAACACGTTTTTATTAATTTTACAGAGAAGGGGATGGAAAGGGCTAGAGAGATAGAAACATCGATTGGCTGCCTCCTGCGTGCCACCAAGGGGAATTGAGCCCGCAACTCAGACATGTGCCCTGACTGGAAACCGAACTGGTGACCTCTTGGTTCATAGGTCGATGTTCAACCACTAAGCCTCCCCAGCTAGGCAGGATATTCATATTCATTTTAGAAAGAGAGATAGGAGGAGGAGGAGGAGGAGGAGGAGAGAGAGAGAGAGAGGAAGAAACAGTGATTTGAGATAGAATAGAGAACATCGATTGTTTGCCTTCAGTACATGCTCCAACTAGGGATTGAACCCACAACCGTTTGGTATACAGGATGATGCTCCAACCAACTGAACCACACTGGCCAGAACAAAAGATATACCCTTTTAAAAGCAATTCCACTTGGAGCAATTTTATCCAACAGACACACCTACATATGTTTGAAATGATGCATATAGTTTAAGAACATTCATTGAAGTATAATTTAATAACAAGGTTAAGAAACAACTTAAATGCTAACTTATAAGTTACATGTTTAACTTATGTTAGATCCATACAATGAAATACTACAGAGACATCACAAAGAATGAGGAAGCCCTTTATGTACAAATATGAAACCAAAGCCAAGATATTAAATAAAAAACTCAAGAGGCAGGAGAGAGAAACCAAGATGGCGGCATAGGTAAACACCTGAAATTGCTGCCTTGCACAATCACTTCAAAACTACAACTAAAAGACAAAACGGACATCATCCAGAACCACAGGAAGGCTGGCTGAGTGGAAATTCTACAACTAGAAGGGAAGAAAAAAGCACACTGAGACTCAGAGGAGCTGCGGAAGTAAAGTGCAGAGGTACGGAGGCGCGCACGCGGAAAGGGCTGGCAACTGAGGATGCGCTTGTCTTTCTCAATCTGGAAGGAGACACAAGCTCCTGACTAATCTGAACTCCAGTTCCGGGCAAGACTCTGGGGACCCAGACTCATACAGGGAGAAACTGGACTGTTTGGCATCAGGCGGAACTCGAGGACGATTTCTCTCAGAGGTGCTTGCAGCGATTACCATGGGACACTGAGACCCAGGGGGCCTCTTAGGACAGGGCTGAGGATCAGCCATAGCTATTGATTTCCTGAGACCCTGCCCCACCCAAGCTGTGCATAGAGGCTTTTGCATATGAATGGCCTGGCCCCTTGCAATCTAAAATTACCTAACAAACTGCAGCTGGGTCAGAGAGCCCCAGAACTTCCAAAAGAATGCCCAAGGCCCCACAGCAGCTTGCACTGCTTCACAGCTGGGCTTCATCTGGGCACCTCCAAACTCCAAACAAAAAAGAGGAATCTGCAGATATCTCCATAGCTCCTGCTGGGTGGCCTCAGGCAGAGGCTAAATATGCACCTCCTTGGAGATCCAAGAGCCAGTGTACTCAGTGGTCAGAGTGGAACCATCCAGATTACAACTCCTCAGATCCATAAGGGACACACTCAGGGGGGCAGACTCAGTGAGCACCAAAGCCCCACTGAAGCAAGTCTTGCCCCACAAGGGTGTCTCTAGCACAGCAGTTCTCCCATCATAGACACAGCTGATCCTCACAGCCAATTGGCCTGGAGGTCAATTCCTCTCAGTGATACCAACAACAATCAAGGCATTACTACAACAGAACTGTGCACACAGCCAACAAAGGGGTGCACCAAGAGTGTCCACCTCAGGTAATTAGGAAGACTGAGCCACTGGGCCCTATAGGAGACCTAGCACACAAAGCCACTCTATCAACACAGGGAAACAGCCAAAATGCAGAGACAAAGAAACAGGTCACAAATGACAGAAATGGAGGAAAGCAAACTACTGAATATAGAGTTCAAAACCACAGTTATAAGGTTACTCAAGAATCTTCTAGAAACCTCCGAGGAACTTAGTGAGACCCTCGAGGATATGAAAAAGGACCAACTGGAAATTAAGCATACACTGACTGAAATAAAGAATAATATACAGAGATCCAACAGCAGACCAGAGGATCGCAAGAATCAGGTCAAAGATTTGAAATACGAAGAAGCAAAAAACACCCAACCAGAAAAGCAAAAAGAAAAAAGAATCCAAAAATATGAAGATAGTGTAAGGAGCCTCTGGTACAACTTCAAGCATACCAACATCCGAATTATGGGGGTGCCAGAAGAAGAGAGAGAGCAAGATACTGAAAAACTATTTGAAGAAATAATGACAGAAAACTTCCCCCACTTGGTGAAAGAAATAGACTTACAAGTCCAGGAAGCGCACAGAACCCCAAACAAAAGGACTCCAAAGAGGACCACACCAAGACACATCATAATTAAAATGCCAAGGGCAAAAGACAAAGAAAGAATATAAAAGCAGCAAGAGGGAGAAAAAAGATGGCAACCGGCAGGAAGGTAGGGAGGGAGGGAGTGTGAGAGAGTGAGGAACCCATAGAGGAGAGTGTAGACATGTGTGGTGTGTGTGTGTGTATGAGCTAGGGTCAGTTAGATTCTGCAGGTCTTCCAAACCGGGCAGTCTTAAGACGGCGGAGCCCCGCGCACAAAGCGGATCTTCTCGGGAGCTGGTGCGGGCACGGAGACCACGCCATCTTGTGAAACAGAGCTGCCTGAGACTAGGATCCTGGCTTCAGACACAAACCAGGACCCTGCAGCCACTGGGGACAGAGAACTGCTATCATAGCTTCAGACCAACAGACAACAAGAATCCAGACTTCCTGGCAGCAGATTTCCGTGAGTCAAAGAGCCTATCCCCCTCCCCGCAGGCTCGCGGATAGGGCCACAGTAACTGATAGACCCACCCCTCGCCCAAGCTGCAGAGCACCCACGCATGGACGCGCTCCCCTTCAGGGAATTTAGCATGTAGGACAAAGCTCCCCTTCGGGGAATCTGGAGCACGGGACAGACACAGTTCCCCTTCCGGGAATCTGAGAGCACGCATGGAGGACTCCCCTTCAGGGAATTTGGCTCAGGGACGCAGCTCCCCTTCGGGGAATCTGAGAGCTCGGCGCACGGAGGCAGCTCCCCTTCAGGAATTTGAGAGTGTGCGAAATCCTAGCCGGTTTGGGTCAGTAGAGAGAGCACACACAGGACGCAGCTCCACTTCAGGGAATCTGGCACGCTGGACACAGCTAGCTGGGATCCCTGACACACAGTGCATTCACACTAAGAGCCATTGACTCCAATTGTTGGTGCATGCACACACACAGGGACCCTGATTCTCAACGAGAAGCCGCACGAGGCAACAGGGACTCTGACACTCGATTCTTAGTGCAGACACAGGGAAACTCTGACTCCTGGCACATGCTAAGGATCTCATTTTCAGCACATACCAACAGTGTGGTGCAGACAAGGCCCCTGATTCTAAGTGTGCACACGAGACCACATGGAACACTGGGGACACTGACCCTGGGCAAGCCTGGTTCCCACCAACCAAAGGCAGCCACATGTCCTAGTGTCAGAGCACTTCAGTGAAACTCGGGTGGTGCGAAGTCCCCACAGCACACAGCCCAGGTCCACGAAAATTGAAGTTTGAGCTTTCTGGTGATAGTCAGAATGGGGAGACGAAACAATTCACAGAGGAAAGAAAATGAGGAGTCGCCAAGAAAGGAAATTAGTGAAACTGAAGCATGCAACATGACCAAAAAAGAGTTCAGAGTAATGGTCGTGGAATTTATACATCGGATGAATGAGAAAATCAACAACTTATGCAAGAATCAGGAAGAAATGAAAAGTGATATAGCTACAATCAAAAACACCATGGAAAGTTTCAACAGTAGACAACAAGAAGCAGAGGACCGAATTAGTGCGTTAGAACATCAGGTACAGAAATAAGCACAATCTGAATAGCGATTGGAGAAAAAAAATAAAAAAGCAGGAGGAAAGCCTAAGGGAGCTTCAGGACAACATGAAATGAAGTAACACGCGTATAATAGGGCTGCCAGCAGGACAAGAAGAGCAGCAAGGATTAGAAAATCTATTTGAAGAAATAATGACAGAAAACTTCCCGGATATGGGGAAGAAAAAAGTTACACAAGTACAGAGAGTCCCAAGCAGGATCAACCCCAAAAGACCCACACCAAGACATGTCATAATTTCAATGGCAAATATAAATGACAAAGAGAGAATCGTAAAGGCGGCAAGAGAGAGACAGAGAGTTACCTACAAAGGAACACCCATCAGATTGTCAAATGATTACTCAACAGAAACACATCAAGCTAGAAGGGAATGGAAGGAGGTATACAAACTGTAGCAAAGCAAAGGACTGAATCCGAGAATACTCTATTCAGCAAGGCTATCAATCAAAATTGAAGGGGAAATCAGGTGCTTCAAAGACAAAAAAAATGCTAAGGGAGTTTATCACCACCAAACAAGCAATGCAAGAAATGCTAAAGGGAATACTGTACAAAGAAGAAATAAACAGCTAAGAAGGAACACAGACACAAAAATAGATATGATTACAAACAAATACCTTTCAGTAATAACTTTAAATGTAAATGGACGAAATGCTCCAATCAAAAGACATCAAGTGGCTGAATGGATAAAAAACAGGACCCATATGTATGCTGTCTACAAGAGAACCACTTCAGAACAAGAGACTCACACAGATTGAAAGGTAAGGGATGGAAAAATATCTTTCAGGCAAATGGAAATGAAAAAAAAAGCTGGGGTAGCAATACTTATATCTGACAAAATAGACATCAAAGTAAATGCTATAACAAGAGATAAGGAAGGCCACTACATAATACTAAAGGGAGCAATCCAACAAGAAGAAATAATTCTGGTAAACATATACGCACCCAATATAGGAGCACCCAAATACATAAAAAAACTCCTGGATGATATCAAGGGAGAGATTAATAGCACTTCAATCATAGTAGGAGACTTTAATACCCCACTATCACCATTGGACAAATCCTTTAAACAAAAAAACAGCAAAGAAACATCAATCCTAAATGACTGACTAGGCTAGATGGAATTAATTGACATCTTCAGAACATTTCACCCCAAAGCCACAGGATATACATTCTTCTCAAGTGCACATGGGTCATTTTCAACGATAGATCATATGCTGGGACATAGGCAAAGTCTCTTCAAATTCAAGAAGATAGACATTATATCAAGCATCTTCTCAGATCACAGTGGCATAAAACTGGAAATCAAATACAATAAATACAATCCAAAGAAATCAAACACATGGAGACTAAACAGCATGCTATTAAACAAGGACTGGGTCACCAGAGAGATCAAGGAAGAAATAAAAAACATCATGGCAACAAATGACAATGAAAACACAACAATCCAAAATCTATGGGACACAGCGAAAGCAGTCTTGAGAGGGAAGTTCATAGCTCTACAAGCCTACTGCAAAAAAACAAGAAACAATGGTAATAAATTACCTAACCCAACAACTCAAAGAGTTAGAGAGAGAGCAACAAGAAAAGCCCAGTGTAAGCAGACGGAAGGAAATAATAAAGATCAGAGCGGAGATAAACAACATAGAGACCAAAGAAACAATACAAAAGATCAACAAAACCAAGAGCTAGTTCTTTGAAAGGATAAACAAGATTGATGAACCTCTAGCCGGGCTCACCAAGAAGCAAAGAGAGAGGAACCAAATAAACAAAATCAGAAATGAAAGAGGTGAAATAACAACAGACCCCACCGAAATACAAAGGATTGTTAAAAAATACTATGAACAACTCTATTCCAACAAACTGGACAACCTGGAGGAAATGGACATATTCCTAGAAAAATATAACCTTCCAAAACTCAATCAGGAAGAATCTAAACAGCTCAATAGGCCAGTAACTATGGAAGAAATTGAAGCAGTCATCAAAAAGCTTCCGGCAGCTGAAACCATTTTGGCTCCGTGGATAAGAGCATCGGCCTGCAGACTGAAGGGTCCTGGGTTCAATTCTGGTCAAGGGCATGTACCTTGGTTGTGGCACATCCCCAGTAGGGGGTGTGCAGGAGGCAGCTGATCGATGTTTCTCTCTCATCGATGTTTCTGACTCTCTATCCCACTCCCTTCCTCTCTGTAAAAAATCAATAAAATATATTAATAATAAAAAAAAAAGCTTCCGGCAAACAAAAGCCCAAGGCCTGACGGCTTCACAGGAGAGTTTTACCAAACATTCAAGGAAGAACTAAAACCTATCCTCCTCAGACTATTCCAAAAAATTCAAGAGGAAGGAACACTTCCAAGCTCCTTCTATGAAGCCAGCATCACCCTAATACCAAAACCAGATAAAGACAACACAATGAAAGAAAATTACAGGACAATATCCTTCATGAACATAGATGCCAAAATCCTCAACAAAATTCTAACAAATCTGCTCCAGCAGTACATTAAAAGATCATACACCATGACCAAGTAGGATTTATCCCAGGAATGCAAGGATGGTACAATGTCTGCAAATCAATAAACGTGATACATCACATAAACAAATTGAGAGATAGAAATCACATAGTCATATCAATAGATGCAGAAAAAGCATTTGACAAAATCCAACACCCTTTCTTGAAAAAAACTCTCAACAAGGTGGAAATAGAAGGCTCATATCTCAACATAATAAAAGATATATATGATAAATCCACAGCAAACATCATACTCAATGGACAAAAACTAAAAAAATTTCCCCTAAGAACAGGAACAAGACAGGGATGCCCACTCTCACTACTCCTGTTCGACATAGTCCTGGAAGTATTAGCCATTGCAATTAGACAAGAAGAAGAAATAAAAGGCATCAAAATTGGAAAAGAAGAAGTAAAACTGTCCTTATTTGCAGACGACATGATATTGTACATAAAAAATCCGAAAGACTCCGTCAAAAAACTAATAGACTTAATAAATGAATTCGGCAATGTAGCAGGATACAAAATTAACACCAAGAAATCTATGGCCTTTCTATACACCAAGAGTGAACTTACAGAAGAGAGACTAAAAAAGCAATCCCATTTATCATCACACCAAAAAAATTAAGATACCTAAGAATAAACTTAACTAAGGAGGTAAAAGACCTATACGCGGAAAACTGAAGGACACTAAAAAAAGAGATAGAGGAAGACGTAAGCAGATGGAAGAACATACCACGTTCACGGATTGGTAGAATCAACATCATTAAAATGTCCATACTACCCAAAGCAATCTATAGATTCAATGACTCCCCATTAAAATACCAACGACATATTTCACAGACCTAGAAAGAACTCTCCAAAAATTCTTCTGGAATAAAAAAAGACCCCGAATAGCCACAGCAATCCTGAGAAAGAAGAATAAAGTAGGTGGGATGTCAATACCAGATTTCAAGCTGTATTACAAAGCCACTGTTCTCAAAACAGCCTGGTACTGGTATAAGAACAGACATATACATCAATGGAATAGAATAGAGAATCCAGATATTGACCCAAACCACTATGCTCAATTAATATTTGACAAAGGAGGCATGGAAATACAATGGAATCAAGACAGTCTCTTCAATAAATGGTGTTGGGAAAATTGGACAGATACATGCAAAAAAATGAAACTAGATCACCAACTTACACCATACACAAAAATAAAATCAAAATGGATACAGGACTTAAACATAAGACGGGAAACCATAAAAATACTAGAGGAATCCACAGGCAGCAAAATCTCAGACATATGCCAAAAGAACCTCTTCACTGATACTGCTCCTAGGACAATGGAAGCTAAAGAGAAAATTAACAAATGGGACTATATCAAAATAAAAAGCTTTTATACAACAGAAGAAACTATCAACAAAAGAACAAGAAAGCCCACTGTATGGGAGAACATATTTGCAAATGGTATCACTGATAAAGGTTTAATCTCCAACATCTACAGGCAGTTTATACAACTTAATAACAGGAAGAAAAATGATCCAATAAAAAAAATGGGCAACGGACCTAAATAGAATCTTTTCAAAAGAAGACAGAAGGAAGGCCAAGAGACACATGAAAACATGCTCAATGTCACTAATTATCCGAGAGATGCAAATCAAAACGACAATTCGGTACCATCTCACACCTGTCAGAATGACTATCATGAACAAATCAACAAATGACAAGTGCTGGCGAGGATGCGGAGAAAAAGGAACACTCGTGCACTGCTGGTGGGAATGCAGACTGGTGCAGCCACTGTGGAGAACAGTATGGAGTTTCCTCAAAAAACTGAAAATGGAACTCCCATTTGATCCAGTAATCCCACTCCTAGGACTATATCCTAAGAACCTGGAAACACCAATAAGAAAGGATATATGCACCCCCATGTTCATAGCAGCACAATTTACAATAGCTAAGATCTGGAAACAGCCTAGGTGCCCATCAGCAAATGACTGGATCAGAAAACTATGGTACGTCTACACAATGTAATACTATGCTACCATAAAAAGGAATGAATTCTTACCATTTGCAGCAACCTGTATGGAATTGGAGAACATTATGCTGAGTGAAATAAGCCAGTCAATGAAAGAAAAATACATGATCTCACTCATTTATGGATAATAAAGAACATTATAAACTTTGGAACAAAAAGATAGTTACAGAGGCAGTAAAGTATCAAACAGACTGTCAAATTACAACAGGAAGGTTAGGGAGAGGTGGGGAAGATAAGAGATCAACTGAAGGACTTGTATGCATGCATATAAGCATAACCAATGGACACAAAACTCTGGGGCGGTGAGGGCATGTATGGGAGTGGAGTGGGGTGGGGCAATGGTAAGATATGTACACATATAATACCTTAATAAAAAAATAATAAATAAAATGTAAAAAAACTTAAAAGCAGCAAGAGAAAAACTGTTCCATACAAGGGAGTACCCACATGTTTGTCAGCTGATTTCTCAACAGAAACTATGCAGGGCAGACGGTAGTGGAAAGAAATATTCAAAATGATGAATAGCAAGAACCTACAACCAAGATTACTCTACCCAGCAAAGCTATCATTAGGAATTGAAGGTAAGATAAAGAGCTTCACAGGTAAGAAAAAGCTAAAGGAGTTCATCACCACCAAACCAGTATTATATGAAATGCTGAAAGGTATTCTTTAAGAGGAAGAAGAAAAAGGTAAAGATAAAAATTGTGAACAACACATACATATCTATCAACAAGTGAATCTAAAAATCAAGTGAATAAAAAATCTGATGAACAGAATAAACTGGTGAATATAACAGAATCAGGGGCATAGAAAGGGAGTGGACTGACTATTCTCAGGGGGAAAGGGGTGTGGGGGTGCAGGAAGATACTGGACAAAAATCGTACACCTATGGATGAGGACAGTGGGGGGGGGTAAGGGCAGAGGGTGGGGTGAGAACTGGGTGGAGGGGGCCTATGGGGGGAAAAGGAGGAACAACTGTAATAATCTGAACAATAAAGATTTATTTAAAAAAATAAATAGGCAGAAAAGTATAGTGCATAGTGTTGAAAAATATAATTTACAAAGAAATATATAATACGTTTCTAGAAGGATATTCAAGAAACTGAGGGTGGTTGTTTCTTCATAAAAGTGTCCAGACAAAGACATCACAAGGAAAAATCAATATCCCTGATCCTCCACAAAGTACTGGGAAACCAAATCTGGCAACATGTAAAGGGATCATTCTCCATAACCAAGTGAGATTTATCCCAGGAATGTAGGGTTGGTTAAACATCTGAACATCAATTAATGTAATATACCATGTCAACAGAATAGAAGGCAAAAACCAACATAATCATGTTTGTAGAAGTAGAAAAAGCCTTTCACAAAATCCAACACCCCTTTCATGATAAAAACATTCAACAAACTAAAACTGGAAGGGTAACCTCATGAAGGGCATCCATAGAAATCCCTAACATCATATTGGCAAAAAACTGTTTTCCCCATGATCAAGAAAAAAATAAACCTGTCCACTCTTGCCACTTTTCTTCAACATTCATTGTACCCGAGGCTGTAAGGAATGCAATTAGGCAAGAAAAAAAAAGGCATCCCGATTTTAAAGGAGGTAAGAAAATTATCTGTTTGCAGGAAACCCTGAAGAATCCAATGAAAAGCTATAAAGACTAATAAATGAGTTCAACAAAGTTTCAGGATATAAGATCAATATTCACAAGTCAATTGCATTTCTATATAGCAGCAATAAGTAATTGAAAATGAAATTAATAAAACAATTCCATTTACAATAACATCAAAAATAAAATACTTAGGAATTCAACAAAAGGTAAAACATAAATTGAAAACTATAAAGAAAACTAAAGATGACCTAAATAAATGGAAAGACATAATATGTTCATAGATTAGAAGATATAACATTGTTAAGATGGCAATACTATAACAAATTGATCTTACAGAGCTTACTACAATGTCCAAAATTTAGCTGGTATTCAAAAAAAGAATAATTAAACATGTTTTGCAATTCAGACACAATAAATTTATGGCATTTTCTATTTCTGCCATCATGGTTTTCCTCTATAAAATCTAAAAATATTTTAACTATCCTTACCTTTAGCAAAAAGGAAATAGCATAACTCAAAAGAGCAGGGTGATGGACTAAATTTAAACTGGTTTTGTACTTTGCTATTCCAATTATTTTAAAGACTTCGGGATCAAAATATGATCCTTTCTGGAAGGGTTTGGATGTCCACAGGCACCCAACCATGGCTGTCAAATAGTGATTATATTCTTGATAGGTCTTGCTGCTGAATATGAACTCTGATTTTTTCTATTGGGAAAGAAAAGAAAAGTGTCATCATCACCTATTCTCCCTTCCCTTCTTATTCCCATCAGATCATATATATCTACACTCAATTTTTAAACAATGGTGACATAACAGAGGTTTATCATCCATACCTTTAGTACCGACTCATTTTTCTTTGCAGCTGTCAAATTATTACGGTATCTAAAAGGATGAACAAATAGAATGAAATGCTTAACCTTAAATTCCTTTGAAATTTAAACATACAAGTGTACATTTAAAAAAATATCTTTAAGTATATATTTTTATTAATTTCAAAGAGGAAGAGAGTGGGAGAGAGAGAGAGACATCAATGATGAGAGAGAATCATCAATTGGCTGCCTTAGCACACCCTGCACTGGGGGATGGAGCCCACAAACTGGGAATGTGCCCTGACTGGGAATTGAACCTCCTGGTTCATAGGTCGAAGCTCAACCACTGTGCCACGCCAGTGGGGCAAAAGTATACATTTTAGATATGCAGATGTGCATATACACAAATATCCAGCTGTCTAATTAAGGTTTTAAATCCTTTATGGTACATTTTCCTCAAAGAATAAAAACCATCAGAGGCTCATATATTAAGTTGTATATTTAAGACATGCACTTTGACTGTATGTAAATTATACTTCAATAAAAAGAAAAAAATAAACAAAATGCTTTTAATGTTTCACTATTAAAAATTAACAGAGACTCAAAAGCTGTCAGTTACTAATACAGAACCTATTTTATTAATGTGGAAAAAAGATGCAGATAGATAAAGGGTACACTTAAAATGTAATCCTTTCCTTTGAGCCTGAAAACTATTATCTAGTTAGTTTTTAAACATTTTAACCTTGGCATAGTCCTGCAAGTTATACCAAGAGTCTACACTTAAGGACTAAAAAGAGAAATTTCAGTCCATATGTGAAAGAATTAGAGGGGATCAGAAATAATACTTACAGTTTCATATAACTGGCAACACATCCCCTAATCTACCAGAAAATGTTCTTTTCACCAGAGAAGCTATGTAGAACTAAACCAGTTGTTAGCAAATAACTACTTTTTCTCTAAGCCACAGCAATAAGAATTAACAATGCTGAGTGCAGCAGTATCATTGCATAAAATGTTACCATAAATTTTTAAAATCTATACCCCCAGTAACATTTAAATAAAACACACAATTAAAATAGCCTCATACCACAAGGTCATTTCCAAAAGAAAGCCATGTTTCCTATTTCATGGGCCCTGGCATAAAGTGGATAACAATTTTATTGTTTTCATATTTTATAAATTATATATAATAAATTTATTATAGTGTATTAATAAATTATAACTTATTGTATAGTTGAAAAATGAAGATAAAATTATAATGTAATAATTCATAAAATGGTAAAAAGGCCTTGTACCTGTGCATAATGTAACAGAGCTGGTTCAGGATACTGGAATCCAGACTGAGGAGCGCAAGATAGAAGATCCCAGGAGGAAACAACACCACTAATGGAAGGTTATAATTTATATATATGTCACACACCTTTTGGAGAGAATATAACATCAGTATATAGATTATTCCCCAGAACCCTCAACAAGTTCATCCAAAGAATCATCAGTAGAGAATAAGCAATAATACTAGTATACCATCTAGTTGGGGCGTTCCTGATTCATCAATAGAATAGGTAGTCACAAGCCTGCTTAAAAATGTACCTCACCAAACATTGACCATTATCATAGAGGATTATATTCAGAAGATCATTAAAATATTTCTCTTTTTCTGGGGACAGATCTCAGAGTTGGTGAAAGGGACCATTTTTTTCTCCTTAAGTTCCATGAGTACTGACTTATTCTATTAGCTAGCTGTCAACCTAGAAAACAAAGGAATATACTTCTAAGCAAATTTAATACAAGACAACTAGGTATTGGGGAAGGGAAGAAGCCAGGAAAACAGATTAGTGACTAATTCCTGAATAATAGTTTTGTCCAGGCCAAATAAACAATACAAGAGCACCAGAATCATAGGTGTTGGGAGAAATAAAGCTGTTGAAAGATGGGATCAAAGAGCTGAAGAAACAAGAAGGTACTTTGAATTTTTTGCCAAGGGTTGGGACGTACAAAGGATGAGCAAAAAGTGATGCTAGAGACAGACTTCTGTCTAAGGCCAGCATTATTCAGGAGAATGTCTATTAAAGTGGTACCTGGAATTTTCAAAAAAAGCATTTGTTTTTCCATTTTGTTTTATGAAAGTCACTTATTCATGTGAGAATATAATCACTAACTTTAAAATATGTAGCTTATTTAACTATGCTAACAAGGTCATAGTCCAACTTAATGATTATAAATAAAATTGAAAATAACAGATGAGTAAAGCAGAAAGCCATCACAAAAATCTAAATAGGGTAAATGAGATGTGTACCACCTTCTCATAGAAATCCAAAACAAAGTGCAGCAAGAAAGTACTGCTGCTTTCCAAGCGCAATGCATTAATGGACAGCCACCCTACATAGTGAATTAGTTCAAACACAGACTGCATGGATCCACTGAAAGTTGTCTCTCTGCAATAAGAAAACATGAAAATCAGATACATATTAGCAAAATTCCTTACAATTTCCAAGCTAAAACTGAATAAATATAGCAAAGGTTGTTAGGTATTTCAGAAAATGATCTGTGTTCCAATGTATAATTCACTTTTTTTTTTTAACCACAGTTATTAACCATAAAACTACACAGCCCTCCAGGGAACCATTAAGATCAATTCATAGAACAGTCTCAGCAATCACAAGGTCATAGTCCAACTTAATGATTATAAATAAAATTGAAAATAACAGATGAGTAAAGCAGAAAGCCATCACAAAAATCTAAATAGGGTAAATGGGATGTGTACCACCTTCTCATAGAAATCCAAAACAAAGTGCAGCAAGAAAGTACTGCTGCTTTCCAAGCGCTAATTTTCTCTAGTAAATTCCAGAGAAATAAAGGATTAAGCTCCAAACAGACTTTAGATAATAACCGAAGTAGTTAATATCTATTGTCCAGGGATCACAGCAGTCAGCAAATTAGTTTCGAAGCACACAAACCAAAACTCAGTTTTGTCTGAATTCCTGAGCTAAAACACTGTTAAAAATATTTCACTTTAAATGGAATCCAATTCATTCCTAAAACAGAGTTAGTAAAATTTTTGGCATTTTTCATTCTTTTAGTAAAAACCATTTTTGCATATTTTACATTCTTCTCAAATCATTGAACTGTATCTCTTTAAATAATGGGTATAATTGGTTCAATTCATCCATCTACCCACCCCTGTCCTTCAATCTACTGTTGAGCAGATTAGGAAAAAACCTAGGAATGTGATTTTATAGCTTTACCCTCTGATCTAGGTAGCCAACAATGGTTATACACATGGAAAAAGGAATAGTATATAGTCTTTGAACTTGAGAGATGATAATGACTCTACCATTTCCCACCATCATGATAGTTCAGTGCCAGAGAAAGCAAGGAAAGATTAGAAGACCACCCAAATAAGCGGGAATTCAAGTGTCCATCAGTAGATGAGTGGATAAAAAAAAGCTCTGGTATATTTACATAAAGAAACATTATTCTGTCATAAAAAAAGAACATTTTACCCTTTGTGACAGCAAAGATGGACCTGGAAAACATTATGCTAAGTGAAATAAGCCAGTCAGAGCAAGACAAGTACCACATGATTTCACTCATATGTGCAATTTAATGAACAAACTAAGCTACCAAGCAAAATAGAGACAGACTCATATATAGAGAGAAAGCAGACAGGTCTGGTGGGGGAGGGTGGTGTTGGGGGGGGGGTGTGCAGGGTTTGAGCAAAAAAGGAAAAAAAGAGAGAATTCATGGACATGAGCAACAGTGCGGTGACTGCCAGGGAAGGGGAGGGAGGAAATGGATGGACATGGAAGAGGACATAGAGGGGACAAATTGTGATGGGGAAAAAAACAACAAATAAGCGGGCATCCATATAGTCAGCCAGCCATTTGGAAAACTATTTTAACTATGATTTTTGGCAGCACTTGGTAAATACAGGTGAAATAAATTTGAACAATGGAGATTGCTTAGAAAAGCGTCCTTCAAAGTGTATCTCCACAGGACACTGTTGGCATTTCGGATGAAACAATTTGATGTTCAGGACTATATTCTACTCCCTACCCACTGCAGCATGTTTAACATCCCTGGCTCCTATGTGCTAATGATGAGAACACCCTCTTTCCAGTCACTGTGCCAACCAACAATGCCCACCCCTGGAGAACATTGCTGAGAATGTTTTCCTACCTTTTGTTCCTTGTGATTCACAACTACAATTTACTCCCTCTTTGACAGTCATATGGCATATGGTCATATGATGGAGACATGGCATTATACCCATAACCCCCAAATAGCAGGAATTACTGAGAACTTATAAGAGCTACTAGTGGCCAAGCACACGAAATTCTTGTATTGGGGAGGGGTGTCCCTCAGCCTGGCCTGCACCCTCTCCAATCTGGGACCCCTCGGGGGATGTCTGACTGCCGGATCGGGCCTAAACCAGCAGTTGGACATCCCTCTCGCAATCCAGGACCACTGGCTCCTAACCACTCACCTGCCTGCCTGATCACCCCTAAACACTCTGCCTGCCAACCTGCTCACCCCCAATTGCCCCCCCCACCAACCTGATCACCCCCAATTGCCCCCCCCACCAACCTGATCACCCCCAACTGCCCCCCACTGCTGGCCTGCTCGCCCCCAACGGCCCCCCCCCGGCCTGATCACCCCCAACTTCCCTCCCCTCCTGGCCTAATCGCCCCCAACTGCCCCCCCCCCCCCGCTGGCCTGATCACCCCCAACTGCCTCCCCTCCTGGCCTGATCGCCCCTAACCACCTCTGCCTCAGCCCTACCACCATGGCTTTGTCCGGAAGGACATCTGGAAGGTTTCCCGGTCTGATTAGCATATTACCCTTTTATTAGTATAGAAGATAAAGGCCTGCTGCACGGGTGGGGGCCGGCTGGTCTGCCCTGAAGGGGCTCCCGGATCAGGGTGGGGGTCCCCGCTGGGAGGCACGGCTGGCTTAGGTGAGGGGCTGAGGGCCATTTTGGGGTGGTTTGCAGGCCGGCCAAGCCCCCAGCTTTGTCCCGAAGGACGTCGGGAAGGTCTCCTGGTCTAATTAGCATATTACGCTTTTATTAATATCTACACTAATAAAAGAGAAAGCTGCAAATTGATTGTACCTCCATGACGCCCGCCAGCCAATCAGGAGTGAGTATGCAAATTAACCCAACAAAGATGAAGGGTTAATTTGCACACGCAGGTGCCAAGCGGCCTGGGTGCCGGGGACGGGCGCCATGCCCGCAGCCTCCCGGGACCATCACCAGGCCCAGGAGGCGAGGGCGGCTGCACCAAGCCACACCCGTAGGCTCCCGGGACCATCGCCAGCCCCAAGAGGTGGCCAGTCCCCTCAGCCCCACTGTAGTCCCCCAGTCCTTTTAGCACCACCACTGACAGCGGATAGCGGGGCATGAGGGCTTCGTCACCACAGCAGTGGCAAAGCCCCCAGGCCCCGCAGACAGAGAGCACACAGCGGGGCTTGGGGGCTTTGTCACTGCAGTGGCCACGAAGCCCCCAGGCCCGGCAGGCAGAGAGCGGACAGCGGGGAGTGGCGGCCTTGTTCATGTGGCGGTGGCAGTGGCGGCAGAGAAGCTCCAGGCCCAGCAGACAGAGAGTGGACAGCAGGGCATGGTGGCTTAATTCACAGGGCAGCGGCAAAGCCCCCAGGCCCCGCAGACAGAGAGCGGACAGCGGGGTGTGGTGGTGAAGTAGCCAGGCCCTGCAGAGAGCAGAGAACCACGGGGAGTGGGCCTATGCTGTCAGTAGGACATGCCCTGACAGCTCCTGGATTGGAGAGGGTGCAGGTCAGGCTGAGGGGACCCCCCCGCCCACATGCACGAATTTCATGCATCGGGCCTCTAGTATATAATAAAAGGATCATATGCAAATAGACTGAACCCCAGAACAATTGAACAACCAAAGTGTAATATGCTAATGATATGCTAAGGCTGTTCAACCACTTGCTATGAAGTGCACTGACCACCAGGGGGCAGACAGTTGACCAGTCTACCAGTGGTTATGACATGCACTGACCACCAGGGGGCAGATGCTCCAACCGGTAGGTTAGCTTGCTGCTGGGGTCTGGCCGATCGGGACTGAGTGAGTCTGGCCAGACATACCCTGGAGCCCTCCCATGGTCCCTCCCCGGGCCGATTGTGCACTAGTGGGGTCCTTCAGCCTGGCCTGCGCCCTCTCACAATCCAGGAGCTCTTGGAGGATTACGGAGAGCTGGTTTCAGCCCAACCCCGCAGGCCACTCCCCTTGGAAGGGTACCAGACACAGGGCTCATGGCTGGTGAGCACTGCTGCGACAGTGCGAGCCTCTCCAGATCGAGGACTGATTGGGTGAGACCCTGCGGCAGGCACTGGGCCTGGGATGAACAGGAGCAGCAGGTAGGAGCTGCAGGTGGTGTTGGACTGCGGGTTTTGGCCTGATCCCTGCAGGCCACCCAGAGGCACCCCACCCATGCACGAATTCGTGCACCGGGCCTCTATATATATATATATATGGCTAATATACAAAGTGTCCCCTCAGGAGTTCAACCCAGAGATCAGGAGTTCGATAGCTTGCTATGACATGTGCTAACCAACAGGGGGCGGTGCAGAGTGAAGGATGGCCCCCACCAGCAGCTGGCAGCCAGGGAAGGAAGGAAGGAAGGCTCTAGCTGGTAGCCAGAAGGCCCCAATAGGCTCTGATGGCCGGCCAGGCATAGGGACTCAGTGTGTGTATGTGTATGTGTATATATTAGAGGCCCGGTGCTTGAATCCGTGCATGGGTGGGGTCCAGCCTGGCCAGGGGGAGGGCACATGGGCGGTTGGCCAGCCTACCTGCTGGTCGAACTCCTGCGTCGAGGTGACAATTTGCATATTAGCCTTTTATTATATAAGATATACACTGAGTGGCCAGATTATTATGCATTCAGAAATCATAATAATCTGGCCACTCAGTGTGTGTATATATATATATATATATATATATATATATATATTTCAGAAAAAGTATGACTAAATGTTTACACAAAACAATTCAGTCTCATGCCACACTATTAAACTCCATATACAAATATTTTTATACAGATCCATCTCTTGTCAAGGATTGTAAGATAACTCACAGAGAACTGTCCGTCACAGTTTTCATGTGGATGTCCATAGAAAGCCACAACAGCCAATTCTGCAGTAGCTCTTTCAGGTTCTCAAGAACACTACACTGAGGGAGAAAACAAAAAGTCATTTGTAAAAACATTCAGACATACCATAGTGTTGTGAACTAACCATCTAAACCAAGGGTCCTCAAACTTTTTAAACAGGGGGCCAGTTCACTGTCCCTCAGACCGTTGGAGGGCCGGACTATAGTTTAAAAAAAACCAACTATGAACAAATTCCTATGCACACTGCACATATCTTATTTTGAAGTAAAAAAACAAAACGGCAAAAACACCCGGCGGGCCGGATAAATGTCCTCTGTGGGCCGCATGTGGCCCGTGGGCCGTAGTTTGAGGACGCCTGATCTAAACCATAGACTTAGAAGTGAAAGGGACCATGAAGATGACTGCATCCAATTCAGAACCCAATAGTTGCCACTCCAACCTGATTAGTCTCCAGCATACAGATGAATGCAACTACAAGTTTATTTTGCCGTTTTCTCTACTGGACTAATAGCCTTTCCTTGATTTTTCCAGGGCCTCACTGACATACAAAAATAAATTTGACAGAAGTGTGCTTAGGGCATCTATGAGAATAATTCATATTATCTATAAATTTGAAAGCAATCCATATCACCCCAAAACTAAATACAGGAAAGCTTTTTGTTTGTTTGTTAATCCTTACCTGAGGATATTTTTCCCACTGAGATTTAGAGAGTGTGGAAGGGAGGTAGGGAGGGGGAGAGAGAGAGAAAGAGAGGAAAACACCAATGTGAGAGAGATATATCCATTGGTGCCTCCAGCATGTCCCACGACTGGGGCTGAGTTTGAACCTGCAACCCAGGTATGTGCCCTTGACCCGGAATCGAACCTATGACCATTTGGTGTGAGGGCAGATGCTCTAACCACTGAGCAGCACCAGCCAGTGCCAGTAAAGCTTTCTTAAACATTCTTAACAATGGACTAGATACTATCTGAACAACTCCAGTGATAGGGTGCTCACTGTTACTTCATAGAAAGAGTTCAATTAATATTTTTTAGAATGTGAACAAAAAAGGGGGTATGTGTAAGTTCAGTGGCTGAAGTAACCTCACATGGTGATCTGATCATAAATTCCTAACTGGGCAGGTCATGATGAACAGTCACATCCCAGGCCTATAACTTCATTAGTAAGAGGTTTTAACCAGGCCTGGCTGGTGTGGCTCAGTTGATTGGGTGTCGTTCCACACACTAAAAGTTGCTGGTTGGATTCCAGGTCAAGGTACAAGCCTGGGTTGTGGGCTCAATCCACAGTAGGGGGCATGTAGGAGGTAGCAGAACAATGTTTCACTCTCAGGTCGATGTGAGAGTGAGCTTCTCTAAATATCAATTAAAAATATTTTATTTAAAAAGGTTTCTCAGCAAGTACTGTCCATTACTCTTTTTTATTTAATTTTATTTTATTGTTTAAAGTATTATGTATAGTAGTACATATATCTCCTTTATATCCATTATTCTTGTGCATCTAGGTTAACATCCCTTTGAAATGTCAGAAGTAATCTTTTCCACACCACCTTCAAAGGAGCTCACAATCTTGTTAACTATCCTGAGGTCCAATCCTGTCTTGCTTTCTCCCATCCTATATAATAAAGAGGTAATATGCAAATTGACTCTCACGCCCTTGCACAAGATGGCCTCCCCCATGTGGTCAAAGATGGCCACCACAAGATGGGCGGCAGGGGAGGGTAGTTGTGGGCAATCAGGCCAGCAGGGGAGGGCAGTTAGGGACGACCAGGATTGCAGGGGAGGGCAGTTGGGGGCGACTGGGCCGGCAGGGGAGGGCAGTTGGAGGTTACTGGGACAGCAGGGGAGGCCAGTTGGGGGCAATTGGGCCAGTAGGGGAGCAGTTAGGTGTCGATCAGGCTGGCAGGGGAGTGTTAGGGAGTGATCAGTCTGTTTGCCCCTAACTGCCCTCCCCTGCAGGCCTGGTCACCCCTAACTGCCCTCTCCTGCTAGCCTGGTCGCCCCTAAATGCTCTCCCTTGCTGGCCTGGTTGACCCCAACTGCCCTCCCCAGCAGGCCTGGTTCCCCCCAATTGCCCTCCCCTGCAGGCCTGGTCACCCCTAACTGTTCTCCCCTGCAGGCCTAGTCGCCCCCAACTGCCCTCCTTGCTGGCCCAGTCACCTGTAACTTCCCTCCCTTGTCAGACTGGTCGCCCCTAACTGCCCTCCCCTGCTGGCCTGGTCACCCCTAACTGCTCTCTCCTGCTGGCCTGGTCCCCCCCAACTGCCCTCCCCTGCATGCCTGGTCTCCCCCAACTGCCCTCACCTGCAGGTCTGGTCCCTTCCAACTGCCCTCTCTTGCTGGCCTGATCGCCCACAACTGCCCTTCCCTGCCGGCCATCTTTTGGCGGCCACCTTGTGTCCACATGGGGGCGGCCATCTTGTGTGTTGGAATGATGGTCAATTTGCATATTACCTCTTTATGTTATATATATATATATATATCTCCTTGTCCCAGCCTTAGAGAATAAGTGGTACATGCCAATTCTCAACATCCATTCAAGGAAATCCCTTTATATAGTCTTAAACCAGTATCTTCATGTTTCTTCTGAAACCCTGCATCATCAATTATGTCCCATCCTTCCTCCATTTTCCACCTCTCCCTTTTCTTAACTGGCTCCTTCTATTCTAACTATAAACATGCTCAGGTTTGTCTCATTCTGGAGACAAAAAAACAAAAAGCAAAAAAAAGTCCACAATCTTCCCTTGATTCAAAGTCCTACTATAGCTATCTTTCTATCTCTTCTTTTCAGCTAAACTTTTGGAAACATAGTCTATACTTATTGTCTTATCTTCACTTCTTAATGACCCCTCAATGTCTACAATCTGGCTTCTACCACACTCCAATGAAACTGTTCACAAAGATAGCTAAAATCTCTGAATTATCACCCCCAATTTTTGGCCCTTATCTTTCTGGACCTTCCTGGGATAATGGCAATATTATTACTTCTTTCCTTGATATCCTGTATTGTTCATTTACTTGGCACTATTGTTTTCCTGATTCTTTTCATACTTTTTACAAATTAAATTTACTTAAGTAACACTGGTTAATAACATTGTATTTTAATACTTCTTGAAAAGGTTCCCTCATAGACTTGCCTTTTTAATTGAGAATTAAATAAGTATTCCTGAATTCTGTCCTTAGCCCACTATCTATTTCCCTTTCTCAATCCCTTCCTATCCTCATCTCCCACTCTCAAGTACAAATATATCCCTCATCTAAAAAAATGGTTCAACCTGATATTTATAGATAAATAGTTCTCTACACTGGTGGAATAAGAGAAGAAATAAAGAATAACCAAATTAGAAAATCAGAAGAGAATCACAAAAAGCTGTAAAATGAAGTTCCTGCAAATACATTAGCTGGAAGTGGTGTGTATTGGTCTAGTAGTAAATTATAAATAATACAAATAAATTTCAAATCCAAGTTAATGTGATAGGTAATTAATAAAATGTCATTTGATTATAACAAACTCTAGGATAAAATAGTTTTCCTGTAAATGTGGCTAACAGTAGGTGAATTAAGTTGAAGAAAAGTTATAAAAGAAATATTATTTAAGTTGTCACTCTTCTGGAATAGGAATAACCGTTCTATAAGAAAGTGGCTCTCAAACTCAGGTAGAACTCCTGGAAGCCACAGTAGTCTTTTTGGAGACCTCAAAATAGTAACACAAAATAATATAAGGTTGGAACAATTATTAGCAGAAAACGACTATATTACAAATATATAGTATGAGTGTCACAGGGAGTTTTGTTTTCTTTGGTCATTACTGTTTTCCCAGTGTCAAAAAGGGTGTCTAGCACATAGTGGATGCTCAATAAGTAATGGTGAAATGAATAAGTGTATCTACAAAAATACTGACCACAACAATCAAACTAAATATACTTAAGTATTTCCCAGTTTGTTTCTATTAATACTTATTTGCAACCTGTTCATTCACTTTGTTATCTGCTGCAAGAGGAAAGAGTTTAAGAAAACTGTATGCAACCAAAATCTTAAAAACAGAAAATTATGCATTAACTTTTATTTCAGTAATGTAGAACCTCAAGTCCAGGTCCAACGGAATCCTGTTAGAAAACCATTACCATAATGTGGGTTTGGAATGGTACCACGGGCCATAGGATAATATTCCCTACTCAATATAGTCAAGATAGTGTTTAGTGGTTTTTTTACCTTGAAATAAATGGTTGATGTAAAAAAGAGCTGTGCCAGACGGTCAAAAATAAATGGCTTCACCTCTAGGAATTTAAAAAAAAAGTATTCAGAATCCTTTTCATTAATATTACATTGAATTACATATTATTCTAAGTTTTCATAATACATACCAGAGAAACTGCTAAAAGGAAACCAGCTCACAAGTTGAAGGAACTGTGATCGACAACAGAAGCCATCCCAGAGAGGAAGGCTCTTATACAGGAATGCTTCACATGAATAAAAACCCTCCTGTAACACAAGTTGATAATAACTCTTATGGAACTCTTCAGTCTTAAGTGCTCTCTAAGCAATCAGTTTATTCTGTGATATACTTATTTTACCCTTAGATTAATTTTGTCATCAATATAATTAAAAGCCAAACTTCCCCATAAAAAGGATCAGATGATGAATATTTGGATTTATTGCCATCTTTATCAACATAGTTTTCAAATGCCATAAACTTCATCAATTGAAAAGAAGGTAAAAAGTTACAGAATATCTTAATAAATAAATAAATAAAACTGTATTATTTTGAAGTGCATGCAGCCACTTAAGCAGTCAAAACGTATACAAGGCTGGAATTTCATTAGAGATCACAGAGCAAATCCAAATTCTAGGCAGCTCCATCTAGGCTGTTTACATTTCCACCAAGATGAGTAGCCAAGGCTTTCCTTTTTTACTTAGTCACCTTGAGCCTTAAATAGTGGTATACAACAGCCCTGCCAGTGTGGCTCAGTGGTTGAGCATCAAACCACGAACCAGGAGGTCACGGTTCAATTCCCGGTCAGGGCACATGACCAGGTTTCGGGCTCAATCCTCAATAGGTGGTGTGTAGGAGCAGCCAATCAGTGATTCTCTCTCATTGATGTTTCTATCTCTCCCTTCTTCTCTCTGAAGTCAATAAAAACATATTTTAAAAAAAAACATAGCAGTGTGCACCAGAACTCCATTCTCGACCTTCTTTTGATAACATGAATTCTCTCAACAATCTCATCTATAACATAGCTAAAACTACCACCTATGCCATGAGGAGTCCTAATCTGTACCTCTATCCCAAGTCTCATTCCTGAGCTCTAGAATTCTTATTTAACTGTCTACTATTTATGATCTCTTACATGTCCCACATGCATCTTTTAAATCAAATTTATCTTTCCTTCAAAGCCTGCTCCTCCTATACTCCCTTTCTCCCTGAATGCCATCATCCTCCTTTCAAGCAGGAAACCTAAAAAGTCAACCTAAATTTATCCCTTTATCTTCACCAGTATTCACATCCAATTCCCAATTCCATTCTTTCACACCAAATCCTTAAGATGTATTCAACATTTATTGAGCATCTCTTTTGTACCAGGTACCAAGCTGAACACCTGTACATGAAAAAAATTTAAACATGGTTCCAACTCACCGGGTGCTCATAATGTGTAGAAAAATACTAGTAGATGCTGAAAGTGCCATGATACAAGTAAACACAAGAGAGCTAAGGGAGCACATAGAGCAAACATTTAAACCAGTGTTAGGTAAAGGTTTCCCAATGATACCTGAGTTTCAGCTTAAAGTACAATTCAGGGCTATCCAGGCCAAAGAATTGGCTGGAACATACTCAATATTTTAAAAACGTTTGTTGATTATAAAACACAAGTAGTGACCCCAAGATATTTATCTTACCAGCTAATTCAATTAATTGAACACATCCAATTGCATCTTCAGTTTGTTCTCTTAAATTATAGGCCATTCTCTCTTATTTGCATAATTTAACATATAATTTTCTTCAAATCCAACAGTACAAAAACAAACATCAATTCAACTCGGCCCCATTTATAATGAGTTTTGAATTAAGCAAATATTGTTTGCAAAAGATGTTGAGCACTAAGAAAAGGTGTTCAATAGATAACCAAATACATTTTAGTAAGAAGCAATGGAGTGTGTACAAGTGGAATCTTACTTGTAAGAAGCACTCTGCCTTGATGATAGTGTCCAGGAAGTTGGTAAATTCTTTTTCACATTCATAATTATTCACCTTGTACCAAATACATTCTGAAGCAGAAATATTAAACATAAACATCAGGCTGCACAGCAATAAAAACTACATAAAACATAATTACCATAACTCTAAAATAACAAATAAATGACAAATATACACAAGCAATTAGTCTCATATACCTCAACATAACTGTAGATTGCAACAGTTATGCAAAGGTGATAGTGAGATGTTCTTCACTAATACAGGGGTAAAGCCTACAGTGAAAAAATTCACATAGAATGTGATTGGCTTTTTATGTCACATAATCATCTAAGATACCATAAATGTATGAATTTAAATTTATGAATGCCCTTATTTTTCAATTGTTTTAATTTTTAAAACGATGACTGGTTATTAATTATTTAAACCCTTTCAAAATTTAAAAATTATTTTTGTTCTTTTACTTTATTAGTATTTATTTCATGCTGAATTTACTCCTGAGCCATAAGTTTTTGTTTCTTCAGTTTCGTCTGGGATATCTTTTCCTTCTGTGCAACCTTCTTCGTCTGGTTTAGGAACAATCTGCTCTTCTTCAGTAAGGCGCATCTCCATGTGGCAGGGAGAGCTCATGTATGAAGTAAGCCGCCCATGAGCTCTGTAAGTTCTGTGTAGCATCTTTGGAGCTTTGTTCACCTAGATGCACTTAATGACTAGAGAATCTACATCTAAACCTTTAAGTTCAGCATTACTCCCTGCGTTTGTAAGCATGTGCAGCAAAAATTCAGCACTCCTTTTGGGCCACCGACCCTGTGTCCAACCCCACTGTTTGGCCTGGGCACACCTACCAACGCCACCATTATAACGATGGAATGGCACACATTGCTTATGTAAACTGGCACCCTTCACGTACTTGGTAGCTTTTCAAATATGCATACCCTTAATGGCCTGGGCAGTTTCATGAGTGTTCCAAAGTGAACACGAAGATTTGAACCTCTCAATTTGCATGATTTTGAGGGGTTTTCTGGGTCGTGAATCGAGAACCATTTTCAGAGGTCACCCCTGGCCGTTTTTGGGAAGAGTACAATTTAAAAATTCTTAATATCATTTTTATATGAAAACCTCCATTTATTAAGCAACCACAGTTCCAAGTATTATATAAAATATTAAAACACTTGTTCAAATAAATAACTAAATAAGTAAATTTATGAATGCCCTAAACTTCAATTAGGGTGAGCTGGACTTTACTACATATAAATCTAATAACTGTATCATATCCTACCTAAAGAAAAATTCCAAATAGAGCAAGGAGTGTTAACTTGGAACCAACTAAAATCGACTTTTAAACACTTGAAGAGTCAGGAGTTGCTTATTCAGGAAAGAAATGATCTAGTAAACAAAACATTATCTCTAAAGAAATCGACTCACTTGGAGGAATCAAATTATCAGGATTTACTATCACCCACATGAAAAACTCCCTCACTGCCCTTTCCTTCAATTCTATAATTAAGAAATCTAACGACTAATTTGGCTCCAGTGTATACTCATAACAGAGAAGAGATACTCTAGTTTGCAAAAATGAACATTTTGGCCACCAGAATCACTTCTAGTATGAAATAATAAGGCAACAGTCTGGTTTATACAAGTCTCCTCTGGATTTGGTTAGCACTGATCTGTAGGTTCTGGGGGCTTAAAGGCAACAAAGATGCAGAGGCCTTGCACTATGATGGTCATCAAAGTGGAGCCACCCAGTGGGTTTTGGTGGCCACCAAGAAGTATTTCCTTAACAGCACACCTCCTTTCTTACTGCCCTTAAAATTACAAAAATGGAGGCATTCAGGCTGTGAATATGATTGATATCCAAGAAATAATGATAGCATATGAAGGCTCCTCCTGTCTAGAATCTGGCACCCTTATAAAAGAAACCCATTTGTAAACTATCGTGTTCCTTCCTTAATCAACCAACTTTTAAGCATCAGTTTTTACCTTCTTGTAATGTTTGACTCAACCAATGATAGAGCCTCAGTAAAAGTGATTCATCTCTGACACAGTTAATATAGTGAAGTAGCAGAGAGTTGTTTAGCACTGCACCCATCTGAGAAGGCAGCTGCAAAGACAGAGCAATCAGTCAACTTAAGAATGCAAAAAGTAGGTCAGAGCAACAAGTAAATCATCAGATAGGAAATATATAAACAAGATCAGCACATGGTCCAGTCACATACCTCTAAGCAATGAATGTTCTGTAAGAGTTGAGGGAAGCTTTTAAGCTGTTCTCCTGAAAATGCTCTATTCCTACTGAGATAATCAGAAAGACTCATCCCTTTTTTTCCATATTCTTTATTGTGGCTACTGGAATTTAGCACTGGTATAAGTGAATGCGAATTCCATTTCTAAAGAAGAAATACAATAAAATAATATATCAAGAAACTAAACAGACTACAAACTATAAATGTAAAAGCAGCTAAGGTGGTTCAATGAAATGGAGTCTGAATGTGATTTGCATAGAATCCTGGGTAATGAAAACATATTTAAATATCTATAATCTCTTCCAACATCTGAATGGTTATTGTTTGGATTTTATAAAAGATGGCCTCAAAAAATCATTTGAGGTTTTAGATACTTACTCTTTTTCTAGGACGGACAGTAGCTGGACCTAACATCAGCTTCAGAGGTTCTGGATTCCTTTGCCTCACAGAAACTAGAGCTGTCTTCCACAGATTCCTTTGCCTCACAGAAACTAGAGCTGTCTTCCACAGATTCTCTGGATTCTTAAAATAGATCTATAAATTTGGATGTAAAGTAAATAAGAGTAAGTACCCATAAGCTGAAGCAACATAAAATCTAAAATCTTCATTAATTGAAAGTATATTGATTATAAAATATTTTGCACCCATGCAAATCCACTTAAAAGATTTTTTACTTATCAAGAATCTATCAAATACATCAAATGGAATCAAAGTGCCAATCCCTAAAAATACTTCCCAGAAACAGTATAATACTAGATCTTAAACAGTATGCTGCCCTGGCCAGTGTGATTCAATTGGTTGGGCATCATCCTGTTCACCAAAAGGTCATGGGTTCCATTCCTGGTCAGGGCACAAGCCCAGGTTGCAGGCTCAATCACAAGTAGGGGGTGTACAGAAAGTAGCTGATCTATGTTTCTCTCTCTCCCTCTTCCCATCTCTCAAATCAATAAAAACATATTTAAAAAATATATTTTTAAAATAAATTTTAAAAAACAGTATGCTGTAAATATTTCAGTCCAAACCTGTAGATTAATAAAAAAATAACATATTTCAATCTCAATATGATTTATCACTCCTTAATCCCTTACCTTCTTCACAGGCAGTGATACAGAAATCAAAGTGGGAACAAAGAACTTATACAGCGACAACAAAGCATGGAGATAAGGCTGCCTTCCCTGAAATAAAATAAAAGTTCTCAATTTTCAATTCTGTGGTCAATAAGAAAAAAGAGTAACAATAAAATAAGCAGATTGTGCATATTTTCAGATCCTAATTTTACTATGCATTACCGCTATATGAAGATGTTATAGAAAATCAAGAAATGAATAACCAGGCATTTAAATCAACTATCATAAAACAACCCTCGCCAACCTGTTGTCTTCTCTTTTATGAGTTAACCTTCTATTTTAGTTTTTCCTTATATTTTCTCTCTTCTTCTTTGCCCACACCTTAAGTTTACCAGTGATACCTGCTAGCATAGCTTACTCTCAGGGGTAGCATATTCATGACTCAAAGTTTATTCACTCTTGATTTGAACAGGAAGATGGAAGATAAGAAGGGAAGCCAAGAAAAGAGGGCAAAGGAAATATTAATACATTATCATAATGCCTGAAAAAACTGATTAGGAAATCTAACAATTAGTATGCAGCAGCCAAGCTGCTTCCTATAACTGAAAGTCTTAACAAAAACATTAATTTTACAATGATAGGAGTCATTACTGCTGGATACATGTGTTTGATATATCTGACTACCCAGAGCTAGCATACCACTAAAATGAATTCCAAGGAAATAAACAAAATGCTTTATCATAGAACAATTTTATTGAATCAAATACTGTATAAAATAAGGGAGACAGAAAATGGGGCTTAGAAATACAGTATACCTACTTTATAACAGCTTCTTGAAATTAAATTTATTTTAATAAAACCAAAATGGCCCAGTTTATCTATGTTGAATTATCTTCTGACCTCTGAGCATGTACTCATGTCAATTAGTATCAGAGTGTTTGCTTCCAGTTTACATGTTTTTGATAGAGCAAATATTTAGTAGTAGAGAGAACTTTAGAATTTATTGCCAACTTAACTAAACCTATCTTTGTTGTTAAAAAGTTAACATTCTTTTCCAAAAAAAGAAAACTTTCAGTTAAACATGGCATATTGAACATGTGTTTAACTCTGGGTCCTCCCAAAGCCCCATTTACTAAAAA
Source organism: Eptesicus fuscus (assembly GCF_027574615.1). NCBI lineage: Eukaryota > Metazoa > Chordata > Mammalia > Chiroptera > Vespertilionidae > Eptesicus > Eptesicus fuscus. The sequence goes on along the minus strand of NC_072473.1, from coordinate 70,671,288 downwards.
GTAAAGAAATGAAAAAGGCTTAAAGCAAAAGTTCAAAGAGAACAAGAGAGGAGACAACAGGAAATCAGAGATCTCAACAAGATTTTGAAACCTAGAATGAAGATGAACAAATAGTAACCAACTTAACAGAACAGAGAAAATGAATCCTAAAGCAGCAACAGAAAAATGCCTCAAAATATTCATGCTTGAGAACCCCCAGAAAGACTCAGGAATTTGTGAAACCAAATTACCTCTGAAAAATGGAGCTGCAAGAGGGGCAAGAAACAGGATTGGCTGAAAGCCTACATGAGAAGCAGTTAGACCCCAAATTCCTTCACTACACTTTAGGCAAACATCAGGGTTTTACTCTCTGAAGATGAAGCTGGACTCAGATATCAGGCACAACGGAGGGAGGGTGTGACCAGGACCTCTCTCCACTCCTTTCCATGGCTTATGCCCCAGAATCCTAGTAGCCAGGTTCCTATAGCTATGATTGTTGATTTTGTGTCTACTTGGCTTGGCCATGGGGTGCCCAGGTATTTGGTAAAACATTATTCTGGGTGTTTCTGTGAATGTATTTTGGATGAACTACTTTCAAATCAATGAGCTTTGAGTAAAGCAGATTGTCCTCCATAATGTAGGTGGGCTCATTCAATCAGAAACTTATCCTATCTATATATATAAAAGCTTAAGAGACTGTTATGACCAGTTGACTGGTCGCTATGATGCACACTGACCACCAGGAGGCAGACGCTTAATGCAGGAGCTGCCCCCTGGTGGTCAGTGTGCTCCCACAGCCAACCTCCCACGGCCAACCAACTTATCGCGGTCCATCCCCCACGCCCTGGGCCAGCTAGGTGGTCAGTATGCTCTCACAGGCAACCTCCTGCGACCAGCCAACCTCCTGTGGTCCCTCCTCACAGCCGGCCGGTCATGATCGGCCCTAATTGGGAATGGACAAGACGGCCCTGATTGGCCCCAATCACTGGCCAGACCGAGGGACCCCACCCATGCACGAATTTGTGCACTGGGTCTCTAGTCTATATAAATAAAGAGGCAATATGCAAATTAGCCAGGACGCCATAAAAGTCACGAGCGGGCAGGAGGAGACTGTGCCTGCAGATGAGGCCCGGAGCGGAGACGGAGACAGAGACGGGGGGCCTGCCCAAGCCGCCACAGCCAAGGGCAGGCCCGAAGAGAGAGGGCAGGCCTGCCCGCAGCCTCCGCGGCCAAGCGCAGGCCCAGAGGGAAGAGGGGAGAGGGCACGTTCGCAGCTACCATGGCCGAGGGCAAGCCCTCGTTGGCAGTCCCACCTCTGAGTGTGAGCTGCAGAGGAAACACCTTTTCTGACCACTCATTTGCTAAGCACCCAGTACGCCACTCACAGTGTTCTTGGTAACTTGGGTAATAAGAATCCAAGAAGGTGATCTAGGGTTTTTCCACCACACTCCTGGAGGAAAAAACGAAGGTCCGCTGCTGGAGGGTCTAAGAAATGTCATATCCTGTCCTAGCTGGTTTGGCTCAGTGGATAGAGCCTCAGCCTGCTGACCGCAGGGTCCAGGTTAGATTCTGATCAAGGGCATGTACCTAGGTTGTGGGCTCCTCCCTGGCTGGGGCCCAGGTCAGGGCTCATGCAGGAGGCAACCAATCGAAGTGTCCCTCTCACATTGATGTTTCTCTCTGTCTTTCCCTCTCTCTTCCACGCTCTCCAAAAAAATCAATGAAAAAAATATCCTCAGGTGAGGAAAGAAAGGGAAGAAAGGGAGGAAGGAAGGAAGGAAGGGAGGGAGGGAGGGAGGGAGGGAGGGAGGGAGGGAGGGAGGGAGGAAGGAAGGAAGGGTTATATCCTAAGCTGTCTGTAGGACATACCCTGAGGGCTCCCAGACTGTGAGAGGGGGCAGGCTGGGCTGAGGGACCTCCCCCTCCAGTGCAAGAATTTCGTGCACCAGGCCTCTAGTATATAATAAAAGGCTAATATGCAAATAGACCAAACTGCGGAACAACCAAACAGCCGCTCACTATGACGTGCGCTGACCACCAGGGGGCACACGTGGAACATGGCAGCTGTCGGCAGCAGGTGGCAGAGCACAGAACATGGCAGACGTTGGCCGTGGCAGGATGGTGGAGCAGGTGAATAGGGGCGCCAGACCAAGGCAGGGCGCCGGTCGCTGTCATCGGGGTGAGCCTCTGGCGTTACTGAAAATTCTTTGCTCCCGTGTGCCATGGTCCTGCCTGGCACTCGCATCTGCTGCCGACACCGGCCCCGCTCGCACCCACTGCCAGCGCTGGCCCTAATCACTCCGTGCCATCAGCGCGTGGGGGCGGTGGTGGCGGGAGTGGGGCTGCTGGCAGACAGGGGACCGGGGGCTGTGGCGGGAGGGGTCAGGTGGGGGCACGGAGGATGGGCCGAGACCCGCCCCTGTGCCCACTGCAGCCTTGTGGCCCACAGTTCCTTTCAAGGTACACAAATTCATGCACTGGGCCCTAGTATAGAATAAAAGGACCAACCTCCCTGAAGCAAAAGAGAGAATTCTCCAGCAGTCTGCTTTTGGACTCAAACTAGAACATCAGTCTTCAGCCTTCTGGCCTACTCTTCAGATTTTGAACTTGCGAGCCTCCATAATCATGTGAGTCAGTTCGTTATAAGAAATCTCTTTATATATATACTAGTGGCCTGGTATATATACGAAATTCAGCCTGGCCTGCACCCTCTCCAATCTGAGACCCCTCGAAGGATGTCCTACTGCCGTTTTACAGGGATTGGGCCTAAACCGGCAGTTGGACATCCCTCTCGCAATCCGGGACTGCTGGCTCCTAACTGCTCACCTGCCTGCCTGCCTGCCTGATTGCCCCTAACCACTCTGCCTGCCGGCCTGCTCGCCCCCAAATGCCCCCCCTGTTGGCCTGCTCACCCCCACCTGCCCTCCCCACTGGCCTGCTCACCCCCAACTATCCCCCCACTGTCCTGATCACTCCCAACTGACCCCCACTAACGGCCTGCTTGCCCCCAACTGGCCCCCCTGCTGGTCTGCTCACCCCCAACTTCCCCCTCCGCCAGCCTGATCATCCCCAATGGCCCCCCCCCCCACCGACCTGATCACCCACAACTGCCGTCCTATCCTGGCCTGTTCACCCACAACTACCCTCCCCTCTTGGCCTCTAACCATCTCTACCTCAGCCCCGCCACCATGGCTTTGTTAGAAGAACATCTGGAAAGTCTCCTGGAAGGTCTCCCAGTCTAATTAGCATATTACCGTTTTATTAGTATAGATAGAGGCCTGGTGCACGGGTGGGGGCAGGCTGGTTTGCCCTGAAGGGTGTCCTGGATCAGGGTTGGGGTTCCCTTGAGGCATGGGGCAGCCTGGGTAAGGGGCTGAGGGCCGTTTTCAGGCTGGCCACACCCCGTTCAGGGTGGAGGTCCCCACTGGGGTGCCTGGCCAGCCTGGGGTGCGGGGCTGAGGGCTTTTTTCAGGCTTGCCACGCCCCCTGGTGACCCAGGCCCCCAGCCCCTCCTTGAGCGGCAGCCAGGGCAAGCTGGAAGCCCGGGTCGCCCCCAACGATGCAGGCCCCCAGCCACTCCTTCAGAGGAGGCCAGGGTAGGTTGGAAACTTGGCTTCCTCCATCACCGGGGGCAACCCAAGTGTCCTACTCGCTCCATCTCCATGGCTGCCGCCATCTTTGTTGGGTTAATTTGCATACTCACTCCTGATTGGCTGGTGGGCATAGTGGAGGGATGGTTAATTTGTATGTTTTCCTTTTATTAGTGTAGATACACACATATGCAGGGTGGGGCTAAAGTAGTTTTACAGTTATGAGTATATGACACAGTTTATTTTTGCATTATTTATTAATTATTGCATTGCTTTCCTACTTCTATGGGTACAATATCTTCTCTTAGCTCTGCAAGAATATTAATGACAATGTGTTTGTCCAAATCGCATTTCACTTAACATTAACTGTAAACAACTACAAACCTACTTTTGCCCCACTCTGTATGAATATCCTATTGGTTCTGTTTCTCTGGAGAGGCCTAATAGAACCCATAGGCAGGAGAGATACAATTCCCTTCTTGGAAAAATGACAGTCACCTAGGGGGCTCCCCAATGAGAGAAACATCAAGATCTGACAATGAACAAGTCCTGCTCACACACACAAGTCTCCAATCAACATTTTAGTGTTTTATTACAAATGAACAAACAAGGTTTACCAGGCAATAGAGAAAAGCCTCTACCATGAAAAAAACTAAACTAAAGAAAGTAATGCTAAGGAAACAAATCTGAGAATATTAAAAATAAAAATCACAGCCTTAGTTACACAAGCTCATGCCTGATAGAGGGAGAATCCCAGAAACCATCCTCACCAACCTTTAAGATAAGACTTAACTCCCCCTGTTCCAAAGATGGTTCTCAACAGGTATTGGTGCCTTTTTAAAAAGTGTGTATGTATATGTATATATATATATATATATATATATATATATATAAATTGATTTCAGAGAGAGAAACATTATCATTGATTGGCTCCTGCTACACACCCCACACTGGGGATTAAGCCCACAACCTTGGCATGTGCCTTGACTGGGAATCGAACTGTGACCTCCTGGTTTATAGGTCGACACTCAACCACTGAGCCACACTGGCTGGGCGGTCCTTGTACTTTTAAAATTACAACATGCCTGCTCCAGATCCCACCATTCATGCTTGCCACCAGAAAGACTATTTCTGCATTTTGTTTCCTCTGTGGATCAGGAATTATGGGGCATGGATGGGTATAGAAGGGATTCAGGCCTTTATATGGAGTTGATACCAGAAATTCAAGAAATTTACATACCCGATAAATTTGTGCTCATGTGCTGATTATTGCTATTACTATTCTATATGTTCAGTTACATGTGAGCATGGCTATGTCTTCTAGGCTTCATATTATTGGACTTAAACAAATTTAACAAAATCCAGCTAATCAAAACAATTTTATGAATTTATCCTTATAAATGGGCATTGATAATGAAATAATTTAGTAATATACTGTATAGGATGCTAATAATGAAGCCATACAATTAATGTTGGTGTTTAAAAAATTTAGACAATCATGTACTAAATCATACACTAGAACATACACTGTTTCAGTTCATTCAAATCAGCAAGATCTTATTTATGGTAAGAATCTTCTTATTCTGTTGAAATGTTTTGCTGTTAAGATGGAAAAGGTACATCTTCACAATTTTTATTAATGTGAAGTGAAATGCGATTTGGACAAAAACATTGTCATTAATATCCTCGCAGAGCTAAGAAGATATTGTACCCATAGAAGCAAAACTGGAAGCTATAAAACAAGAACAATCACTTAATTGTACTAATAGGAAACCTCACACTAGAGAAGCAAGAATGTGCACATTTGTTTGTGTTTTTCATTAAATGTGAATGCCTTCAGGTAGGTCATGCAGGTTGCAGCAGTTAGGCATAGGCACTACAACTTCCTATTGTGTTATACCCAAAGCTTCACAGATTTCTGTTACCTGGCAGGTATAGTGGAAATAACAATGCAAGAGAGCTGTAAGGACAAGAGATAATGGTCAGGGAATATACCGAAGTTTAAGTATCCAGAAAAGAATGATTTTTCCTATGTCACATCCACACAATAGTAAACTGGTCACTTTATTTTAATAAAATAAAGTAGTTGTTTCTTACTACTCCCTGACACTTATTTTCTAGCCATATCAACCCAGTTCCCTAAACAGTTTCTGCTATTTTACATCTTTGCTCATGCTATTCCTTTTGTCAGGAGTGTCCTGGTCTTCTTTCTTAGCCTCGTAAAATCCTATTCATCCATTAAAATTTCTCTCAAGCATTACCACTCCTCCTTGACCCCAGTTTTATTTTGTTGATTGAGTTGCCTAGGCAAAAAGCTCCTTGAAGGTAAAAACTCATTCATTTTAAATCCCCAAAGCCTAGCCCAGTGATGGGCAACCTTTTGAGCTTGGTGTGTCAAACTTCGCCAAAAAACTGAGCATAACTCGGGTAGTGTGTCACTTTGAGGAAAAAACATTATTTCGCAAATGTTTCATCCTCAGGAGCAGCAAATGTTTCATCCTCGGCATGTGGCTGCCTCAGCGGCCACGTGTCATCAGAAATGGCTACGGGTGTCAGTGCTGACACGCGTGTCATAGGTTCACCATCAATGGCCTAGCCCAATACCTATCACAGAGTACACTGGCTAGTTTGGGGTCTTTTTGGTACTCACCATTTTTGCCTGAAGATCAAGCAGTTTTCTCACACGAAATGGTTTGACTAGTAAAGGTTAAAAAAAAAAAAGAAGTACTATGTAGGTGGTTCAGAACGAAGAACCCATGTGGCTCATATATATAGCTTCTTCTTACAACACATCAAGAATATAAACACCCTGTTCAGTTAAGCCATTAAGCAGAGGCTCTTAGATAAAAGTACTAAAAAGTAATTCCCACAAAATCTTGTCATAGAACTAATGCTAACAGTTAACTTTATAAAGGCCAATACAAATACTAATTCCACAGAGTGAATGTAATATAACTGTAATAAAAATACTTACCATTCTCTTTTTTGGTAAGTAAATATAAGAAATGGCAGACATAAGGGCACTGTTAAAAGAAAAAAAACTTTTAAAAAGAGAGAAATGACAATGCATCATCAACAGGACAGCAATACATTCTCCTTAAACATAGATCTTATACTAATTAAGTAAAAAGGACATCACTGAACAATAAAGCTTCTCTTTATCATACTACACAGTAGTGATTAAAAACAAGTTTTAACTTGTATCCCATGATGTCATTTAAAAAATTATTTTTGGTATATAAAAACACTGCAGGCAGTCTGAAAAATAGAAAAACGCCTTCTACCTAACAAAAATTCATATATTCCTTCTAAAAGCCAATATTTATTAAGATACAAAAGGTTTACCCCTGAATTCTCATGTTATTTGGTATTCAAAATGATCATTTTCAATTATCTTAATATTCCAGTGAGTGGATATAATACCATAATTTAATTTACCACTTAGTCCTGGGTTTGTCAAATAGCACATACTCAATAAATTTATTACTCAAATTAATGAATGACTGGTTCCCTCATACCATTTCCCTTTGAGTGTCCACTTTTTGAGGTTTTATTCTAGATGAAGTGTCAGCAAACTCCAGTGCACCTGTTTTTGTAAATCACCTTTATTGGAATGGAGCCACATTCCATTAGGAAATTGAAAAATAAATTATTAAATGGGACTGAATAAGGTAACAAAAACAAACTTTTTAAAAATAAACTTGTATTTTTGTAGTCATGCCTCCAAAGTGTAAAGTCTAAAGTATGGCATTACATATTGCCTCTTAGCAATGGATTCAGAAAGACTCTGGACATACTTGTAAGAAGAATGAATTTAGATATAGGATCCTCTTTTTAAGGGAAGAATACATATTATGACCACATCTGCCATATTCAACACAAAATATAACTTCCAGTAAAAAAAAACAAACCTCATTATCTCACACTGCTAAAATATGAACCATTAGTAACACTATCATATTGGGTATGAAACAGAAGCATGTGTCACACAATCACTTGCCCTAGGCACAAACAGCATAGGAAATCTGACATCTGACATTCTCCTTTAATCCCATCCAGAAAGGAAAACTTAGATGTACCTAAGACTTTACAACTGCCTTTCTGGCAAATACCTAACCACCATATCTGAGTCACTCCAGAGTCAGGCTCCCACCAAATTACATGAAAATGACTTTTCTGAAGTAATGCTTTTAAAAGTTAGGCTCCTGATTTCTTAATCAGGGTGATATTTGCACAAATGCATTTGGTTTATGAAAATTTATTGAGAGAGGAAACCAAGATGGCGGCATAAGTAAACACCTAAACTACTGCCTTGCACAACAATTTCAAAACTACAACTAAAAGACAAAACGTCTATCACCCAGAACCACGGGAAAGCTGGCTGAGTAGAAGTTCTACAACTAGAAGGAAAGAGAAAAGAGCATTGAAACATGAACAAGGACTGAAAAGCTGAGGTACGGAGGCGCGCGAATCAGGCTGGTGGCGGGCGATTGGATATGCTGTTTTTTTTTCAACCCGAGGGGAGACAATCTCCCAATTACTCTGAAATCCAGTTTCTGGGGAGATGCTGGACTGTCGGCCATCGGGTCGGAAAGTGAGGGTTACTTTCTTGCAGAGGTGCGCCCAGCAATCATTGTTTACTGCGGCGCAGGACGCGGGGACTTGGAAATGCAGAGAAGGCTGACTGGCAGCCATCGCTGTTTGCCACGCCCTAGCCTAGTGACGCCCTGAGACCCAGCCCCGCACAATCTATAAACACACCCAAGCACCACGTATCGACTTTTGCATATAAATGGCCTACCCTATCGCAGATTAACCTAACAAACTACAAACTGCAACTCCAGTCAGACAGCTCCAAAACCTCCAAACCCCAAGCAAAGAGAAGAAAACTGTAGTTCCCGCTGTAGCTCCTGCTGGGTGGCCTCAGACAGTAGCTGACCTGCACCCCATTGGAGATCCAGGAACTAGTGTTATCTAGTGGTCTGTGTGAGACGACACCAGATTTCAAATACTCTCATAAGGGACACATTCAAGAAGCAGACTCAGTGAGCACCAAAGCCCCACTGAAACAAGTCCGGCACAATAAGCGTGTCTCCAGCACAGCAATTCTTTCATTATAGACACAGCGTGTCCTCACAGCCAATTGGCCTGGAGGTCAATTCCTCCCAGTGACACCAACAACAATCAAGACTTAACTACAACAAGGCTGTGCACACAGTCCACAAGGGGGTGCACCAAGAGTGTCCACTTCAGGTAACTGGGAGGCCGACCCATTGGACACCTAGCACACAAAGCTACTCTACCAACTCAGGGAAGCAGCGAAAATAAGACAAGGAAACAGATCACAAACGAAAGAAATGGAGGAAAACAAACAACTGGATACAGAGTTCAAAACCATGGTTATAAGGTTTTTCAAGAATTTCCTAGAGAAGGCCAATAAATTTAACGAGACTCTCGAGGATATGAAAAAGGACCAACTAGAAATTAAACATACACTGACTGAAATAAAGAATATTATACAGAGACCCAACAGCAGACTAGAGAAACGCAAGAATCAAGTCAAGGATTTGAAATACAAAGAAGCAACAAACACTCAACCGGAAAAGCAAAAAGAAAAAAAAAATCCTAAAAGTTGAAGATGGTGTAAGAAGCCTCTGGGACAACTTCAAGCATACCAACATCCAAATTATGGGGGTGCCAGAAGAAGAGAGAGAGCAAGATACTGAAAGCCTATTTGAATAAATAATGACTGAAAACTTCCCCCACCTGGTAAAAGAAATAGACAAGTCCAGGAAGTGCACAGAACCCCAAACAAAAGGAATCTAAAGAGGACCACACCAAGACACATCATAATTAAAATGCCAAGGGCAAAAGACAAAGAGAGAATATTAAAAGCAGCAAGAGAAAAACAGTTAATTACCTACAAGGGAGCACCCATATGATTGTCAGCTGATTTCTCAGCAGAAACTATGCAGGCAAGATGGGAGTGGCAAGAAATATTCAAAGTGATGAATAGCAAGAACCTACAACCAAGATTACTCTACCCAGCAAAGTTAACATTCAGAATTGAAGGTCAGATAAAGAGCTTCACAGATAAGAAAAAGCTAAAGAAGTTCATCACCACCAAACCAGTATTATATGAAATGCTGAAAGGTATTTTTTAAGAAGAGGAAGAAGAAGAAAAAAGTAAAGATAAAAATTATGAACAACAAATACATATCTATCAACAAGTGAATCTAAAACTCAAGTGAATTAAAAATCTGAGGAACAGAATAAACTGGTGAATATAATAGAATCAGGGGCATAGAATGGGAGTGGATCGATAATTCTCAGGGGGAAAGGGGTGTGGGGGGTACGGGAAGAGACTAGACAAAAATCGTACACCTATGGATGAGGACAGTGGGGGGGGGTAAGGGCAGAGGGTGGGGTGGGAATCGGGTGGAGGGGAACTATGCGGGGGGGAAAGGAGAAACAATTGTAATAATCTGAACAATAAAGGTTTATTAATTTTTTAAAAAAAGAATCAATCAACAGATAAGAGGATAAACAAAATGTTGCAGATACATACAATGGAACATTATTCAGCCATAAAGTTCCTACACATGCTAAAACATGGATGAACCTTGAAGACATTATGGTAAGTGAAAGAAGCCAAACACGAAAGAACAAATATTGTATAGTATCATTCATAAGAGATAGCTAGAATAGGCAAATTCATAGAGACAGAAAGTAGATTAGAGGTTATCAGGGACTGGGGGGGAGGATAAATAGGGAGTTACTGCTTAGGGTAATGAAATAGTTCTGGAAATAGTAGTGATATTATACAACACTGTGAATGTAACTAAAACCAATGAATTATATACTTAAGAATACTCAAAACTATCAATGGCCTGGCTGGTGTGGCTCAGTCGTTGAGCATCGACCTATGAACCAGGAGGTCATGGTTCAATTACAGGTCAGGGCACATGCCTGGGTTGTGGACTTGATCCCCAGTGGGGGGCATGCAGGAGGCAGCCGATCAATGATTCTTTCCCATCATTGATGTTTCTCTCTCTCCCTCTCCCTTCCTCTCTGAAATCAATAAAAATATTTTTTAAAAAACCAAAACTATCAATGTTATGTTATCCTACATAATAAAAGATTAATATGCAAATCGACCGAACGGCAGAATGACCGGTTGCTATGACACGCACTGACCACCAGGGGGCAGACGTTCATGCAGGAGCTGCCCCCTGGTGGTCAGTGTGTTTCCACAGGGGGAGCGCCGCTCAGCCAGAAGCCAAGCTCACAGCCGGAAACGCTCCCACCTCCGCAGCAGTGCTAAGCCGTCAGCTGAACATCCCCCGAGGGCTCCTAGACTGCAAGAGGGCACAGGCTGGGCTGAGGAATGCCCCCCACCCCTGAGTGCAGGAATTTCATGCACCGGGCCTCTAGTCTATAATAATAATAGCGTAATATGCAAATTGACCAAATGACCAAAAAGCAGAATGACTGTCTAGACGACCTTCTGGACAACCACACTATGACACCCACTGGAGCCAGGCCAGCCAAGATGGGTGCGATGCAATTGGTTGGGGGCCCGGCCATTGCCCCATGATTGCCCTGCAGAGGGAAGCCCAGGCCATCAGCCAGCGGGACAATCAATCGGGGGGGCTCCACGATCACCCCAAAGAGGGAGGCCCAGGCCACCAACCAGCGGGCTGCAGCGGGTGGGCGGGGCCTCCCTCTTTGGAGGCAGTCAATTGCGGGGCTCCCAGACTGTGAGAGGGCACAGGCCGGGATGAGGGACACCCCCCCCCCGGTGCACAATTTTGTGCACCGGGCCTCTAGTAGAATATAACAAGTTAAAAAATGAAGTGTTGATACATGCTACAACATGGATAAACCTTGAAAACATTATGCGAAGTAAAATAAGTTAGTCATAAAAGATTACAAATGATTCCATTTATATGAAATTTCCAGAATAGGTAAATCTCTAATGACAAAAAATAGACTAGGAGTTGCTTAGGAACCCCCAAATAGGGAGGTGGGGGTGATAGCTGAAGGTAACAGGTTTTTTTGAGGTGATGAAAATGTTTTAAAATTTCCTATACTCACGGTTGCACATATCTGTGAACATACTAAAAAGCAGTGAATTGTATACTTTAAGAGGATGAATTGTATTATATGTGAATTATACCTCAATAAAGATGTTTGTTTTAAGTATCGTGAGAGAAAAACAACAGATTACAATTAGACTTATTCAACAATAATGGAAAGGAGTCCATGGAATACTACTGTCAATGTTCTGAAAGAATTCAACGCTAGAGTTCTACACACACCAAAACCAATTTTCAAGAACAAGGGCATAGTAAAAGACATTTTCTAACAAAGACAGAAAGTTTAGCATCAAAATATTCTCATGGAAAGAATATTCTAAAGGATGTACTTTTTAGAAAAAAATAGAATGACCTAGATTGAATGTCTGTGATGCTAAAATACTGGTAAATATGTAGACAAATCTAAACAAACATCAACTATGAAGATAAGAATAATGTCTACTTTATGTGTACTATATAGAAGAGGATGGAGAAAAAATGAACTAGAACTAAAACCAGGCAGTAACATATAATCTGAGAGGGGTATAATCAGAGTTAAAGCATTCTAAGGTCCTGGTAGCACTCAAAATGAAGGTAAAGATTATGGTTACCTTTAGGCTTTAAGGAAAAATAAAAAACACGCCCTAGGTGGTTTGGCTCAGTGGATAGAGCATCAGCCAGTGGACTAAGGGTCCCAGGTTCGATTCCGGTCAAGGGCACATGCCTGGATTGCGGGCTTGATCCCCAGTAGGGGACATGCAGGAGGCAGCAAATCAATGATTCTCTCTCATCGTTGATGTTTCTCTCTCTCTTTCTCTCTCCCTTCCTCTCAGAAATCAATAAAGATATATTTTTTAAAAAGAATTAAAAATTAAAGTTGAGAAACATTTAAAATGTTTAATTCATTAAAAAATAATAAACCCACCTGGCCGGTGTGGCTCAGTGGTTGAGTCAACCTAGGAACCAAGAGGTCATGGTTTGATTCCAGGTCAGGGCACATGCCTGAGTTGCAGGCTCAATCCCCAGAAGGGGGTATGCAGGAGGCAGCCAATCGATGATGTTTCTCTTTCGTTGCTGTTTCTCTCTATCCTTCTCCCTTCCTCAATCTCTAAAATCAATAAAAACATTTAAAAATAGTAACCAATCTATTATATGCTAACTGATGTATTTGAAGAAATATAACTATATATTCCAAAAAAAGAAAAAATAGTTACATATTGAGACTGTTTTACATTTTACATTATATATGCATGTTAACATAGGTACAATAACACCTAGAGAACACACACAGAATGTATTAATGTCCAAACAAGAACAGGAACATCATATCAATCCAAAATAAGAGAGTCAGAGGGAAATAATCAGAAACTCATAGGTAATTTTGAAAGTTCAAAACAAGATATTTGAACTTATTTCTATTATATCAGTAATCACTACAAAGGTAAATAAACTAATTATCCAGGTAAAAGCAAAAAATCATTTAAAAGGATTTAAAAATAAATCCTAGTTAGTTATTTTTAAAAATAACTCCTAGTTAGTTATATGCTATTTAAAAGAAGTAGCTAAGGTTGGGCCTGTGTGGTTCAGAGTTTGAGTGTCAACCTATGAACCAGGAGATTGAGGTTCAATTCCTGGTCAGGGCACATGCCTAGCTTGTGGGTTCGATCCCCAGTGGAAAGCATGCAGGAGGCAGCCAATCAATGATATTCTCTCATCATTGATATTTCTCTCTCTCTCTCCCTCTCCCTTCCTCTCTCTGAAATCAATAAAAAAATATATAAAAATATTAAAAGAGGCATCTAAGGCATGTGAGGAAAAAAAGGATTTTTTAAAAAAACCAAGATAGAAATAAACCAAGCAACTACTAGCCAAAATAAAGTCAGAGTAGCAGTGTCAATATCAGACAAAATAAATTAAAACAAAAAGCATTTCTAACAACAAAGGGTTACTTCATGATAAAAGGTTTGAGTCAACAGGATGATATGAAAACTATAATTGTGCATACACCTAATAATAGACTAAAAATATATAGCAAAAATTGGCAGAACTTTAAGGAAAACTGACAATTTTGCCTTCATAGTGAGAGATTTTCACCATAACCTTATTCAGTAATTGATAGATGGGCAACGACAACAAATTCCAATTCAAAGAAACTCTATTCCCTCACTCTACTTCAGTAACTCATATCATGTTAAGTCTGAGTCTAGTCAACACACTGAACCACCCCTTCCTGAAATCTTTTTTTAAAATATATTTTTATTGATTTCAGAAAGGAAGGGAGAGGGAGAGAGATAGAAACATCAATGATGAGAGAGAATCACTGATCGGCTGCCTCCTGCACGCCTCACACTGGGGATTAAGCCCGCAATCCAGGCATGTGCCCTGGCCAGGAATCGAACCGTGACCTCCTGGGTCATAGGTCGACGCTCAACCACTGAGACATACTGGCCGGGCTGAAATCTTCAACTCCAATGCTACTTTCTATGATTCCAGCTTTTAATCCCAATACATGTCTTGAATGTCACCAAGGTATCATGAACCTTAGCTGTGTGGGCTTCCTATCTGCAGTCTTCTGTCTTCACCTTCTTCCCCTTTTCTCTCTAGACCCCCTGGTCCATCAGCTCAATCACTCTCTTGCCTCCTTGTCTGACCCTGGACAAATTACCTACCCTTGCATATTAGTAACATTACAAATTTGTTCTCTGTAACCTCATCTGGTCCTTCAAAACTTCTGCATCTCTAATCATCTACTATGCCCATTTCCATCAGGAGCTATTTCAAAATTTACACTCTTTCCTTAAACATGATATTCTATTTTCCCCTCTTCACACTCAACAGAAGACTTTGCCTCTTTTTTTAAATATATTTTTATTGATTTCAGAGAGGAAGGGAGAGGAGGAGGAGGAAGAGGGGGAAGAGGAGGAAAAGGAAGAAGAGCAGGAGTTTGCCTCTTACTTGACTGAAAAATCACCAAGATCACCAGTCAGGAATTCCTTCAATTGTGTCACTTACTAACCCACAAATTTGTTAGCACCAACACTCATCCTTTTACTTATTGTCAGGAGAGGTATCTCTCTCCCTGTTGCAAAACAAATTTCTGTAACTCTAACCTTGATCCCTAGTCTTATTCTGATACCTCTCCTGTATACTCCCATAGAACCCTATGGATACTATCACAGGATTCATCATACTGTACTTATCTTTTCCCTTACTACATGTAAAGATCTTCGAGGCTCAGCCTCTTACTAGTGGCTTTCCTTAGCAAAGCTACCTAACTTTCCAGGCCTCAGTTGTCTCATCTCTAAAATGGAAATGATATAATTTTCCATAAATCCTTGCTCTAGTCATGTGACCCTATGTAATTATTTGACTTCTCTGTGCTTCAGATTCCTCATCTCTAAAATGGAAATAAAAGTGGTATGTATTTCACACTTAAAGCACATTTCAGTTTGGCCTAGCCACATTTCCAGTGCTCACTAGTCATATGATATCAGTGGCTATCGTATTGGACAGCACAAGTACAAAAAAATAGCAGGTGCTCAATAAATGTTCTGCCCCCAAGAATACTGAAGTAAGCCCAGCCTGTGTGGCTCAGTGGTTGAGCATCGACCTATGAACCAGGAGGTCACAGTTCAATTCCTGGTGAGGGCACATGCCTGGGTAGCGGACTCCATCTCTATTGGAGAACATGCAGAAGGCAGCTGATCTCTCTCATCATTGACATTTCTATCTCTCTCTCCCTCTCCTTTTCTCTATGAAATTAATAAAAATATATTTTAAAACAAAAAGAATATTGAAGTAAGGCCCTGGCCAGGTAGCTTAGTTGGTTAGAGCATTGTTCCAATATTCCAAAGAAACATACAAGAATCAACCAATGAATGCATAAGTAAGTGGAACAACAAATTGATGTCTCTCTGTTTCAAAATCAAGTAAAATAAGAATATTGAAGAAAAAAAGAAGTTTCAAACTCTCAGAACCGGAAAAAAATACTTTACATAGTGTTCTAACATGTCTTTCTTTTACATTCTAACATAACTGAAAATAGGACTAATCCTGTCATCAATGTTATGTAACAGTATTAATGGCAGAATTCTTTCATAGTGGCTCATATGCATCTTACAAGTGAAGGTATCTTGGAGTTCATGAAATACTGTATCTATATATAAATCACCTGGTGCCTGGCATATAATCCTCACATGAGTTAATTATTATGTCTTATTCATATTTGTATTTCCAATACTACTGGTAGTTCAATATCTGGCATAGTATGTATTTAATATATTCCTTCCAAACTATCTCCTCACAAATTTCCTTTTAGTGTCAAAGCTACCATCATTGAGTTATGCTGACTTATAAACACAGATCTTTATTTCTTGACCCTTCCCTTAATCCAATTTAAGTACCTGCTCATGTCAATTCTTCCTTTATAATTTCCGCTAAAATACATACTTTCAATTTTTTATTCTCACTGCTACCACCTTGGTCTACGACAGTGAGTCTCAAACTTTTTAGTCTCATATTTACATTCTTAAAAAATTAGAGACCCCCAAAAAGCTTTTATTTATATGGATTATATCTACTAGTATCAATATTCATAATAGAAACTTTAAATGTTTATTATTCATTAAAAATAATAAACCCAATACATGCTAATATAAATGATATATTTTGTGAAAAATAACTATATTTTCCCATCAAAAAATTGACCAGAATGGCAAAGACTTACATTTTTACAAATTTCTTCAATGTTTCTGACTTAATAGAATACAGTTAGATTCTCTGCTTCTTCCTTGAACATGTTATGATATGCTGTTCTATTTTTACTATTGCCAGATGAGAGGGGGGTCAGGGAGATGGGTGAACAAGGTGAAGGGATTAAGAAGTACAAATTGGTAGTTACAGAACAGTCATGGGGATGTAAAGTACAGCATAGGGAACATAGTCAATAATATTGTAATAACTATGTATGGTGTCAGATATGTACTAGATTTCTTGGGATGATCCCTTAGTAACATATAAAATATTGTATGTCATCTGTAATTGAAAAATAAAAAATATTAAAGTTAAAAAAAGCTATGTTGTTCTGATTGAAGTACATGAAGAAAACCTAGCCTCACAAAGATATGTAGGAGTATTTTAATAGCCTTTTCAGAAAATCGTGAATATTAGTCTTTGGCACTACACAAAAACTTGATTAAGTAGTAGTTTCTTAAGGGTTAGCAGCAATGTGGATTGTGAAACCTTATCAATGAACATTTACTCTGTTCCACTAAAATTCATTGATATATCTTGCATTTTGAATGAATTTTTTATTCATGCATGATTTTATATCCTCTAGAATATACTGATTCACTGAGTTCCAAATATTGACACATTTAATTACACAATACCTAAAAATCCCGTTCATAACAAACTTACATACCTTGATGTGGGGTTGAGGGGACGAGAAGAGAATGTATTTATTTATACGCATAGCCCATGGACACGGGCAATAGGGTAGTGAAGACGTGTGTGGGGGGGTGAGGGCTGGAGGAAGGGGAAATGAGGGGAGAAATGGGAGATATCTGCAGTACTATCAACAATAAAAATATATTTAAAGTTTAAAAAATTAAAATAAAAATCATATTCATGTCCTAGCTGGTGTTGCTAAGTGGTTAAAGCATTGATGAACACACCAAAGGGTTGCAGGTTCGATCCCCAGCCAGGTGGCACAAGAGGCAACCAATCGATCTGTCTCTCTCACATCAATGTTTCTCTCTCTCCCCTCCCCCTCCCTCTCTTCCACTCTCTCTAAAAAAAAAAAAAATCAATGAAAAAAATATCCTTGGGTGAGGATTAACAACAACAAAAATGCTTAAAAAATAAAAATCACATTCATTAATACTGCTACTACCAATCTCATCAGAATAGTCTTTTAAGTCTTTTTAAAATATATTTTTATTGATTTCAGAGAGGAAAGGAGACAGAGAGATAGAAACATCAATGATGAGAATCATTGATTAGCTGCTTCTTGCACGCCCCCTATGGGGGTCCAGCCCACAACATGGGCATGTGCCCTTAACTGGAATCGAACCGGTGACCCTTCAGTCTTCAGACCGACACTCTATCCACTGAGCCAAACCAGCTAGGGCTCTTTAAGTCTTTATGTAAGTTGTAAAGTTTACAATGGCACATACAAATTTTCTAAACTTTTCATTTTTATTTGAAAGCTCAAATTTTATCATTGGCAACAAATATTGCCATTTGTTTTCTTTGAAATGACAGGCTCACTGTCTGCCAAATGCCCATGTCTGAATAAACATAGTTTATATGTCAGTCATTCTTTCAACTTAAAATGGTATTTCATGAAAAACTGCTAATAGTTTAGCTCGCAACTCAACCATACAAGTGCTTCTCCTCAAAATACCTATTGTACTTCGGTATGCAGAAGAGATTTATTTGTACTTCCAATTTCATCACACAGAATATTAAAGACATATTTTAAAGGTTGAAATTTAATACAAATAATGAGTTAATTCTTTCTACTTCATTTGGGACATGCTTAAGTGAAACTAGCATTCTTGTTTTTTTACTGCAGTGAAGAATACAATGACCACTAGTACAGTTTGGGTCCACTGTCCTGATTTGGGCTAAGGCACCAGCAGTTTTAACCAACATTGCTTTAGCACCATCAGTGCAAAAGCAAACACAGTGAAAATAGCACGTAACATCTTGATATTGCTATGAAAATAATTTTGACCTTTCAGATCTCCTGAAAGGTCTCAGGGAGCCTCAAAGGGACCACAAACCATTTGAGAATCGCCAGTCTACAACTTCATGTTGTACCTGGATTACCATATTGGTCCCCTAACTAGTTTTCCTAACTCTGGCCTCCCTCCTAGTTCATACCGTTTGGCATAACTAGATATAGCTCCCTACAATGTTCCTTTCAACATGTTCTGCCCAAACTTTTTCAATGATTTCCCCACTGGATAGAGGATAAAGTTCAATTCCTTAGCATCACATTCAGAGACCTCTACAATCTTTTCTCACCCAACTTTTCAAGCCTTACCACCCACCACCGCCTGACACCAACTATAAGTCAGTCAGTTAAGCACAATCTACACATCTCACAACTTTGCTTGAAATATTCCTGTCAAACATCATTTATTTTTATCAAATCTCAAATCCTATTCAATCTTCAAGGCACAGCTCAATACCCAAACACTTTAAAATGCTTTTTCTAATCACTTTGGTTTACAGTTTTCTCTGCCCTCCAGGTAATATCACAGCAATTGTTCCCCTCACACTATTATATACTGCCTTTGATAATTTAATTCTTGAGTTATTTAACTTAATGTGCTTTCCTTAATCCCCCAAGTGGAGTATAAATCCCTGAAATACAGAAACCATCTGCTAAACTTTTAACCTTCTGCATTGCCTAGTGCAGTGGTCAGCACACTCATTAGTCAACAGAGCCAAATATCAACAGTACAACGATTGAAATTTCTTTTGAGCCGAAAACAGACTTCTGCGCATGGGCCACGAAGTTTCAATCTCACTGTACGTGCGCGCCCGCACGTGGTATTTTGTGGAAGAGCCACACTCAAGGGACCAAAGAGCCGCAGTTTGCCGACCACTGGCCTAGTGCAATGCATTGAACACAGTGGAAATGTCAATTTTTAAAAATGAGAGGAATTTGGTTAGATGAATGGTTCACATGGTCTGCGAAGATGGTCTTTGAAGTCTTCCAGGTGGACAGTAGATTGCTTTCTTAGAATTATTCATGTTTTCAATGGGAGTAATTATGCTATTTAATCAAAATCAGTCTGCTGGCATCTCATGAAAAGCAACCCTCTCCTCATTAATTCTGATGAGGATTTTGCAGTGTTAATCAAGAAAATGTAGAATAAATGACCCAAAGGACACCATGTAAGTGGTTTAAAAGGGAAAAGATGGCAATCACTGCTCTCAATCAGCAGAGACTCCAATTCGGAGTTAATTACATTTGTAACATTGTATTTCCTTGAAAGAATATATAAAGCAAAAACGGTAAAAAAAAATTGTATTTGTTAATCTGAGACAGGTGCAAGGGTATAATGTTATTCTTTATACTCTTCTATGTTTGCTATCTTCAAATAAGGAAAAACACATTGTGTGGCATTTTGAAGCACATGTGGTTTGTCAATATACAAGCACATACCATTTGAATGATACATGATGCTCTTCAATTTTTACTTACCAGTGCATCATCTTGCAATGAAGCAAAAAAGAAGCCATAGAGCAAGTTAATTTTCTCCTTGTGATCAATGAAGTCAAACATTGCAACCAGCCAACGATAAAAAAGTACCTATTGAGAGACAAATGCTTATCTTTAGAGAAATATAAGTGACACAGAAGAACTTAATTCCCCCCCCTCTGGGCTGTTTTAGAAGCCTCTAGCACAAAGCCGGTTGGTAGATTTTCTCTCTCAGTAAAAATTTCTGTTTGAACAGAATCCTTGCATCAAGCTATATTGTTCCAAAACCATAGGCTTTGCACTAAAGGCCAGTGCCATTACCCCATAAGTGGCTCGTCCTTGCCAGCCCTTAAGTGGTTCTGAAGGACTTATCATCAAATTGTTTAAAAAGATTACCTTGGTGCTACCACAACACTTGCCAACGCAAAGCCAGGAGACCGCCTTAACCACAGAATCTTCTGATATTAGAGTTGCTGGAATCATGCATCTCAATATCCGAGAGTTTACAGCACTCCCTGGAAAGCAGACAAACTCTAAATTAAACTGCATTTTAGTATCTTGAACCCTTACTTACTCACTCTTGGTCCTAAAAATCTCACTTAATATTGAATGCAATAAAAAAAACATGAACAAGCCCTAACGGGTTTGGCTCGGTAGATAGAGTGTCAGCCTGCGGACTGAAGGGTCCCAGGTTCAATTCTGGTCAAAGGCCTTGATTGGGGGCACATCCCCAGGAGGGGGTGTGCATGAGGCAGCTGATCGGTGTTTCTCTCACATCGATGTTTCTAACTCTCTATCCCTCTCCCTTCCTCTCTGTAAAAAAATCAATAAAATATATTTAAAAAAACATGAACAATATATGACATCTTTTATCATCATTACAAAACACGGTTCAAAAAAATGTACCTTTACGTCCTAATATAAATTATAAAGCAAATTCTTTGGCTCTAATGTTTCTATTTGAAAAGGGAGGATGAGTTCAGGGTTTCTTTTTGGGGTGATGATATGTTTGGCAATTAGAGAGTGGTGATGGTTGCACAAATCAGTGAATGTGTGTGTGTGTGTGTGTGTGTGTTTAAAAACAACAACCAGGAATTGGATGCTTCAAAAAATGTGAATTTTATGGTATGTGAATTATATCTAAAAAAAAATACCAGAAAATTTCAAGGATTATTCTTTTGTTATTATTTTTAATGACACAATAGACTCTGATTTATTTAAAGCTACTGACAGACATCTTAAATGGACTGCTACATTTAAGAATAAATAATATATTTGTATACTCCACCCCCCCCCCCAAAAAAAAAAGTGGAGAGGGTAGCAGAATGAACAGCTATCCTTGGAATTAGATGGCAGTAATATTCTAAACTGATCCAATTTTTCCATAACACTCTCTGGCTTCCAAGATATCCTCCCATCTGGCAAGAGAAGTGATTTTGCAAAGAGCTTTGTATACACCCTATATTAAATTCTGCTTATTAACCTTTTGCACTCGGATGTCGAGTGTGACTCGACAGTTAGCATCGGTAGCAGCTCGAGAAAAAAGCAAGCGAGTGCAAAGGGTTAAGGCTTTAAGAATTAAATAAGTATCTCATTAATTTCTTCTTTTGTATTTAAACATTGTTTTATTCACATTCTTGTGTGGTGAGCATAACCATTCAGTGAAAAAACACTATTCTTAACTTCTCACGCAAGTAGAATTCTCAAAAACATCTTGGATGCATGTGTCTTTAACCACTGTTTTAAATGCCTTAAAATGTGGCAATCACCTTCATTCACTATAATAACACTGTTCTCATCTTCTCCCACAAGTAGCATTCTTAGAAACATTTTACATGTCTTTAAAAAATGTTATATGCATTATAGCACGGTGATCACATCCATTCACTGAAATAAGGATGTTCTTTACTTCACTTGCAAGTAGCATTCTCAGAAACATCTTATACACGTGTCTTTTTTTCCCTGAGGGTGAAGACCTCTATTTATTTTTTAAATAAACATTGTATATATTTAATACTATATATATGATATGATATGATATGATATACATATACATAGTGAAATAACTACTAGTCAGGCTAATTAACATATTATCTCCTCACATAGCTACCATTTTTTTGTGTGTGGTAAGCTATGTTATTCATCCTAACTGCAATAATATATCTCTATCAATGTCTACCACATCATTCTGTGGAGAAGAAAGGAAGCAGTGATGGCAGAAAATGAATCACAAGAATAAAAACCTCTGCTTTCCACTCTGGTTCCTTGTTTTTATTTCTCTTTTTTCCCCCACTCCCATCCCCTAACCCTTCTAAAATTTAGAACAGTCTGGCCACTAACACTTTACACATGTACCAAATTCAAAGGGGTTATTCAATACAGACTATTCTTACGTCCCAGTGACTTGGAAATTAACTTCTAAAGTCTAAAATTAAAGTCTCTTTGCACCTAATTATGACATTTGTATCACACCTGTCCCTAAATACACATTAAAACTGAGCAAAAAGAGTTACATGTAAAGATCTAATAGTGATGGGAAATATCATAGATATAACTAAAAGGGGAAAAAGCAATTAAGGAAGCCACATTTGACATCACCAAATTCCAGATTAACAAAAAATTAAAAGCTAGAGATTTTTTTCCAATCATATATAGCCCAGCTGGCATGACTCAGTGGTTGAATGTCAACCTGTGAACTAGGAGGTCATGGTTCAATTACCGGTCAGGGCACATGCCCAGGTTGTGGGCTCGATCCCTAGTGTAGAAGAGGCAGCCGATCAATGATTCTCTCTCATCATTGATATTTCTATCTCCTTCTTCCTCTCCCTCTGAAATCAATAAAAATATATTTAAAAAAATAAATAAATCATATATACGAGTTTCTAAGTCTGTGGCCTGCATTTTGAAAGAGGCATACATTTGCCATAAGGCCTGGCAAATGTCATAAAAACCTTTTAACCATTAATTCCTGATATATCAAAAAAGAAAAGAGAAATTTCAAAATAGAAAATATCTGTACATTCTATATATGTTTTAAGGGCAGAAGGTAGAGAGAGAATTGTTCTTGATAGACACTAATCAGTTAAACACAGATTCCTGAAAAGATATTAGAACCAAACAATCTGAAATCACTTACGAGAAAAAGAGCCAATTTTTTTTCAAAATCTTTTTTTAAAGACATATTTTTAATATATTTTTTTATTGATTTCAGAGAGGAAGGGAGAGGGAGAGAGAGATAGAAACATCAATGATGACAGAGAATCATCAGCTGGCTGCCTCCTACAAGCTCCCCACGGGGGACCGAGCCTACTATCCGGGCATGTACCCTAACCGGGAATTAAACCATGACCTCCTGGTTTATAGGTAGACGCTCAACCACTGAGCCACGCCGGCCAGGCTAAGAGACAATTTTATTAGGTCAAATTTAACTTTATAGGAAAACACAGAGAACTAATCAAGTAAAAGCAAAGAACTGAAATACCTGGGAGTCATATATTGAATTCAGCTAGAAATATGTTGTTGCTTTACAATACACACATACACACACCCCTATAAGCATGATGCTAGTGTATACACAAAAAAAAAAAAAACACAATATGAAAGGACCAGGAAATAGTATACAAAATATCCAGTTTTGATAATTGTCTTAATTCTCAAAAACAAAACAGGTAGAAAAACCGATAGCAATAACCCTAGAAGGTAAGTTAGGAGGTCTGAATTCTCCAGTGACAGCTCTGACATTTAAGCAAGTCTCTTTAACGACTCTGGGCCTCAATTTCCACACCTTTAAAATGAAGATGTACAGGGTCTAAAATACCTTCCAAGTCTAAATGTAAATGAGAGTAGGTTAAAACATTTTTCTCAAATAAAAAGAATACTGGCCAGATGTTATTTCTTTCTAAGAACCCCACCCCCATGTCCATTCCAAATGAACTTAGAACAGGAAAGGAAGCATTTACATTTAAAAAAAGCATCTTGACTGTTAAGGTCATAGATGATAGAATGGAGATAGCATCAACAGGGACCAGTCATAGATAAGTGAACCTAAAGGCAATGAAGTAGACCATATTATCTTTCAAGGTGCCTTCCAGCAACATTATTTAAATTATATGTATTCTTCTTAAGAGAAATACTGAAAATGTCTCCCATGTATTTCGTAAGAAGCGTCTATAAAGTTTACTTGTAAAGATATGTGATAACTAGACATTTCAACATACGTACACAGAAACTTTTGGTTCATAAGATTATTTGAATGTAAGAAATTACAATTTTTATTTTATGAAGAGAATAGTAAAAAAAAAAAAAAAAGAAGAACTGTAGCTGATTCCAGTGAACAACCTAATTCAAAGTCTGGGAGGCAAAACTAATAGCAAACTCATTTATCCTCTTGACATACCAAATTTGCCACTGAGTGCCACATTTAATAGGATGTCAATTTCTTCTGGAGCTAAACCATTCTTCCAAGCCACATTTTCCACAGTTTTCAAGTGTTTTTCCAAGGTTTTATCTTTACTCCGTGAAGTTTTAAAGGGACCTGGAAAAAGGAACCATATTAAATAGTGGTTAAAATTCTTTCAGTCTCTAGCCTCAACAATTACAATTTGGGATACTTTAAAGGAATAGCTTTATGCATAAAATATCTTCCTAAAAGTCCTTCAAAGCTTTTCAAACTCTAGAATATTTTTTTTTGCAAGGCAAATATCTTTACTCTTGCAGGAGGGTGTGCACATACATGGTATGGGAGCACACGCACATTGAGCAGGCATCTGCTAGGGCTTTTGTTCCTGTCCCTCACTCTTGATTGGAAGAGCTTAGGCACCCAGTCTTGCATGATCGGCTAATTTAAAGGAAGGGGTTGACCTTTGTGGTTTCAAAATGGCAGCCTCCAGAGGAGCTGCAAGCCAGGGAGCCAAAATGGTGGCTGCCTAAACTCCCTTCTTTGACAGAAAAGATTACTTGTTTATTCTCACAATTCCCCCTTTTCTTATTTAACTCTTTTCTTCAAACTCGGCTAACATTCATTGACTTTCATGCTCTGCAGTGTCTAGGAGAAGATTATTTTTCTGTTTGGTCAATGAGGTTTCAATTAACCTTTAGATAAGACCGCTTATACATGAGAGATGATATAATATCCCACCACTGTCATTCCCTTCCATTCTGTGAAGCACTGCTAAATTGGAGAAAGGATCCTCAATTTAAGAATTCTCAGCTAACTCATTAGCTAAAGCTGTCAATCCCTGTGGGGCCTCAATGATGGTTCCGTCTAGCTGTGCTGTCAGGGATGAATGTATAACACTGACCCCCAACATTACACATATTAAGGCCAACTATTCTCCCAGGTCATCCTGCTGGTGGCATCTAGTTGTTCAGCTATCCCTTTAACCTCATCTCGAGTATAGTTAACAAGCCTTTGCTGGTTGTAGTAAATATAATTTATCCAATCCACATTCTTGTTTACAGTGGACCACCAGAACAGGACAGATTCTAACCCTGCAGCAATCTGATTTCTAGCCTTAAACTCATTTGGCACTCCTCCTGGAATCCCAATGGAATCTGTGTATAAATGGAGAGCCCCTTGGACTCTCTCTTCTTCCTAATCTGTCAGTCCATTGAGAAAGGTTTACGATAAGCCAAAGTGAAAGGGATAGCCAATTGTATCAGAGTGCAAGGTTCACTCCAGTTGCTGGGCAAGGCCACAAGTCAGGGTCCCCCATAACACCACCAGACATCAGCATGGGGTAGCGACAGTGCAGCATGATTGGCTTCTGAGGATACTCGACCATTTATGCATCCGGATAAATTTCCCATAAACTCCAAGTACTGTTCCCCCCACACCTTGAGAGGCAGAGGTATAGTTTACATTGGAGAATAGGGGCCAGATGGTTTTGGGGGACCCTTGCTCTTTACCTCAACAAGGAGAGAGGAGAGAGCCCTACAGGAAGCGTTTCCCCAGGCAGTTTCCTCCAGACACAGGGCAAGCACACATTCCATCCGGTTACTGTCTGAGGTCCATCTGAATGAAAATGGGACCACTTGGCCTCTAGCCTTCCTGCACGCAATCGCGTAGCAGTCGCTTTTATTTAGGGCGCATACAGAATATTTAATCCTTTCCACCCAGGCATTCGCTCCCTTATATCCTACTTCTATTTGCATGGTGGTGGCAGTGGCCTAGGGGATCAAACTCTAACATATTTAACAGCAATAGCACCTTCAGTGAGGAAAACTAAATCATGCCTTGGCATCTCTGTTCTAAATTAAGTAAAAGCACTGATTTTAGACTATAAGTTGTTCCAGTACTAGGGTATGATTCCCAAACTTTGAAATCACCTTAGGAGCCTTTACAAAATCCCAATGCCCAGGTTGCATCCCATACCAATAAAATCAAATTGTCTAAGAGTGGATGCCAGGCATCAGTGTGTTTTAAAGATTTTCGGGTGATTCCAATGTGCAGCAGTTTGGAAACCACTCTGCCAGGAACGTGCTTTGCTGTTGTATACCTAGTACCTAGCATACCCATATGTAGTAAGAGCTCAATAAATGTCTATTAAGCAGAGAAAAGCATTAATGAGCAAAAATATGCTCTCCTTTAAAATTTCTCAGCAAAGAAGTCTAGAATATTTGCTAGAAATAGGACTTTCATAAGGAAAACCATCTGTCTTACCTTTCTCAAAGTATCTTACTGCTATTTGCAGAGCATCTTCTGCTTGCTCATCAGCATCAGCTTGTTCAGAATCTTCCACTGGACTGTTTTGTCCATGTTTCGAGATGCTCTTTGAGTTGCTTAGGTCCTCTTTCAGTTTCCAAGCCAAGAGATTAGTCTGATAACTATTACTATGTTGTGAAGTTCTTGGTGTCTGAGAGTTCTTAACTCTCTTTTGAGTTGACATTACTGCACATGTTCTATATAGAAACAAGTGTCATTACCATTAACCAAACAAACTGTCCCTTTCTACTCCACAAAGACAAGGACCACATCTGAATGTATTCTAAACATTCAGTACATAGTACCTAACATACAACAAGTACACCATAAAAAACCTGACAAAAATCTGGACAACAAAATTTATAGGTTAGCTTTCTCAGAAAGCCTTTGACCTAAGTAGGAATAGAGAGAAACAACTCTCCAAGTTAACACTGACCAGCTAAACTGGCCTTCCTGGAGGAAAATAAAAGAGTAAGAGTACGGGTAACATAGCAATTCTCTTAAAATGGCTATATCAAATAAACGTGTCCAAAATTAAGCCATCTCATGAACTCAATCTTACTTTCTCCAATCACTCCTATTTTTCTCCACCTCTCCTTAATGTTACTTTTCATCTTTTATGTTCCCTACTTTATCAGTGCTAAGTTAAAATTGCATAGTTCAAAAGTCAAACTGGTGTGCAAACTAAGACTTATCAGAATGGAAAAATTCCCCATTAATTAACTCACTTATTCAACATCATCTATATTCCAAGCACAGTTCTAGCTACCAGGGATAATATAATAGTCAAGGTCTCTGCTCTCATGAAACTTATGGGGGTGGGGAGGAGTGTGAGAGTCAATAAATAAGTATATAGCTAATAGTGAACATAATACACAGTGATGTGATAGAAATGAGGTGGCAGTGAGAAACTACTTTGGAATAAGTGTTCACAGAAAGCCTCCCTGATTGACCTTTAAACTGACTTTTGTATGCCAAAAAGGAACCAGCTATGTCAGTGATGGGCAACCTTTTGAGCTTGGTGTGTCAAACTTCGCCAAAAAACTGAGCATAACTCGGGTAGTGTGTCACTTTGAGGAAAAAACATTATTTTGCAAATGTTTCATCCTCGGCATGCGGCCGCCTCAGCAGCCGCGTGTCATCAGAAATGGCTACGTGTGTCAGTGCTGACACGTATGTCATAGGTTCGCCATCACTGTTTTGAAGATGTGCTGGAAGAGTATTTCATGGAAAAGCAAGACTAAGACTTACTAAGACCTTGAAGCAAGAGCTTTGTCTGTTAGGAAAACAGTAGCAACACCAGTGGGGGAGGGAGAGGTAGTGAGATCAAAGAGGCAGAGGGTAGTGGGAGATGAGGTCAGAAAGGCAGCCAGGGACTACCATACTGGGACTTGTATGCTAGAGTAAGGAGTTTGGATTTTAAGTGGCAGCTATCCGGGTAGGGAGGAGTGTTAGAGAGGGAAGTGATACCATCTGATTTATGTTTTAAGGCCACATTAGCTGCAGTGTGAAGAATAGAATGCTAGAGGTCAAGGAGTGGAAACAGGGCAATTAAAAGGGTCTTGCAGCATAGTATCCGATTGCGTAGATGTACCAGTTTTTTAATCCACTGTTCTGCTGATGGGCACTTAGGCTGTTTCCAAATCATAGCTATTGTAAATTGTGCTGCTATGAACATAGGGGAGCATATATCCTTTCTGATTGGTGTTTCTGGTTTCTTGGGATATAGTCCTAGAAGTGGGATCACTGGGTCAAATGGGAGTTCCATTTTTACTTTTTTGAGGAAACTCCATACTGCCTTCCACAGTGGCTGCACCAGTCTGCATTCCCACCAGCAGTGCAGCTATAAAAAGAAGGAAATTTTACCGTTTGCAACAGCATGGATGGAAATGGAGAGCATTATGCTAAGCGAAATAAGCCAGTTGGAGAAAGATAAATATCACATGCTCTCACTCATATGTGGGATATAATGATCAATATAATTTGATGAACAAGAACAGATCCAGAGACAAATGGCAGGGAAGGGGGGGGGAGTTAGAGAGCAACCAAAGGACTTGTATGCATGCATATTAGCATAACCACTGGACACAGACACTGGGGTGGTGGGGGCTTGCCCGGGGTGGGAATGGCTGGGGGGGGGGGGTCAATTGGGGGAAAAGGAGACATATGTAAAACTTTAGACAATAAAAAAAGGGTTTTGCAGAAGTCCTGAAGAGATATAACTGTAGCCTGAACTAGGTCTAATGTACAGCGGTGGAAAAAGTAGAAAATGATTGTGTTCGTGATATATGTTGGAGGTAGGCTGGGCAAGGCCATGATAAAGTACTGGATGTAGGGAGAAGGAAAGAGAGGAACCCAGAAGACTTCTAAATTTTTGGCTTCAAATGACAAAAACTAAGGGAATGGTCAGAATGACACTCAATCTCACCTCCCTAAAATAGATGAGGCCAGAGCAGGAGAGCAATATGTGTATCTAAACCTGTGGGAGATTCCAAGTTCCGAGTTGTTTCCTATATTCCTACCAAAGAAAGGCAAGCGAACAGCTTCAGACCCCACCCGGTTGACTGGTACCGTAGCTTCCCAAGGCGGCCCCCACCCTCTCCGCTTCCCGGGCTCCGGGAAAACCCTACCCCAGCCACACCTTGCAGGATAGTCCTGCTCAGAAGTCAAGGAGCTTCTCTTCGATCTCGGAGTCCCCCTTTCACGCGGCATTTAAAAGTACCTTACCTAATACATTCCTCTGTCCCCGAACCTCCGGAGTTCAAACATCCCCTCCAGGATTCAAACGAGCGGGCCCCGCCCTGCGCACACTCTTCCGCGCAGACGCAGGAGGCGACCCGGCAGAGCGGCTGCGTCCTGCTGAACTCTGATTGGTTGGGTTACAGCTCAACAGCGCCAGGCGGCGCGCGCGCTGGCGCCGATGCTGACGCCGAGGCTGACGCAGACCCAATTCGGTTGTGTCGCTTGCCCCACCCGCCAGGTCCCGGGAACTTGTGGTGAGTGGGCCGTTGAGGCAGGAGCAAACTGATTGGCTGGCGTTTCAGCTGTCCTAATAGTGTTCACATTCTTTATTTTGCGTAAAACAGATCAGCGTCTGAATTCTTGAACTTAACAAGATTAATTATAGCGAGGGTTTTGCCCAGATTGACCCCAAATGTCGGACTTGGCGGGAAAATATGAAATTGCAAACTTTGCAGTAAAGACTGCCACTCCTATGCTGGGCAAGAGACTTAGGTTAAAGGGTCTGTGACCTCTAAAGCTATCACTTTCCCTATGTGGGAAGGGGGTAAAAAAAAGGCTGAATCTACCCTCCTTTTACCGAGGATGGGTACCCATACCCTCCAGGGTTTGCTAAAAACGTGTCCTGGGCCAGATGTGGCACCTTGCACATAACCAGCCAAGTCTACACATAAAAATTCCTAACTTTGAGGAGTGATGGACCTTAAAGAAATTGGCTAAAATAGCAACAAGGGCTTAGTGTGAGACCTGAGCTTAGTCCCTAGTTTAATCTCTTACTAGAGTAGGAACCAGAGAGGAAAGATATAAATTTAACAGCTCTCGCTGATTTTTTGAAGCCAAACTGTACGTAAAACTGTAAGAGGAAACTTGGCTATTTTAGGGAGAGATGAAGAATCAAAAGTTAAGTTGATGTATTTGGGAGATTACAGCAGAAATGACTGTTTACCACGGTTTATATTTGTATGGTTTTCCAGAGCACTTTAATTAACTCATTAATAATGCATGAGAAATGAGTGTTCATTATTTTCATGATAGCTGTTCTTCCTTTTCTACTAAAACTGAACATTTCTCAAGAGTCATTTTAATCATTTCATAGACTCAGTTGTAAATTGGAAGGGATTTTAAGCCGTCAATCCCCCTTTTTTTTTAATAGATGATGAAACTGGGGCCTTGAGTGAGGAAATAACTTGGCTAATGTGACAAGTCTGTGCACTGGAACTTGTGCCACATTGTGGACACATATAGTGAGAGAAACTGGTTCACCCTTATTTAATATACCTGCAATTTTCTCTGAAATCATTCTTCCACCTTCCCCTGGCATCAGCTAATGAAGCAGAATTCCCCAAACCTAGAAATTGCATTGAGTTCCTAATTCTATAGCTTTCTATCACAGAGGTGTGGAGGAACCTAAATGAGATTGGAAAGTTGGTAATCTCATTAATATATTAAGTGACTATACATTCCCTTCTCTTTCTTCTCCCTTATCCAGGAAAAAAAAAAAGAGCCCGAATCTCTTGATATGACCCTTACTTTCCAGACTTCCATTATTTGTCCCGTTTCCTCCAAATTTCAATTTTTTTATTTTGAAAGAATGAGAGAAATAAGACAGAGAGGTATCAATTAATAAGAACAATGACATTGAAGAAATACAATAATTTACTCCACACACACAAAACACCCCCACCCCTTTTCCGATCCCTGGCACAATATCAAAACCATCAAAGCACATCTAACAAGAAGAAACATCAGCATGTAATGAAGAAAGCAAATTTTCATACTGCTGGATCCAACTAACCCATATCAAATGTCCTTCCCTCAACTAAACTCCACCCACTGGAATAATAAAGAACTGTAGAGGTGACAACATTGGGGGTAACTTAGATCTCTGCTTACACTAGCAAAGTTCAGTGAAAATTCAACAGGAGTAGTAAATCTATTTGTCAGGGAAACACTGGGTACAACTCTTCGGTCAAATTTAACATGATTTAAGAGAACGGTTTGAGATTCACAGACTTCTAACAGGACTAATCCCTGCTCCCTCAGCCACAACAGTGGAGAAGCTGCCAAATCCTGGTTAGCTGCTGAGAATAATGGAAGTGAGGCAGCTTTTGGCTTAAGAAAATTAACAAAAACACACGTTTACTGCTTCAGTTTCAAACTGTGAACTTAGTAGGTTGGGCTTGGACAAAAGCAAGGTGAAACTTCCAAATTCATGACTTGAAGAACTAGATTATCTATTGACGGCATGTATTCCTTATTTTAATTAAAGAATATGAAGCATTTAAAATTTAAACAACTATTAAAAGTAGAGGCTAATTAATTTTACATATAACTCAGTGCCTTAAATTGAAGGACCTTTTTCTTAAAGTGGTAGGTTTAAGTTTTCAGTTTAATCTATCAAGGGATTCCTCCATCCCATGGGAATACATCATTTGTTTTATACCAAAAGTAGATTCTCTTTATAGGAGGTTTATTTTATTCTGTCTTCATTAGACTGGGTTTGTAAAGGGAAGGATACCTATGCAGGATTAGTTCAAGATCAGAGCCTTCTCCTCCACATGTGCATGCACACACACAGTAAATATATTTTCCCATATATACAGTCTCACAGTCACATGCTTGCTAGAGTCCATCTCACAAAAACACTTCAGTAGTTAGCCATATACATGTACATGCAGCAAGATGTGAGAGTTGCTCCAGAGTGATTAAAGATGGTACACATATGTCTGTCTATGTGGGGAGGTCATTTTAGGGTATACGTGTACACAAACCAACAGGGCCATTATCTTGTAGATTATATTTTCCCTTCCCCCCAAGATAAATAAAGCAAATGAAAAACACACACTGACATCTTCCTGGGTGTCATGGAGGCAACTGCCTGGAAGGTCCACTTTTTGCACTTTCACTTTCCTATGACAACTTCATTTTGCCCTGAGGGGCCTTCTCATATAAGGAGGGCTGCTCCTCTGCTTTCCCCGCATTTCCTACGTTTCCTTGGGGCGAGAACTTCTTCTCAGAAGAACGGTCTTCAGGCTTTCGGGCAATCAGCAGGCGGCAGGTGAGTAGGATTCCAAACACAAGGGCATGGGCATAGCGTTTGAGAGGATCACCGACCAGCTGATGGAAGAAGAGCACAACCAACACCAGCAAAAGCAGGAAGAAGTTGGCCACATCTTTGGGACGTCCAGGCACAAGGGTCATGACAATGCCACAGGCCACCTCAAGAGCACCAATGCTTTTACGGAGGAGAATGGAATTGATCCCCATTTTCTTCAGCAGAGGAAGTGCTCGAACATAGGTCTTGTAAGCACGTTTCTAAAGTGGAATACCATAAGGAAATCACCACATTAACTATGAAGTTAACACAAGCAAGGTCCTCCTTCCCCACCATTCCCTTTCCACACCAGCCAAGGGTATCCCATTTTTCTTACTGTTCCCCAAAACAAAAGCCTTGTAATTAAGATAAGAAGAAAAGCTAGCAATCTGCTGAGATCCCTGTAATTTAAATGATTTAAACTGTAGTAACAGCATGGAAGGTAAGAGAATTTGGCTTTATAGTTTAATTTTCCCTAATTATAAATAATAAACAACATTAAGAATTTAAAAGAAAATTCATCAGGCCCATAAAAACTGGTACAGATTAACCACATCCACAAGTGCCCGCCTTGTCCAAACCCAGATGCATATGAATATCAACAAAAATGAAACAAGGCAAGGCACAGTATGGTAAAGCCTCACTAATTTGGACTTCCCTAATTTGAAATCCATGATCATCAGAAACTTCAGCTGAGCTGGAGTTTATATTTGTGACCTTGGTTTAAAAAAAGTGTGTGTGTGCTAAAGCAAGTAGAAAATGTAAATGTATGTAAATGTCAGCCCCTTGTGTATCTTTAAAATATAATAAGACAAAAATTATTCTCATGGTCATTGAGATAAATCCCCAGGCATTTACAAGACACTCCTTTGATTAACTTGGTTCAACTTCATTAATTTTAATTCAACAAATATTTATTGAACACCTACTATGGATTATTCGATGGAGATATACAGATGAATAAGACAGGGTCAAGAAGCTCTTGGTCTAGTGGGGGGAAAGAGATACATAAAGAGCATTATAAAGCAGCATGGTTAGTGATATATAACAGAGGTCTGCACAATGTCTAATTGTAGCCCAAAAGGAGACATCATAGGACAGAGGAGGTAGTCACTGGATATATTACAAAGTAATAGAATTATATTGAACTTAGCCTAATAGATAATCATATTTTTCACTATTCATAGTGGCCTGATCCTCAGAATAAATTGATGAGATTTTATTGTGTCTTATTGGGTTGGCCCACTGCTTTGTTTTCATTAAGTATCCATTAGTTCATTCAATATTTATTGTCTCCTTATGCTAGGTACTGGACTAGGTACTCTGGATAGAGATATCAATTATTCAAAGGCCCTGTCTTCCTGAAGCTTGAGTTTATAAGACGAAGAATAGTTATGCAAATACATAAGTGCAATAAAGTATTATGGGTGAGTCTGGCTGATGTGGCTCAGTGGTTGAGCATTGACCCATGAACCCAAAGGTCATTGGTTTGATTCCCACTCAGGGAACATGCCCAGGTTGCAGGATCTATCCCCAGTAGGGGAAATGCAGGAGGCAGACGATCTCATCAATGTTTCTATCTCTCTGCCTTCCTCTCCCTTCCTCTCTCTAAAAATCAATGAAAATACTTTTTAAAGTATTATGGGTGCTGAATAAAATTATGTAAGTGGGTACAATGGAGGTACACCTAAGAGAATGGTAAGTCTTCCTAGATGAGGACTGGGAAAAGCTAGAGTAGAAACTTAAAAGAAGAACAATTGTTTGCAAGATCAATAAAGAAAGTGTATTGCAGGCAGGGGAAGCTGGATGAGCAAAGGCCCTGAAGAACAAATTAGACTGGTGTATTGTGCATACTGCCCCAGTTCAGCATAGGTTGGGGGCAGGAGGGGAGACATGAAATTGGGGAGTTAGATATGAATCAGATCACATATGTTGCGTTATGGAGCTAGACTTTATCCTATAATCCAAAGGGAGCAATATAATTTGCTTGTAAGGAAACCAGGTAGGAAGCAAGGAAACCAGGTAGAGACCTGGACTAGAGTAATGACAGTAAGGATAGAGGAAAAGGAACAGAGTCAAGGATACTTTGGATGCAAAATTAACAGAATTTGATGTCTTATTGGATGTGGACACTGAGGGAAAGAGAACACAAGTCTCTGGTCTCTGGCTTGGGTGCCTGGGGTCAAGAAGGAGTGAGGAATTCAATTTGGGTTTTTCTGAGATGAAGTATCTCTAAGACATCTAAGTGGAGATGTTTGGTAGGCAGTCAGTAAGAGAGGTCTGCAGTAAAAATACAGGATGGATAGTCATCAGTATGTCCAGGTAGAATGTATACAGTGGGAAAAGTTGTGTGAAACACATTTAAGAAATGGGGAGATGAAAAGTGTCCACAAAGTAGACAGAAGAAAGTATGGTCAGAAAAGTATGAGGAAAACTAGCAGAAACAGGGTCATGGGGGCCAAGAGGAGTTTTAAGAAGAGACTAGTCAAATAAACATTCAGAAGTGGAATTGTTGGATCATATGGCAGTTCTATTTTAATTTTTTTATCAACCATCATATTGTTTTCCATAGTGGCTGAACCAATTTACAATCCCACCAACAGTGAATAAGGGTCCCCTATTCTCCACCCTTTACCAGCAAAATAAAAACACTAATTTGCAAGGGTATATGCACCCCTAAGTTCATTTACAATAGCCAAGCTACGGAAGCAACCTACGTGTCCATCAATAAATGGATGAGATGTCACATTCTCTCTCTCTCTCTCTCTCTCTCTCTCTCTCTCTCTCTCTCTCTCATATTACTCAGCAATATGAAAGAATGAAATCTTGCCATTTGAGATAGTGTGCTTTTATGCTAGAGGCTATTATGCTAAGTGAAATAAGTAAGATAGAGAAAGACAAATACCATATGATTTCACTTATATGTGGAACAGAAACAGACTCATAGATATGGAGAACAAACTGATGGTTGCCAGAGGGGAGGATGTGGAAGGATGGATGAAAAAGGTGAAGGGAGCCAGGACCGGTTTGGCTCAGTGGATAGAGCGTCAGCCTGCAGACTCAAGGGTCCCGGGTTCAATTCTGGTCAAGGGCATGTACCTTGGTTGCGCGCACATCCCCAGTGGGGGGTGTGCAGGAGGCAGCTGATCGATGTTTCTCTCTCATCGATGTTTCTGACTCTCTATCCCTCTCTCTTCCTCTCTGTGAAAAATCAATAAAATATATTTTTAAAAAAAGTGAAGGGGAATAAGAGGTACAAACTTCCAGTTAAAAAATAAATAAGCCATGGGAATATAGAACAGGGAATATAGGCAATAATATTGTTAATAACTTTGTACAGTGAGAGATGGTTACTACACTTATTGTGCTGATAAATTATAAGATATAAAATGTAGAATCACTATGTTGTACACCTAAAATTAATATAATTTTGTATGGCAATAATACTTTAATAATTTAAAAATTAAAATAGAAAAAGGAAGATGTTAGTCAAAAGCACCAGATGCAAGACAAGTATAAGAATTGGGCAGAAAGCCAACTTGACCTCTCAGAAGCATCTGGCACTTAGAATAGTGTTCACACTCTCTAGGTTTCCAACAAATGTTAAGTCATTTCTCTCACTTCTGGACAAGTGAATGCACCCTTATTTCATGAGTTAATTACCATGAGTGGTACAAGATAACCCCCTATGAGGACTGTTAAAAGACAGATGGTATAGTTAAAAAAGCATGGTTTTGGATTCAAACAGGCTTGGGTTCAAATCCCATCCCTGCCTCTTTCTAGTTGAGTGTCCATAGGCAAATTATTTGAGCTCTCTGAGTCTCATCTTCTTTAGTAGGGCTGTGACTAAGGTTAAGAAAGTGAGGCTATTTGCCTTGAGTACAAAATTTAAGAGAGTACCAAAAATACTAATTGATTAAGGTAAATAATATCCATAACAAACAAAATGTCAAAATTTTAAATAAAGGCGGGATCCAACTCTACATTTGCACAACCCTGACTCAACTCTTCCTAATCCCATTCCTGTATGATCCTATCTTTATTTAACCCAAAATTTCACTTTATCATAGTCCCTACCCTGCTCCTGAGCATATAAGAAAATACAAAATGTTAGTCAGTCTTCCTTCCTCTCTCCATTTTAGTTTAAATTGGGGATTTTTCAGAGAGAAATTGTGAGAGGGGTTGACCAGTAGGCAGAGTAAAACCCTGGGCTGAATTGAGCCAGACCCACAAGGAACAGAGCAGAGCTGAGGGTTAGGTCACCTGGTGGTGAGGAGAAACCTTCCAATTTCCCCTCACCATTAATCTAGATGCCACCTGCCCACTCTCTCCCCCTTTGTATTCTGGTGACTGTAGTAGGGGGACATTAGGAAAATAAATCTAGACCCAAGCGGTTTGCTTAACACTTTTAAGTAAAGACTATATCTATTAGTGACACAAAGCTTCCCAAGAGGCAATTCCTACATCCTAAGGGTAAGCTTCTGGAATGATGAACACAGCAGCAAAGAAGAGTTTCTTACCATCATTTTAGAATCAAACCTTCCTGATGCTGGCTGAGTGGCTTCTGCAAAGCGCTTCTTTTTTGGTTAGGGCTAACCACCCATTATTCAATAATAGATTCTGATCTATATTATAGTGGAATCTGTATCCTAGGGCCAAATTCTGGGCCTTTAAATCATGTTCCTGTGGCTTCAGTGATCTTTTTTCTCTCTATTTGGTGTAACTCCATATTACTTTTTCAGTTGTTTATCTAACCTCTTAAACTGCAACTGTGGATATTTTTATGCAGCTGTTGCCTCTTTCTTTCCTCCTTTACTCAAGAAGAAACTGTATTTGGATAAGTTATGTCATCAAATCATTAGTTTAAATCTGAATAGGTACAGACAGCATCTATTCTCCAAGACTCAAGACAGGGAATACTTAATTTGTTAGAAATAGAACTAAGCTTAGATAGGGTCTTGATATCATAGGAAATCTTTTATTTTTTTCTGTGGAATAGGATGGAGACATCAAAAGATTGCCAGTCCCATCAATGTTTAGTCCAGACCACCTCAATTCTAATCTACACTAATAAAAGACAAAGATGCAAATTGACCATACCTTCACGATGTCCACCAGCCAATCAGGAATGAATATGCAAATTAAACCAACAAAGATGGAGGGTTAATTTTCATACACAGGCGCCAAGTGGCTGGGGGCAGGATGCTTGTGTTTTGCACTGCCCTAGCCACTCTGGGCCTCTGGGCAGCATGGGAAGGCAGAAAGGCGGCTCCAGCCTGAGTGGCCAGCAGCCCGGGGAAGGAAGGCCCATTCTTGCACGAATCTTCATGCATCGGGCCTCTAGTATTAATAATAAAGAGGGTTGTTGTAAGAATAAAGAGGGGTTGACTGAGTGACTCTCCCAAAAGACACTTGCAATTCACTTTGTTAGGTCCATTTCCTTTCCATTGCAATGACCCAGATACTGTAATCACAGTTTCTTATTAGGGAAAGGAATCAGGAAAGAGAATGTTTCAAATCCCTTAATCAAAGGCAATCATCCAGCAATATTCTTGGACCAGGATTCTTAAGATAAGCTAAATTCCAATTTCTCTTTTGTCCCTAGATTGCTTGGAGAAAATTGCTAAGTATTTTTTTAGAATGTCATTTAATTTATTTAGATCTTTAATTTCTTTTCTCTTTTTCTGTTTTTTTTCTTTCTTTCTTTTTTTCTCTTTTTTAATACATCGGTTTCCCATTTTGTAAATTAAATAAGCATTTTGGAGATTTAGTCAAAGAATCATAGCATCAACCAAGGGCCATAGGTACACAATAATGAACTACACTATTAGAAACCCATAAATTTGCAAACCACAGTAATTATTTTAATAATAATAGTGTTGAAACAAGCAGATCCATTCTTGTCATATGGGGAGATATGATTCAGATATGAATCAAAAGCATATGGAGTCTTCCTTTAGTCATACCTTTTTTGTCATTTATTCTTCACAATATTTCAGGGTCCATGATCTCATATTAATGACATTAAATTTGAACAGCTCAAAAATGTCTAATAATATTCATCTTTAATTACAATTAACAACAGATCCAAGCCAGATACTAGGATAAAATAGGAATATGGAGCAAGTGTTTTGGTCCACTTTAGTTCACCAATGCCAATTAAGTAAAAGAAAAAATAATTCGGCTGATATACTGCATTATCACATTTATATAATGGTCAAAGCAGGTAAATCTAATTTATATTGTTAGAAGTCAGTATACCAATTGCCCTTGGGGAGGTAATAACGAGAAGGGGCATTGAGGGGCGGTTTCTGAGGTGCTGGTTATGTTCTGTCTCTTGATGTGGGTGCTGGTTACACAGGAGTAAAAAATTCCTTGCACTTAATGTGCACATTTTAGTATGTATGTTATACTTCAATAAAATATACAGGGAAGAAACTATATGAAAGCAGAAGAGGATACTGACAAAAATACTTGTCAAATCCCATACTATGTACAACACAAAGAGTGAACCTAATGTAGACTATAGACATTAATCATTATGTATACAGGCAGTCCTCAGGTTACGTCAGACTCGACGTATGTTGTTTCATGGTTACGTTGCCATCTACCATTTACAGCATTTATAAAAAATAAAGTTCCGTCATTTCGACATATGTACATATGTGCTTTATGTTTTTTGTTATTTATTTACCACAAGTAAAGGTCAGGACTTGTTATCTTTCTTTTAAATTTTTTTACTGTTTCACTTCATTACTGCTGTGTATGTGCTCCATGTGAGTGACGTAGGTGCTTATGTAGGTGGGTTCCAACTTACAGCGAAAATCGTGTTACATCACGCCATAGGAACGGATCTCCGATGTAACCCAAGGACCTACTGTAGATATTGGCTCATCAATTGTAACAAATGTAGCACACTAATACAAGATGCTAATAATAGGGAAAATAGGGGAGAGGGGGTATATGGGAACTCTGTACTTTCTGCTCAATTTTTCTGTAACCTACAACTGCCCTCCCCAAAATAAAGTTCATTAATTAAAAAAAAATCTCAGTCTGGTTGCTATCTTACACCATAATGCCTATATAAATGCTGCAAAATTTACTGACTCAAGTATGATTTACCTAAATCCCTGTAGGAGAAAATGCAGCATGTGGATCACAGATCATTTCTTAAATGCAATAAAAAGCCATCATATGTTTAATTGCCTAATATCCACATGAAGGATAAACACATTTTAAGCACTACATATAAAATATATATAATAAATATACTGTAATATATAACTACTTCATAGAATGCTCACCTAAAGAGGAAGCTGGGAACCCTAGTCCTACTAACAAAGGTGGATCCCTCCTTGATTGCATTTTAGGGCAAAAGGGTCTGGTTTCTACTCTCAATCAAAAGTCACCCTGAAACAAGCACAATTGTTGGCCACTGAGAAGTTACAAGCTCCCTGGCATAAGCTCCAATATAGTTTAGCTTGGGATGGCTAGCTGTGGAACTAAGCAAAGTCATTTTGCAGTTCAGGGTCACCTTCCTCTCTGAGGGAATAAACGTACTGTGCCACTTCACAGAGCAGTCACATCAGTTAATTACTGTCTTATTGCTTAGTTGGAAAGCAATTAATGGCAGTGATTGGAAGCATAAAATATTACCTATGGACATTAAATAAACTGCCCAAACATATCTGGAGTGTTTCCCCAGGGTTACACAAACAGGAGGGCACTTAACTATAGATAAGCATATAACTCAAATCAACAAACCTTCCCTATGAGTGGATGCAAAGAAGCAGAGACTTGCCCTGTCTTCCTGAAGGCCAAAATCCCTTGGCTTCACTGTAACAGGAATTTTGGTGTTTCTTTTACTATTTTTTATGTGGCCCCTTGTGCTTATAGGATGGAACCTCTGCTATAAGGAGCTGAATGTACAGCAAGTCAACCATTCATATTTTCCTCATCCCTGCACAGGTAGCTGCTTAGCAGCATTTGTGAATGCTCTCTCCAATTTCAAGTGAATTAATAAAGGCATTTAGTCAAAGGAGTGGTTGGTCATGTTAAATTCACATGGGATTTAGAATACTCTATAATGACAACTTCCTAAATCTGGAGGAGGTATAGGACAACACACACAACATGGGCTATTCAAGAAAGGCACCTGGAAATTCTGCATGGGATCCACTGTGCATTACCCATCAGCAAGTGTGGAGTTTTCAATATTAGCTGATTGCTTAAAGCCTATTCACCAGGGCAAATGAAAATAACATCCTGCTCTTCAAAATGCCTGATTTTAATCCCTCAATTTAGAAATCCCTCAATTGAGGAATTCACTGCATAAAATAGAATCAATTATCAATATCACCTCACTCAGAACATTTTTGGAACACCTATCATATACAAACACTGTACCAGATGCTTCCATATGTAATCTCAGTTAATATTTAC
Organism: Eptesicus fuscus; assembly: GCF_027574615.1. Lineage (NCBI taxonomy): Eukaryota > Metazoa > Chordata > Mammalia > Chiroptera > Vespertilionidae > Eptesicus > Eptesicus fuscus. The sequence goes on along the minus strand of NC_072473.1, from coordinate 70,630,445 downwards.
AACAACCTTCTGAGGTAGGTATTATTATCCTCAATTTATAGATCAGGAAATTGAGACACTAACTCAGGATTCAAAGTATATGACTCAAAGCCTATATTCTTCCTACTAATTTCTCTCTCCTTCCCGAGTAGAGACAGGAAAGAAGTTCATAGTCATTTGTCTGTTTGTTTTTTAGCAGTGATAACACCTAAGCATTGCACTAATGGCTTTAGAACAATAAAAAGAAGTTGGCAGAAAAGAAAAAAATTGAATTTGAAAAATTGGTTTCAAAGTAAAATGAAACCCCAAGGTATGAATTGGGACAGTTGAATTTATACAGAAAAAGGAGAGAGAATGTGCCAGATTATTTCAAGAATCTGTTGTAAATTCTGACATCCAAAATAGCAGTTGTAACCATTTAGTGACTCCTCTATTGAAAGTACTGAATCACGGAATCTGCTCCAACAATAGCTTACCCTATGATCTTGGATCAGTTATCCATCAGTAAAATAAGAATAAATAATAATGAAAATAATAATAAATAATAAAACACTTCACAGAGTTGTTTTAAAGAACAAATAATATTAAAACAACAGCAACAATATTTTGAGATCTTATTAATAAAGGCCACCACTGTCAATATAAGACTAATTCCATTGATGCAGAGGAATCATTTCTAAATTGAAAACAGAAAATCTCAGATAATCATCTCAGCTGATCTAGGGTTGGGGTCCTGAGGGGCTGTAGCTCCCTTCTAAGAATCAGGAAATAGCTCTTAAACTATATAATTGAGAATCAAAGAGAGAAATCTGAAGGGTGGTGACCAGCCAAGACAGTGCTACAGTGATTCATTCATTCACCCATCCATTCAACAAATATAAATTAAGCACCTTCTTTGTACTATAACTGAATTTTCTCCATTTCCTATGGGTTCAAGAATAGAGCTAAGTCAGTCCAGGCAGTATTCAGTGGGCCCTACCTCAGATAGCCATCTCCAGCTTGGGGCACAGTGCTCAATACAGGAGGGGAATCTGGAAAAGGACAATCTAAAAATCCCCCTCAAGCTTAGTACTACTGTGAAGTCTATCTCCCAGCTAGATATAGTTCTTCCATTCGCTCCAGATACCCCTGAGCACAGAAGCACATAATTATGTGTAAACACGTACACACACACACACACACACACACACACACACACACACAATGGTTCTCTACTGCTGTTTTAGATTATATCTATTTGAATATGTTCCTTTGTAAGATATGAAATCTTCACATTTGTTTCTTCTGCCTTTCATTAGATCGCAATAGACAGCTCCACTCCCTAGGAAGGAACCTACTGTAAACCCATTTGTGGCTGCTCCTCCTCATGAGCTCCTGCTAAGCTGTAGAAAGCTTCCCGGTGACTCCATTTTAGTTGGATTGCCTGCAGAACCTAACACTGTATGTAGAGTGCAACTCAGGGGATGGGGGCTGGAAAGCAGCTAAGCAGGGTCTGGGGGAGAATATACTGAAGAAGGGTACTGTGTCCGCAAGGAAAGGGAAAGCTTAAAATACCTAAGGTGCCACAAAAACATATAAATATATGCAAAGTAAAGAAAAATAAGAGCATATTCATTTATTTGTAATCTAACACTATACTACTACTGCCAAGACAAAAATGTAGTGGCCTTCCCCCTCCACCCAGTCCCTCTGCCTTTAGTGGCTTCTGATACCTCATCTCTCCTCTGCAGGCTGCCTTGGATATTCTTTTTGACCTGATTTTAATTCAATCTGGTCCAATATGTTGGAGGAGGGAAAGGAAGAGGGAGAAACTTATTAGAATTTGCCACTGGAGCTAGACCTAGGCCCTTGAGTACCAGCTACCCTCCCCCATCCCAGGGTGATCCTGTGGTGAGGGAGACATGGAAAGCACCAGCTCTAACCCTGAGACAGAAGCCAGAGCTACCTGCAAACATTTGCTGAACATCTACAATTTATTTGCCAGTCTCCATCCACATGCAGCTCACGTTGAGGGGCCCTTGAAGGTTCCACAGTGGGCTCCAGGATTGCTATGTATTCCTATCAAGCTGTGGGGCTATTCCTCCTTGCCACAGCCCTAAAGAGGAGTCCCTCTTTTCTCTCTTCTCTCTCTCCTTATTCCTTCTCTAAGCTCCTTTTCTTCTTGACCTTGAGAACCCAGTAATGGGCTCCCTCTTATTACTGGCAGTCTGGCAAAAAGAGAGAGTGAGAACCAGATTCTTTTCAGCTGAGGCTGGGAAACAAAGAGTCAAAGTGACAGGGGTGAGTCCAGAAACTGAAAGTGCTGGAAACATCCCCTGCCATCTCCTCGTTCTCTAAGGCAGAAGAACAAGTCCTCTTCACGCCAACTGGGGAGCCCAGCCCCCAGTTTGCAGAGGAGATGTTTTGGCTAGTCACCTTCTGTGATTCAAACTCTGCAGAGGGGAAAACCTTCAGAGGGCCTGGCTCTGGGCATCCATGGGAGGCAAGGTGGGGATTAAGGACTATTGCAGGATAGAAAAGGCAGACGTTGCAGATTGTGCAGATTAGCCCACAAACATAACAAAATAAAACAAAACATCCAGCTCTCCCCTGAGAGAAGGTGAAGAAGCAAGCTCTTGGTGACCTTTATTTGGGCCAAGTCTGCTTTGTCTCAAGGATACAGACACACACCCAGGCTGCTAGGGGAATACTATCAGCTCTCTGCCAGCGATGAAGAATACCTTTCCCACTCCTAAAATTTTGTTTTAGTAGCCCATTCTCTCCCAGCCCTTTCCCTTCTCCCCCTTTGTTCTTCCCGAAGATAAACTCTCCAGCTTGCTAAACTCTTAGCTCCAAGGGAAGGAATCAGACTTGCAGACTGGTTGCCAGACTTTGGGTGTGCTGGAAGAAGGGAAGGGTTCCTGCTGGTGACAGGTGTTAGGCAGGTCTCAGCCTTCTGGATTGCTTGGGGGTTGAGGGGTACTCGCTGGGTAACCCCTCCCCCAACAGGCATTCAGTGGCTGAAGAGCAGTTGCTCTCGGCAGAGCCCGCAAAAAATGAAATCGCTGCTGTCCAGCTGCTTCTTCCGAGCTGCAAAGTTGTTGGGAAGACGGGAGGGTCCGGGTAGGGTGGGGGATAAGGGGATGGGACTATGGACTAGGAAGAAAAGGACGGGAGAGGAATTCACTATCCCTTGGGGGTGCGTTCCTCATCACCCATTTGCTTCACTTACCATCTCATTGTAGGCATCCTTGCTGAGCCTGGGGGTCAACTTGATAGTCCCCATAAAAACAAAGAAGAGTCCCAGGGCCACTGAGAGGGCCACGACAGTTACGGTTCTGGGGGATGCCATGGAGTCACCAAGACAGGTCCCAACTAATGCTCTGCTTTTCGCACCCTGTGTGTCTAAAGCGCTGGCAGTTAACACAGAGAAAACAAGAGGGACGCTGCAGAGGCAGCAGGCAGCTAGAATGACAAAGGAAGAGGAGGGAGCTGGAGAGAAAAACTGAGATCCAGATTCTACCTCTCTCACTACAACAATTGCTGGGTCCTAATGCCCTACGTCAGCTCCTCACTGGCCAAAAGCACAGTCTCAAAGTTAAAAGAAGCCCTAAACTGAGATGGAAATTTCAAGTCTTAAATGCGGAAAAAGTAGGTTAGGCTTCAAGCTCAGTTCCTGAGCTGCCTCTAGGATGAGGATTAGGAATGACCTCATTCCTACCACTGCCCACCAGGTGCATGTTTCATCTTTGTAGTCCTCTGTTATTCTTTTTTCCAACCTCTCTCATTTTCTCCCCTTTCTTTTCTCTCAATCAAATCATCAGTCCTCAGAGTTGCTGTTTTCTGCAGTTGGTAACACTCAAGGATAAAACTGCAAAGTTGTCAGATTTGATTGCTGCCAAAGACTTTCTCTTTATCTTCCTCTAAAACCTTTCATGGCTCCCATTGCCCATTAGTTTAACTCGAGAGTTTTAAGCTTTTCATTCAAGACCCTTGGCTTATCTGCCAATAGCTCCCACTGCCAAGTGCCACCCCTCATCTCCTCTCTACTCATGGCCCCATACAACCTGAGCTTTCCAACCTCCATTACATTCCCTTTCACTGCTTCCCCACTCTTCACTAACATTCAATCTTTTCTTCAATGTCACTTCATCCATAAAGACTTCCCTGACCCATTCTCAGCAGGATTTTATTTCTTTCTCCTCTGATTTCCTATAATAACCAATATTTATTGGCTGTTTATTTATTGGAAGTGGTAGACACTACCCTTTAATTGTATTAACTAAGTTATCTTTACAGCAATACCATGAGCTAGGTATGAGCTCCCATTTTATGTATGAAATATTGAAGGATAAGGAAGTTAAGTAAGCAACTTGCCCAAGAGTATATGCTAGTAAATGGAGAGCCAGAATTCCAACCTAGGCAGTCATTTCCAGAGCCTGGGTTCTTAACCATTGCTCTACTGCCTCTTTGTATAATAATTTACATAATCAGTATGGCACTTACCTGATATTGCTTAGCACTGTAATTACACACACACACACACACACACACACACACACACACACACACACACCTTTTTGATAGGCAGTGTACATTAAGGGAGAGAGAACAGTCCAGAGTCAGACTCAGAAGGTCCAGGGATTAAATCTCAGGTCTGCCACTAACTCTGTGGCAGATAAGTTGCATAACTTACCTGAGCCTCCATTTCAAAAAACATATTTTTATTGATTTCAGAAAGGAAGGGAGAGGGAGAGAGAGAGAAAAACATCAGTGATGAGAGACAATCATTGATTGGCTGCCTCCTGCACACCCCACACTGGGGATTGAGCCTGAAACCCAGTCATGTGCCCTGACCAGGAATTGAACCATGATCTCCTGATTCACAGGTCAACACTCAACCACTGAGCCATGCCAGCTGGGCCATTTCCACATTTATAAAATACTAGAGGCCCGGTGCATGGATTTGTGCACTGGTGGGGTCCCTCGACCTGGCCTGCACCCTCTCACAATCTGGGATCCCTCAGGGGATGTCAGAGAGCCAGTTTCAGCCAGATCCCCACAGGCCAGGCCAACGGACCCCACCAGTACATGAATCTGTCTTTTTACTAGATCAGTCCCGAGGCTTTCTTTTCTGTCCAACTGATTTCTTTTTGGATCCTTGTTACAGCACTAATATGTTTTAGACATTGTAACTTATATATACATACATTTTACTATCTTGTCTAGTATACATTTTACTAGCCAAGTCTCCCATCATTATTATTCTTTTTCAAAAATTATTTGCCATTCTCTCCTATTTATTCTTTTTTTTTTTTTTTTTTTTTTTTTTTTTTAAATATTTTTATTGAGGTATTATATGTGTACATATCTTACTATTACCCCCCCCACCCCACACCCACACATGCCCTCCCCCCCCAGAGTTTTGCGTCCATTGTTTATGCTTATATGCATGCATACAAGTCCTTCGTTTGATTTCATAACTCCCCCACCTTTCCCAAACTTTCCCCCTGTACTTTGAAAGTCTGTTTGATGCTTTACTGTCTCTGTATCTATCTTTTTGTTCACCACTTTATAATGTTCTTTACTATCCCTAAATGAGTGAGATCATGTGGTATTTTTCTTTCATTGACTGGCTTATTTCACTTAGCATAATGTTCTCCAATTCCATCCAGGTTGCTGCAAATGATGAGAATTCCTTCTTTTTTATGGCAGCATAGTATTCCATTGTGTAGATGTACCACAGTTTTCCGATCCACTCATCTGCTGACGGGCACCTAGGCTGTTTCCAAATCTTAGCTATTGTAAATTGTGCTGCTATGAACATAGGGGTGCATATATCCTTTCTGATTGGTTTTTCTAGTTTCTTCGGATATATTCCCAGGAGTGGGATTACTGGGTCAAATGGGAGTTCCATTTTCAGTTTTTTGAGGAAACTCCATACTGTTCTCCACAGTGGCTGCACCAGTCTGCATTCCCACCAGCAGTGCACGAGGGTTCCTTTTTCTCCGCATCCTCGCCAACACTTGTTGTTTGTTGATTTGTTGATGATAGCCATTCTGACAGGTGTGAGATGGTACCTCATTGTTGTTTTGATTTGCATCTCTCGGATAATAAGTGACTTTGAACATGTTTTCATGTGTCTCTTGGCCTTCCTTCTGTCTTCTTTTGAAAATATTCTGTTTAGGTCTGTTGCCCATTTTTTTATTGGATCATTTATCTTCCTCTTATTGAGTTGCATAAGCTGCCTGTAGATGTTGGAGATTAAACCTTTATCAGTGATAGCATTTGCAAATATGTTTTCCCATGCAGTGGGCTTTCTTGTTGTTTTGTTGATGGTTTCTTTTGCTGTAAAAAAGCTTTTTATTTTGATGTAGTCCCATTTGTTAATTTTCTCTTTAGCTTCCATTGCCCTAGGGGCAGTGTCAGTGAAGAAGTTCTTGTGGCATATGTCTGAGATTTTGTTGCCTGTGGATTCCTCTAGTATTTTTATGGTTTCCCGTCTTATGTTTAAGTCCTGTATCCATTTTGAGTTTATTTTTGTGTATGGTGTAAGTTGGTGATCTAGTTTCATTTTTTTGCATGTATCTGTCCAGTTTTCCCAACACCATTTATTGAAGAGACTGTCTTGACTCCATTGTATGTTCATGCCTCCTTTGTCAAATATTAATTGAGCATAGTGGTTTGGGTCGATATCTGGGTTCTCTATTCTGTTCCATTGATCAATATGTCTGTTCTTGTGCCAGTACCAGGCTGTTTTGAGAACAGTGGCTTTGTAATACAGCTTGAAATCTGGTATTGAGATCCCACCTACTTTATTCTTCTTTCTGAGGATTGCTGAGGCTAGTCGGGGTCTTTTTTTATTCCAGATGAATTTTTGGAGAGTTCTTTCTAGGTCTGTGAAATATGCTGTTGGTATTTTGATGGGGAGTGCATTGAATCTGTAGATTGCTTTGGGTAGTATGGACATTTTAATGATGTTGATTCTACCAATCCAGGAACATGGTATGTTCTTCCATCTGTTTACGTCTTCCTCTATCTCTTTTTTCAGTGTCCTGTAGTTTTCTGCGTATAGGTCTTTTACCTCCTTAGTTAAGTTTATTCCTAGGTATCTTAATTTTTTTGGTGCGATGGTAAATGGGATTGCTTTTTTAGTCTCTCTTTCTGTAAGTTCATTATTGGTGTATAGAAAAGCCATAGATTTCTTGGCGTTAATTTTGTATCCCGCTACATTGCCGAATTCATTTATTAAGTCTATTAGTTTTTTGATGGAATCTTTTGGGTTTTTTATGTACAATATCATGTCATCTGCAAATAAGGACAGCTTCACTTCTTCTTTTCCAATTTGGATGCCTCTTATTTCTTCTTCTTGCCTAATTGCGATAGCTAATACTTCCAGTACTATGTCAAATAGAAGTGGTGAGAGTGGGCATCCCTGTCTTGTTCCTGTTCTTAGGGGAAATGGTTTTAGTTTTTGCCCATTGAGTATGATGTTTGCTGTGGGTTTATCATAAATAGCTTTTATTATGTTGAGGTATGAGCCTTCTATTCCCACCTTGTTGAGAGTTTTTATCAAGAAAGGGTGTTGGATTTTGTCAAATGCTTTTTCTGCATCTATTGATATGACTATATGATTTTTATCTCTCAATTTGTTTATGTGATGTATCACGTTTATTGATTTGCGGATATTGTACCATCCTTGCATTCCTGGAATAAATCCTACTTGGTCATGGTGTATGATCTTTCTGATGTACTGCTGGAGCCGATTTGCTAGAATTTTGTTGAGGATTTTGGCATCAATGTTCATGAGGGATATTGGCCTGTAATTCTCTTTCATTGAGTTGTCTTTATCTGGTTTTGGTATTAGGGTGATGCTGGCTTCATAGAAGGAGCCTGGAAGTGTTCCTTCCTCTTGAATTTTTTGGAATAGTCTGAGGAGGATAGGTTTTAGTTCTTCCTTGAAAGTTTGATAAAACTCTCCTGTGAAGCCATCTGGCCCCGGGCTTTTGTTTGCCGGAAGCTTTTTGATGACTGCTTCAATTTCTTCCATAGTTACTGGCATGTTGAGCTGTTTAGAATCTTCCTGATTGAGTTTTGGAAGGTTGTATTTTTCTAGGAATATGTCGATTTCCTCTAGGTTGTCCAGTTTGTTGGAATAGAGTTGTTCGTAGTATTTTGTAACAATCCTTTGTATTTCGTCGGGGTCTGTTGTTATTTCACCTCTTTCATTTCTGATTTTGTTTATTTGGGTCCTCTCTCTTTGCTTCTTGGTGAGCCTGGCTAGAGGTCCATCAATCTTGTTTATCCTTTCAAAGAACCAGCTCTTGGTTTTGTTGATCTTTTGTATTGTTTCTTTGGTCTCTATGTCGTTTATCTCCGCTCTGATCTTTATTATTTCTTTCCTTCTGCTTACACTGGGCTTATCTTGTTGCTCTCTCTCTAACTCTTTGAGTTGTTGGGTTAGGTAATTTATTACCATTGTTTCTTGTTTTTTGAAGTAGGCTTGTAGAGCTATGAACTTCCCTCTCAGGACTGCTTTCATTGTGTCCCATAGATTTTGGATTGTTGTGTTTTCATTGTCGTTTGTTGCCATGATGTTTTTTATTTCTTCCTTGATGTCTTTGGTAATCCAGTCATGGTTTAATAACATGCTGTTTAGTCTCCAAGTGTTTGATTTCTTTGGGTTGTTTTTATTGTAGTTGATTTCCAGTTTTATGCCACTGTGATCTGAGAAGATACTTGATATGATTTCTATCTTCTTGAATTTGGAGAGACTTTGCCTATGTCCTAACATATGGTCTATCTTTGAAAATGACCCATGTGCACTTGAGAAGAATGTATATTCTGTGGCTTTGGGGTGAAATGTTCTGAAGATGTCGATTAATTCCATCTGTTCTAGTGAGTCATTTAGGATTGATGTTTCTTTGCTGATTTTTTGTTTAGAGGATTTGTCCAATGGTGATAGTGGGGTATTGAAGTCTCCTACTATGATTGTATTACTGTCAATCTCTCCTTTGATATCTTCCAGGAGTTTTTTAATGTATCTTGGTGCTCCTGTATTGGGTGCATATATGTTTACCAGAGTTATTTCTTCTTGTTGGATTTCTCCCTTTAGTATTATGAAGTGGCCTTCATTATCTCTTGTTATGTCCTTCACTTTGAGATCTAATTTGTCAGATATAAGTATTGCAACCCCAGCTTTTTTTTCATTTCCATTTGCCTGGAAAACCTTTTTCCATCCCTTTACTCTCAGTCTGTATGCATCCTTTTTTTTGAGGTGGGTTTCCTGTAGACAGCAGATATCTGGGTTTTGTTTTCTTATCCAGTCTGTTACCCTGTGTCTTTTGATTGGGGCATTCAATCCATTTACATTTAAAGTTATTATTGATAGGTACTTATTTGACGCCATTTTTATTCTATACCCCTGTGTACCTTCTTTGCTTCCTTTTTCTTTCTTTTTTTTACAGCAGACCCTTTAGCATTTCTTTCATTGCTGGTTTGGTGGTGATAAACTCCCTTAGTCCTTTTTTGTCTCTGAAGCTCCTGATTTCACCTTCAATTTTGATTGATAGCCTTGCTGGGTACAGTATTCTTGGATTTAGACCCTTCCTTTGCATGACTTGGTATATTTCATTCCATTCCCTTCTGGCCTGATGAGTTTCTGTTGAGAAATCAGTTGCTAGTCTGATGGGGGTTCCTTTGTATGTAACTGTCTGTCTCTCTCTGGCCGCTTGTAAGATTCTTACTTTGTCGTTGGTGTTTGCCAACTTAACTATAATGTGCCTTGGCGTCGGTCTTTTGGGGTTCATTTTGCTTGGAACTCTGTGAGCTTCTTGGATTTGTGTGGGTTTTTTCTTCCCTATATCAGGGAAGTTTTCTGTTATTATTTCTTCAAACAGGTTTTCTATTCCTTGCTCAGTTTCCTTTCCTTCTGGCACCCCTATTATCCTGATGTTGTTTTGTTTTGTATTGTCCCGAAGTTCCCTTACGCTCTCCTCAATCTTTCTAATTTTTGTTTCTAGAAGCTGTTGTAATTGGGTATTTTTTTCCATCTTGTCTTCTAGCTCACTTATGCGGTCCTCTGCTTCATCTAGTCTACTCTTGATGCTTTCTATTGAGTTCTTTACAGCAGCGATGTCACTTTTCATTTCTTCTTGGTTCTTCTTCATTTCTTCTTGGTTCTTACTCATATTGTCGAATTTGTCTTCCATCCTTTTCAGCCACTTTATGACCATTTCTCTGAATTCTTTCTCTGATAGGTTGTTTGCCTCTAAATCGTTTACTTCCTTTTCTGGTGATGCCTGCTTCTCTTTCCTGTGGGGGCTGTTTCTTTGTCTCCCCATGGTCTCTCTTCTCCGGATGTCTGGTTATATAGATTTCTCTCTCTGGCGTTGATTTAAAGGTATAAAATACAACACAACCAGGCACAACAGACAAGGCACTGAACAGAATTGTATTCACGATATTAATAACCTCCAATAGAGGTAACCACCAGAGAAAGACAAATTAGGGAATAGGAGTGGAAGAGGGAGAGTAAAAAGAAAGAACAACAACGAAGAAAAAAACAACAACAAAGAGTGTGAATCTGAACTTGGGAAAAGAGCAGAAAGAAAGAAAAGAAATAACAGAAAAGAAAAAGAAAAGAAAAAAAAAGTAAGAGAGACAAGAATGATACTAAGAGAGAAAAGGGGAACAAACTATATATATGGGGAGTAAACTCCACTAGAACAACCACTATTCCCAGCAAATTCCAGCAACACGAGCCTGGAGATTAATACAAACTGCAACAGCAGCTAATATCAAGTGAGGCAAGGGAAAACAAAAGTAAAAAACAAACAAAAACAAAGCAAACAAAAGAACCAACCAAACCAACAAAAAGAATAATCTAAACAATCTCATAAAAAAGCATAAAAATTCAATCTAATCAACATTCAAGCAAACAACAACAAAAGGCCCGAGAGAAAAATAATTTTTTAAAGGTAGCATAGAGAGAGGTTTGTATGGATTTGGAGCAGGGGGTTGGGAATTAGATATATAAGTAGGGTGAAGTTTTGGCAGGGAGTAAACTGAAAAAGTAGGGAAAATCTAAAGCCAGAAAGGGTTAAGATAAACTGGGAGCAAAAAGGGAAAGGTTAGGAGAGTGATGGCATAATGTTAGCTTTGAGATAGGGTAAAGCGATTGTAAGGGAAAGATGCAAATCGAATGTAGGACACTAATCCAAAAATAAAAGAAAGAGAAAATCAAATGACATTAAAAAAAAAAAAAAGTAAAATAATAGTAATAATAGTGCTGATTGAAAATAAAAATGTAATAATTAAAAAGGTGAAAATCAAGTGAGGAAAAAGAAAAAAATATTAGTTTCTTAAGTAAAAGATGCAAAAAATGAAAATAAAAAAATATGAGAATAAAAAATTTAAAAAATTGAAAAAAGAATTGAAAATTAAAAAATAGGAAGACTAAAATGTGCAGTAGCGGCTGTCATTCACTTCCTCTATTATTCTGTTTGGTACGCCTTTTTCCCAGTCTGGGCGGTATTTCAGTTCAGCTTCATTCCAGGGCTCCTCAGTGTTGGAAGCCAGTCCTGCTTTTTAAGCCAGCCCTATCTTAATTTCTCGTATTTATTTTTGATTACACCAGAGACAATTAGCGTTTCAGCCCCTGGGTGGCAGTGTTTCTGAATTGACTTCCGGGCCTCTCTAGCTCTTTTTTCTTTTTTTTTTTCCCCCTTCTATGGCACTCACTACCGGTTTGTGGAGATGTGCGCCTCAGAGCTGCCTCTCTGATGGTCACACGCAGCTCTGGCCCCAGGTTCCGAAAAAACACCTTCCCCCTGCAGTCTTTCAGGGTTTCCACCTGGGTTTACCTCTGTATTGGGCTTAGCAATCAGAGTCGGAAAGAGCCCAGGTGTGCGGACCGTGGGTCTGTGCCCCAGACTAAGGAGCCTGCACTCCTTTGAAAATTCTTAGTCTGACCCTCCTCGTCAGATTAAAATGAGTTGCTTTCAAGAGGTCACTTCTGTTAGCAGCTCAGAAGACCCCCCTCCTCATTCACGGATCACGGCAGTTCCAACTGCCGCTGATTTTTCTAGGCACAGACCTCCCGGCTCCTGCCGGTCCTGCGGCTGCCGCGCTTCCCTCACCCAGCGCCTCCCTCACCCACCGCGGGGATTAGAAACCGCAGCTTATTTCAGACAAAATCTGACCTTTCCGTGGTGCAGTGAAGAGTTTCTTTGAATCCAAATGTTTGCGCTGATAGGGGACCGGTGGTCTGGTGCTCCCAGCAGTTCAGTGTTTGCAGTTGTCGCGGAAAGTCAGGTTTCCAATAAAATCCTCCTTTCCTTGCAAGATGGCGAGGCGCCCGGCGAGCCCGCAGCTCCAGGAGGGCTCCTATTTATTCTTTTAGGTGAATTTTAGATCACTTTATCAAGGTAAAATAACTTTGAATTTTGACTAGCTTGAATTAAACATGTAATTTTTAAAAGTTGCTCACTTACAAAATACAGCTTTCCCATCCAGAAATATGGTATCAATGTCCATTTATTCAAATCTTGGTTGCTGAGAGATATACAAATATCCTTGTTTTTTCTTTGTATAGTCTATTCATTTTTTAAAAGTTATTCCTAGGGATTTTATGCTATTTTCTTTTAATCATGGATGGATTTTTTAATCTATTATATCTCTAACTGGTTGCTGCTGGCTTACAGGAAAATTATTGACTGGTATTCAGCCATTTTGCTGAACTCTTTTCTAAACTCTCTTGTTAAAACTATGAGTGTTTCAATTGATTCTCTTGGGTGTTCTCTGTATAGACAACTGAATCAGCTGCAAATAATGATGATTTTGTCTCCCTTCCAATAGTTATACCACATTTCTTTTCTCACATTTACTGTGCTAGCTACAGGCCAGCTTCTAACATGTGCTTGGCCTGGGGCAAGAGTACAAAATGGAAGCCCACTTACCATACTGTCAAGGAACCATGAATTGGAACACAAAGAGAAGCAAGAAAGCCAATGCTTGTTACTACTGGGAAACAATATTATGGAAGAATTTATCACCTTTGAGAGAGAAGGAACTTGCCAAATTAATTTTCTCTTACTAAGCACTTCTCAAATTCAACCTGCACATCAAAGCAGGGTCTGACCTCAGCAGTAGCATAACTCATAAACCTTCATGGCCTTTTGTTTCAAGTACATAGGACAAGAGATATAAAATATTCCCCTTACGATTGAATGATGTTAATCATGAGAGCAGAGATTTAGGATTTTGTGTTGTGTTGTGGATCCAAGTGACACAGGTGTACATGTGTTTTTTAATAACTTTTTTTTTTTTTTTTTTTTTTTTTTGCTTATGGGTCCAAGAGCAGAAGCCCCTCTTGCCTGGGGATTAAGAATGATTCTGGAGCCCTAGCCAGTTTTGCTCAATGGATAGAGCGTCAGACTGCAGACCAAAGGGTCCTGGGTTCGATTGCAGTCAAGGGCACATACCTTGGTGGCAGGCTCCTCCTGGCCTGGGCCCTGGTCAGGGTGCACGCAGGAGGCAACCAATCAATGTGCTTCTCTCACATCGATATTTCTCTCTGTCTTTCCCTCTCTCCCACTTTCTCTAAAAATCAATAGGAAAATAGCTTCGGGTGAGGATTTAAAAAATGATACTGGTTACTCAGGATACTACTAAGCACTTTTAAATGGCAGCAGCCTAGCTTTGTCTTTGACTCTAGTAAAAGAGCAATTTCACCCAATAAAATTCCCTACATCAAGTGAGTGACAGAAGAGGTCAGTCACTTGCCCACCCCCTTCCTCGCCTATCTTTTTTCTACCTGTCCCTGTTGGGATTCCTTCATCCAGTCCTGTTTTTCCTCTTCCTCATCTCAAGACCTCAAGATTCTACCTGGGTAAATTCCACATATGAGTGAAATCATATGGTATATGTCATTTCCAAACTGAACTGACAAGCAAAATAGAGACAGACTCATAGATAGAAAGCAGGCAGACAATTCTGGAGGTGGTGGTGTTGGGGAGTGTGGAGGGATTGAGGAAAAAAAGGAAAAAAAGAGAAAGAACTCATGGACAGAGACAACAGTGTGGTGATTGCAGGGGGTGGAGAGGCGGCGTAGATGGAGGTGGAAGAGGGTATAGGGGGTATAAATGGTAATGAAAATAAATAAATATCAAATAAATTAAAAAATATATTTTACCTGGGTAAAGGTAAACCCTTGGTGCTTTGGGGTCTTCAGGGCTCACCCCTGGATCCTGCAGTTCCTTGCATCCAACCTACCACTGAGTGGTGTGCACATGTGTGAGGGGGGTAAGGGGTAGTGTGGCCCCTGGTGCTATTGATGCTTTTGTTTGTAGCCACCAGGCTCAGACCACATGCTGGGACCATCCCAATATGACCGAGTTATACCAAACCCTGGGTAAGAATTCAGGGATCCTGTATAGGGTGGATATTCAGCTGTCTTTGCTCTATAAGAACAGAAGGGAATCCCATTCAACAAGCAGGTGGGGATGGAAGTGAGTGCCTTGTCCTTTCTCCAGCAGCCTCCTTTAATTTCCCCTCTGCACCTCCCTCAACTGGAGGCTCTACATTGACCCTGGACCATTTTATTATCATACTAGAGGCCCAGTGCATGATTGAATCTCAGCGTCCCGCTGGCCCAGTCGGCTACCCCGGCCACCCCGAGTCCCGCCCCCTGCACCTCCCACTGGCCCAATCGTGGGCGTAGTGGAGTGATGGTAATTTACATATTACCATTTTATTAGGTAGGGTTAAAGAATTATGCTTATAGACGTAAACCAGATCTGTTTTGAAAGGCATTTCCCAGGTGTAATGAATGTGACTCTTATGTGCCTTATATTTGGCTACTAACAGACTCACCATGAGAATGCAATTTTATCTTTATTTGGCTCTGGAGGTAAGATAGAATACTAGATTTTTAAACTTGACTTGAAACTATACTGAGATCTAACACCTGGTCCCTACGAAGAGATAGCCCTCTTTGATGTCTCTTAGGGCCTGATAAATTCTGTTCTTTGTTTTTCTTTTTTTTTAATTTTTATTGATATTTAGAGAGAGAGAGAGAGAGAGAGAGAGAGAGAGAGAGAGAGAGAGAGAGAGAGAGATTTGTTGTTTCACTTATTTATGAATTCCTTGGGGATTGAACCTGCAACCTTGGTGTATCAGGATGATGCTCTAACCCTGTGGTCGGCAAACTGCGGCTCGCGAGCCACATGTGGCTCTTTGGCCCCTTGAGTGTGGCTCTTCCACAAAATACCACAGCCTGGGTGAGTCTATTTTGAAGAAGTGGCATTAGAAGAAGTTTAAGTTTAAAAAATTTGGCTCTCAAAAGAAATTTCAATCGTTGTACTGTTGATATTTGGCTCTGTTGACTAATGAGTTTGCCGACCACTGCTCTAACCAATTGAGTTACCGGGCCAGGGCAGAAATTCTGTTCTTGATACATCTTTCTTCTCAAATCCTTTCTACCACTTAGATATTTATAGGTTTTTGCTTCAACTGTAAAGGTCTCTGAGTGGTTTCTGCACCAGGTGTCACAAACTCATATGCCACCAGAGGGTAAAGAGTTAATATAAATTTGTAAATCCTGTAAGGTAATAGGCAACAGATATTAAGGGTTGTTTTTGTTTTTTTGTATTGTGACCCCTGAATACTCTAGAAATTCTTGGTAACAGCTAATGAGGCCACCAGTTACAGTGCAGACCATCTTGCATTCTTCAGTGGTTGTCAAAATGTGGTCTGAGAATCCCAAGTGGTCTATTATTTCCTTGAGGTACTTTGTGGGTTGGTCTCTTAGAGTAATAGGGTTACTTTGTTTTTGGTTTGCTTTTACTTGTTGTCTTATCCAAAGAAGCATCAATTTTCACATTTGTTATGGGAGAGGTTTGCAAGGTAGATGTTCTGCAGAGTCATTTACCTTATCATAGTGGTCCTAACTGAAAGATTGGGAGATATATGTAGGCTCAAGTGGGATGCCTTAATTTTATTACTAGCTACCATCTAGTGAGTGATCATTTGGTGCTAGGCATTGTACAATTATAATGCAATACATACACCAGCCCATTCAATCCTCAAATCCACTATGAAACAAGTCCAATGGGTTCTATTGTTATGCCTATTTTTACCCATGGGAAAATTGAGGCTCTGAGAGGGTAGGCCATTTACCAGAGGGTAGGTCATCTTCTCATTAGTGGCAGAGCTAGCAGTTGAGTCTATACAACAGCAGAGCCTATTTTTTGTACCATTATTGATTCTTAACCTTGCCTGACAGAATCACCTACAAATTTGTTTTTAATGCATATAAGTAGGGCCCATCTACAGAGATTCTGATTTAATTGGTCTGGAGTAGGGTGCCAGCACTTGTATTTTTAAAAAGCTTTCCAAGTTATTCTAATGTGCAGCCACACTAATGAACACTGCAATCTGCTTTATTGCCTCAAAACTCAGCGACCTCAGGGAAATACAAGGCACCTGGTGGGAAATGAGTGAAAAGTGAGAGAAACAAGTTTATGGGGGGGTGAGTGTTATGCTCTACTTATGCCTCTCTCTGTCTGCTGAAGGCAACATATGTTCTTTATAAGGTAAGTGTGAACAACAAGCTCTGAGGAGAGTTTGCCCCACAGTGGCTCTTTCCTCAGCTTCACAGGTAGTGCTAATTCAGACCCTACGCGGGCATCAGATGGAATGTGTCAGTTATATCATAATTCCAACTGACAAGCAGCTATACTCGGCAAATACTGTTCTTCTACTTTAACTCTTTGCTTCTAAAAGAAAACCAACATCATATTGTATATGCATCAGCTTTTTGTAGCTGTCAGGACTACGTTGGAATCTGAGCCTAACCCAGATACATCCAGCCCTATCTAAATATATTATGTTCTATGAGCACTGCCTATGTGCTGTGTTCTCTCCCATGGTGGAGTTTCTAGTCAGTTGTCTGGTCTTCCTGGAGAAACAGAGGCAGCGACTGAAACCCAAACGTCAGAACTTTACCAGGATCCCTGAGCACTGAGCCATGAGGAGAGAGCAAGCCTGCTTCGTTTCATTGTACCTGTAGTCTTTTTTGCCCTTGACTGGACGCCATGGAGTACAGAGTGAAGGTCCTCTACTCCAGAAACATCAGCAACACCTAGAAACTTGTTAGAAATGCCAATTCTCAGGCCTTGCCCACTAGACCCACTAAATCAGAAACTCTGGAGATAGGACCCAGCAATCTGTTTTAACAAGCTCTCCAGGGAATTTTTATGCACACTGGAATTTGAGAACTGCTGGTTAGAAATAAAAAGGTTAAAAGTGGAGACACAGGCACCAGACAGCCAAATTCAAGTTCCAATTCTACTACCTACTATGTGACCTTGGGCAAACTACTGATTCCTCTCTAAGTCTCAGTTACCTCATCTGTAAAATACAACCAATTTTCTTATCTATAAAATAGGTACTGACATGGGATAATGCACATAGATCACTGAGCACAGCACGAAGTACAGATTAAGGATTCAATAAATGTTGAATCTGTATTATTATCATAAGGACAGTTCTGGATAATCATTTTCATTTCCAATGTGATTGAATTCCTTTGGAAAATATCCTAATTACTATAAGATCAAAAACCAAAATGCACCTTAAAACTCAATCTACCAGTTTCTTCACAGAATTGTTGAACATAAAGGGGTGCACTTTAAAAGCAATCTAGTCATACCATTCCATTCAACCTAACAATTGCTTTTAAAAGAAATAACAGGTGCATAACATCAGGAAAGAAAGATAAGCGGCTGGAGATGGTGATTTGGAGAGGAGTGAAATTATAGCCCCTCCGTTGTTATAGAATTTGGGCCCTTGATGCTGAGTCAAGGCATGAAGTTGAAGACCATATACTGATAGCATTCTGGTGTGCAGCAGGACCTGGGATAGATGTCTCCATGTTATTTATCTATATCTAGCTCTGAGGGATGAGCAGCCATAGTCAGAATGCTGTTGACATTGAATTACAAATTTCAGCACTATAAAAAGCAAAGGATTGGGATCTTATTAAGTGAGAAATTGAACATCAGCACCAGCCATGTACATCTGAGGTCGTAAATATCTTGTTACCCTAGAAACCAGAACATAAAGGTAGCTAGGTAGTTTGGTGATGGTTTCCAGGGTAATTCATCCCACATACAACATAAGAGTTTTTCTATTATGCTAACTCATTCTTTATATGCCCACTGGACCTTCACTCAATGTTTCACTATCATCTCCCTCTCCCAAAAGACTCCCTTTATGACTTTCCTATTTTTTAGGTGCCAGTGCCATTTTCCTAAGTACTATTGTCAAAACCTTTGATAAAAATGAACAAAACAAACAAATAAACAACAACAACAACAAAAAAAACCCTTGATGTTTATCATGAACCGAAAGGCCCCAAAAGTAATATGCATCTCCACACCTAAGAGATACATTTCCTGATTTAGACACATAAATCAGGAAACGATAGACCCTTTAATTGAAAAATATTTTTAAAGCTCACAGTGGATGAAACTAGCCATCTTTAACTCTTCCCCCAAGCAACTTCTTGTAAATACAATTTGTAGATATTCTGCCAATGAAATTAAGATGCTTCCCAATATCTCACCTGGGAGCTTCCAACTTAGAATGTAATTCATGTAAAATGAGCTGTTACCTTGGCAACTGTAGCATGTAATGAGGATAGGAGGCAGGTAATATTGTAATGATAGAAGATTCTGGTAACTAGTTAGAGACAGTGGAAAAAAGAACATGGGAGAGTCAGTGTTTGTCCAGTGCTGTTCAAGTAACTGGAACACTGGTCTGGTAGATGTGCCACAAATAACCCAGTCAAAGAGCCCTCAAAACCATTCAGCTCCATGTGTTCAAATTGCAAGTGACCTTCTTATTGCTAGTTTGGTTTCTCAGGTACATTAATAGCTGGTAGGTATAACCCCAGAAAGGAGAAAAGAATATTTCAGTCACTAAAAACTATTTTTCACTGGCATCTGGCTTGTAAGCCAGTCTCCTGTAAATCCTCTGTGTATCTTAGTCCCTAAGAGTCTAAATCACTTCCACAGGAATTGATCAAATCTAGTTCTCAGTTTTACAGCCTGGACTATGGGGTTTTCACCAAGATTCACCAACTCACATTTTCCTCTGATCTTTTACTTTTTCTTATTATCAATGTAATGCCTGTCCATGGAAGAAAAGTTGGAAAGTATAGAAATGGAAAAGAAGTGAAAAAATGAATCACCCTCAAACTCACTATCTAGACTCTAGGTTCTTGAGTAAACAGTATCTAGATTAAACAGTCAGCATATTGCCTTTTAATGCATTTTTTATTTGCAAACTTCAGATTACACTGAATGCACAATTCTTTTTTTTTAAATTTCTTTATTGATTAAGGTATCACATATTTGTCCTCATCCCCCCATTCCCATCCCACACCCCTCCATACACATGTCCCCACACCCCTGTTGTCCTTAACCACTGGTTAGGCTCATATGCTTGCACACAAGTCCTTTGGTTGATCTCTCCCCTTAACCCCCACCCTCTCCTACCCTCCCCCTGAGGCCCAACAGTCTGATCCATGCCTCCTTGTTTCTGGGTCTGTTCTTGTTAATCAGTCTATGTTGTTCATTATTTCCCCTAGATGAGTGAGGTCATGTGCTATTAGAAATATACTTATAAGAACCGAAAATGAGACAAGCAATAATGGTTATGGTGACAGGCAAATGAATCAGTCTATAGTGAGTTTCTTTCTGGGCCAACAGTTCTTTTGAGACCCAGTTTCAATGTCCAACAGTTCCTTATGTGTACATGTCAGCACTGACATTTCCGTTCTAGATGGTGGACAAATGGTGTAATGCAGGTCCGACCCTCTCTGGTTTGGTCCTGGGCAACCTGCAGTGATGCACAGCTGCTAACTGCTACTATGGGAAGGCCATGTCAGCGTCTTCCATCTCTGGACTGCTTCTCTTCTGTCTTCATGGCTGGAGTAGTCCTGTCGATTCCTCTCTGTTGCTGGAATCCACATAGTCTCAGAGTTGTTTTCTGAAAATATACAAACATATTCTCTACCAAAAGTTAATAAAGGAATATTTTCTATAAATTTGACTTGGGATCCTATTTCATTTTTTGCCCAAATGATTTTCCTCTGGCTTGTTTTGACACCTTGTGTGTTTTTCATGGGTGTCTTGCTTTTAGCCTTACAATTAATTTTCTAAAGTATTAATTTTCTAGATGTAATTTACTTACAGGATATTTTTTCTTACATGATATTCTTCTATTATCCCCCCCCCCTTTTTTGATTTAAATGTTAGGAGGCTTTTGAAAATTTTATAATGTAGTCTTGATGGCTTTTAAATTTTAATTTTTTGCACTATAATATTACTGTTTTTAGGTTCATTACTTGCTGCACAATTTTATCATGAGATGAAGTACCAATAAAAATTTTAGTTAACACTTTAGGAACACCTTTTTGTCCAGTACAATTAATTTTTCTAGAATATTTGCTTATTTCAACTAGCCAATTTAAATTTGCCTGAAAACTTGACTACTATTTTACTGTCAAATTTATTACTCTAACAACAATCTTATTTTACCCTGTAAATATTAGTGGAAGGGATTATTTGCCTTCTTGAGTAGGTCCTGAGCATTCCTAGTTGAATGCACAATTCTTTATTTTACCTTTTTTACTTAAGGTTGCCTTTTTCACATATTTCCATGTTATTACAAACTTTCAAAGACACAATTTAAGTTACATTTTTATTGAAGAATAACATACATACAGAAAAGTATACATATCCAAAGAGTACAACTCAATAAATTTTCACAAAGTGAGCACACCTGTATAACCAGCATCCAGAATATTACCAGCTCTCAAAAGCCCCCTACTGCCCTCTGCCAATCACCCCACCCCCTAAAGGTAATGATGGCCCTGGCCGATGTGGCTCAGATGGTTGGGCATTGTCCCAATCACCAAAAAGTTTCTGGTTAGATTGACAGTCAGGGCACATGCCCCGGTGCAGGCTCGATCCCTGGTAGGGGGCTGCCTAAGCAGATTGATGTTTCCCTCTCACACTGATGTTTCTCTTTCTCTTTCCTTCTCCCTTCCTCTCTCTAAAAATTAATAAAAACATTTTTTAAAATAATGGAAAAGAGGGTGGTGAAGACCTGGGGGTAGGTAGGAGCTGGGTGGACAGGGTTAAAGATGGAAGGGAATGGGAGACATCTATAATACAATAAAAAGATATTTAAAAAATAAAGGTAATGGTGATGTCCTGACTTCTAACACCATACCATGAATGTAATTTTTAGTGGCTTTGCAATAGTTCATAGATAGACCATATTTTATGTATCCACTAGAGGCGCAATGCACGAAATTCATGCACTGGGGGAGGGGTCCCTCAGCCCAGCCTGCCCCCTCTCACAATCCAGGAGCCCTCAGGGGATGTCCTACTGACGGCTTAGGATATGAAATGTCTTCCTTCCTTCCTTCCTTCCTTCCTTCTTTCCTTCCTTCCTTTCTCCCTCCCTCCCTCCCTCCCTCCCTCCCTCCCTCCCTCCCTCCCTCCCTTCCTTGCTTTCTTTTCTCACCTGAGGATATTTTTCCATTGACTTTTAGAGAGCATGGAAGAGAGAGGGAAAGACAGAGAGAAACATCAATGTGAGAGGGACACTGATTGGTTGCCTCCTGCATGAGCCCTGATCTGGGCCCTGGCCAGGGCGAAGCCTGTAACCTAGGTACATGCCCTTGATCAGAATCGAACCTGGACCCTGCAGTCCACAGGCCGAGGCTCTATCCACTGAGCCAAACCAGCTAGGACAGGATATGACATTTCTTAGCCCCCCCAGCAGTGGACCTTAGTTTTTTCCTCCAGGAGTGAGGTGGAAAAACCCTAGATCGCCTTCTTGGATTCTTATTACCCAAGTTACCAAGAATACTGTGAGTGGCATACAGGGAGCTTAGCCAATGAGCTGTAAGAAAAGGTGTTTACTTTGCAGCTCATGTGCAGAGGTAGGACTGCTGGCATGCTGTCTCCCAGCAAGGGCAGGCCCCTCTGTGTGTT
Organism: Eptesicus fuscus; assembly: GCF_027574615.1. Taxonomy (NCBI): domain Eukaryota; kingdom Metazoa; phylum Chordata; class Mammalia; order Chiroptera; family Vespertilionidae; genus Eptesicus; species Eptesicus fuscus. Next base: position 70,608,414 of record NC_072473.1, on the reverse strand, counting down.
GTGTCTCTGCTCCAGGCCCATCTGCGTGCACAGCCTCCTCCTGAACCGGTCGTGACTGTTACAGCATCCCAGCTAATTTGGATATTACCTCTTTATATATATAGATTCCTTATTTATCTAATGTTGGACATTGAAGATGCTTTTGATTTTTATTTATTTCTTTATCGTTTTAAGTATTACATATGTCTCCTTTTTCCCCCATTGACCTCTCCGCGGTTGTTCCCACAGCACATGCCCTCACCCGCCTACTATCTCTGTCCATTGGTTATGCTTACATGTATGCATACAAGTCCTTTGGTTGATCTCTTAGTCCCCTTCCCATCCTCTTAGCCCTCTTCCCATCCTCCCCTGCCTTCCCTCTGAGTTTTCACAATCTGTTTGATGCTTCTATGTCTCTGGATCTATTTTTGTTCATCAGTTTGTGTTGTTCATTATGTTCCACAAATTAGTGAGATCATATGATGTGTATCTTTCTCCAACTGGCTTACTTTGCTTAGCATAATGCTGTCCATGGCCATCCATGCTGTTGAAAATGGTAAGAGTTCTTTCTTTTTCACACCAGTGTAGTATTCCATTGTGTAGATGTACCACAGTTTTTTAATCAACTCATCTGCTGATGGGCACTTAGGCTGTTTCCAAATCTTAGTTATGGTAGATTGCACTGATAGGAACACAGGGGTGCATATATCCTTTCTGATTGGTGTTTATGATTTCTTGGGATATATACCAAGAAGTGGGATTACTGAGTCAAATGGGAGTCCCATTTTTAATTTTTTGAGGAAACCCCATACTGTCTTCCACAGTGGCTGCACCAGTCTGCATTCCCACCAGCAGTGAAGAAGGGTTCCTTTTTCTCCACATCCTTACCAGCATTTGTCGTTTGTTGATTTGTTGATGATAGCCATTCTGACAGGTGTAATACGGTAACTTGTAGTTTTTTGTTTTTTTTTTTAAATATTTTATTGAGTTTTTACAGAGAGGAAGAGAGAGGGATAGAGAGTCAGAAACATCGATGAGAGAGAAACATCGATCAGCTGCCTCCTGCACACCCCCCACTGGGGATGTGCCCGCAACTAAGGTACATGCCCTTAACCGGAATCGAACCCAGGACCCTTGAGTCTGCAGGCCGACGCTCTATCCACTGAGCCAAACTGGTTTTGGCGTAACTTGTAGTTTTGATTTGCATCTCTCAGATGATTAGTGACTTTGAGCATGTTTTCATATGTCTCTTGGCCTTTTGTATGTCCACTTTCGAAAAGTGTCTATTTAGGTCCTTTGCCCATTTTTTGATTGGGTTGTTTATCTTCCTTTTGTTAAGATGTATGAGTTCCCTATACATTTCGGAGATTAAAACCTTATTAGATATAATGTTGGCAAATATGTTCTCTCATGCAGTGGGCTTTCTTGTTTTGTTGATGGTTTCCTTTGCTGTGCAGAAGATTTTTATTTTGATGTAGTCTCATATGTTTATTTTCTCCTTAGTTTCCATCATCCTAGGAGCTGTATTGGTAAAAATATTGCTAGGACATATGTCTGATATTTTGCTACCTACAGATTCTTATAATATTTTTATGGTTTCCCATCTTACGTTTAAGTCTTTTATCCATTTTGAGTTTATTTTTGTGTATGGTGTAAATTGGTGGTCTAGTTTCATTTTTTTGCATGTATCTGTCCAATTTTCCCAACACCATTTATTGAAGAGACTGTCTTGGCTCCATTGTATGCTCTTGCCTCCTTTGTCAAATGCTAATTGAGCATAATGGCTCGGGTCGATTTCTGGATTCTCTGTTCTGTTCCATTGGTCTATATGTCTGTTTTTGTGCCAGTACCAGGCAGTTTCGAGAACAGTGGCTTTGTAATATAGTTTGATATCTGGTATTGTGATCCCTCCAACTTTGTTCTTCTTTCTCAGTATTGCTGTGGCTATTTGGGATATTTTTTTTTTTATTCTATGTGAATTTTTTTTAGTATTTCTTTATTGATTTCTGAGAGGAAGGGAGAGAGAGAGAGAGAGAGAGAGAGAGAGAGAGAGAGAGAGAGAGAGAGAGAATGAGAATCATTGATAGGCTGCCTCCTGCACGCCCCCAACTGGGGATTGAGCCCACAACACGGGCATGTGCCCTTGACCGGAATCGAACCTGGGACCCTTCAGTCTACAGGCTGACGCTCTATCCACTGAGCCAAACCAGCCAGGGCTCTATGTGAATTTTTGGAGAGTTTGCGAAATATGCCATTGGTATTTTAATGGGGATTGCATTGAATCTATAGATTGCTTTGGGTAGTATGGACATTTTAATTATGTTGATTCTACCAACCCATGAACACAGTATATTCTCCCATTTGTTTATGACTTCCTCTATCTCTTTTTTCTACATCTGTAGTTTTCAAAGTACAGGTCTTTTACATCCTTAGTTAAGTTTAGTCCTAGGTATTTTAATTTTTTTGTTGCAATGGTAAATGGCTTTTTAAAAAAATTTGCTTGTTCTGTGAGTTCATTATTGGTGTATAAAAATGCCATAGATTTCTGGATGTTATTTTGTATCCTGCTACATTGCCAAATTCATTTATTAAGTCTAGTACTTTTTAATGGAGTCTTTAGGGTTTTCTATGTACAATATCATGTCATCTGTGAATAATGACAGTTTTACTTCTTCTTTTCCAAGATGGATGCCTTTTATTTCTTCTTCTTGTCTGATCACTATGGCTAGCACTTCCAGTATTATGTTGAACAGAAGTGGTGAAAGTGAGCATCCCTGTCTTATTTCTGTTCTTAGTGGAAATGGTTTTAGTTTTTGCCCATTGACTATGATGTTGGCTATAGGTTTGTCATATAAGGCTTCTTTATATATTGAGGTATGATCTCTTTATTCCCACTTCGCTGAGAGTTTTTATCAAGAGAGTGTGTTGGATTTTGTCAATGCTTTTTCTGCATCAACTGATATGATTATGTGATTTTTTGTCTCTCAGTTTGTTTATGTGCTGTATCACGTTTGTTGATTTGCTGATATTGTACCAGCCTTGCATCCTCGGAATAAATCCTACTTGGTTATGGTGTATGACCTTTCTAATGTAATGCTGGATCCGATTTGCTAGAATTTTGTTGAGGATTTTAGCATCTGTGTTCATCAGGGATATTGGCCTGTAATTCTCTCTTTTTGTGTGTGTGTGTTGTCTTTATCTGGTTTTGGGATTAGGGTAATGCTGGCTTCATAGAAAGAGCTTCAAATGTGCTTTCCTCTTGAATTTTTTGGAATAGTCTGAGGAGGATAGGTTTTAGTTCTTCCTTGAATGTTTGGTAAAACTCCCCTGTAAGCTGTCTGGACCAGGGCTTTTGTTTGCTGGAAGTTTTTTGATTACTGCTTCAGTTTCATCAGTAGCTATCATCCCATTCAGATTTTTTTATTCTTCCTGATTAAGTTTTGGAAAATTGTATTTTTCTAGCATTATATTCATTTCATCTAGGTTGTCCAGTTTGTTGGAGTAGAGTTGTTCATAGTATTTTTTAATAATTCTTTGTATGTCTGTGGGTTCAGTTGCTACTTCACCTCTTTCATTTCTGATTTTGTTTTTGTTTAGTCCTCTCTCTTTGTTTCTTGGTGAGCTTAGGTAGAGGTTCATCAATCTTGTTTATCCTTTGAAAGAACCAGCCCTTGGTTTTATTGATCTTTTGTATGTTTTTTTTTTTTTGTCTCTATGTCCTTTATTTCTGCTCTGATCTTTATTATTTCCTTCTCTCTGCTTACTTTGGGTTTTTCTTGTTTTTCTCTTTATAATTCTTTAAGTTGTAGGGTTAGATAATTTATTACCAGTTTTTCGTGTGTGTGTGTGTGTGTGTGTGTGTGTGTGTGTGTGTGTGTGTATGTGTGTTTAGGTAGACCTATAGAGCTATAAACTTTTTTTATCCTCTCAGGACTGCTTTCACTGTGCCCCAAAGATTTTGGATTGTTGTGTTTTCATTGTCATTTGTTTCCAGGATGTTTTTTATTTCTTCTTTGATCTCTTTGGTAACCAAATCATAGTTTAATAGCATGATATTTAGCCTCCAAGTGTTTGATTTTTAAATTGTTTTTATTATAGTTGATTTCTAATGTTATGTCATTGTGATCTGAGAAGATGCTTGATATGATTTCTATCTTCTTGAATTTGAAGAGACTTAGTCTGTGTCCCAATATGTGGTCTATCTTTGATAATGTCCCATATGAGCTTGAGAAGAATGTATATTCCGTTGCTTTTGGATGAAATGTTCTGAAGATTCAATGAGTTCCATCTGATCTACTGAGTTGTTTAGGATTGCTTTTTCTTTGTTGATTTTTTTGTCTAGAAGGTTTATCCAGTGATGTCCATGGGGTATTAAAGTCCCCTACTATGATTGTATTGCTGTCAGTCTCTCCCTTGATATCTTCCAGAAGTATTTTTATGTATTTGGGTGCTCCTGTATTGGGTGCATATATGTTTACCAGAATTATATCCACTTGTTTTATCAATCCCTTTATTATTATGAAGTGGCCTTTCTTATCTCTTGTTATAGCCTTCACTTTGAGGTCTATTTTGTCAGATATAAGTATTGCTATCTCAGTTATTTATTTATTTATTTATTTATTTATTTATCTATTTATTTATTTATTTCCGTTTGCCTGAAAAATATTTTTCCATTCCTTTACTTTCAGTCTGTGTGAGTCCCTTGTTCTGAGGTGGGTCTCTTGTAGACAGTATATATATAGGTCATGTTTCCTTATCTATTCAGCCACCTGATGTCTTTTGATTAGAGCATTTAATCCATTTACGTTTAAGGTTATATTGATAAGTACTTGTTTGTAGCCATTTTTATTCTTTATACTTGTGTTCCTTCTTACCTTTCTATTTCTTCTTTTTACAACAGTCCCTTTAGTATTTCTTGCATTGCTGTCTTGGTAGTAATAAACTCCCTTAGTCTTTTATTGTATGTGAAGCTCCTGATTTTACCTTCAATTTTGAATGATAGCCTTGCTTTGAATTCAGTCCCTTGCTTTGCATCACTTTGTATACTTCATTTCATTCCCTTCTGGCCTGATGTGTTTCTGTTGAGAAATCATTTGATAATCTAATGGGAGATCCCTTGTAAATTACGCTCTGTCTCTCTCTTGCAGCCTTTAAGATTCTCTCTTTGTTGCTAACATTTGCCATTGTAATTATGACGTGTCTTGGTGTGGGTCTTTTGGGTTGATCTTTTTTGGGACCCTCTGTGCTTGTGTGACTTTTTTCTTCCCCAAATAAGGGAAGTTTTCTGTCATTATTTCTTCAAATGGGTTTTCTAATCCTTGTTCCTCTCTCTTTTTTTTTTTTTTGTCTTTTCATATTTTCTTTCTCTTGCTCCTCTTCTTGTCCTTCTGGCACCCCAATTATATGGATGTTACTTCGTTTCATGTTGTCCCAAACCTCACTTAAGCTCTCCTCTGCTTTCTAGTTTTTTCTCCAATTGCTGTTTAGATTGAGTCTTTTTTTTTTCTACCCTGTCATCTAACTTGCTAATTCAGTCCTCTGTTTCTTCTAGCCTACTGTTGAAACCTTCCATTGTATTTTTTTTTTTTTATCGTAGCTATATCATTCTACATTTTCTCTTGATTCTTACTTACGTTGGTAATTTTCTCATCCAGTCAGTTTAGGAACTTTATGACCCTTACTCTGAATTCTTTCTCTGGCATATTGCTTGCCTCCATTTCATTTAGTCCTTTTCTGGCTCTTCCTCCTTTTCTTTCCTTGGGGAGGGTTGTTTCTTTGTCTCCCCATTTTTGTTGTCTCTTTCTGGCCCTGGGCACCCTGCTTAAGGTTTGAGAGGTTGAAGACTCTATCAGGCCAATGGTCCAGAAATCGTTAGCTCAGAGGTTGGGTCTACCTTGAGTCTCACGTCTTTATTGTTTCTGCTCTGAGTTGTATCCCTTCTCCCACGGATCTGGTCGCTCATTTGTCCCCTTGAGATGCTTGGGGTGGTGGATGTACATGCACAGTTCCTCTGGTGTGCAACTCCCTGTCAGGACCCAGCACCCTCTGGTATGCAATTCACTGTGGGGCCCTGGCACCCATAGCAGGATGGTGCCCTAGGTCCCTCTGGCAGCACACATGCAGCGCAGTGCTGTGGCCCCTGGCTGGGCACACCAGATTGCCCCAGCAGTGCTCTCATGTGGCCCGGAGTGAGGCACATGCTGGGTTGCTCTGGATCACCCCTCCTGGAGCCCTGAGTGAAGCAGGCACAGGTTTCTCTGGGTCACACAATCTGTGCTCTCCTGTGGCCCAGAGTGGGGCATGGGCTGGGTTGCTCTGGGTCACCCTGGCAGCAGGTCCCAGGGCTTTGGGTGGACTAAGCACCAGATGGCTCTGGGTCAGGCTGGCAGCATGATTCTGGGGCCTAGGGCAGGGGCGGGGCACATGAGTCCCCCTGGATTTCACTCACTGTAGGGTCCTGGAGCCAGATGGATGTTGGGTCCCAAAGACTATTGAGGAGGCCTGGTGTGGGAGGTCACTCTGGTGAGTGCTCACCGCCGATGTCTGGGAGCCTGCTGGGAGGTACTGCACTACTCAGTGCCAGGGCACGGTGCTGGTTCCACATGGGTTATGATTGGCAAGCAGCATTCTCTAGGCATCCTCTGCCCTTCCTTATTGAAAATTATCTCCTCAGCTGTGTCTAATTTGTTAATTCTGGGTGGATGTTCTATGATTTAGTTGCCTTTCCAGCCTGGCCCCAGGAGGAGGTGCACAATACTTCTGCCTATTCAGCCACCACTTTTCTCTTAAAATCTTAGAGATGCTTTTTATTTTTAACCCTGAAACCATTTGGGCATATTTCTTTATCCACATCTCTACTTCCTTAGAATAGATTCCTAGAGATTTCTGGGACAAATATTATGACAATTTTAAAGGCTCTTGATTCTAATTGCTTTCTGAGAAGGGTGTATTAGTTCACAATCCTGCCAGCAATGTGTGAGAGTGCCTGCGTCACTGTCTATACACTTTGAGGAATATCAGTGCTTTTTTATTTTTTAGTTTTTTATCAGTGCTTTTTAAATCTTCACCAGTTTGATATGTAAAATAATATTATCTACTTGATATAATTTGCATCTTCTGTTCTTACCAGTGAGGTAGAACAAAGCACTTTACCTTATATTTCTTGTTTTTTTTTTATTTTTATTTTTGAGAGTACATTTTTTTAAAAGCTGTAGACAGTGAAACAAGGAAGGGCCTACAATAAAAGAAGCAACAGGAGCCCTGACCGATTTGGCTCAGTGGATAGAGTGTCGGCCTGCGGATTCAAGGGTCCCGGGTTCGATTCCGGTCGAGGGCATGTACGTTGGTTGCGGGCACGTCCCCCTTGGGGGGTGTGCAGAAGGCAGCTGATCGATGTTTCTAACTCTCTATCCCTCCCCCTTCCTCTCTGTAAAAAATCAATAAAATATATTAAAAAAAAAAAAAGAAGCAACAGGAGAGAGCCTAGGCGAGGCTGCATTGGCTCACTGGAAAGTCAGAGATAAGGTCGCCTTGGAGATAGGGGGTTAGCCCAGGACAAGCTGCTGCTGCCCATTGCTCCCCTGGTTGCAAGTCTCCTGGGGACCCTTAGAGTTTAGGAGAAATATAATTTACTCAAAAAGGAGATTTGAGTGGGTGTGCCCCAAGGACTGCGTGCCTACCCTGTATTTATTTTCCTGGAAATTATCTCTTGGTGCCTTTGCCAAGGTCCCTATTGAGGTCTTTTTCTTCATATCAGTGTATATAAGCTCTTTATATAGTAAAGATAATGACCCTTTGCCATACCTGTATATCTTGTTCTGTTTGTTTGTTGTTTATTATTTAATTTGTTAATTACATTTTTGTCATATAGAAGTGTTTAAGGTTTATGTATTAAAATCTACCTACATGATAGGTTTGTTTTTTTAAAAAAACTTCTTTTCATTTTAGAAAGTCCTCTTCCGTCCACATTTTAGCATAATCATCTATATTTTATTTTAGGGCTTTAATGATTTGAGTTCTTTTACCTTCAACTGATTCATCTGGAATTTCAGTTGATGCATGGTGGTAGGCTGAAATTTGAATGGGCATCAACTGGGGTACTTGTTAAAAACCCAGATATTCCTGAGCCTTACCCCCTGAGATTTGGATTCTATAGGTGTGAGATTGGGTTCAAGAACCCTCATTTGTTTCAATCACCCAGCCAATTACATTGCAGAAAAGCTCCCACCCACATTTTGAGAAATTCTTGTAGATGCTGTGTGGCCGGCCTTACTACAGAGAATTAGCTCCTCCCATCTGGATGACTGCAGCAGTTTTCCTCAGCTTCCAGGTCACTGTACCTTAAAATCTGTTCTACACACAGCTACTAGGATTCTCTTCCAGGAACATCTCATGAAAAACTCTTCATTAGCTGCCGATTGTTAAGGAACTAGATCAAACCCCTCAGCTCAGCACTCTAAAACCTTCATTATCTTCCTGGAACTATTCATCTGATCAGCTGGATCTCCAATTATTTCGGAACCACTCTCTCAACCAGTCAGACTTGCCTCCTCCTGGGCCTTGGGGCACATATTGCTCATTTCTGTTTTCATGCTTCTGTCCCCACCTCCTTTCAGGTTATTCAAACGTATGCATTTAACTCACTTCTTACATTCTCTTCCTTCTCTGACTACCAAGAAGACCACTGCTTTCCTAGAATTATCAAAATCCATTGTTGCATATTCTCACTTTGTGTATCTTATCTTTCCATCAGCCCCCACAATTGAGAGGGCATGGTCTGTGTGTCTATGCCCTTTAGCCTTTAATACAGTCCTAGTTGGAAGGGAAGCACACCTGAGGAAAGTGGTTAGTGGAACCAAACTAGCCATAACTGGCCAATAAAAATAACTTCCAAGTGATTTTAATACATGTTATTTCTGAGAGCTAATGCTATAGCCCTCAGAAATGTTTTGCTTGAACAAAAATGAACATGTTTTTTAAAAATATATTTTTATTGATTTCAGAGAGGAAGGGAGAGGGAGAGAGACATAGAAACATCAATGATGAGAGAGAATCACTGTTCAGCTGCCTCCTGCATGCCCCGCACTGGGGATAGAGCCCATAACCTGGGCATGTGCCCAGGACCCTTCAGTTCGAAGGCTGATGCTCTATCTACTGAGCAAAACTGGCTAGGGCAAAAAGGAGCATGTTTGACAAATTTCTAGAGTCCTCATTTTGTTGTGATTTGATTTGCTGATAAAGTTAAGCAAAGGTTATCTTGGTTTCAGTTCTTATTTAATTTTTTAAAGCAGTTTAACATTTCAGTTCTTATTTAATTTAATAATATCATTTAGCACCTATTGTTACTGTTGTAATTAGCTAGTTAATAATAGGAAGGAGCAAAGAGAAGGCCAGACATTATAAGAACAGTCATCTGGGCAACTTCACCAGGAAATAGCAATTTCACATTCCCCTGGGAACCACTGGTCTATTCCCTGCATATTACTGGGGTAAGGGGAAGATGGATGAAAGTGCAGTGAAGTTGGAGTGATATAGGGAAGATACTTGCCTGTCAGTCTGCCCTGGAACAAAGATAATTGGCCAAGTGGGTGGAGCCACTACAAACTGGGGAAATCTCAGATTAAAATCCCCAGACAAAGGAATTCTTTTTCTCTTGTTCCTCTGCCTTTGCCCCTGCTTCCTTGCACTCATGCCTGTTCCATCCATAGCCATGTGGCCCTAGACCCCACATGGCCCCTGGCCATGCAGACCCCACATGCAATGGACTACAGCTGGGAACACAAACAAAGCTAGCCTTGTGCTAGTCTGGTCTCTGCAAATATGGAGTGGGAATGGCTTTAATCCTAGCTCTGCTAAAGACACAGCTGGACCTTTTCTTTGGCAGGACAGAAGGAGATGGACCTTGGAAACTCAGGGGTTTAATTTCATGCAAATAAATACCACTCATTCTCCTGTGTGAGTCTCAGAAAATTACTTTTCTGATGACATTGCAAGAAGCTCACTTCTACTGACAGCAGATGGGGACACAGAGCGCTCCCCACCAATAACGCTATGATATATCCATTAATTCACTTGTCACTGGTTGAAGAGTCTAACCTTTTGTATAATATGGGGTATTTCTTTCCCCTCTTACAAATGTAATGGTTTCTCTTTTATTAAAAAAAATTGCTTTATCAGATTAAATGAATATAAAAGGGTTAATGGCTAAATGATTACATTATAGCTTCCTTAATATCTGTTCTCTCTTTACCCTTCAAGGTCTGCCTTCTCCAATGACATACCTGCTTTAAATAAGTTTGCTTGGATGCCCAGAACAAGTGGGGAGGAGGGGTGAGTGAAAACAAGCCCTTTCCCTTTCAGTAGACAAGGTGGGATTCAGTTCAATTAATCAGTTATTTATTGAGCTCCTACTGGGCACCTGTCTCTGTGCAAGGCACACCAAAGGAATCCAAGATGAGAAATATTAAAGGAGCAGAAGGGCAAGGAGAGAAGAAAGGGGAAGAAGGGGCAAGGAAAGGAGTAGAGCTGGCTATCCCCATAAGTGGGGACTAAAAGAAGAGAAAGGGAAAAGGGATCCAAAGGTGCATTCTCTAGCTTGGTCTCACTTGATAGGGCTATTCAGGCTAAGAAACCCAAATTGTGCTTAAGAGCCATGAGAGCAGTTAGGAAGACCAGAATTTGAGTCAAGCATTTACCAGGTCAAGCCTTTACAATGGGAAGTAAAGGATCTCTCTTTTTTAAAAAGGTAGACATGCATGTGCCTGCATGTGTGTATATGCATACACAGTATATAAAATTATTTTTGAATGATACTAGTTAACATTTATTGAGTGCATGCTTACTCTGCTCTAAGCACTTTGCATGCATTAAATTATTTAATCTTTATCACAAGGTAGGTGCAATTATTATGGACATTTTTTTTTCAGATGAGGAAACTGAACAATTAAGTAACTTGCCCCAGTTCACACAGCTTATAAGTGGCAGATCTGGGCGTTGAGCCTTGGTCTAGTTGACTTAATGTTTGCTGTTATTTGAGGTGCTGGTCCATGTTTAATTTATTGCTGTACTCACTAGGGCTAATGCATTGCCTAGCATATAACATGCATATTATGCTCTGAATAAATAAATAAATAAATGAAATGTTGACTATCAAGTGCTTTCCATTTAAGCCCAATTACTATTGGGCATAAAAATTAAGTATAATTAAAGATAGGTTCACTTGCTGTAAATTTTATTCCATTAAAGAAACATTTTTTACAGCACATACATGTGTGAATCTTTCAGTGTTCTCTCTCTTACTCATTTGGCTGGGCGCGTGACTCCTCAAAAAATTAGAGGACTCATTGAATGTAGTCTAGGAGCTGGTAAATGAACTAGTTGTCTCTGGCCTCCTTCTGAGTTCTGCAGTTGAAGAAAAAAATTATTTCCCTGAGGTTTTAGTATTTAGTAGCCTTGACTGGGATCCACTTAAGAAACCATATTTATCTTGTCATAACATAATACTTTTAGGATGCATTATAAAATAGAGGGAGAAGGAATGCCTGGAAAAGTCTGTGGCCCAAAATAGGACTGCTTTTTTAAAAAATTATTGAGGTAGGGGGAGAGAGAGTGAGAGAGAAAGAGAGAGAGGTGGAAATTGATTTTTTAAATTCCATTTATTTATGAATTCTTAATCAGGGATCAAACCTGCAACCTGGCATATCCGGACCACGCTCTAACCAACTGAGCCACCCGACCAGGGTTGGGCTGCCTTATTTATAAAAGGCTGCGACTTGAGAAAACCCCCTTCATCTCCTAGTCTTTCTCCCCATTTTGGATATGGTACCTGCAATTCTACCATTAGAAATCTATTCTTTCAGTTGAAAGAGTTAAGCCACAAGCACCCAAGAGAGGGTCAACACTATTAACACTACAGTGCGAATTTCTTTGTGATTTTCGAGGCTTATCCAGATTCATCCATGGGACAGTGCAAAGAGCAGGTGGTGGGCTGGGTCGCGGGGAGGGGAGAAGAGCTTGGAAAGGAAAGCGCCGGGCCTAGGGCGAGATGTGCTTTTGAAGAAGGTCTCCAGAGAAGCGCCCCCTGCAGAGTAAGGGCTGCCGCCGCATCTGAGACGCCTAGGAGGAGCTCCGCCTCTCGCCACCTCCGCCCCACAGCTGCGCCTGCGCCTGCGCCTGGCGCACCAGGAAGTGACTCTTCCCAGCGGCAGCGATCCAGGCCACTCGCAGGTTTTTGTTTGCCACCTATGGCCTTTAAGAGGATTTATTGGTTAGAAGGTAAGGGGGATAAGTGGAGAGCCCAGAAAATCCGTTTTAATTCTTACTGTACTGAAAACTGCTGACTGCGCCAAATTGCCCTCCGGCCGGGAATTGAGGAGGCTGGCGGGGCTGGGGACTGGGACTAACCCGACTCTATGCTGCCTCCTCAAGGTCGCGTCTAGCCTGAGTCCCCTCGTGCGCTGACGTCCTCCCCAAACCCTCCACCCTATCGTTCCAGACCTCCCCACGCCCTGCAGCCCGCCTAAGTACAGTGGCAGTCTTTCCTAGTGAACCCTTTCAACAGATGTGGAGGGCAGAACTTTCGCAAAGGAAAGGGGGCTGGAGGAGCTGGTGAGAGGGTCTGGTGGGGAAAGGAAGGACCCAATTGCTCGTGGGTTGCAGCCAAGATCAAGCAATAAACCCATCTGTCTGATTTAGCCAGGAACCATGCCTGGAGCCAGACCAACTGAAGGAAGGGTGGACTGAGAGTGTAAGCAGGACTTTGCCTGTGGGTGAACGTTTTGCCTCAAGGAGATCCTTGGCCCAGTTCAAATTTACCTATCACTTAGTCTGATTTGAACTTGGAGCATTTCATGTAGGTTAGCCATTCCAGCCCTAGAGAGTTAGCCTACCTTCCTATCTAGCAGCTCTGGACCCTGGGTCCCTTTCAGATCACTTCCTGAGGCAGAAATAAAGCTGTTGTCACACTTAAAAATAATCCAAGTATTTATTTAAAACAGGAAAAACCATAAAAATAGTCTTTTCTGTGACCAAATGCTCCCTCTGACATGAAAAAAAAAAACATAACTCACATTGACTAGTGTTACTCTGCTGCCTTGAAAAATATATTTCATCACAGAATTTGCTAACTATGATGAAAGGCTCTTTACTGTGAGAAATGGCTGGTTGATACTCTATAAAATAGTAGGATCCTATTTTAGACAATACCTGGTAATTTGGAGAAATAAACCTAGATTGACAAGGGGCCTTCTGCTGGGGTACAGGGAAAGTAGAGCACAGTCTCATGGTGGCAGTTACCAGTGAGAGGACCCTCCCATTCCCCCAAAAAGTTTAAAAGTGTAAATGTAGCTGTCTCCAAATTCCTCAGCTCCCCTGTCCCTCCTTTGCCAACCCCAAAATGGGCCTGGAGCTTCCTTCATTCTTCCCTGCCAGCTGGAGGGGCAGGGCCCCTTTCCTGGACCAGCACCACTCCCTCCCCCTATGGTCTGGGCCTCCTCATGCCTTCCCCCCAACCATTCTTTCTTCTTTGTCTCCTGCCTTTTCACTCATGTCCTCTCAATGGCTTTTGCTTTTTAAAAAAAAAAAACAACACATTAAGTACATTTGTCTCACCCTGGAAAAATGTCTATCACAGTTCTCATACTTTTGATAGTATTAGCGGGTGGTCCAGGGCAGGCCTTAAGCTCACCATGCTCCAGAAGGTTAGGAAAGGTTTTTGTGTGTTGTTTTTAAGTTTCCCACATAATTGTACTGATAGAGCCAAATTAATTTGATCCCATGAAGTCCTTTCTCTGTTGCTTTTGTTCTGTACCCGCCGTGCTGCCCCTCCCTGTAAACTGCGAGAATGTAACAGTTACACATACCTGCCAATAGGAATGTAGAGAGGTGGACTCAGTCCACTTTAGGCAAACTGCCCAGTGTGCCCCTGTGTAACTGGACCCCTCATCCTGCCCCTGACCAATCACGGGGGCCATAAACGCTCTCCCTGCCCACTGCTTTGGACCCCCTTTAAAGCCTTTGTTCTGGCAAGAAAAGCTCTCTTTTCCCCAGGTGATTGCTGGAGATGAGAGCTCGTGCTAGCACGAATAAAGGTTCTCTTGCAGTTACAGCGGGCCTTGGCTCCTTCCTGGTGGGTTTTTGGGGATTCTGAACACGGGGCATAATAGTATTTATCCTCACACCACTAGAATAGATTATTACATCTCTCCAGTTTTGCAGGTTGGACACGTTGAGACACAAGGTAGTCAGGTGACATGCTTCAAATCAGAGTGTAAGGAAGGGCAGTGACACATGTTGAACACTTTCTGTGTTAAGCAGTTCTGAGTATTTTATATATATGAGCTTGTTTAATTCACACCACAACCCTGAAAGGTAGGTGTTATCATTCCTATATTTATAGATGGTGACACTGAGATTCATAGTGCTTAAGTAACTTGCACAAAGTCACAGATCTAGTGAGAAGCAGAGCTAGGAATAGAATATGGCTTCAAAGTCCATGTTCTTTTTAAAAAATTATTTATTGATTTCAGAGAGGAAGGGGGAGAGAGAGAAACATCAATGATGAGAGAGAATCATTGATTGGCTGCCTCCTGCACACCCCTGCTGGGAGTAGGGTCTGCAACCCAGGCATGTCCCCTGACCACAGTCTCATGGTGGCAGTTACCAGTGAGAGGACCCACACACTCCAAAAAAAGTTTTGTGACCTTTAGGTTCATAGGTCAGTGTTCAACCACTGAGCCATGCCAGCTAGGCAAAGTCCATGTTCTTCTTTTTGTAGTTGTTAATTCTCACCTTTTAGAGAAAGTGGAAGGGCGGGGGAGAGAGAGAGAGACAGACAGACAGACATGGATGTGATTGAATGTGACAGACACATTGATTGGTTGCCTCCTGCAAGCACCCCAACGGGCACCGGGGATGGAACCTGCAACCCAGGTACCTGCCCTTGACCTGGAATGGAACCCACCACCCCTCAACCCTTCAGTGTGTAGGCCAATGCTCTACCCTCTTAGAAACAATGGCCAGGGCCAAAGTCCATGTTCTTTTTTAAAAAAAATGTATGTTTTTATTGATTTCAGAGTTAGGCATCAATGATGAGAGAGAATCATTGATTGGCTGCCTTCCCCAAGCCCCGTACTGGGGATCGAGCCCGAAACCTAGCATGTGCCTTGACAGGGAGTTCAGCCGTGACCTGCTAGTTCATAGGTTGACGTTCAACCACTGAACCACACCGCTGGGCCAAAGTCCATATTCTTCAGGACTTGCCTCTTCCTGGGAGTTAGGTGGAGTATGCTATCAATAACACCTGAACCCTGGGCCAGCTTAAATTTATTCTGTTAGAAATTACCCTCAAATGCTTTCATATTATGACAATTACTTTTTTTGTTGTTAATCCTTACCTGAGGATATTTTTCTACTGATTTTTAGAGAGTGGAAGGGAGGGGGAGAGACACACAGAGGAAACATCAATGTGAGAGAGAGACATCAATTGGTTGCCTCCCACAAGCATTCCAACCAGGGCTAGGGATCGAGCCTGCAACTGAGGTATGTGCCCTTGACTGGAATCGAATCTGGGACACTTCAGTCTGCAGGCCAATGCTCTAGCCACTGAGCCAAACCGGCTAGGGTGACAATTAATTTTTTAGTACTTTGTAAACATACAAAATGGTGACATATTACAGCACCCATGTCAGCATCCTCTAAGTTACCTAGTGATCATGGCATACAAATTTCACAGTAATAGAGGGAGCCATGGAAGAACTTTAGTTAATAAATCTATTACATATATTGGACTTTTAAATAGATAGCATTATGAATTAAGGTATGATTTACATTGGGATGAAGTCCGAGGTAGAGAGCAAGGGCAAAAAGGCAGTTTCACAGCAGATCAGTAAGGTGTCTGGTCGGGTCCATTCACATGTCCTGGATACTCAAAAAAGTTATGCAGCAATGAATGATCAAGCAATACAAAACAAAAAGGCAACAACAAATTCTTGTGTTGGAGGAAGAGGGATTCCTTCCTTTTTTCTAAAGTGCCTTCCCCCAGTTCTGACAATTTTTTTTTAAAATTCTCACTTGAGGACAAGCTGAGAGAGAGAGAGAAAGAGAGAGAGAGAGAGAGAGAGAGAGAGAGAGAGAGAGAGAGAGAGAAACAGAGAAACATTAATGTGAGAGAAATATTGATCAGTTGCCTCTCATATGTGCCCCAACCAGGGACCAAACCCACAACCCAGGTATGTGCCCTGACCAGCAATCCTTTGGTACGCAGGTACATAGGATGATGCTCAACCAACTGAGCCACTCCAGTTGTGCACCCTCCCCCTGTTCTAGCTCTTCCAGCTTTTTTCCTTAGTTACTCCCACTATTCCTTCCCTCTGCTGCCCTCCTTTAATATTGCTACTGTCACTCAGTCCCATAGTATCTTTAAGCATTATCCTATATAATAAAAGGGTAATATGCAAATTGACCCTAAAGGCAGAATGACTGGGAAAAACTGGTCTCTATGACGTGCACTGACCACCAGGAGGCAGACACTCAATGCAGTAGCTGCCCCCTGGTGGTCAGTGTGCTCCCACAGGGGGAGCTCTGCTGCCTCCTCCACAGTGCTTAGGATGTCCGACTGCGGCTTAGACCTGCTCCCCACAAGGAGCAGGCCTAAGCTGTCAGTCAGACATCCCCTGAGGGTTCCTGGGCTGCCAGAGGGATGTCTGACTGCCAGCTTAGGCCCAATCCCCCGGGGAGCGGGCCTAAGCTGGCAGGTGGTCATCTCCCAAGGGCTCCTGGGCTGAGGGATCTCCCCCTCCCCCCCGAGTACACGAATTTTCGTGCACTGGGCCTCTAGTGATAGTTATAATAAACACGTACTGAATTTTGGCTAGATACTGGACAGTGTGCTTAGAGCTTTACAAACATTTCCATTAATCTTTTGCTTATTTTTTATTATCCCTTATTTAACTCTTACAACCACTATATGAGATAGTTACTATCATCTCCATTTTATAGATGAAAAAAGGAAGATCAGAGGGAATGATTAACTTGTCAAAGGCCACTTACTTAGTCAGTGAATGAGCCAAGTGACTGTCCATCTCTGCCTGACTTTAGGATCTGCACACCTAAGATCTCAAACCTCATATGTCCCTATTGCCTGCCACTTCCCATTGTCATATTTCCCTTCTTTCTTTGGCCTCAGACTTACTGTACATGCCAGTGCCTTCCTGAAAGACATTGGCCTCCAAGCTCCACACTCTAGTGATTCTGAGTCACCAGCATCTCTTCTTGCTCCTGAACTATTGCCTTTCTCCCAGGTTTAGTCATTGGCCTTTTGCTAGTCCCTTGAAAGCACTTAAAAAAAAGTTTGTGTATTTCAGAGAGGAAGGGAGAGGGAGAGAGGGATAGAAACATCAATAAGAATTATTGATTGCTGCCTCCTGCATGTCCCCTACTAGGGATCGAGCCCACTACCTGGGCGTGTGCCCTGACTACAAATCAAATGATGACCTCCTGGTTTATGGGTTGATGCTCAACCACTGATCCACACTGGCTGGGCTTGAAAGCTCTTTCTTTTTACTAGAGGCCTGGTGCACAAAAATCCGTGCATGGGTAGGGTCCATCGGCATTCAGGGCCGATCGGGGCCTTCCTTTCCCTGGCTGCCAGCTGCTGACTGGGGCCTTCCTTCATTCTGCGCCGCCCCTGGTGGTCAGCACACATCATAGGGAGTGGTCAGTTGAACTCCTGAGGGGACAATTTGCATATTAGCCTTTTATTATATCAGATTATTTTTTAATCCTCACCCAAAGATATTTTAGCATTGATTTTTAGAGGGAATGTAGAGAGAGGGAAAGACAGAGAAAAATATCAGTGTGAGAGAAACACATCAATTGGTTGCCTCTACATGCACCTTGACCAGGACCCAGGCAGGGAGGAGCCTGCAACGGAGGCAAATGCCCTTGAATCCAACCCGGGACCCTACAGTCCACAGGCCGGTGCTCTATCCACTGAGCTACATCAGCTAGGGTTAAAGGCTCTTTTTTAAAAAAGTGTTACAGCTTGTACTCGTTTGTTTTTGTTTTTTTTTATAATATATTTTATTGATTTTTTACAGAGAGGAAGGGAGAGAGATAGAGAGTTAGAAACATTGATCAGCTGCCTCCTGCACAACCCCTACTGGGGATGTGCCTGAAACCAAGGTACATGCCCTTGACCGGAATCGAACCTGGGACCTTTCAGTCCGCAGGCTGACGCTCTATCCACTGAGCCAAACCGGTTTCGGCCAGCTTGTACTCTTTATAGACACTTGACCAAATCTCTAGCCCTGACTTCTCTCCTGACATGTAGTACTGCTTCTCTACTTGTTAGAGATTTCCATTTGGTGGTTTCCCTACCATTTCAAACACATGCTTCAAACATGAATTTGCTTTTTATTAACCTCCCTATTTTATCTTTATTTCTCTACATAAAGCCTCCATCAACTCACTATTTTTTTCATAATAAAGTCTGTATTTTATTTAATCATTAAAGTTCTTCCAGAGCCAAAGTCTCACTTTGATGTAACTTTTTAGTCTTATCTCCTAAAATGAACTACAATTTTAGCCAGATCAGTTAAGTCACTGTCCTCCAGGTACCTGCTTCACCTTCCTGCTGTCCCTTAAGACCTGGTACAAGGCCTATCTGATTCTGGGAAGCCTTTCCTTAGCACTTATCAGGAACCAAGAATATGGTGTTAATTATTATATTTTCCTGGGCTTGCACTGGATCTCCTCAATTAGATTGTAACCTTTATAACCCCTTCAGTATCTAGTGTGACACACTGCCTTGCATATAGTAAATACTTTGTAAATATTAGTTAACTAGAGGCCCCATGTATGAATTCATGCATAGGTGCGGGCCAATAGGGCCAGGCTGGCCGGGGGGAGGGGATGTGGGACATTGGCCTGCCGGTCCTGCCCCTGATCTGGTGGGGACGCGATGGAGGGGGACAGCTGGGGGGAGGGGCCACTGGCATTTGGGGGGCTGGTCCCGCCCCCTGGTCGAACTCTGGTTGAACTCCTGGTTAAGGGGACAATTTGCATATTACCCTTTTATTATATGAACTAGAGGCCCGGTGCACGAAATTCGTGCACGGAGGGGGGTTGTCCCTCAGCCCAGCCTGTACCCTCTCCAATCTGGGACCCCTCAAGGGATGTCCGACTGCCCGTTTAGGCCCGATCCCTCGGATCGGGCCTAAACGGGCAGTCAGACATCCCTCTCACAATCTAGGACTGCTGGCTTCCAACTGCTTGCCTGCCTGCCTTCCTGATTGCCCCTAACCGCTTCTGCCTGCCAGCCTGATCACCCCCTAACCACTCTGCTGCCAGCCTGTTTTCCCCCAACTTCCCTCCTCTGCCGGCCTGGTTACCCCTAACTGCCTTCTCCTGCAGGGTTGATCACCTCCAACTGCCCTCCCTTGCAGGCCTGGTCCCTCTCAACTGCCCTCCCTTGCAGGCTGGGTGCCTCCCAACTGCTCTCTCCTGCTGGACATCTTGTGGTGGCCATCTTGTGTCCACATGGGGGCAGGATCTTTGACCACATGGGGGCAGCTATATTGTGTGTTGCAGTGATGATCAATCTGCATAGTACTCTTTTATTAGATAGGATAGAGGCCTGGTACAGGGGTGGGGGCCAGCTGGTTTGCCCTGAAGGGTGTCCCTGATCAGGGTGGGGTTCCCTTGGGGCATGGGGCGGCCTGAGCAAGGGGCCTGTGGTGGTTTGCAGTCTGGCCACGCCCCCTGGCAATGCAAGCGGAGGCCCTGGTATCTGGAATTTATTTTCCTTCTACAATTGAAACTTTGTAGCCTGGAGCAGAGCCAAGCCTGGGGCTCCCTCCGAGGCTCGAAGCCATTTGTGTTGGGGTTATAATTGAAACTTTGTTGCCTTAAGCAGGTGGGCCTGGCCAGGTTGTGTGGAAAGCTTTGCTTCCCCTGTTGCCGCCGGCAACCCTGGCCTGCTCTCTCAAGCTTCATTCTGCCGCCATTTGTTTGAATTTGTTTATCTTCTATAATTGAAACTTTGTAGCTTGAGTGGAGGCTTAGGCCTGCAACGGCTGGCAGAAAGCTTGGCTTCCTCTGTTACCTAGGAAACCTTGCTCTCTGTGTCTGTAGCCATCTTGGTTTGGGTTAATTTGCGTACTCGCTCTGATTGGATGTGAGCGTGGCTTGTGGGCGTGGCTTGTGGGTGTGTCAGAGGTATGGTCAATTTGCATATTTGTCTATTATAAGGTAGGATTGTTGGTTGTTAGGTAGGAGTGTAGAATATGGAGAGAGACTAGCCATAGAAGTGTATCCAAAGAGTTCAACTCTTTTCTGGAGAACAAAGACTATATTTTCCTCATCTTATTATTTTGGGAGCTTAAGCCAGTGCCTAGCCATCAGTAGTTCAGTTCTGCTCAGCAGACCTGCTTTTATGAAGTGTTGACTCTGTGCTGGTGCTGAGCTTCTGTAAGGATTTGTAAATGAATGAAGGGGTTTGTAAGTTGTGCCTTCATTTCCCAGCTTCTGTTTGTTCACCATTCATGCAAGTGAATCTCAATGTTTCTGTTGTTGGCAGGTATTAAGAGTCCCAATACACAAACCTAGATGCTTCCTCTCCATGGTGGGTTTCTTCTCCAAATCAGGACTGCTCTACTGGTGTCCCATAAACCTCCATATTGGTCACAGCTTTTATTGGGCTCAGCATGTAAGGGAACCTTCACCAAGAGGTGTCAAAGGGGACAGAAAAGTCAGAGGAAACGAAGCCATATTGGGACACTAGATAGTTCCTGGCAGGAAAGGTAAGACTAAGGCTGATGTTCCTTCCTCTTAGCAAATCTGAATCTCTGAGCCTACTGAAATTCTGTGTTCCTGATGTAACTAATGTGGTATGGCAAGGATTCAAAGGGGCGCCTCAGGTAGGATAACCAAGGTGAACTTGAAAACATCTGAGAAATATTGTGGGAAATGCTTTGGGATTGCAGAAAATATTCTCCTTGTCTTTGAGTGTGGTTTTCACAGAAAGGAGATATTAAACTTGGACCTTGTCTCTAAAAAGGTCCAGGGCAGGTGTACTGAAAACTGGAGACCCAGAAAGATATTAGATGGACTAGAAATGAATAGTCCCATTGCAGCTATGCATACACATAGTTACTTTATTTTATGCAACAAATGTATTTTCTAAATCAAATTATATTTTAAAAAGCATTAAGGAGGTGGGCTAATTAAAGGAACACAACAGTGAAGACTTTTTTAATATGACTAATTACCTCCTGATAAATCTTGATTTTTCTCATAATAGGTTTGCCTATCTGTTTTGCTGTTAGTAGACAGCACCAAAATGGGCTCTTCTGCCAGACTCATCTCCCCATGGGTATAAGAGTTAAGTCTTTTGAATAATATGAAAAATGCCAGAGAAAATGGTGGCAGGAAATACTTATGCATAGTGTAGGTACTTAGTACATCTATATATATAAAAGGCTAATATACTAAGTGTACAACTGTCCAACTGGTTGCTATGAAGTGCACTGACCACCAGGGGGCAGACGCTCAATGCAGAAGCTGCCGAGCTGCAGTGACTTGGCAGCGGCGGTTCTCAAGTGACATACCCCGAAACCAGAGAAGGAGGGATATGTCCTTGCGGGGCTGCACAATTCCACCTTTGACCATAGTTTATGTTGTTGCTGGAGCATTGTCATCCTGAATCTGGTTTACTGCAAACTTGCGTTTGCATTCCACACCTTGTATGACAGCAACTTTGCAGAGTGCCTTCCCACACTCCGGGACCCCTGGGGGGATGTTGGAGAGCCGGTTTCAGCCCAAACCCTGTAGGCCAGGCCGAGGGACCCCACCTGCCAGAGGGACTCCACTTTCTCTGCAGATGCCCTTCAAGCCATGGTGCCATCCCAGGTGTGGCTGGCCAGGGAGGGACTGTGGGAGGTTGGCTCCAGGGCGTGTCCGGCCTGGTTTGCCCAGTCCCGCCCCGCTGGCCACCTTCTAATTAATATCCTTTCAATGTGCACGAATCTGTGCACCAGGTCACTAGTCTAATCTAATAATAGACAAATATGCAAATTGACTGCACCTTCGCTACACCTAAGCCACGCCCACCAGCCAAGCCACGCCCACCAACCAATCAGGACGAGTATGCAAATTTCCCCAACAAAGATGGCGGCTAATTTGCATATCAAGACAGCGTCCAAAGAAGTCAAGAGCTGCCGGGGGGGTGGGGGGAGGATAAGGGCGGGGCAGAGGTGGGGCCGGGGGCAAAGGGAAATGCGGGTGGGCTGGAGGAGAAGGCGGGGTGGGTGACAAGGGCAGAGCAGAGGCAGGGCCGGGGCCGAAGGGAAATGCGGGCGGGCTGGAGGAGAAGGTGAGGCGGGTGATAAAGGCGGAGCGGAGGCGGGGCCGGGGCCGAAGGGAAACACGGGCGGGCTGGAGGAGAAGGTGAGGCAGGCGAACAAGGGAGGAACGGAGGCGGGGTAGAGTGCAGCAGGAAATCCTATTGCAGGATTTTTCCTGCAACGGGAAAGCTAGTCTAATCTAATAATAGACAAATATGCAAATTGACCATACCTCCGACACACCCACAAACCATGCCCACAAGCCACGCCCACCATCCAATCAGAGCGAGTATGCAAATTAACCCAAACCAAGATGGCTACAGCCACAGAGAGCAAGGTTTCCTAGGTAACAGAGGAAGCCAAGCTTTCTGCCAGCCGTTGCAGGTCTAAGCCTCCACTCAAGCTACAAAGTTTCAATTATAGAAGGTAAACAAATTCAAACAAATGGCGGCAGAATGGAGCTTGAGAGAGCAGGCCAGGGTTGCCTGCCGGCAACAGGGAAAGCAAAGCTTTCCGCACACCCTGGCCGGGCCCACCCACTTAAGGCAACAAAGTTTCAATTATAACCCCAACACAAATGGCTTTGGGCCTCGGAGGGAGCCCCAGGCTTGACTCTGCTCCAGGCTACAAAGTTTCAATTGTAGAAGGAAAATAAATTCCAGATACCAAGGCCTCTGCTTGCATTGCCAGGGGGCATGGCTGGCCTGCAAACCACCACAGGCCCCTCGCTCAGGCCACCCCATGCCCCAAGGGAACCCCACCCTGATCCGGGACACCCTTCAGGGCAAACCAGCTGGCCCCCACCCCTGTACCAGGCCTCTATCCTATCTAATAAAAGAGTACTATGCAGCCAAAACCAGTTTGGCTCAGTGGATAGAGCGTCGGCCTGCGGACTGAAGGGTCCCAGGTTCGATTCCGGTCAAGGGCATGTACCTTGGTTGCAGGCACATCCCCATTAGGGGGTGTGCAGGAGGAAGCTGATCGATGTTTCTCTCTCATCGGTGTTTCTAACTCTCTATCCCTCTCCCTTCCTCTCTAAAAAATCAATATAATAAATAAAAAAAGTAATTAAAAAAAAAGAGTACTATGCAGATTGATCATCACTGCAACACACAATATAGCTGCCCCCATGTGGTCAAAGATCCTGCCCCCATGTGGACACAAGATGGCCACCACAAGATGGCCAGCAGGAGAGGGCAGTTGGGAGGCACCCGGCCTGCAAGAGAGGGCAGTTGGAGGTGATCAACCCTGCAGGAGAGGGCAGTTAGGGGTAACCAGGCCGGCAGAGGAGGGAAGTTGGGGGCAAACAGGCTGGCAGCAGAGTGGTTAGGGGGTGATCAGGCTGGCAGGCAGAAGCGGTTAGGGGCAATCAGGAAGGCAGGCAGGCAAGCAGTTGGGAGCCAGCAGTCCTGGATTGTGAAAGGGATGTCCGACTGCCCGGTGGGATCGGGCCTAAACGGGCAGTCGGACATCCCTTGAGGGGTCCCAGATTGGAGAGGGTACAGGCTGGGCTGAGGGACAACCCCCCTCCATGCACGAATTTCGTGCACCGGGCCTCTAGTATTTATATAATGAACTAAGTGCCTGAATTATTTTATTCAAGGCTGGCTGATGGTGTGACGCCATTCTGGAGGCTCAGCTATGAAGAACAGCTCAAGGTTGGTACCCAGCTTGTCTTCACTCCTCTGTTCCATCAGTTGAATGGTGTTAGACTTGTAAGAAGCTTGACCAGACAGGTCTATCCAGACAACCCAAGGAGTCCTTAAACTCAGTATGCTAACACTCTGAAATTTTAACTTTAGGCCAGTTATGTCTTCCAAACTCTAAAGCCATATATAAAAATGCCTGTTTCCATCATTGCTTGCTTTTTTGTTGTTCTTACAGCTTTAGCTACATGTGGCTATTTAAATTTAAGTACATTCAGTTTTGCTATAATGCTTGTTTTGAAAATGGAAATTTCTTCCAATGGATTGATATATTAGGAAACAATTTGAACATAATACAAATTTCATGTTTGCTTAGGAGTGATTTGGTCTGCGAGAAACAGATGAAAGAAGGAAACTGCACCCAGCTGAACTGAGTTGCATGAGAATCCATAAAATGAACACACACACACACACCTCAGACATCTGCTGCTCTCTCAGTTCCATGAGTGTGTTATGAGCCACACCCATTTACATCTGCTGTGAGAAATTTCCATCCCATTCACATGACCCTCCTTTCACCACCTCATGATAACTCACAAGTGGACAGCTACATCCACAAGCAAACTTCAGGTCTTTGTCAGGGCAAAGTGCTGTCCTTATTGTAGTATTTATGCATTTTATAACCATTTCATATGTAAAACTATACTAGTCTTTTATTAGGTTCCTATCTTTTCTGTGTGTATTACTGATAAAGTTTGGGAATGTGTTCACCTAACCATATTTTTCCTCTGAGCCCTGTGATTTCTTTTGGATGATTTTGCATATGGTGTAAGAATGCTTATTTCACATTATAGCAGAGCTGACTGTCTTAAGTTAATTAAAATTAAATAAGGCAAAAAAAAAAAAAGGTTAGAAATTTAGTTCCTCAGTCACATGAGTCACATTTCAGGTCTTCGTGGCTAGTGGCTGCCATATTACATAGAACACAACACCAAAATAGAATGTTTCCATTACCACATTAAGTTCTACTGGAAGTTCAGATAAAATGATGAGCTTACACAAGAGCTCACGCTTGACCTTTCCCCAATACCTTATTAGGTCTGTTGCTTTTCCATCATTCTGGATTCCTTGTCTGCTGAGATCATGACCCAAGTATCTGTGGGGATAACCTTCTTTTATCCTATTTGTTTTCCATCTTTTGAGGTGATACTGCAAAAAGTCTTTTTTTTTATTGTTTAAAGTATTACAAATAGTAGTACATATGTCTCCTTTTTTCCCCCCAATTGACCTTCCCCCAGCCTCCCGGCACATGCCCTCATCCCCCTCCCAGTGTCTTGTGTCCATTGGTTGTGCTTCTATGCATGCATACAAGTCCTTCGGTTGATCTCTTACCCACCCCGCCCTCCAACCCTCCCCAGCCTTCTCGCTATCCTTTGACAGCCTTTTTGATGCTTCTCTGCCTCTATGTCTATTTTTGTTCATCAGTTTATGATGTTCTTTATTATCCATAAATGAGTGAGATCATGTGGTATTTTTCTTTCACTGACTGGCTTATTTCACTTAGCATAATGCTTTCCAGTTCCATCCATGCTGTTGCAAATGGTAAGAAATCCTTCTTTTTTATAGCAGCGTAGTATTCCATTATGTAGATGTACCACAGTTTTCTAATACACTCATCTGCTGATGGGAATTTAGGCTGTTTCCAAATCTTAGCTATGGTGAATTGTGCTGCTATGAACATAGGAGTGCATATATCCTTTCTGATTGGTGTTTCTGTTTATTGCAATATGTTCCTAGAAGTGGTATTACTGGGTCAAATGGCAGTTCCATTTTTAATTTTTTGAGGAAACGTCATACTGTTTTCCACAGTGGCTGCACCAGTCTGCATTCCCACCAGCAGTGCACGAGGGTTCCTTTTTCTCCGCGTCCTCTCCAGCACTTATCATTTGTTGATTTGTTGATGATAGCCATTCTGACAGGTGTGAGGTGGTACCTCATTGTTGTTTTGATTTGCATCTCTCGGATGATTAGTGACTTTGAGCATGTTTTCATATGTCTCTTGGCTTTTTGAATGTCCACTTTCAAAAAGTGTCTATTTAGGTCATTTGCCCATTTTTTGATTGGGTTGTTTATCTTCCTTTTGTTAAGTTGTATGAGTTCCCTGTAAATGTTGGAGATTAAACTCTTATCGGAGATAACATTGGCAAATATGTTCTCCCATGCAGTGGGCTTTCTTGTTGTCTTGTTGATGGTTTATTTATTTTCTCCTTAGTTTCCATTGCCCTAGAGCTGTATCGTTAAATATATTGCTACGACAAATGTCTGTTATTTTGCTGTCTATGGCTTCTTCTAAGATTTTTTATGGTTTCCCATCTTATGTTTAAGTCCTTTATCCATTTTGAGTTTATTTTTGTGTATGGTGTAAGTTGGTGGTCTAGTTTCATTTTTTTGCAAGTACCTGTCCAGTTTTCCCAACACCATTTATTTATTTATTTTTAAAATTATTTTATTACTTATCTGTTTGTTTTTCAACATCTTTTTTTTTTAAATCCTCACCCGAGGGTATTTTTCCATTGATTTTTAGAGAGAGCGGAAGAGAGAGGGAAAGACAGAGAGAAACATTGATCAGCTGCCTCCTGAACTCGCCCTGGAGCCTGCAACCAAGGTACATGCTCCTGACTGGAATCAAACCCGGGACCCTTCAGTCCGCTGGCCTACGCTCCCATCTACTGAGGCAAATCAGTCAGGGCCCCAATACCATTTATTGAAGAGACTGTTTTGACTCCCTTGTATGGTCTTGCCTCCTTTGTCAAATATTAATTGAGCAAAATGGCTTTGGGTTCTCTGTTCTGTTCCATTGGTCTATATGTCTGTTCTTGTGCCAGTACCAGGCAGTTTTGAGAACAGTGGCTTTGTAGTATAGCTTGATATCTGGTATTGTGATCCCTCCAACATTGTTCTTCTTTCTCAAGATTGCTGCAGCTATTCAGGGTCTTTTTTTATTCCAGACTAGAGGCCTGGTGCACGAATTCGTACACCAGTGGGGTCCCTCAGCCTGGCCTGTGCGATTGGGCCAAAACCGGCTCTCAGACATCCCTTGAGGGGTCCTGGATTGCGAGAGGGTGCAGCCCAGGCCGAGGGACCCCACCGGTGCACGATCGGGGCCAGGGAGGGATGCAGGAGGTTGGCCAGCCAGGGAAGGACTGTGGGAGGGCTCCAGGGAGTGTCTAGCCCATGGAGGGCTCCAGGGTGTGTCTGGCCCATCTCACTCAGTCCCAATCAGCTGGACCCCAGCAGCAAGCTAACCTACCAGACGAAACATCTGCCCCCTGGTGGTCAATGCATGTCATAGCGACTGGTCGACCAATCGACTGCCCCCTGGTGGTCAGTGCACATCATAGTGAGCTGTTGAGCGGCCTTAGCATATCAATAGTATATTACACTTTGATTGGTTGAATGGACGACTGGACACTTAGCATATTAGGCTTTTATTATATAGGATGAATTTTTGGAGAATTTGTTCTAGGTCTTTAAAGTATGCTGTTGGTATTTTAATGGGGATTGCATTGAAGTTATAGATTGCTTTGGGTAGTACGGACATTTTAATGATGTTGATTCTACCAATCCATGAACATGGTATATTCTTCCATTTGTTCATGTCACTGAAGAGCTCTGACCCCAAGACGTGTGGCTGCCGTGGGTTGGTGGGGCCACGCTCGCCCAGGATCAGAGTCACAGGCGCTTAGTGTGGCCTCGTGTGCGCACCTAGAATCAGGGACCCTGCCTGCGCCACGCTTAAACAGAGACCCTGCTGGCATGTGCCGAAAATCAGAGTCCCCTAGCATGTGTTAGAAGTCAGAGACCCCCTGTGCCCATGCTGAGAGTTGAGCATCAGAGTCTCTGTTGCTTGGTGCAGTCTCTCGCTGAGAATCAGGGTTTCTGTGTGCACATGCGCCAAGAATTGGAGTCACTGGCTCTTAGTGTGAATGCACTGGGAATCAGGGATCCCAGGCATGCGTGATGAGAAACAGAGTCAAGTCACTGGTGCTCAGTACTGCCTCACGTGGAGAATCAGCGTCCCTGATCTGCTTGGGGGTCCGGATTGCACAGTCACACTGTGTCGGCAGGAGGTCCACTCCTGCCCTGCAGGAAACAGCCTTCTGTGTGTGCTTGCCCTGAATCAAAGTCAGGCGGCTCTGCTGTCCTGTGTGGGCATGGGGTCTGATCCTTCGGGTGTGCACTGTGGGAAACAAACTCCCTGTGTCCCTGTACCCAGGGTCAAATTCAACGCAGCCTCTCTGCGAGGGCCCGGGGTCTGGCTGCGGGAAACAAACTTCCCGTGTCCGCACACCCAGGCTCAAATTCAGGTAAAGCCACCGCTGCTGTGTGTGGGCAGGAGGCCTGTTTGAGCGGGGAGGGTCTGGCAGTTCCTATGCCACTGCCGAGGGGCTGGCAGGGAGGGGTGTGGCTCTGTAACTCACAGAAATCTGAGGCTGGGGTGCCTGGGGTCTTGGTGTCCATGGGTCTGCAACTGTGGTCAGAGGTCTTTTATCTGAGTGGCTGTAGGGTCCTGGTTTGCATCTGAGACCAGATTGGGTAGTGGCGAGGTTAGAATCCTAGTCTCAAGCAGTTCTGTTCTTCAAGATGGCATGGTCTCTGTGCCCACTCTGGCTGCCCCCAGAGTGTTTGCAGTGGCAGCGGGGTTTTGCCATCTAAGACTGCCCAGTTTGGCAGCCCCTTGGAAGACCTGCAGGATTTAACTGTCCCTAGCTCATACACACACACACACACACACACACACACACACACACACACACACACACCACGTCCACATACTCCTCTATTGCTCCCTCACTCTCTCACACACTCTCCCTCCCTACCTTCTTGCCGGTCGCCATCTTGAGTCTCCAAAAGTCTTTTGTTTTATTGCTTATATTCTTTTGCAGGTGAAATTTGAAGCTCAGAAGAAAATTTTACAAAGACTAGAGCCTTAACTCCAAATGTTCAATGGAGTCAAAGTGACAACAGCTGCACCCAAATCGGAGGGACTCTGTTGTCTTTTCCATCCTATTATACCCTCTGGAAGCACTCACCTCCTGGTCAGTTGCTGGGGACCAGATCTTCTGCTAAGTGATTAGCATGCATTATTGTTTTGTTTACTGTTTACAGTCACTCTGGGGTTGTAGGCACTGTCATTTTACAGATGAAGACATTGATAGATTAAGTAATTCACTCAATGATACATATCTAGATGTGGCAGAACTGAGATTCACACTCAGGCATATCTGATGCAAAACCCACTTTCTAAACCACTACACTACTACCTCCTTGGAAAAATTCCAACTTTGGAAACCTAAAGAGGCCTCAGAGAGGCACATTTAATTTATGGCAGAGGTTAGCAAACTATGGACCTTTTTCCATGTCTGTCTTACTGCTTGATTTTTGTAAATAAGCTTTTATTGGAACAGTTGAACTTCTTATTTATGGATTGTCTATGGCTGTTTTCACACTATAATGGCAGAGTTGAGTAGTTGTGATGGGAATCATATGGCCTGCAAAGCCTAAAATTATTTACTATCTGGCTCTTTAATGAAAGTTTGCTGACTCCTGCTTTATGGCCAGGTTGGAACTCCTTTTTACTGTGAAGTTTCTATAGAGGGTCTTGATCTCAGTCATGGACTTTCACCTATGCCTTACTTTCCAAGCAAGCATCACTTAGTTGTCCTTATCCAGAGAACATTATTTAATTCCCTGTATTGTTGCCCTCTTTGGTCTCATTTGACCTGTTTTCCCTTTTCTGCTCTTCTGCCTCCTCTAGCCTGTCATCGATGGCTACTGAAATAAGTCCACTTTTTCTGTGAACCGAGGTCCAGATGGCAATCTGAAGACCGTGGGGTACTACCTTGGAACTTGAAGAGGTCAGTCAATGGCCATGACTAGTAGAAATAACAAACCAAGGACTGAGAGGAAGGGAATGGTGTAGATAACAGTGTCAGTGGAAGTGTCGAGGAGTAGGAAATGCAGTGGTCTTAAAGGACTAGATCAAATTGGAAGTCTTTGATGCCAAATTTGATCACAAGGTTAATTTTGGATATTTTTTTGTGGGTAGTCATTATAGTGATAGGAATCACAACCCTCATTCTTTCTCCCTCTAAAAGGAATATGCTTGAAACCTAGTAAGTACTTAGTAAATGTTAATATTGCTGTTGCTGCTCTCTCATCATCATTGTCATCGTCATTATTTTGTGCTACTTTCTGTAGTGGGAAGCAATCTCCTCCTTATTGAAATGTCTTTTATATTTCACTAGCAGCCCATTTGCACGAAGATTCGTGCAATAGACCTTCATTCACCTGGCTGCCTGCACCAGTTTTCTGCCGGCACCGAGGACCCAGGCCTTGGCTGTGGCCACCGCCTTCTGCCTTCTTTCAGGGTCGGGGCTTGGCCCCGGGCGGCAGCCTTGGCTCTGCTGCACCCCAGCTTCCCTGCTATGGATCGTAGGAGCTGACCCTCTGGTCATTGCCTGCGATCCGTGCAGGCTCCCCGCTGGTGCCCAAGGCCAGGAAAGCCTCCGCCCGAGGCTTTCCCGGCCTTGGGCTCGGCCGCACCCAGCGTCTCAGCTAGGGATCGTAGGAGCCGAACCCCTGGTCGTTGCCTGCGATCCGTGCAGGTTCCCCGCTGGTGCCTAAGGGCGGAGGCTTTCCCAGCCTTGGGCTCGGCCTCACCCAGCGTCCCTGCAACGGTTTCCTGGTGGGCGTGGCTTGTGGGTGTAGCGAAGGTACGGTCAATTTGCATATTACTCTATTATTAGGTAGGATAGCCCCTTATCCCTGAAAACTAGAGCTTTCTCTGATAAATTGTCCTTAAAAGAATAAATAGGGGAAGTGTTGGTGAAGAAAATCATAATGGCATATTTCTAAGACTTAATTCCATTATCCATTCCCAGATTCCATTCCTGAACTTTCTATTTCCCCATTTTCAATAAATCCACTTGAAGCACCATCGTTTTATATTAGTCACACTGTTTAATATCCATATGTCTTAAACTACAGTTTGTTAGGGCAGGCACTTGGCTCCCCCCACCACCTGTGTACAGAATTAAATGAGCATATGACGTTATTCTATTTTTCAGTAACAGGAAAAAAAATCCCATTATATTTTATTTCCATTTTAAATTCTAAACAAAGTAGATGTTCTCATATTGCTTATCTATAGCATGAAATAAAATATTGCATACTAGCTTCATTAAGAATAAGGTTCTTAATGTCTAGACTGGGAAACAGTTTTCTCTAAATAATGGCTTTGAGCTTGAAGTAGGTACTTTGCTTCTCCATATCTGTATATGCCTCTTTGAAGAAGGGAATTTGAGTTGCCAGACACTTTCTTTTAAATAATACTTTAGGTTAAAAAATGTATAAATCAAATTATTTTTCTTTCTATAGACAGAAACATCGTCTGTGTGCGGTCTAACCATCTGAAAAACATCCCTGAGAAACATAGTCAAGTGGCCCAGGTAATAAGGAATTAGGGCTGGTTGAAGATGACCCAGGGCATTGCAGTCTGGAATAGCAGCCTCCCTGACATTTTAATAATAGAGCTGCTTCAGGGAGATGAGGCTCTGTTCTGAAAGCATACTTCTTAATGTGTAGAGAACATTGCTAGTGTTTCATTTCAGGGAGGGTGGAAAGGAGAAGAGAAAACTGCATCAGTTACCACAAATGTCAGACATCTGAGGAATTTTAAAAGGAAATTATTACAAAAGAGAGGTACTGCTGAGGGCAGTATAGCAAGTTGCAGGTATCTGAAATATTTGAAAGGCTAGTATTTTCAGCAGAACAGAATTGAGAACTATCATTAAGAGATGTGGGAGTGGTGGTAAGGCGTTTCCATCAGGAGGCTGGCCTCTGATATATTTTTATGTCCTTTTGCTTCATACACCCACTATTTACTGAGTGCCTATTATGTGTTGGGCACTGTGCTGGGTACTGGGGATCAAATAGACATGGTGGCTGCCCTCATGGAACTTAAGGCAAAAGTCCTACTCGTGATGACTAAACCTAACTCCCAGCTAACATTCTTATTACCTGACTAGGGGCCCGGTGCACGAAATTTATGTATGGGGGGGTATCCCTCAGCCCGGCCTGTGTCCTCTTGCAATCCGGGACCCCTCGCTCCTAACCTGCCTGCTTGCTCCTAACTGCCCGCCTGCTCGCTCCTTATCTCTTGTCTCACCACTCCTTACTGCCTGCCTGCTCGCTCCTTACCGCCCACCTGCTCACTTCTTGCCACTTGTCTCGCTGCTCCTTAGTGCTGCCGCAGAGGCGGGAGAGGTTCCCACCACCACTGCTGCGCTCGCCAGCTGTGAGCCTGGCTTCTAGCTGAGCAGTGCTCCCACTGTGGGAGCGCACTGACCACCAGGGGGCAGATCCTGCATTAAGCATCTGCCCCGTGGTGGTCAGTGCACGTCATAGCGACCAGTTGTTGCGCTGTAACAGTCGCTGGGCTTTTCTATATATAGATAATTCTTACCAGTACCCACCCTCTTAATAATTCAGGTTTCTGACACTTGGGTAATGCCTTCTGAAGAATACAACATGACTTCCAAGATTTCCCTGCTGGGACACAGCTCCCTTGGTAAGATAGCCTTTAGAAATCTTCCTACATGACCCTTGTCAGCTTCTTCTCCCATTCTCTTCAAGAATTATTGTAAACTCTTAACCTCCCCTCAAATTTCCTATCCCATTGCCTTTACCCTTGCTCTTGGAAGATGAGCATTCTTGATTTTTCCCTGGAAAATTAAGGCCATCAGCCATGGACAATGTGGCTCAGTTGTTTGGGCATTGTCCCGTGCACCAGGAGGTTGCCAGTTTGATTCCCTATCAAGGGGTTGTGGGCTCGATCCCCAGTAGGGGTCATGCAGAAGGCAGCTGATCCATGTTGTGCTCTCACATTGATGTTTCTCTCTCTCTCTCCCTCTCCATTCCTCTGTCTCTAAAAACCAATAAACTATTCTTAAGATAAATAAATAAAATAAAAAATTAAGATTAAACTTATTTTTAAAAAAGAAAATTAAGGGATGATAACTCCCTTAGCTGCTTCTCCTACCATCCACCAACTTTGCTGAAATTTTATCCCTCCTCTCCTCCCAACAGTGGAAGGCTGTTGGTCCTTTCCCTGTCTGATGCTGTCCTTCCTTGAAACACCAACTTGAAATCATCTTCTCCTTTCTTAAGATCTTGCTCCTTCATAACATACCTTCTTTCTCCTGTTTCTTTACCTCCTTCCCCTCACCTCTATCTGCTCCTTTCTTTTAGTTCATAGACATGTTAAATATATATAGTCTTTTTTTAATCTGATGGTTCTTACTTCTGCCCCCAACACTCCGTGGAACTTGATCTCACCAAAGTCATCAGTGACCTCCATTTTGCCAAATCCAATGAAAACTTTCTAATCCTAACTTGCTCAGCTTTTCTCTGCCGTTGGCACTACTTATTATTCTCACTTCCCTCCTGGACACACTGTTTTTGTTTGGTTTCTATGATAACATTTTATGATGACTTTCCTCCTATCTCACTGGCTACTTCTTAGTTTTTCTCATGGAATCTTTTCCTCTTCTCCTTTCCCACTATAAGTTAGTGTCCCCCAGGGCTCTGTCCTTGACCTTCTTTTTTAATATATTGATGGGTGATGGTACCCAACTATAGCTGATGACTGGAATGACCACGGTAAATTGACAAGTCCTAAACTTATACAGTTGACCCTTGAATAATGTGGGGATCAGGGGCACCGACCAGCCATGCAGTTGAAAATCTACATATAAGTTTTGACTCCCCCAAAGTTAACTACTAATAGCCTACAGTTGACCAGAAGTCTTACCAATAACATAAATAGTTGTATGTAGTATTATTATATACTGTATTCTTATAATAAAGTAAACTAGAAAAAAGAAAAGGTTATTTTTAAAAATCAGAAGGTTTGTCTGTGAGTTTTTTTCAAATTGTTTCAAATCTCCCCAAATTTTCCAATATATTTATTGAGAAAAACCTGAATATAAGTGGACCCACACAGTTCAAACCTGTGTGGTTTAAGGGTCAATTGTATTTGCATTCCTGCTCCCTCTTAAGCTTTAGGAGGCTGCTGAACGTCCTCACCTCGCTGTCCTGCAGTGTCCTTCAAATCAGCATTGCTTTAGATAAAAGTTTCTCAACTTCCACAGTATTGGCATTTTGGGTTGGATAATTTTATTCTTGTTAATCCTCACCTGAGAATATTTTTTGCCATTGATTTTTAGAGAGTGGAAGGCAGTGGGAGAGACAGAGAGAGAAACATTGATTGATTGCCTCCCACATGTGCCCTGACTGGGACCAGGGATCGAGCCTGCAACTGAGGTACATGCCCTTGACTGGAATCAAACCTGCGACCCTTCAGTCAGAGGGTCAACACTCTATCCATTAAGTCAAACCAGCTAGGGTGGTTGGATAATTTTTTGTTGTGTGGGGCTGTTAGGTACATTGTAGGATGTTTAGCAGCATCCCTGACCTCTACCCATTACATGCCATTAGTTGTGATAACCAAAAATGTTTCCAGATGTATTTTGGGGGGCACAGACATCTGTAGGTGAGAACCAGTGTCCCTAAACTAAAGTTATATTCTTCCCTTTCCAGATGTGCTTCTTTTATTCTCACTTTATTAAATGGTAGCACCGTGTACTAGAAACATGTGTCAAGTCTCCTGTTCTATTATTATTTTTTGCCTTCTCTGTTTTAATCCCCCCTTCCTCCTCAGCCACATTTAATTATTCTCTAAGTCCTATCAGTTTTCCTTTCTAAAAATACCTCTTCTCTGTTTCCACCGCCATCATAACCACTACCACCCACTCTAGTCCAAGCTACTATCCTCTCTTGCCTCCAAATTGGCTCCACTAATTCCAACCCTCTGCCTCCATGTCTTCACACTGCAGCCAGAGCCATCCTTAAAATGCAAGTGAGATCATACCATTCTCTTTCTTAAAATTCTGGAGCAGTTGCCCAATAGCTTTTGAAAAAATTAAATTTTTTATTTTATTTTAGAGAGAGGGAGGGAGGGAGGAAGGGGAGAGAGAGAGAGAGAGAGAGAGAGAGAGAGAGAGAGAGAGAGAGAGAGAGAGAGAAACATCGGTGTGAAAGAGGAACATGGATTGGCTGCTTCCTGTATGCCCCCTACTGGGGATAGAGCCAGCATCCTAGGCATGTGCCCTGACCAGGAATCAAACCAGTGACCTTTTGGTGCATGGGATGCCACTGTTAGATACTGAACCACACCAGACAGGGCCCTGATAAAGTTTAAAATAAACTTTAAATTCCTTACATTTTCCCTTAAGGATCTTCACGATAAGGTCCCTAGCCTCATCTTCTGTCACATCCTCACATGCTTTCCTCTTTCCATTCGTATTGAACCAGAGGTATACTGCCAGCCTATCTTATTCCTGCCTAGGCTTTCCTCTTTCTAGAATGCCCTCAGTTTTCTTTGCCTGGTTTTTACTTATGCTCTAGCATTCAAAGCATCAGATTCTGTAGAAAATTTTATTTGACTCCTCAGTCTGATTAGGGATTCCCCTCTTTTGCACCCCTATATCTCATTGCATATCTCCTGTTATAGCACTTGTTACACCATATTGCATTGTCGTGTATTGGTGCTTCCCACGATGGATGTGGAGGTAGTAGCTGTGTATTATTTAACTTTGTAGCCTAGCATTTAAAACAGATTCAAACACATAATTGGTGCTTATCAGTGTTTGGTGAATGAATATCTCTTTGCAATATTTACCCAAGTTTCTAGCCCTTTCAGCTTTTGTTGGGCAAATTTCTACCCTCCACATCCATCCAGTCGAATCCCTCTTCCCTGCAGAATTTGTTTTGGACCTAAGATCCAACCCAGTAGATACTTAAATACAGGCCAGATGCCCATTAAAATAATAACAGTATCAGATAGACAGACAGACAGACAGCATATGCTGTGCTGTTCTCAATTTGTTTGTACCTTCGTTTCCTTTTCCCTATTACTGGTCGTGTCATTCCATTCCATTAAGATCATAGAGTAACCCTAGTCTGCCCCAATTTGAGGTTTAAATATGTACTCGAGGCTTAAGTCAGAATGTGAGTTTTATGGGAGCTGTCACAGCACCAAGAATTAGAAAGGGGTCTTAAATATCATCAAAGAAATACAAGTACATAGTTTTAAATGTCAAATAATACTAATAGTTTAGAAAGGAAAAATGGTGCTCCTCTGTCCCACCCCTCTTACTCTTGAGTCTTGCTCCTGAGAAACAAAAGCCATATTGTAGCTATGTCTTCTGGTGTTCATATTTCTAAACTAGTACATTATTCTATTCTAGTATATCATGATTTGTCAAATTTACAGATTATGTGTTGACTTCCAGTTATGACATGTAAGAATTTATCTCTCTTATCTTGTCTCTCCTCCTTCCTAAACTACCTGTCTTCTATTTTTATAGCACAATTCTTGTTGAATTAATATTTAGTGTTTATATTGTTATGACTATGTAGGTATTCACTCCTGAGCCAACTAGGTATACTAAGATTTTATTTTTCATTATTGTAAAAATTTTTCTTTCATTTTATATAATGGAAAATTAACAATATATCAAAGTAGAGAATGGAATAATGAACCAAATATACCCATTACCAGATTCAACAACTTATCAATATGTGTCTAATCTTATTTTATCTATACTCTAATCTACTTTCTACCTTTGGATTTGTTTGAGGCAAATTCCAGACATCTTATATAATAAAGAGGTAATATGCAAATTGACCATCACTCCAACACACAAGATGGCCGCCCCCATGTGGTCAAAGATGGCCACCATCATGTGGACACAAGATGGCCACCACAAGATGGCTGGCAGGGGAGGGCAGTTGTGGGCGATCAGGCCAGCTGGATAGGGCAACTGGGGGGGACCCAGGCCTGTAGGGGAGGGGAGTTGGGGGTGACCAGGCCTACAGGGGAGGGCAGTTGGGGGTGACCAGGCCTGCAGGGGAGGGCAGTTGGGGGGAACCAGGCCTGCAGGGGAGGGAAGTTGGGGGTGACCAGGCTGGCAGGGGAGGGCAGTTGGAGGGTGACCAGGCCTGCAGGGGAGGGCAGTTGGGGGTGACCAGTCCTGCAGGGGAAGGCAGTTAGGGGCGACCAGGGGAGGTCAGTTGGGGGCGACCAGGCCTGCAGGGGAGGGCAGTTAGGGGCAACCAGGCCTGCAGGGGAGGGCAGTTGTGGGGTACCAGGCCAGCATGGGAGGGCAGTTAGGGGTGACCATGCTGGCAGGGGAGGGCAGTTAGGGGCAATCGGGCCGGCGGGGGATTAGTTAGGCATCAATCAGACTGGCAGGGGCGTGGTTAGGGGGTGATCAGGCTGGCAGGCAGAAGCGGTTAGGGACAATCAAGCAGGCAGGCAGGCAAACGGTTGGGAGCCAGCAGTCCTGGATTGTGAGAGGGATGTCCCAGATTGGAGAGGGTGCAGGCTGGGCTGAGGGACAACCCCCCCCCCCTCCGCCCCGTGCATGAATTTCATGCACCGGGCCTCTAGTTATATTATGAAAAATGTAAATACTATGCTTGAGTGTGAGTTCTAAAAGAAAGGACTTGATTTTTAAATGTAATTCCATACTAGAAATAAATATTTATCCTATAATATCATCAAACATCCAGTAAATGTTCAGATTTTATGCTGATTTATCTCATAAATGGTTTGATTTTTATAGTTGGTTTGTTCAAATCAGTAGTCAAAATAGAGTAGACAGATTGTGTTTAATTAACATGTCTCTTCAGTCTCTTAATTTGTAAGTAATCCCTTAATTTATTTTTTGTCCTTGTAATTTATTTTTTTGAAGAAACTGTTTTATTTTCCTGTGGAGATTCTCACATTCTGGATTTTGCTGATTGAATCCCCATGATGTCACTTTTTTACTCTGTCTCCTGTGTTTCCTATAAACTGGTGGATCTGGTGTGTTGATTAGATTTAGGTTGTTGTTGTTTTTTGGTGTGATTGTTTTTGTTAATATGTGTCTCATGGGCTCTCTATTGGTGATGTTAAGATTGAAGAGTGGATTCAGGTGTCATCAGCCTGTTCTCAATCATTAAAAAGTTCCCTGTCAACTTTTCACTTACTGGTTTTATCAGTTACTAGTAATCACTGTCTAGATCCATTATTTCATGAGGGTTTGCAGTGCATTGATATTCTGAGTCTATCATGTCCTATTCATTTGTTTTGGTATCATTATGAACTCATGGACTATTAATATAATTGATATGTTTCAGTCTACTGCAGGTACTATTTTTTGGTACTCAAATTGTTCCATTTTTGGCCATTTGGAACCTCTTTAAGTTGCCTCAGAGCCCTAGATGGCTCTGATAGTTCTGGAATGATAATTCTAGCCCTGTGGTCAGCAAACTGCGGCTTGCGAGCCACATGCGGCTCTTTGGCCCCTTGAGTGTGGCTCTTCCACAAAATACCACGGCCTGGGCGAGTCTATTTTGAAGAAGTGGCGTTAGAAGAAGTTTAAGTTTAAAAAATTTGGCTCTCAAAAGAAATTTCAATCGTTGTGTACTGTTGATATTTGGCTCTGTTGACTAATGAGTTTGCCAGCCACTGTTCTAGCCCACCTAAGACTATTTTCTGCCTTAGACTTGCAGTCAGCCAT
This sequence comes from Eptesicus fuscus, assembly GCF_027574615.1. Classification (NCBI taxonomy): domain Eukaryota; kingdom Metazoa; phylum Chordata; class Mammalia; order Chiroptera; family Vespertilionidae; genus Eptesicus; species Eptesicus fuscus. The sequence goes on along the minus strand of NC_072473.1, from coordinate 70,569,759 downwards.
TTCTTTTAGTGGGAAATTGTATTTGAAGCTCACAGTATGGGTGCTAGGGGGTACTCATTTATATTGAGTTGGTCATATTTCAAAGACCTTTGTAGTAGACAGAGTTAGGGAATATTTTTAAAGAGGAAAACATATCATGAGTTCATAATGATATCAAATTAGTGAAATAAAATTTAGAATGGTAGCTTTTACTTAAAGCCTTTGCTTTTATATATATTCTTTAAATGTGTATATTTAAATAACTTTTTATTGATTTTGAGAGAGAGAGAGGAATGGAGAGGGATAGAGAGATAGAAACATTGATGAGAGAGAAACATCCTGCACACCGTGTCCCTACTGGGGATCTAGCCTGCAACACGGGCATGTGCCCTGACTGGGAATCCAACCTGCAATATTTCCGTGCATGGGATGACACCCAACCAACTGAACCACACCAGCCAGGGCTGCTTTATGTTTTTATTTCTTGTCTCTCACAATATAATTTTAGTCCTGACAAGATTAGTTCAGTTACTTTTTTATTTCATTCATATATATAATTTCAGAATAACAGTACCAATATTATTACCAGAAAACGATTACTGAAAAGAGCTCAGGGTTTCTGTCCAGTGTCAAATTATTGTGCCTCTTGCAATAATTTCTTTGTAGTTAAGCCACTAACTTGATACTTGATACATAAGTGTTTTGTTTTCATTTTGCTTGGTTTCAAATTGTATGGGTTGATTTTTTCTTTTTCATTTTGATTAAGTTTTGTTTTATAATTTAAAAAATATGTTTACATGGTTCCAAAGACAAATCTGCAAAATAAAGATTCATTTAAAGTGGTCTTTCATCTCTGTAGCTTTTATTGAGTTACAACCCTCCTTCTATGGGTTACAATTGTTATTCATTTTTGCTTATTTTAAGAAACAAAACCATATTTGTATTTCCCCTTTTCTTAGCTGAAAGGTAGCTTAATGTGGACACTGTTCTGCACCTTGTTTCTTTTATATAATAAAATACTTCATTTTATAGCTGCATAATTCCATATGGTATGATGGATTTTACAACTTTTAGGTTTTCCTTGTTGTCATTTTAAATACATTTTTATTGATTTCAGAGAGGAAGGGAGAGGTAGAGAGAGATAGAAACATTAATGATGAGAGAGAATCATTGATGGGCTGCCTCCTGCACGCCCCCTCCAGGGGATTGAGCCCAAAACCTGGGAATGTGCCCTGACCAGGAATCAAACCATGAGCTCCTTGTTCATAGGTCGACGCTCAACCACTGAGCCTCACTGGCCCAGCAACTTTTAGTTTATATTGGCCTGAATAATTATCTCATTTTTCAATTGGCTTAGTTTTCTATGAACCTATCCCCAGATGCTTTAAAAGCTTTTTCAAACATTCATCAATAATCTCCATATGCTTAAAAACTTGAGTTCAGTTTTTCCCCTGAAGACCTTTTCCTAGGAGTTTTCCATCCTAGGCTCCCATGGTCTTCCGCATGGCTGTTATCCTGGGACTCCTCTTGCTGTTCTGTCCTATCTCCCCTGTTTCTTAGATCCCCTGTCTTCCTTTTTTTGGTTTACACCTCATTTAGCTGGAGTACAACCTCCGTTAGCTTCCCAAGGAAGGGTGCCTAGGAGGTAAAGTTTTAGTGTCTTGGCATGTCTGTAAATGTCTTCTTTCTTTCCTGACACGTGACTGAGATTTTTCTAGGTTTCAAATTCTGAGTTTGAATCATTTGTCTTTATAAATATGAAGACATGGTTTCATTGTCATCTAGCCTCCAACGTCGTAGATATTGTCTCCCCTCTTTTTTTCCTCTAGAAGCTTTTAGGGAATCTCTTTAACCCTGAAACTTCATGACCACATGGACCTTTTTAAAATTCATTGTGGTGGGTAACTTTCTAGGCCTTATCACTCTGGAAATGCATACTTTCAGATGTGAGAAATTTTCCTGTATTATTTTTTTTTACCTCCTTTTGTTTTTCTGTTTTTTCTCTATATCTTCTATTATTTGGATTTTTATTCCAAGTATTGATTCCTCTACTATTTTTTATTTCTTTGCCTTTTTGTGAAATTTTCTTGACATAAATGCCAGCATCTTTATATAATTTTTCTACTACCCTAACTTTAGTTTTCAAAAGATTTTTCTTGTTCTCTGATTGTTCCTTTTGTATAATATCTTGTTCTTTTTAGTAGTAGAATTTAGTAATGTAATGTGTGTGTATTTTTCTGTTCTTTTTTAAAAATGTATTTTTATTGATTTCAGAGAGGGATGGAGAGGGAGAGAGAGAGATAGTAACATCAATGATGAGAATCATTGATTGGCTGCCTCCTGCACGCCCCCTACTGGGGATTGAGCCCACAACCTAGGCATGTGCCCTTGACTGGAATCAAACCTGGGACCCTTCAGTCCACAGGCTGACGCTCTAGCCACTGAGCCAAACCAGCTAGGGCTTTCTGTTCTTTGAATTGTTTCCTTCAGGATTTTTTGCTGTTTGTTTTGGGCACTGTCTTTCACAATGGAGGCTTTATCAAATAGCTGGTGATAGTTGGCTGACCTCATTTAAGAGTGAGGCCTTAAAAAACTGATTAGCAATTCAGCTTGAGTGGATTTGTTGGTTCTTGGCTTCACTGCTGTGAATTGTATGTGTGGGGGTGCCCCTGCGTGTCTCTTTCAGGAGGTCATTACTCTGGGGATATTCAGTTTCATGAGAAAATCATCTCCAAGTTTCCTGCCTGGCTCCTGGCCTTCTAGAATTTGGGTATGGAAGGGGGATTTGGTTCCAACTATTAAAAATGAAGATTTACATTGAAACTTTCTGTTTCTACTTCACCACCGCCACCACCATTGTGCTTGGTAAGCTCCAAATTCAGAGCTTTTGTGGGTTCATTTTCTCTTAGAATAAAACAATCCAGTCTCCTGCTAGAGGAGGATGATCATTCTTGGTAGGATGAGGATGTTTGCCAGTTTTGTGTCTATACTTCAACCAAACCTTGTTTTTAGCCTCATATCTTACCTTATATCTGTCTCCTCCAGTGCCTTGCACCCTCAAGTTTGAGACTTCCCAGGGTTATTTGGAGCAGGTAAGCTTTACATCTCATTAGGTCCCCCTTTATAGGCAATCCAGATAGCTCGTACACCATACAGGTCCAGGAACCCAGGCCAGACTGTAGATAAGAGAGTCATTAATTCCTGGCCTTTTAACAAGTCAGTTGTCATTCCAGTCTGCCTTCCATCTTTGAAGACTTTATAGTTTGCCCTTGTTCTCTTTTATATTTGTTATTTATTTCATTTATTCATTCAAAAAATACTGTTGAATACCTACAAGTGCCAGACATTATTCTTAGGTACTTAAGATACAATAATGAAGAAAATATTCCTCCTCTCGTAGAATTTACATTTTAGTAGGGAAAGAGAGACTTAAAAAACCACACACACAATAAAGTAAATTATAGGTATATGGTATGTTAGAAAATGATAAGTGTGGCTGTGGTCTGAATGTGCCCCCCAGGTTTTCATATGTTGAAATCCTATTATATTATATTGTATTCCATACTATCCTGTATATAGAATAACCTTAGAATATAAGGGAGGGAGGAAAATGATGGTGCAGGAAAGAAAGAAGGGAGAATTGATGGAGAAATGAGTTTAAATAAGCTTATGGTTTTTTATTCCTTTATATCATTTTAGTAGGATTTTTAGGAGGTTATTATTATTTTTTAACTAGACGGCTCCTTCACTCCTTTTAAAATTTATTTTTATTGAAATATAATTGACATATAGCATTGGTAAGTTTAAGGTATAAATGTATTGATTTGATACATTTATATGTTACAATATGATTACAGTTCCCCTCACTATTAATACCTATTTCCATATGAGAATAGGAGTCTCAGTCTCTATTTTATAAATGAAGATACCAAGGCCTGAGCTCATACCGTGGAGAGGCTGTATTTCATATTAACTTACCCACTATCTTCCAGGTCTGACTCAGTTTTTAAATTTCTTGTTCTTCTAGGACCTCAGTGACATTGAATCTTGTTTCCAAAAATAAAAAATTATTTACCCACCAGCCAGTAAACACCAATTGAACCAGTTTTTCTTTAAATCACCAACCTTAAAATTTGAAAAATATGTTCAGTATTGATAGGCATATATTATATTGCATTTATGTGATACAGCAAAAGTGATGAAGTGTAGCCTTAATTGAATTTTACCCTCTAAGGCAGCACTTTTTTTTGGTATAACTCCCCCTTCTATACATAATTTTGGGATTGTTTGAAAATACAATGGACCTAGAATACATGTATTTTAAAAACAAAAGGACCTAGTCAATCAGAAAATGTGTCCTATTGTGGCAGCAACGTGGGCTTACATCAGGAAATTATTGGTAGAAATAGAATCACAGCATCTGAGTAGTAAATTAGGAATTGCTGCCAGGAGAAATTCACAGAAATGGAAGATTATTGTATTCCATACTATCCTATCTAATAAAAGAGTAATATGCAAATTGACTGTACCTCCGCTACACCCACCAGCCATGCCCACCAGCCAATCAGGAGCAAATATGCAAATAAACCCAACCAAGATGGCTGCAGCCACGGAGAGCAGGAGGGAGTCTTGGGTTTCCCTGGTGATGGAGGAAGCCAAGCTTTCCGCCTGCCCTTGCCAGCCTAGGCCTCTACTCAATGCTACAAAGTTTCAATGATAGAAGATAAATAAATCGCAACAAAAATGGCGGCAGCCACAGAGCTGGAGAGAGCAGGAGACTAGGGTTGCCCCCGGTGAAGGAGGAAACCAAGCTTCTGCAGCCCTGGCTGGCCTAGGCCTCCACTCCAGGCTACAAAGTTTCAATTATAGAAGATAAATAAATCCTAGATACCAGGGCCTCCACTTGGGTCACCCGGGGGCGTGGCCAGCCTGCAAACCACCACAGGCCCCTCGCCCAGGCCACCCCATGCCCCAAGGGAACCCCCACCCTGATCTGGGACACCCTTCAGGGCAAACCAGCTGGCCCCCACCCATGCACCAGGCCTCTATCCTGCCTAATAAAAGAGTAATATGCAGATTGACCTTCACACCAACACACAAGATGGCTGCCCCCATGTGGATACAAGATGGCCACCACAAGATGGCCAGCAGAGGAGGGCAATTGGGAGGGACCAGGCCTGCAAGGGAGGGCAGTTGTGGGCGATCAGGCCAGCAGGGGAGGGCAGTTGGGAGGGACCAGGCCTGCAAGGGAGGGTAGTTGGGGGCGATCAAGCCTGCAGGGGAGGGCAGTTAAGGGTGACCAGGCCGGCAGAGGAGGGAAGTTGGGGGGGACCCAGGCCTGCAGGGGAGAGCAGTTGGGGGGAACCAAGCCTGCAGGGGAGGGCAGTTAGGGGTGACCAGACCTGCACGGGAGGGCAGTTAGGGGCAAACAGGTTGACAGGGGAGCAGTTAGGCATCAATCAGCCTGGCAGGGGAGTGGTTATGGGGTGATCAGGCAAGCAGGCAGAAGCGGTTAGGGGCAATCAGGAAGGCAGGTAGGCGAGCTGTTGGGAGCCAGCAGTCCTAGATTGTGAGAGGGATCCCAGATTGGAGAGGGTGCAGGTTGGGCTGAGGGACACCCCCCCCCCCGCCGGTGCACAAATTTCGTGCACCGGGCTTCTAGTCTAATAATAGAGGAATATTCAAATTAACCAGGATGCTGTAACATCACGACCGAACAGCAGGGACCTGAGGCTGCATGGCGCCTGGCTGGGGCAGAGGACCTCAGGCCGCATCCCCCCTGCCGTGCACGGCTTGATGGGGACCTCAGGAAGTGCCCCTCGCCTGGCAGGGCTTGACAGAGGACCTCAGGTCGTGCCCCCCGCCTGGCAGTGTTTGATGGGGAACCTCAGGCCACACCCCTCGCCTGTTTGGGCTTGACAGGGGACCTCAGGCCACGCCCCCCATCTTGGCGTTGGGCCAGGGAACCTGAGGCAGCGCCTTCCACCCGGTGGGGCTTGATGCAGAACCTGAGACTGTGCCCCCCACCCGGCGCCAGGCCAGGGGACCTGAGACTGCTCCCCCCGCCTGGAGGGGTTTGACGGGAGTGGGGTCAGCTGAGTCTGGGTCTCACCCAATAGGGGTGGGGCTGGCCGGGTCTGGGTCTCCTGCGTTTTCAAAGCGTGTGCGGGTGGTGAGTGGGGACTTGGCTCTAGGTCCTGTGGCGCACCCCCTACTCTGACAGGAGGCAGATTTTTATATACATTTTACAAATTTTCTTTCATCTCTTGACACTTCTATTATAGAGAAAGGGCAACTAACAATATTAAAATATTTCCTCTAATTAATCCCCTTTTAATGTGCATGAATTTTGTGTACCAGGCCACTAGTATATAGAATAACCTTAGATTGTACATACAAATAAAATACCTTTCCTGTTCATTCATGCCTTCTTTCAATAATAATTATTGAGCAACTGTTATGTGCCAGACTAAGGATACAACTCTAAGCCTTCCTGCAGTTTACTGTTTGGAAAACAATGGATTATGTCCTGTAAGGTGAAAGGGCAGGGATCATGTTTCTTACATTACTGTATTAGTTTGCTAGGGCTTCCATAACAAAATACTACAAACTAGGTGGCTTAAACAACAGAAATTTATTTCTTCATAGTTCTAAAGGCAGTGTCTGAGATCAAGATGTTGGCAATTTAGCCCAGCCAGTGTGGCTCAGTGGTTGAGAGTCTACCTATGAACCAGGAGGTCATGGTTCAATTACTGGTCAGGGCACGTGCCTGGGTGGCAGGCTCCATCCTCAGTGTGGGGTGTGCAGGAGGCAGCTGATCAATGATTCTCTCATCATCATTGATGTTTCTATCTCTCTCTTCCTCTCCCTTCCCCTCTAAAATCAATAAAAATATTCAAAGACCTTATCTCCAAATACAGTCACATTCTGGGTACTGGGAGGGCTTCAATATGAATTGGAGGGGAGCGTTACAATGCAGTCCATAACAATCACTCAGCATAAATAATCATCTGTATAACTTGTTAGTTTTGCCTGTGTAATTATAGTGTTTTCTTCCTAGTACTACGAAGTATTCCTTCGACAGTCCCCATTGGAGCCCTGCCTTCTGTTTCATGAAGGTGGACACTGGCGTGAGCTCACAGTCTGCACCAATAGCCAAGGGCACACAACGGCCATCATTACTTTCCATCCCTAGGAATTAAGTCAGGTGAGACTCACAGGATGATACTGGGCAGCTTCCATAGCAACCCCTACTACTACTATGCTGCAGTTGGCTTTTGGAAGTTTCAGAGCAGATAGCAGAAACTGCACATCCACAGAATATCTGTGTGGGTTGACAAGAGGGGTTGATAATGCCAAACCATGGAGACTGAGGCCAGGTTACCAAGTTAATTATCACGTGAGGACCCCTAAGTATTTTTTAGGAACCCTACGTATTTTCATAAGAATTTTATGAAAAATTCTTAAATTCCATGGAAGTTAGTAGGTGCTCTACTAAATCCAAAAACCAATTCAATAGAGAATAGAATATAGTCAAAATTTCATAACCCAAATCATACTTTACATTTTTAATGCACTTGGAGCTTTCAAACATTCACATGTTAAAATATTCCTGTACTTGTGTGATCATCTTAACCCACTTGTGAAGTACATGGGAGAAGGAGAGGTATTGTTATCCTCATTTCACAAATGGGCAAATAGAGGCATATAAGTACCCAAGGTTACAGAGCCAGGAAATAGCCATGGTAGGGTTTGAACCCAAGTCATTAATTCCTGGCCTTTTAACTCTATAGCTCCAACATAGTTTATTGTGATATATACTTGTGTTAAGCTAATGGTTAGACTCTCTATAGTGACGTAAGCATTTTCAAATATTCTGAACTCAAATAAAGTAGTTAGTTACCATGCTCATTCTCTTCCTAGCACTTTTCATTCTCCTATCACTCATGTCCTCTGAGGTGGTGTTTGTGAGTGGTTGGGATCTTTGAAATGGAGAAGTATGAAGGGAATTGAAAGGTTATTGCTTCTTTGGGATGGGACAAAAGCTTAGTTTAGCTCCTGTTTACAAGAATAACTCATACTTTCTTTAAAGGGGCTCAGAATAGAGAAAGTGTGTATCTATGTTATAGGATTTGTCAAAAGCCAGTAAGGAAAGTGATGCTTCTACTGAGATGTGAAATAACTTATTTTTTGTCCTATAGAACATTGCTTTATGTTAAGTGTTATTTATAATAAAATTAGAGAAATGTGCCCTCTTGTGTGACCACTGCAGGGCTGATGATTGTTGAGCTAGGAGAGAAAACTTGTCAGAGATGAGTCTTTGCTTGATTCCTGATTTTGTGGTCTGGGCAGGAGGAGCTCTGTGTTCAGAAGAAAACTGTAAAGGAGTTTTTCATCAAAGGCCCAGGAGCAGTCTGTAACTTGACATCATTGTACTTCCAGGAAAGGTAAATCTGAGACATCCAAACAAGCACGAGGCGGATGGCTTGCCATAGTCTGGGTTGGGGATTGCTGAGGCAGGGCTGCTGATTATGGTGGATCAGGGCTAAGTGGTATTGGCCCTCGTACACCATGCAGGTCCAGGAACCCAGGCCAGACTGTAGATGAGACAGTGTCTGCATGTACCTCCATCCCATGAGAGGGGAACTCCTACAGAGCTCTCAGGGCCATGCCATAGAGCTTGTACCTCCTAAATGAGATGCTAGGGCCTCTCTCTCCAACCAACCACTAGAGATAAAATGGTCTACCATTCCAAGATGCTTTTTTCTTTTATTCTTTTCCAGCACCAGGACCCACTGCAGCCATCAGCAGTCCCCCTTCCAGCTCCTTTTTGGGAACCCCACATCTTTGAAGAGCTCTTGGGCTTGAAGGTCTGCATCTCTCCAGATGCCTTTTTCCAAATTAACACTGCTGGTGCAGAGATGCTGTATCGGACCATGGGGAAGCTGAGTGGAGTGAATTCTAACACCATCCTCCTTGATATCTGCTGTGGAACTGGCAAGTGGTAGCCCAGGGCCGAATCTACATGCTGCCTAGCTCCCAAACTCCATTCACCCAGCACACTAGGTCCCGGGGTGGGGAGGTGATGGTAGTGGTGCAGGCATAAACTCATTAGTTTGAAACACTAAAATACCCTCCTCTCATTCTCTCTTACTTCCCTAGTTGCGATTGGTCTCTCTCTGGCTAAATATACCTCCCAGGTCCTTGGGATTGAGTTGGTGGAGCAGGCGGTAGAGGACGCCAGGTGGACTGCAGCCTTCAATGGTACACTGCTCACAGTCTGGGGAGAAATGAAGAGCTTCAGTTGTTTCTGTGCTATGAAAACGGTTACTTGGGGGAAAGGACATATACTGTATCCATGACCTGTGGGGAGAAAGGGAGGGTGTTCTGGAGTGATCAGAGTTGGGTCCTGATGGTTTTCTGAAAGAGATCCCAATAGCTAAATCTTTTTTTTTTCTATCTAGAAGCGGAGCCTGAGGGAAGAAATAAGCCTAACTGCTAGCAGGGGAACTTGTCACAACATTGGATAATATAGAAGAGCCTCTTGAAATTAGACTCAGGAGGCACTAGAACATAATACAGTAGGTTTCAAACTATTTTTAGTAACAGAACCTTTTCTTTGAACAAAATCTTATGCCAAATTGCAATTTAGAAAACAGATCCCTTTGTCCCTCCATCACAGCTTCACACAACTCTGATGGCTCTGTGTGAAAACCTTCAATAACAGAAGAGCACTTGAGTGAAAGTCAAGGTTCTCTTCTTGGGATAGCTACTTATGTGCTGTGTGAGTCACACAATTGTAAAATAACACTGTCTAGCCTCTCAAGCTGAAAGGCCTATTGAGATATTGCAAGGGAAAGCACGTTGGAAAAATGAAACAGGTCCAGAAGCATTTCTTTCATTGTTATTCAGAGGTATGCTTGATCCAAAGGAAGATGGCAGAGCCCTGGCTCCTGTACATTTCTATAAAGCTAAAGCTCCCTGCACCCCACTGTTGGGCATGAGTTTTCATATATGTCATGTGGGCCTCTCTTCTGCAGGCATCACCAACTGAATTCTATGCTGGTCAAGCAGAGAAGATTTTGCCATAGCTAAAGTCAAAGGAAAATGGGCAGTTAATTGTTGCTGTGGTTAACCCAGCCTGGGCAGGACTGCGTAAGGATGAATAGCTTTCCTACTATAGAACTATTTGGATGTTCCCCTAATGTTAGCCCCATTCACACACCACGTTAACGGTGCCCCCATTTGACTGGCTCTGAACCCTTTTTCTCCTCTATTCCTCACCAATTCTAGGAGCTGGCCAGTTGAGAGTTTGTGATAATCCAGATCATGATATTTTAATTATATTAATAGCAATGTCTTTCTGCCTTCAGATTACCAGGTGGTTCAAGCCATTCGAAACTGCAGGGCCATCCGCACACTAGTTTTTATTTCCTGCAAGCCCTATGGTGAAACCACTAGGAACATCATTGAGTGAGTCTTGACATCTTTTTTAAGTTATTTTTTTTCCTGATGATCAAAGTAATTCATGCTTATTTTGAGGAATTTGGAAAATACAGAGAAGTGTTAACAAATAGAAAAAAGTTATTATACTGCCACTAAGAGTCAATTATAGGGTCCAGTCTTGGGTGAGGCAAGTGAAGCAACTCACTTCTGTGTATAACTTAAAGGATGCCCAAAATCTCAGTAATTGAGATACATTTTTAATGCCATATTTTCAAAAATAAAAATTAGTACACAAATCGATGATGAACAAAATATTAAGATTGTTTAGAAAGGTGAGATCCACTCTTCTACTTGCTAAACCTTGCCTCATTCACCTTACAGTAATCCTGGCCCTGGTTCCAATAAAACTTTATTGACAAAATAGGCAACCAGCCTGCAGGACATAGTTTTCTAATTTGATTTTCCAGAATACTGCATAAAAATATTATGTGTCTTGATTACTGAGTTGTTTGTTTGTTTTTGGCATCCTATTAAATTTTGCATCCAAAGTGAATGCCTCTTCCTTCTGGCCCTGGTCAATTATTTTGATTTTTTGAAATGTTTTCTTCTTATAATCTCTCTCTCTTTCTCTCTCTCTCCCTTTCTTCTCCCTCTTTTTATATAAGTAATACAATTTTTTTGTAAATTCAAACCACATAGGTGGGTATAAAGTGCATATGATATGATTGGATAAAAAAGTGAGATTTAAAGGTAAATGAATTGAAGGGATTAAGCAAATTCAAACAAACAAAAAAACCACCCTCACAGACACAGACAACAATATGGTGATTACCAGAGGGAAGGGAGTAGGGAAGGTAGAGGGGATAAATGGTGATGGAAGGAGACTTGACTTGGGGTGGTGAACACACAATACAATATAGAGATGATGTGCTATAGAATTGTACACCTGAAACCTATATAATTTTATTAACTAATGTCACCCCAATAAATTCAATAAAAATAATTTAAAACTGAAAATAAAAGTAAATGAATTGAGCTTTGAAGTCAATGAGCTAGAAAAAAGAATAATAAACCTAGAGGAAACTGAAGGAATAAATCAATAATGTTAAAAAAATGCATAAATTAATTAACTACAAAACTAAATCCTGTGGACTCCACAAATAAACAAGTAGGTGTTATTGGAAAAAGAAAAGAAAATAGATATATAAACCAAATCAAGAATATAAAGGACTAAAACATAAAAATATAATCTTAAGTCCTAGCCGGTTTGGCTCAGTGGATAGAGCATCGGCCTGCTGACTGAAGGGTCCCGGGTTCGATTCCCGGTCAAGGGCATGTACCTTGGTTGTGGGCACATCCCCAGGACGGGGTGTGCAGGAGGCAGCTGATCGATGCTTCTCTCTCATCGATGTTTCTAACTCTCTATCCCTCTCCCTTCCTCTCTGTAAAAAATCAATAAAATATATATATATTTTAAAAAATAATCTTAAATGAGAAAATGAGCATAACTAGTAATAAGAAGACATTTTATAAAATGATAAGAAGTACTTTGTACAACTCCCTTGCAATACATCTGAAAGCCTAGATGGGTGATTTTCTGAGAAAATGCAATGGATAATACTAATTCCAGAAGATATAGTAAATCTAAATAGGCCAGTAACCATGGAAACAAAATTGGAAAAGTTGTGAAAGAGCTTCTACCCCAAATGATAGCATGAGGCCAATTTGTTTTCAGTCTTATTTCCTTGTCTGCTCTTGCACATTTACTCTTCCATTTATACTTTATTTTTATTATACTCTTTAATTTTTAAAAAATATATGATAAAGGCAGCATTTCAAATCAATGGGAAAAAGATGGACTATTCAATAAATGACAATGGACAACTGGCAAGCCATGGTGAAAAGAAAAGTTGGATATGTGTCTCGCACTGTATACCAGGATACATTATAAAGGAGTTAGAGATTTAAATGTAAAAAGGGAAAACCATAAGTGTACCCTAGGAAATCATAGAATTTCTTTATAATCTTGGAGTGCAGCAGCCCTTTCTAACTGTGAAAATTCAGAAGCCATATAATAAAAGGTTGTTAAATTTGGCTACATACAGAGTAACTTCGTTCTTCATTATACCATGTACAGAAATGAATTCAAAATGGATCATAGAACTAAATGTAAGAGCTAAAACATGGGTGTGAATCATTGTGACCTTAGGTTAGGCAAAGGTTTCTTAGATATGACATCAAAAACCCAATGACAACAACAAATAAATAAAAACACATAAATAAATAAGTTGTCTCTGTGTGTATGTGTCTGTAATTAGACATCATCAAAGTTAAACTTTTGTACTGCAAACCCTTTCATGGTTCACAAACATTTATAATATTTTCTTTTCATATCCTGTTCATTTTTCTTTTGGGCTGTGGTTCTTGTCCTTATCAATTTCCAGGAATTTGTTATAAATTAAGGAAAAAAGGCTTTGTCTTTCATGTGAACTGCAATTTTATTTCCAGTGTGTATGTTGTCTCCTGTCTTTGCTTTGGTGCTTTGTATCATACAAGTTATTAATTTTTAAACTGTTTTACTGAGATATAATTACCATATAGATCACCCATTTATATAGTTCATTGGTTTTTAGCATATTTCCAGAGTTGTGCATCTGTCACAATTGTGGAACATTTTCATTAAGCCAAGAAGATATCATGCACCCATTTCTCCCCAAACTCCCCATCCTCACCCTAGGCAACCACAGACCTATTATTTCTCTACTGATTTGCCTAATCAGAACATTTGCTATCAATGGAATCATATAATATGTGGCCTTTTGTGTCTGGCTTCTGGATACCAGTCCCTTAACAGATAAATAATTTGCAAATATTTTTTCTTATTCTGTGGGTTCTCTATTAACTTTTTTGATGGTATCCTTTGAAGCCCAGAGTATTTAATTTTGAATATGTCCAGATTGTTTTTTTTCTTTTGTGCCTTGTGATTTTGGTTTTAAGGTATGTTACTAAGTGAAAGTAGCCAGATATGCAAAAATTGTTTATGTAATAGTAAACTATCTTTGTGAAAAAAGGGCAAAGGATGAAGATAGTAGAGATTTGTATTTGCTTGTATATGCATAGAGAAACTGAAGTTATATAAGAAACTGATGATAGTAGTTATCTCTGGTGGGGGAAAACTGCAGAGATGGGAGTCACAGGTGGGAAGGAGACTTTACAGTATACCTTTTTATGTTACTTAATTTTCAAATAAAATGAAAATATTCACTGTGCAAAACAGGTTTTAAAATGCAATGGTTAAGAGTAAACCTAGGAGGAACCAAGATGGCGCCATAGGTTAAACACCTAACCTGCAGCCGGGCACAACAATTTCAAAAATACAACTAGAGGTCAGAACGGACATCGTCCAGAACCACAGGAAAGTTGGTGGACTGAAATGCCCACAGCTGGGGGGAAGGAGAAGGCCACGGGGACAGTCGGGGAAGCCGTAAAAGCCTAAGGTATGGAGAAACGGGCGGAGACACAAGCACACGCGCCTGCGGGGAGGATGGAACCGGAGAGGAAGGGGCGGCTGATGACCTGGCCGGCGTTCACTGGCAGGAAGGAGATAAAGGCTCCGGAGTGCGCTGAGCGCCGGCTCCGATTGCACTGAACCCCATTCCGGGCGAAACCCTGGGAAACTCACTCACTTTCGCAACTCCGCCGCCCCCGCAGGCCGCCCGGCCCGGGACGCTGGGGACGCCGCCGCAGCGGCGGCGCCCGGAGCCCGGCGGCCTCCCAGCACCCGTCCCCGCCGCGCAGCCCCCGCACGCCTGGTGCCGCGGGCCGCGCGCCCCGCACACCGGACGGAGGCCTGGGCGCCCTCTCCGTGCACCTCCCGGCGGCGCTAGACTTCAGTAGAGTTGACTGAATTCAAGGGATTAAGAAGTACAAATTGGGGGGACGCCGCGGCGGCGACGCCCGGAACGCGGCGATGGCGGTGCCTGGAGCTCGGCGGCCGCCCAGCGCCCGTCCCCGCCGCGCGGCCATCGCGCGCCTGGTTCCGCGGGACACGCGCACCGCGCACCGGACGGAGGCCCGGGCGCCCTTTCCGTGCACCTCCCGGCGGCGCTAGACTTCAGTAGAGTTGACTGAAATGAAGGGATTAAGAAGTACAAATTGGGAAGTTTGAAAAAGATGGCGGCGGAGGTTAAAGGCTGTTCTGTTGCCTCGCACCCAGCGAAATCGGAGGGGATGAGGTGTGGAGGCGCGTGGGTCTGGCTGGTGGCGGGGGAAAGGGACTTTTGTTCCAAACCTAGGGGAGATTAGCTCTCCATCACCCTGAAATCCATCTTCTGGCGAACCGCGGGAGACCCAGATGCCTGCGGGGAGAGGCGGGACTCTTGCGGAGGTGCGCCCAGCAATCAGTGTTTGCTGCGCTGGAGTGCGGAACGAGGGGACTTAGATACGTGGAAGGCAGAAGGACCAGACTCACAGCCATCGCGGCTCGCCGCACCATGGCCTGTTGGCGCCCTGGGACCCCGCCCCGCCCTGGGACCCGCCCCGCACGTTTGAAGACCTGCCCCGCAAGTCTTGCAGGCACACCTGCGCCCCAAGCAACGGCTTATGCATGTGGGTGGCCTGCCCTCTGGCAGCGGACCAGATGAACTGCTGTTCTAGTTGGACTGCTCCAGGGCCACTCAGACAGGAGGAAGAAACTACAGTTTTTGCTGTAATCCTTGCTGAGTGCCTAAGGCAGTAGCTGATCTACACCCCATTGGAGACCCAGAAACGAGGGCATCTAGTGGTCTGTGGGAGATGACACCAGATTTCAACCACGTGCATAAGGGACACATTCAACAGGAATATTCAGTGAGCGCCAAAGCTTTGCTGCACCAAGACCCGGCCCATAAACGTGTCTCCTGCACAGCAACTCTTCCTTTATAGTCAAAGAGAGCCCCCCCAGTGAAACCAACAACAATCAAGACTTAACTATACAAAGGAGGACCAAGATGGAGGCATAGGGCGGAAGCCTGATTGTTGCCTACCACAACAACTTTGAGACTACGACAAGAGAGCAGAGCAGACACCATCCAAGACCACCATAGGGCTGGCTGAGTAGATGCTCTACAACTAGAATAAAAGAGGGGTATGTGGGATGATGCTGATGCCGGTGACCCAAAGACCACACTTTAAGAACTACGGCTCAGGCGACACAAAAGAACTATGGCTCAGGCGATACAACAGCGGCCTGGAACGTGCTCGGCGCAGTTCCCCCGGCGGTCTCCGGCTGAGGGGACGGCTCCACTGGCAGCCAAGCACGGACAGACGAGCCCCTATGAGACATGGGGTGGGAGACTCCGCGCTTGCTGACCTCCGAGTCCTTCAAGAATCTCAACGCCCCGGAAGCGGCCAGGTGCGCATGCTCGGCGACCGGCCACCGCTGCGGACCCAAGGGCCGACGCAGCGACGCCAGACCGGCCCACCGCCATGCACCGGGCGCACCGGAGCTTCGCCGAGCCGCCGCCCGACGAGTTCTGTAGCAGCCATACTGGAGCTCTGGAAGGATGGCCAGGGGAATTGCTGAGGGGGGATTGACCGGCAGGAATTGGGATCAGGAAGACGGGGCCCCGCTGAGACCCGGGTGCGGGCGGGGTTGCGCACCTCTGGGCTAGGGTCTGGTCACACGCCTCTGGGTATAAGTGAGGCCTCACGTCCCTGGGTCTAGGTGAGGCCACATGCCCCTGGGTCCAGGTGAGGCCGGACTCCGGGTCCGGGTGAGGCCATGTGCCCCTGGACCCGGATGACGCTGGATCCCGTGCCCGGGCGAGGCCAAGCGCCCCTGGGTCTGGGAGAGCCCACACACCCCTGGGTCCAGGCGAGTCCATGTGTCCCTGGATCCGGGTGCGACCATGTGTCCCTGGAGCCGGATGAGGCCTCGTGCACCTAGGCCCGGGTGAGGCCACGTGCCCCTGGGTCTGGGAGAGGCCAAGCGTCCCTGGGTCCGGGTGAGACCATGTGTCCCTGGATCCGGGTGAGGCCTCGTGCACCTAGGCCCGGGTGAGCCCAAGTGGCCCTGGGTCTGGAAGAGGCCAAGCGTCCCTGGGTCCGGGTGAGACCATGTGTCCCTGGATCCGGGTGAGGCCTCGTGCACCTAGGCCCGGGTGAGGCCACGTGCCCCTGGGTCTGGGAGAGGCCAAGCGTCCCTGGGTCCGGGTGAGACCATGTGTCCCTGGATCCGGATGAGGCCTCGTGCACCTAGGCCCGGGTGAGCCCAAGTGGCCCTGGGTCTGGGAGAGGCCAAGCGTTCCTGGGTCTGGATGAGACCATGTGTCCCTGGATCCGGGTGAGGCCTCGTGCACCTAGGCCCGGGTGAGGCCACGTGCCCCTGGGTCTGGGAGAGGCCAAGCGTACCTGGGTCCGGGTGAGACCATGCGTCCCTGGATCCGGATGGGGCCTCGTGCACCTAGGCCCGGGTGAGCCCAAGTGGCCCTGGGTCTGGGAGAGGCCAAGCGTCCCTGGGTCCGGGAGAGACCATGTGTCCCTGGATCCAGGTGAGGCCTTGTGCAACTAAGCCCGGGTGAGGCCACGTGCCCCTGGGTCTGGGAGAGGCCAAGCGTCCATGGGTACGGGTGAAGCCAGATCCTGGGTCCGGGTGAGGCCATGCGCCCCTGGATCCATCCGGGTGAGGCTGGGTCCCAGGCCCGGGTGAGACCACGCGCCCCTTGGGTATGGGTGAGGCCACGTGCCCCTTAATCCGGGTGACGCCGTGCCCCTGGGTTCGGCCGAGACCAAACCAGAGGGAGTCGGACCTCCATTACCACCATTTGTCCACCATCCAGAGCTGAGGGGTCAGTGCTGACATGTACACATAAGGAACTACTGGACATTGAAATTGGGTCTCAAAAGAACTGTTGGTACAGGGGGAAGCTCGCTACAGATTGATTCATTTGCCTGTCAGCATAACTATTATTGCTCGTCTCACATTCTGTTCTTATTAGTATATATCTAGTGACATATGATCTCGCTCATCTAGGGGAAATGATGAACAACATAGACTGAGGAACAAGAACAGAACCAGAAGCAAGGAGGCATCGATCGGACTATCGGGCCTCAGAAGGAGGATAGGGGAGGGTAGGGGGAGGGTGGGGGGAGGGGGAGTGTTCAACCAAAGGACCTGTATGCATGCATATAAGCCTATCCAACGGTTAAGTTCAACAGGGGATTGGGACATGCGTGGGGAGAGGGGTGGGATGGGAATGGGGGATGAGGACAAATATGTGACACCTTAATCAATAAAGAAATTTAAAAAAAAAGGAAAAAAAAAAATAAAAAAAAGAGTAAACCTAGGATTCAGCTAACATTCATATTTTTTATTTAAAGTATTACATATATTAGTACATATATCTCCTTTTTTCCCCCCATTGACCTTCCCCCAGCCTCCCCTACCCCCTGTCGCATGCCCTTATACCACCCACCCCCCAGTGTCTTGTGTCCATTGGTGTGCTTATATGCATGCATACAAGTCCTTTGGTTGATCTATTTCCCTCCCTCCCCAACACTCCCCAGCCTTCCCACTGTAATTTGACAATCTCTTCAGTGCTTTACTGCCTCTGTATCTATTTTTTATTCATCAGGTTATAATGTTCTTTATTTTCCATAAATGAGTGAGATCATGTGGAATTTTTCTTTCATTGCCTGGCTTATTTCACTTAACATAATGCTCTCCAGGTCAATCCATGCTGCTGCAAATGGTAAGAATTCCTTCTTTTTTATAGCAGCGTAGTATTCCATTGTGTAGATGTACCATAGTTTTCTAATCCACTCATCTGTTGATGGGCATTTAGGCTGTTTCCAGATCTTAGCTATGGTGAATTGTGCTGCTATGAATATAGGGGTGCATATAATCCTTTCTTATTGGTGTTCCCAGTTTCTTAGGATATATTCCTAGAAGTGGAATTACTGGGTCAAATGGGAGCTCCATTTTTAGTTTTTTGAGGAAACTCCATACTGTTCTCCACAGTGTCTGCACCAGTCTGCATTCCCACCAGCAGTGCACGAGGGTTCCTTTTTCTCCACATCCTCGCCAGCACTTGTCCTTTGTTGATGATTGCCATTCTGACAGGTGTGAGATGGTACCACATTGTTGTTTTGATTTGCATCTCTCGGATAACTAGTGACTTTGAGCATGTTTTCATGTTTCTCTTGGCCTTCCTTCTGTCTTCCTTCGAAAAGATTGCTTTGGGTAGTATGGACATTTTAATGATGTTGATTCTACCAATCCATGAACATGGTATATTCTTCCATCTGTTTACGTTTCCTCTATCTCTTTTTTCAGTGTCCTGTAGTTTTCTGTGTATAGGTCTTTTACCTCCTTAGTTAAGTTTATTCCTAGGTATCTTAGTTTTTTTTGTGTGATAGTAAATGGGATTGCTTTTTTACTCTCCTTTTCTGTAAGTTCACTATTGGTGTATAGAAATGCCATAGATTTCTTGGTGTTAATTTTGTATCCTGCTACATTGCCGAATTCATTTATTAAATCTATTCGTTTTTTGATGGAGTCTTTTGGTTTTTTTTATGTACAATATCATGTCATCTGCAAATAAGGACAGCTTTACTTCTTCTTTTCCTATTTGGATGCCTCTTATTTCTTCTTCTTGTCTAATTGCAATGGCTAATACTTCCAGTACTATGTCAAACAGGAGTGGTGAGAGAGGGCATCCCTGTCTTGTTCCTGTTCTTAGGGAAAATGGTTTTATTTTTTGCCCATTGAGTATGATGTTGGCTGTGGGTTTGTCATATATGGCTTTTATTATGTTGAGGTATGATCCTTCTATTCCCACCTTGTTGAGAGTTTTTATCAAGAAAGGGTGTTGGATTTTGTCAAATGCTTTTTCTGCATCAATTGATATGACTATGTGATTTTTATCTCTCAATTTGTTTATGTGATGTATCATGTTTATGGATTTGCGGATATTGTACCATCCTTGCATTCCTGGGATAAATTCTACTTGGTCATGGTGTATGATCTTTCTGATGTGCTGCTGGATCCGATTTGCTAGAATTTGTTGGAAGATTTTGGCATCTATGTTCATGAGGGATAATGGCCTGTAATTCTCTTTCATTGTGTTGTCTTTATCTGGTTTTGGTATTAAGGTGATGCTGGCTTCATAGAAGGAGCTTGGAAGTGTTCCTTCCTCTTAAATTTTTTGGAATAGTCTGAGGAGGATAGGTTTTAGTTCTTCCTTGAATGTTTGGTAAAACTCCCCTGTGAAGCCGTCTGGCCCCGGGCTTTTGTTTGCTGGAAGATTTTTGATGACTGCTTCAATTTCTTCCATAGTTATTGGCCTATTGAGCTGTTTAGATTCTTCCTGATTGAGTTTTGGAAGGTTATATTTTTCTAGGAACATGTCCATTTCCTCCAGGTTGTCCAGTTTATTGGAATAGAGTTGTTCATAGTATTTTTTAACATTCCTTTGTATTTCGGTGGGGTCTGTTGTTATTTCATCTCTTTCATTTCTGTTTTTTTTTTTTTTTTTTTAATTTCTTTATTGATTAAGGTGTCACATATTTGTCCTCATCCCCCCATTCCCATCCCACCCCTCTCCCCACGCATGCCCCAATCCCCTGTTGAACTTAACCGTTGGATAGGCTTATATGCATGCATACAGGTCCTTTGGTTGAACTCTCCCCCTCCCCCCCACCCTCCCCCTACCCTCCCCTATCCTCCCTCTGAGGCCCGATAGTCCGATCGATGCCTCCTTGCTTCTGGTTCTGTTCTTGTTCCTCAGTCTATGTTGTTCATCATTTCCCCTAGATGAGCGAGATCATATGTCACTAGATATATACTAATAAGAACTGAATGTGAGACGAGCAATAATAGTTATGCTGACAGGCAAATGAATCAATCTGTAGCGAGCTTCCCCCTGGACCAACAGTTCTTTTGAGACCCAATTTCAATGTCCAGTAGTTCCTTATGTGTACATGTCAGCACTGACCCCTCAGCTCTGGATGGTGGACAAATGGTGGTAATGGAGGTCCGACTCCCTCTGGTTTGGTCTCGGCCGAACCCAGGGGCACGGCGTCACCCAGACTAAGGGGCACGTGACCTCACCCCTACCCAAGGGGCGCGTGGTCTCACCCAGGCCTGGGACCCAGCCTCACCCGGATGGATCCAGGGGCGCACGGCCTCACCCGGACCCAGGATCTGGCTTCACCCGTACCCAGGGACGCTTGGCCTCTCCCAGACCCAGGGGCACGTGGCCTCACCCGGGCCTAGGTGCACGAGGCCTCATCCGGATCCAGGGACACATGGTCGCACCCGGACCCAGGCACGCTTGGCCTCTCCCAGACCCAGGGCCACTTGGGCTCACCCGGGCCTAGGTGTACGAGGCCTCATCCGGATCCAGGGTCACATGGTCTCACCCGGACCCAGGGACGCTTGGCCTCTCCCAGACCCAGGGCCACTTGGGCTCACCCGGGCCTAGGTGCACGAGGCCTCATCCGGATCCAGGGACACATGGTCGCACCCGGACCCAGGGACACTTGGCCTCTCCCATACCCAGGGCCACTTGGGCTCACCCGGGCCTAGGTGCACGCGGCCTCACCCGGATCCAGGGACACATGGTCTCACCCGGACCCAGGGATGCTTGGCCTCTCCCAGACCCAGGGCCACTTGGGCTCACCCGGGCCTAGGTGCACGAGGCCTCACCCGGATCCAGGGACACATGGTCTCACCCGGACCGAGGGACGCTTGGCCTCTCCCAGACCCAGGGCCACTTGGGCTCACCCGGGCCTAGGTGCACGAGGCCTCACCCGGATCCAGGGACACATGGTCGCACCCGGACCCAGGGACGCTTGGCCTCTCCCAGACCCAGGGCCACTTGGGCTCACCCGGGCCTAGGTGTACGAGGCCTCATCCGGATCCAGGGACACATGGTCTCACCCGGACCCAGGGACGCTTGGCCTCTCCCAGACCCAGGGCCACTTGGGCTCACCCGGGCCTAGGTGCACGAGGCCTCATCCGGATCCAGGGACACATGGTCGCACCCGGACCCAGGGACACTTGGCCTCTCCCATACCCAGGGCCACTTGGGCTCACCCGGGCCTAGGTGCACGCGGCCTCACCCGGATCCAGGGACACATGGTCTCACCCGGACCCAGGGATGCTTGGCCTCTCCCAGACCCAGGGCCACTTGGGCTCACCCGGGCCTAGGTGCACGAGGCCTCACCCGGATCCAGGGACACATGGTCTCACCCGGACCGAGGGACGCTTGGCCTCTCCCAGACCCAGGGCCACTTGGGCTCACCCGGGCCTAGGTGCACGAGGCCTCATCCGGATCCAGGGACACATGGTCGCACCCGGACCCAGGGACGCTTGGCCTCTCCCAGACCCAGGGCCACTTGGGCTCACCCGGGCCTAGGTGCACACGGCCTCACCCGGATCCAGGGACACATGGTCTCACCCGGACCCAGGGATGCTTGGCCTCTCCCAGACCCAGGGCCACTTGGGCTCACCCGGGCCTAGGTGCACGAGGCCTCACCCGGATCCAGGGACACATGGTCGCACCCGGACCCAGGGACGCTTGGCCTCTCCCAGACCCAGGGCCACTTGGGCTCACCCGGGCCTAGGTGCACGCGGCCTCACCCGGATCCAGGGACACATGGTCTCACCCGGACCCAGGGACGCTTGGCCTCTCCCAGACCCAGGGCCACTTGGGCTCACCCGGGCCTAGGTGCACGAGGCCTCACCCGGATCCAGGGACACATGGTCTCACCCGGACCGAGGGACGCTTGGCCTCTCCCAGACCCAGGGCCACTTGGGCTCACCCGGGCCTAGGTGCACGAGGCCTCATCCGGATCCAGGGACACATGGTCGCACCCGGACCCAGGGACGCTTGGCCTCTCCCAGACCCAGGGCCACTTGGGCTCACCCGGGCCTAGGTGCACGAGGCCTCATCCGGATCCAGGGACGCATGGTCTCACCCGGACCCAGGGACGCTTGGCCTCTCCCATACCCAGGGGCACGTGGCCTCACCCGGGCCTAGGTGCACGAGGCCTCACCCGGATCCAGGGACACATGGTCGCACCCGGACCCAGGGACGCTTGGCCTCTTCCAGACCCAGGGCCACTTGGGCTCACCCGGGCCTAGGTGCACGAGGCCTCACCCGGATCCAGGGACACATGGTCTCACCCGGACCCAGGGACGCTTGGCCTCTCCCAGACCCAGGGGCACGTGGCCTCACCCGGGCCTAAGTGCACGAGGCCTCACCCGGATCCAGGGACACATGGTCTCACCCAGACCCAGGGACGCTTGGCCTCTTCCAGACCCAGGGCCACTTGGGCTCACCCGGGCCTAGGTGCACGAGGCCTCATCCGGCTCCAGGAACACATGGTCGCACCCGGACCCAGGGACGCTTGGCCTCTCCCAGACCCAGGGCCACTTGGGCTCACCCGGGTCTAGGTGCACGCGGCCTCACCCGGATCCAGGGACACATGGTCTCACCCGGACCCAGGGACGCTTGGCCTCTCAGACCCCGGGGCACGTGACCTCACCCATGCCTAGGTGCACGAGGTCTCACCCGGATCCAGGGACACACGGTCTCACCCAGACCCAGGGACGCCTGGCCTCCCCCAGACCCAGGGGCACGTGGCCTCACCCGGGCCTAGGCGCACAAGGCCTCACCCGGATCCAGGGACACACGGTCTCACCCGGACCCAGGGACGCCTGGCCTCCCCCAGACCCAGGGGCACGTGGCCTCACCCGGGCCTAGGCGCACGAGGCCTCACCCGGATCCAGGGACACACGGTCTCACCCGGATCAGGGACGCCTGGCCTCCCCCAGACCCAGGGGTACGCGGCCCCACCCGGGCCTAGGTGCACGAGGCCCCACCCGGATCCAGGGACACATGGTCTCGCCCGGACCTAGGGGTGCGTGGCCTCTCTCAGACCCAGGGGCACGTGGCCTCACCTGGACCTAGGTGCACGAAGCCACCCGGACCCAGGGGCGCGTTACCTCTCTCATACCCCTGGTCGCGTGGTCTCACCCGGATCCAGGGGCTCACGGCCTCACCCGTACTCGGGACCCAGCCTTACCCGGATCCAGGGGCCCACGGCCTCACCCGGACCCAGGGTTCAGATTCGCCCGGACCCAGGGGCACCTGGCCTCACCCGAACCCGGAATCCAGCTTCACCTGGACCCAGGGGCGCGTGGCCTCACCCAAACCCAGGGGCGTGAGGCCTCACCTAGACCCAGAGGCGTGTGACCACATCTGAGCCCAGAGGCTCGCAGGCTCGCCTGGACTCGGGTCTCAGCGGGGTTTCGTCTTCTTGATCCCAATTCCTGTTGGTCAATTCCCTCTCAGCAATTCCTTTGGTCATTTTCTCAGAGCTCCAGGGCGGCTGCCGCAGAACTCGTTGGGCGGCGGGCTCGGCAAGGCTCCGGTGTGCCTGGTGCCCGGCGGTGGGCTGGTCCGGTGTCGCTGCGTCGGCCCTTGGGTCTGCAACGGTGGCCAGTCGCTGAGCGTGCGCACCTGGCCACTTCGGGGCATTGAGATTCTTGAAGGACTCGGAGGTCAGCAAGCACGGAGTCTCCCACCCCATGTCTCCCAGGGGCTCGTCTGTCCGTGCTCGGCAGCGAGTGGAGCCGTCCCCTCAGCCGGAGACCGCCGGGGGAACTGCGCCGAGCACGTTCCTGGCCACCATTGTGTCGCCTGAGCCATAGTTCTTAAAGTGTGGACTTTGGGTCACCGGCATCAGCATCATCCTGCGTACCCCTCTCTTTTATTCTAGTTGTAGAGCATCTGCTATGCCAGCCCCCCGGTCTTTCTGGCTGGTGTCTGCTCTGCTCTCCCGTCGTAGTCTCAATATTGTTGTGGTAGGCAACGATCAGGCTGCCGCCCTATGTCTCCATCTTGGTCCTCCTTTGTACAGTTAAGTCTTGCATGTTGTTGGTGTCACTGGGAGGAATTGTCCTCCAGGCCAATTGGCCGTGAGGACCCTCTTTGTCCATATAGGAAGAGTTGCTGTGCAGGAGACATGTTTGTGGGCCGGGTCTTGATGCAGCAATGCCTTGGCGCTCACTGAGTCTGCCTCTAGAATGCCTCCCTTATGCAAGTGATTGAAATCTGGTGTCATCTCCCACCAACCACTAGATGCCCTCGTTTCTGGGTCTCCAATGCAGTGTGGGTCAGCCACTACCTGAGGCACTCAGCAGGAAAAAGCTTCTGCTCAGCTTGGCTGGGGCGGAGCTATAGGGCGGAGCCTACAACCTTGGCTTCCTGTCAGCCCCGCCCTATGAGGCTCCTGTGTCTGTGTCCCTCTGTATTCCTTGCAAACACCTCTGAGAGAAACGCGCCCTGGAGTTTCGCCCACTGCCAAACAGTCCAGTCCCTCCCCTAATG
Source organism: Eptesicus fuscus (assembly GCF_027574615.1). Taxonomy (NCBI): domain Eukaryota; kingdom Metazoa; phylum Chordata; class Mammalia; order Chiroptera; family Vespertilionidae; genus Eptesicus; species Eptesicus fuscus. The sequence continues at coordinate 70,544,956 of NC_072473.1, read as the reverse complement.
AATCTGGACTCCCAGATTCTCGCCTGGAACTGGGTTTCAGTGCAGTTGGAACTGGGTCTCAGCGCAGTCTGGCGTCCCTGTCTCCTTCCCAGCAGGGCCACCCAGTGGCGCAGGCAAAAGTCCGTCCTCTGCGCACCTTCCAGTGCGCGCGTCTGGAGCCGCCGCTTCTCTGTGCCTCCGCCACCACAGCCCAAATTCATTCCCCCAGCGTGCGCCTGGCTTCCCAGGGTTTCGCCCGGAACTGGGGTTCAGTGCAGTCGGAACTGGGGTTCAGCACGGTCCTGAGCTTATGTCTCCTTCCCGCTAGGGCAGTTCAGTGGCGCAGGCAACAGTCCGTCCTTTGCGCCCCTTCCCGTGCGCGCCTCTGGAGCTCTGCCTTCCCCCCGCTCCTCTGTGCCTGCGCCCCACAGCCCAGATTCATTCCCCCAGCCTGCGCCTGGCTTCCCAGGGTTTCGCCCGGAACTGGCGCTCAGTGCAGTCGGAGCCGGCGCTTAGCGCACTCCGGAGCCTTTATCTCCTTCCTGCCAGTGAACGCCGGCCAGGCCGTCAGCCGCCCCTTCCTCTCCGGCTCCATCCTCCCCGCAGGCGCGCGTGCTCGTGTCTCCGCCAGTTTCTCCATACCTCAGGCTTTTACGGCTCCCCCGATTGTCCCCGTGGCCTTCTCCTTCCCCCCAGCTGTGGGCATTTCAGTCCGCCAGCTCTCCTGTGGTTCTGGACGATGTCCGTTCTGACCTCTAGTTGTGCCTTTGAAATTGTTGTGCCCGGCTGCAGGTTAGGTGTTTCACCTATGCCGCCATCTTGGTTTTTCTCTTTCATTTCTGATTTTGTTTATTTGGGTCCTCTCTCTTTGCTTCTTGGTGAGCCTGGCTAGAGGTTCATCAATCATGTTTATCCTTTCAAAGAACCAGCTCTTGGTTTTGTTGATCTTTTGTATTGTTTTTTTGGTCTCCATGTCGTTTATCTCTGCTCTGATCTTTATTATTTCCTTCCTTCTGCTTACACTGGGCTTTTCTTGTTGCTCTCTTTCTAACTCTTTGAGTTGTAGGGTTAGGTAATTTATTACCATTGTTTCTTGTTTTTTTGCAGTAGGCTTGTAGAGCTATGAACTTCCCTCTCATGACTGCTTTTGCTGTGTCCCATAGATTTTGGATTGTTGTGTTTTCATAGTCATTTGTTGCCATGATGTTTTTTATTTCTTCCTTGATCTCTCTGGTGACCCAGTCATGGTTTAATAGCATGCTGTTTAGTCTCCATGTGTTTGATTTGTTTTGGATTGTTTTTATTGTAGTTGATTTGCAGTTTTATTCCACTGTGATCTGAGAACATGGCTGATATGATTTCCATCTTCTTGAATTTGAAGAGAATTTGCCTATGACCCAACATATGGTCTATCTTTGAAAATGACGCATGTGCACTTGAGAAGAATGTATATTCTGTGACTTTGGGGTGAAATGTTCTGAAGATGTCAATTAATTCAATCTAGTCTAGTGAGTCATTTAGGATTGATGTTTCTTTGCAGATTTTTTGTTTGGAGGATTTGTCCAATGGTGATAGTGTGGTATTAAAGTTTCCTATTATGATTGTATTGCTGTCAATCTCTCCCTTGATATCCTGCAGGAGTTTTTTTTTTATATATTTGGGTACTCCTGTATTGGGTGTTTATATGTTTACCACAGTTATTTCTTCTTGTTGGATTACTCCCTTTAGTATTATGAAGTGGCTTTCCTTATCTCTTGTTATGTCCTTCACTTTGATATCTAATTTGTCAGATATAAGTATTGCTACCCCAGCTTTTTTTTCATTTCCATTTGCCTATAAAACCTTTTTCCATGTCTTCCCCCTCAGTCTGTGTGCGTCTTTTTTTCTGAGGTTTCTTTCTTTCTTGTAGACAGCAGATTTATGGGTCATGTTTTCTTATCCAATCCGTTACCCTATATCTTTTGATTGGGGCATTTAATCCATTTACATTTAATGTTATTATTGATAGGTACTTGTTTGTCCCCATTTTTATTCTTTACCCCTGTGTTCCTTCTTTGCTTCCTATTTCTTCTTTTTATTGCAGACCCTTTAGCATTTCTTGCATTGCTGGTTTGGCGGTAATAAATTACCTTAGTCCTTTTTTGTCTTGATGTTCCTGATTTCACCTTTAGTTTTGATTGATAGCCTTGCTGGGTACAGTATTCTTGGATTCAGACCCTTCCTTTGCATGACTTTGTATATTTCATTCCATTCCCTTCTGGCCTGATGAGTTTCTGTTGAGAAATCAGTTGCTAGTCTGATGGGGATTCCTTTGTATGTAACTTTCTGTCTCTCTCTGGCCGCTTTTAAGATTCTTACTTTGTCGTTGGTGTTTACCAATTTAATTATAATGTGCCTTGGCACCGGTCTTTTAGGGTTCATTTTGCTTGGGACTCTGTCTGCTTCTTGGATTTGTGTGGGTTTTTCCTTCCCTATATCAGGGAAGTATTCCGTCATTATTTCTTCAGACAGGTTTTCTATTCCTTGCTCAGTTTCCTCTCCTTCTGGAACCCCCTATTATGCAGATGTTGTTTCGTTTCGTGTTTTCCCAAAGTTCCTGTAGGCTCTTCTCCTGCTTTTTAATTTTTTTTCTAGAAGCTGCTCTACTTGGGTATTTTTTCCTACCTTGTCTTCTAGCTCACTCATGTGGTCCTCTGCTTCTTCTAGTCTACTCTTGATGCTTTCTGTTGAGTTCTTTATAGCATCGATGCCATTTTTCATTTCTTCTTGGTTCTTCATTTCCTCGTGGTTCTTACTCATACTGTCGAATTTGTCTTCTATTCTTTTCATCCACCTTATGACCATTTCTCTGAATTCTTTCTCTGACAGGTTCCTTGCCTCCATTTAGTTTACTTCCTTTTCTGGTGATGCCTGCTTTTCTTTCATATGTGGGCTGTTTCTTTGTCTCCCTATGGTCTCTCTTCTGCAGATGTCTGATTAGTTAGTTCTCTCTCTCCTGCATTGATTTAATGGCACAAAATACAATACAACCAGGTACAACACACAAGGCACTGAACAGAAATGTATTCACGATATTAATAACCCCAAATAACAGTGACCACCAGAGAAAGGCAAATTGGAGGATAGAAGAGAAAGAAGAAGAGAAAAAAAAGAAATGAGTGCGAAAATGAAATTAGGAAAAGGAAAAAAGTAAGAGAGAAAAGAAAGGGAATAGGAAAGAAAAAGGGAACAAATTATGTATATGAGGAGAAAACTCCAATAGAACAGCCACTAATGCCAACAACAAGTGCCTGGAGATGAATACAAACTACAAACAACAACTAATATTAAGCAAGATGAGGGAAAACAAGCAAAAAACAAAACAAACAAAAAAAGACTAAGCAAAACAATCTCACAAACAAGCATAAAAATCGATATAATCAACATTCAAGCAAACAACAACAAAAGGACAGAGAGAAAAACAATTTTTGGATAGTGAAGACAGAGAAGAGAGAGGTGTGTATGGACTTGGAGCAGGGGATTGGAAATTAGATATATAAGTAGGATGAAATTTTAGCAGGGGGCAAAAAGACAGAATAGGGAAAATCTAAAGCAGGAAAAGGGTAAGAGAAACAGGACAACAAAAGGGGAAAAGTTAGGAAGCGAGTGATGTCATAAAGTTAGAGTTGAGATAGAGTAGAATGATGTTAAAGGAAAGATGAAAATAGAATGTAGAACACTAATCCCAAAGTAAAATAAAGAGAAAATAAAAGGACACTTTAAAAAAAAAAGGTAAAATAGTAGTACTAATAATACTGATTGAAAATAAAAATGTAATAATTAAAAAGGTAAAATTAAGTGAGGAAAAAAGAAAAAAATTAGTTTGTTAAGTAAAAGATGATAAAATAAAAATAAAAAATAAAATGTGCAGTAGTGAAGGTCATTCACTTACTCTATTGTTCTGTTTGGCACACCTGTTTCCCAGTCAGGACAGTGTTGCAGTTCCCTGCGTTCCACTGCTCCTCAGTGTTATAAGCCAGTCCTGATTTTTAAGCAGGCAGTGTGTCTTAATTTCTTGTATTCCTTTATTTGTGATTACACAAGTGTTAATTTGTGATTCAGCCCCTGGGTGGCAGTGTTTCTGGATTGACCTGCAGATCTACAGGTCCTCTTAGCCAGTGCTTAGATCCTGCTTTCCCTGTGGCACTCAATACCAGTTTGTGGGAGTGGGCTGCCCCAGAGCTGGTTCTCCGAAGGTCACTCCCCGCTCTGATCCCCAGGTTCCAGAAAAACAACTTTCCCCTGCAGTCTCCTAGGGTGTCCCCAACTGGGTGATCCTATGTATTGGGCTTAGTAATCAGAAGCAAAGATTTAAAGAGGAAAATGTGCAAGTGTGTGAATTCCGGGGCCGCGCACAAGTCTGCGCAGACCTTCCTCCCGCCTTGTGTCCAAGCAGCCCGCACACTTTTAAAATTTTTAGGCTGTCCTTCTGCGTCAGATCAAAATGGGTTTCTTTTTAGAGATCCCCTCTGTTAGCAGCTCTGAGGACCCCCTTCCACATTCACGGATCACGCCAGCCCCAACAGCCACGGATTTTTCTAGGTGCAGACTTCCCCTGGTCCTCCAGCTCCCACAGTGCACGTGTTTCTCTGTTCTGCCAGGATCAGAGACCTCACCTTATCCCAGGTGAAATATGACCTTTCTGTGGTGGAATGTGGAGCTACTCTGAATCCGCATGTTTGCGCCAATTGGGGACCGGTGCTCTGGTGTTCGCAGCTGTTCGGTGGGTGCCGCAGTTGTAGATTTTCAGGCTTCCGATAACATCCACTTTCCCCTTCAAGATGGCACGGTCTCTGCATCTGAGCTGGTGGCTCTGGGAGGGAACCCAGCTGCAGTGGGGGCTGCCTGGTCAGGGGACCCCTGTCCAGCAGTCCCCCACCTTCGCCTGGAGTATAGCTGTCCCTCAACTTACCAACAAACACTCCCCGTGCGACCTTCAGCTGTTCTTTCTATCTGTTAGGGACAAGCCTCAGGACATGTCTGTCTATACAGCCGCCATTTTATTTCTCCTAACATTCATATTGCATAAAACAATAAACATGCCTTCAAAAAGGCAAGAAATATTTATTTTGAAAAGCCAGTAGATGCATATGGTAGAATAAATTCAGTGAGTCTCTTTTTTACTTCTGACCCCTTCTCCTTCAGATATCACCACTCATACCAGTTTCTTGTGTAGTCTACCAGAGATATTCTGTGACTATACAAGTGTTTGTATGTGTGTGTATACACATACATGTATGTGTACATACCATCCTTCTCTCTTCAAAAAAATAGAAACAGACTGTTAACACCATCTGCACCATGCTTTTCAGTTAAAAATTTTGGCGTTTTTTTCTACAGTGATGTAGAATCTGCATCAATACTTATAGGTCTACTTGATTTTTAAAATAGGCTATATAGTTTTTTTTTTCTCTCAAAAAGTCCAAAACACATATGAAGTTTTACTGAAAACAATAAAATACAGAGACACCAGATTCTCACTTTAAAGTAAAATTGACAGCATTTTCCATAACTTTCCTAGTCCTGCACCATTCTTATCACTATTAAAAAATGAAACCAAGTTCCAGATATGAAATAATTAATGAACTTGCTTGTAAACATTCTTCTCACAAATATGTCATTTATCTAGTCCCTTACTAGTGAATTTTAAGGTTGTTTGTACTCTATTTTTTACCACCCTTTCTCAGTGAATATCCTTGTACATATATCTTTGCACATATGTGGAATGTTATGTGTATGTGATGAATAAGTAAGTGTATGTGATAGTATATGTATTAAATCCCTGATGTGGAATTGCCAGGTTAAAGGATCTATATACTCTTAATATTTCCATGTGTTTTATTCCCCCCCTTTCATTAAATTTATTGGGGTAGCTTTGGTTAATATGATCATATAGGTTTTAGGTGTGGGTTTCTATGTTACAAGATCTGTATATTGCACTGTGTGCCCACCACCTAAAGTCAAATCTTCTCCCATCACTATATGTTAGGACCCCATTCACTACCTATCCCCTTCCTTCTGGCAACCACTACACTGCTGTTTGTGTTCATGAGTTTCAGTTTTATATCCCACATATGAGTGAAATCATATGATTCCCAGCTTTTTCTGACTGACATTTCACTTAGCATAATATTCTCAAGGTCCATCGACATGGTTGCAAATGGCAGTATTTCATCCTTTCTTATGGCTGAATAGTATTCCATTGTGTATATGTACCACTTCTTTTTATCCAGTCCTCTATCAAAGGACACTTTGGTTGTTTCCCTGTCTTGGTCACTGTGAAAAATGCTGCAATGAACATAGGGGTGCATGTACACTGAGTGGCCAGATTATTATGATCTCTGAACGCATAATAATCTGGCCACTCAGTGTATATCCTATATAATAAAAGGCTAATATGCATAGTGTCCCCTCGACCAGGAGTTCAACCAGCAGGCAGGCTGGCCAACCGCCCATGTTACCTCTCCCTGGCCAGGCTGGCTGGACCCCACCCATGCACAAATTCATGCACCGGGCCTCTAATATATATATACTGAGTGGCCAGATTATTATGCATTCAGAGATCATAATAATCTGGCCACTCAGTGTATATTTGCAGATACATGTTTTTGAGTTTTTCGGATATATACCCAGGAGAGAAATTGCTGGGTCAGAAGTTGGTTCTATTCTTAGTTTTTTTGAAGAATCCTCAGACTGCTTTCCACAGTGGTTGTACCAGTCTACATTCCCACCAGCAATGAACGAGGGTTCCCTTTTTTTCCACAACCTCGCCAGCATTTGATATTGCTTGTTTTGTTGCTAATTGCCAATGTAACAGGTGTGAGGTGGTATTTCATTGTAGTTTTGATTTGCATTTCCCTGATTGCCAGTGCGGTCAACCATCTTTTCATATATCTATTGGCTGTTTGTATGTCTTCTTGGGAGAGGTTGTCTGTTCAGGTCTTCTGCCCACTTTTTGATTGGGTTGTTTGTTTTGTGTTGAGTTTTATGAATCCTTTATATATTTTGGAAATTAAACCTTTGTCAGAGCTACTGTTTGTGAATATCATCGCCCATCTGGTTGGCTGCCTGTTTGTTGTCTATTTCTTTTGCTGTGCAGAAGCTCTTCAGTTTGATATAGTCCCATTCATTTATTTTTGTCTTTACTTCCCTTGCCTTTGGGGTCAAGTCCATAAAATGTTCTCTACCACCCAGGTCCATAAGTTTGGTACCTATGTTTTCTTCTATGTAACTTATTGTTTAAGGTCTTATATTTAGGTCTTTGATCCATTTTGAATTAATTTTTGTACCTAGGGACAAACTTTAATCCACTTTTATTCGTTTCCATGTGGCTTTCCAGTTTTCCCAGTACCATTTATTGAAGAGACTCTCTTTACTCCATTGTGGTTTTTTTTTTGTGTGTGTGTGTGTGTGTGTGTGTGTGTGTGTGTGTGTTTTCTTTCTTCCTTAAAATCCTTTGTATTTCTGTGGTATCAGTGGTTACTTGTCCACTTTCGTTTCTGATTTTATTTCTTTGTGTCCTCTCTCTTTTGTTTATTGCTGAGTCTGGCTAATGGTTTATCAATTTTGTTTATCCTTTCAAAGAACCAGCTCTTGGTTTCATTGATTTTTTCTTGGTATTTTTAAAATCTCAATGTCATTTATTTCTGCTCTAGTCTTTATTATTTCCTTCCTTCTACTTATTCTGGTCTTTTCTTGTTGTTCTCTTTCTAGTTATTTAAGTTGTATGGTTAGTTTATTGTTGATTTTTCTTGTGTTTTTTTTTTTGAGGTAGGCTTGCAGTGCTAGCCAAAGGAAGCACCTGCTACTACCAGTTTTCTCTCCTCTCCAGGGCTTCATCTGTAGGCCATTTGCGCTTTCCTCCCTTGTCCTCTTCCCATTTATTCCGTTTCCCACCTTCAAATGTTTCAATGCACAGGTCTCTCAGGTGTCTGTATTAAGCAGGGATTTCTTTGTTGAATTATAGTTGGATAACTAGTTGAAATTTCAAGGGGAGAGCCCAAGAGGATCTCTCATGTTGCCATTCCTCTTCTGTGTGTTTTCTAACAGAGCTGTAGTAGAATCAACTTATCAAAAATAACCTTTTGGGATTGTGATTACAAGAATACTGAATTTATTAATTAATTTAGGGAGAATTACAATCTTTACAGTATTTTTTTCTGTCTAGGTATGTGGTATGTTTCTTCAGTTACTCAAGTCTTATGTAATTTTAAAGATACACACACACACACATACACACACATTTTTTCCAACAGAGGTCTTTCTTAAGGTTAAGAGAAGATATTATAAAGTTTTTATTGCTGTTATGGATGGGATCTTTTTTGTGGCATTTTCTAACTGACTATTTGTCAATCTTAGTTTCAGCTTATTAGTTTTGTTTGTTTTCCAGTTTATTCTCTTGGGTTTTCTTGGTAGCTGGTCATATGATCACCACAAAAAAAAAGTTTTGTTTATTTTCTTCCAATACTTTTTCCCCTGGTTACATTGGATAAAAATGTTCTGTTGTAGGAGTATTAGTGAAAATCTTGTCTTGTTCCTTATCTGTTTTTACTTTTTTAAATCAGTAGGCTTTATTTTTAGAGTAGTTTTAGGTATGTAGAAAAGATAAGCAGAAAATACAGTTACCATATATTCACCCCATTCTGCCAATAGTTCCCCCATTTTAAAAAATATATATATATTATTGTTTTTTTTACAGAGAGGAAGGGAGAGGGAGAGAGAGTTAGAAACATCGATGAGAAAGAAACATCGATCAGCTGCCTCCTGCACACCCCCTACTTGGGGATATGCCCGCAGCCAAGGTACATGCCCTTGACCGGAATCGAACCCGGGACCCTTCAGTCCGCAGGCCGACGCTCTATCAACTGAGCCAAACTGGTTAGGGCTCGTTCCCCCATTTAACATCATGCATTGGTGTTGTACATTTGATAAAATTATTGCTACATTATTATTAACTAATGTCCAAATTTTACCTTAAGAGTTCATTTTTAAAATTAAATTTATTGAGGAAATATTTGTTAATAACATTATAAAAGTAACAGTTATTAATAGCCATTGTTAATAACATTAACATTTATAGAAACGACCTTAAACAAACTTAAATCTGACTTTAATGGGACAATGATAGTTAAACTAGTGAGTGTTAGCCAGGGAAATAACTCTTCTGCTTTGTTGGTTTGAGTGTAAATTGGTACAACCTTTTTTGGAACAACTTAATGGGATATGTTGTAGGGCCTTAAAAACATATAGCCCCTTCAACTCAGCAGTTCCATTAAATAACTAAAAATGTATGCAAAGATATAACTAGAGTATTTATGAAGTGACTTTTTTAAATAGCCAAAAGTTAGAAACAGCTTAAATTTCCAATAGCAAGGAACTAGATAACTAGACTGTGTTCAGTTAACTTAATGAAATAACATATAGCCAAAAAAAGTGAGGTAGATTTACACATAATAATATAGTGAAGAAATGCTCATGATGGCCCTGGCCGGGTAGCTCACTTGGTTGGAGCATTGTCCCATACACTAAAAGATTGCTGGTTCAATTCCCAGTCAGGGCACATACCTGGGTTATGGGTTCGATCCTGGTTGGGGCACGTATGAGAGGCAACTAATGAATGTTTCTCTCACACATTGATGCTTCTTTCTCTCTTCTTCTTTCTCTAAAACAATAAAAACATATCCTCAGGTGAGGATTTTTTTTTAAGATGATCATGATGTATTATTAACTGAAGAAACTGGTTGTAAAGGAATATGTACAATATTACACAGTGTGACTCCATTTTAAGAAACCAGGTTAAGTATCCATTGTTGGAAAGGTATATTCTGCAATGTTAACAGTGTTTATCCTCTCTGGTGAATTTATAGGTGAATTGCTGTTTTCAGTTTTTGCTTGACTGCCTTTGAAGTGAGGGGAAAAGTAATCTACTTTGAAACATTTCAATAGAATAATTTAACTCAGTCATATTTATTAATTACCTATTGTGTGAAAATCATATAGAAAAGTATATGACCTAGGTCCCTTGTTCCATTCACCATTTAACCCCGAGTCTGTGTCACATACTGGGAACATAGAGATGAATAATAAGCAGTTTTCACCTCATTTCTACCTCAAAAAGATTAGACTCCAGTGAGGAAGATGGCTTTAAAAAACAGGTAGTTACATTAAATATGATAGATGCTATTATAGAGAAAAACACAAAGGACTGTGGGAACACAGAGGCAGAGCTTAAAATGTAAGAAATTGTGTTACTGGAAGTTCTCCTTGGTTTCTAGGAACTGATCTTATTTCCATCTTGTTCTACAGGCTGTGTTGCCCCCCAAACTCTGCTAAGAAGCTTCCTGGCAAGCCTTTTGTCCTGAGACAAGCTGTGCCTGTGGATCTGTTCCCCCACACCCTACACTGTGAGCTGGTGTTCTTCTTTACTCGATAAGCAGCCTCCTTCAAGATGGTGGGCTCTTCATTAAGGCTGAAATTTCATTAACTTCCAGGTTTGGCATATTGTTACATTGCAGACCCTGAGAGGGTTCCTGGGGAAAATAATCTTTGGATCATGAGTAGGAAGCATATAGTAAACCTTCCTACATGAGCCAGATTTATTACCTTCGTTTTCAGCTTCCCTTGTTTTCATGTGTGTTTGTTTGCTGTGACCACTCCTTGCCCCTGGATCTGGACTGTTCCTTTTGTTGTCAGCCTGTCCTGGCTCCCTCAGTCTGAAACTGCCTGTGGTGTGGCGACAACTGAGTTTTTCTCAGCATCTCATAATAACGTCATACTGTCTCAGGTCTCTCTTTGCCCAGAGATTTTATTAGATATGTTCTGTGTTCTTGAGTTACCAAGAATTAGGACTAGAATCAAATCTAGCATTTTTCAAAAAGCAGAGTAAGCTATAAAGTGATTTCAGGGTGACTGCATGAACTCAGTAGAGCTTCAGTCCTTTGGGTTTTCTAGGCTTTGAGGCTTCCAGAATACCCTTTTAAAATGTGGTTACTCTTAGGAACAATAGCACCAATTAGTTCTCACCTGTGGAGGGAGAATTGGTCTAATAGAGACCCCATGGGAAAGGAGATCTTCAGAGAAGAGACTGACTACCTACAATTGTGCTGCATAGTGTAGAGACAAAAAGCTCCAGAACCCCCTTAATGATCTAGTCCAGTGATGGGCAACCTTTTGAGCTTGGTGTGTCAAACTTCACAAAAAAACTGAGCATAACTCGGGTAGTGTGTCACTTAGAGGAAAAAACATTATTTCACAAATGTTTCATCCTCAGGAGCAGCGAATGTTTCATCCTCGGCATGCGGCCGCCTCAGCGGCCACATGTCATCAGAAATGGCTACGCGTGTCAGTGCTGACACGCGTGTCATAGGTTCGCCATCACTGATCTAGTATGTACTATAATAAACTGGATATTTAAAATGACATTCTCTGGTGCATGATTTCTTTATTCAACTCTGGAGTTGTTCTTGGACACTTGCCCAACAATTTAGATTTTCCTTGCAGCCCTAGGACGTGTAAGTTAGCAAACATTGTTTGATTTACAAAATGATATCAGGCCAATCAGTGTTTTTAATTCTTATCAATCCTAAATACTTCTGGAAAAGCCTCCTTCTCAGAAAAAAAAGGCTATTAAAGCTAATATATAAATATCCATTTACATATACAAGAAAAACAATCTAAAATGATAAGAAATGTTGATATATGATAGCTATATAAGTTTTATTTCCATTTCTCTATATTTCATTTTATGTGATGGGGTTATATTATTTTATAATTGAAAAATATTTAAATGTAGAGCGACTTATTTTTGCATCCTTTCTTCTCCATATCTGTAAATGGCAATCCCATCTATTAGTTATCTAAGTCAGACCCATCTTTCTCATTCCTGTATCCAACTGCCTACAAGGTAGATTCCACCTGGCTATATTTTAGGTCCTCCAAACTCAACATATCTCATGTTGAATGTTTCACATCTTTCCCAACCTGGAAGAATATACCAATCTACTCAGTCACTCAAGTCAGAAGTCTGGGAATTCTGAGTCCTTTTCCTCTACCTCCTACCCAACATCCAATGTATCACCGAGTCTCCATCCTGCAGGTTACCATCATTTCTCACCAGATTATTACTGACAGGGCCATCTTCCCAACTGCTGCTGCTTTCTCCACTCTTGCTCCGATCCATTTCATCCTCTATGACCAGAGTGAGTTTTCTAAAATGCCCATCTCATTGTGTTTCTCCAATGCTTAAAATCTGTCTGTCATTGGCATCTTGTTGCTTTTTAAATAAAGTCGCAGCCCTACCAGTTTTTCTCAGTGGTTAGAGTGTCAGTCTGTCGAAGGAAGGGTTGCGGGTTCCATTCCCAGTAAAGGTCATGTGCCTTGGTTGCAGGTTTGATCCCCGGCCCCAGTTGGGATGCATGCAGGAAGCAACTAATTGATGTGTCTCTCTCATATTGATGTCTCTCTATCTCTATCTCTGTCTCTAGCTCTAGCTCCCTTTCCTTCTCCCATCCTCCTCCCTCCCTTCCACTCTCTCTAAAAATCAGTAGGAAAAATATTTTTGATGCAGCCTCAAATCCTCTTTATAATCTGGGCAGCCTCATTTCTATACACATTGAATTTCTTTCCCTGAAAAAGACAACTTTCCCATTCTGGTCTTTTTCACATTCTATTTCCTCAGCTTGGAATATGCTTTTTCTTACATCTTCTGGCTAATTCTAGTCATCTTTCTGTTTTTAATTTAGATAGTCACCAAGGGATATCAACTGAATAAATGTAGGATTGACTGTAGATAATCAGCTTCCTGATAATTCTGTTAGTTATACTTTGTACATCAGATGGTTTTGGAATCATGCTCCTGTCATTTTTTGTGGCTGTCAACAGTGTCATTTTTAAAATATATATATTTTTTTATTGATTCCAGAGAGGAAGGGAGAGGGAAAGAGAGACAGAAACATCAATGATGAGAGAGAATCATTGATCGGCTGCCTCCTGTACGGCCCCTACTGGGGATGGAGCCCCCAACCGGGGCATGTGCCCCTGACCGGAATCGAACCTAGGACCCTTTAGTCCGCAGGCCAACGCTCCATCCACTAAGCCAAAACAGCCAGGGTGACAGTGTAATTTTTATGTGTGTATTTCTATATGAATTGTTAAACTGTTAGCTAGTTGATACAGGCAAGCCTTCTAAATATTCCTTGTTTTTCTCTATTTTAAAAAATGAAACAACACATTTACAAACCAATATAAAATCCAAACAGTATTAAACTACTCATTTAGGCTGTCAGAAAAGTTCATGTTGAATTATAATGTTCCATACCTAAAACTTATGTAATGGTATAAACCAACATTATGTCAATTAAAAACATAGGAAGTACCTGGCTGGCATGGCTCAGTGGTTGAGCATCGACCTATGAACCAGGAGGTCACGGTTTGATTCCCTGTCAGGGCATATGCCTGGGTTGCGAGCTCAATCCCCTGTGTGGGCCGTGCAGGAGGCAGCTGATCAATGATTCTCTCTCATCATTGATGATTCTATCTCTCTCTCCCTCTCCCTTCTCTGAAATAAAAATATATATTTAAAAAAAGAAACTGCCATGGCCAGTGTGCTCAGTAGGTTGAGTGTCGTACCATGCAATGAGAGGTCACTCAGTTCGATTCTGGGTCAGGGTATATTCCTGGGTTGCAGGCTCCATACCCAGTAGGGATTGTGCAGGAGATACCTGATCAGTGGTCTGTCTCATCAATGTTTCTCTCTCTCTCTCTAAAATAAATAAAAAATATTTTTAAAAAGTAGAAAGCAATCTGATCTAATAAAGAGGAAATATGCAAATTGACCATCACACCATCACAAAGCGGCAGCCAGTTCCTTCAGTCCTGCCGCAGACCCCCAGTCCTTTCAGCCCCACCAGCGGGGGATGGGGGGAAGGCAGCAGGCACAGAAAATGGGTTGCCTCAAAAGTTGGTTAAGCTTCTTAGGACAAAAAGCATTCAAAATCTTTGAAAAGGGAATTCCAATATTTATAAAAGTTTGGACTACACAATTCAAGGTTATTTCCACTACAACCTTCTATGATTTTGTGACATTAACATTCTGAATTCACATAGTACCAGCTGTATTGTATGTAAGCAGATATTATTTAAAGGAATGGCCATTATTAAAACAACTCATAAAACTACACTGTTTGTATGTCAAGGACATTCTGTGTGATTTCCTAATGGCTGGAATTAATGCCCCTAAACTGGCAGTCAGACATCCCCCAAGGGGTCACAGATTGGAGAGGGTGCAGGCCTGGCTGAGGGACACTCCCTCCACCCCTGTGCATGAATTTCATGCACCGGGCTTCTAGTTTATCATAAAAAAGAAAATCTCACTTGGGACTAGTTTGAATACTACATGGCAAAAGGCCTATGGTCTTTGTTTCCAGTTTTGAAACATAGAAATTCTTCCCTAGTTCATTTTGCTTCATTCATTTTTATTATGAAAACTTTCAAACATACAAGAAAGTTGAAGGAATAGTACAATGAACACAAGTATATCCACCACCAAGATTCAACAAATTTTAACATTTTACTATATTTGCTTTATCTGTGTGTGTATCTGTTCATTGATAAACCATTTGAAAGTAAGTTCTAGACATAACACTTCGTCTTTAAATACCGCAGCATAAATCTTCTAAGCAGGAGATTTTTCTACATAGCAATTTCACAAGCTCAGCTTAAAAAACGTAACAGTGCTTCACTGATCTTCACGAATATTACCTAATATCTAGTCCAATGCTTCCTTAAGTGTGGTCTGCAGACTGCTTGATGGCTCACAGAAAGATAAGGAGCTTGTACCAGAGTGTGCATCAGTGAGTCATATTCTTCATTTTGTTACCACAAAAATGTCAGCCAAATTAAATGGTGTGCCTAGTGACATAGTTCATTTACATCGATGGGCTGGCTGAGTTGTATTGCTCTATATTCAGATTTCCCCAGCTGTCCCCTAAATGTTTTTTGTTTCCAGTTCACATATTATATTTAGATAGAGACCCGGTGCACAAAATTTGTGCAGTAGGGGGTTCCGCTCAGCCCAGCCTGCACCCTCTCCAATCCGGGACCCCTCAGGGGATGTCTGACTGCCAGTCTAGGCCCGATCCTCTGATCCCCAGGATCAGGCCTAAACTAGCAGTCGGGCATCCCTCTCACAATCCGGGACCACTGACTCCTAACTGCTCACCTGCCTGCCCACCTGATCGCTCCTAACTGCTCTCGCTGCTGGCCTGGTCACCCCCAACTGCTCCCCCCCCCCCCCCCCGCTGGCATAGTCTCCCCCAACTGCTCCCCCGGCCTGGTCTCCCCTTAGTGCCACCCCTACCGGGGTGGTCACCCCCAACTGCCCCCCCTGCCAGCCTGGTCACCCTTCACTGCCCCCCTCTGCCAGCCTGGTCGCCCCTCACTGCCCCCCTCTGCAGGCCTGGTCGCCCCTCACTGCCCGCCCTGCTGGCCTGGTCACCCCACGCAGCCTGCTGCTCAGTCGTTTGGTCACCCCTCAACTGCCCCCCACTCCACTGGCTTGGTTGCCCCCAACTCCCCCCCCCCCTGCGGGCCTGGTCACCCCATGCAGCCTGCTGTTTGGTCGTTTGGTCGCTCCTCACCCCCCTGCCAGCCTAGTCGCCCCACACAGCCTGCTGCCCAGTCATTTGGTCGCCCCTCACTAACCCCCCTTCCGGCCTGGTTGCCCCACGCAGCCTGTTCGGTCATCCATTCGGTTGTTTCAGATGCAATGGTCGCTTAGTCTTTTATATATATAGATGTGGTATCTCTTTAGTCTCTCATTTATTAACTAATTTATTTAATTTTATTTTTAATTAGTTTTTTTCTTTTTGCTGTTCTCATTGGGTATTTTCTGCTACCTTATCTTCCAAATCACTGATTCCATCCTCTGCTTCATTTAAGCTACTGTTTATTCCTTCTATAGTATTCTTTTTTAAAAATATATTTTTATTGATTTCAGTGAGGAAGTGAGAGGGAGAAAGAGAAACATCAATGATGAGAGAGAATCACTGATCAGCTGCCTGCCTCCTACACACCTCCCACTGGGGACTGAGCCCTGACCAGGAATCGAACCGTGACTTCCTGGTTCATAGGTCGAAGCTCAAGCACTGAGCACACCAGCCAGGCTCCTTCTACTGTATTCTCCATTTCAGTTATTGTATTCTTAATTTCTGACTGATCATTTTTTTAATATTTTCTATCTCAATTTTTATGTTTCCTAGCTCTTTGTTGAAGTTCTTACTGAGCTGACCTTCCCCTGAGTTCACTAAGCATCCTTATAATCAGTGTTTTTTTCTTTTACTTTTCTTCTCTTTATTTTATTTTTTTCCATCATCATTTATCCCCTCCCCCCCATACTGTATTCCACTTTCACCCCCATGCGATCACCACATTGTTGTTTGTATCTATGAGATATTTCTCTTTTTTTTTTTTTTTGCTCATTCCCTCCACTCCCCCAACCAACACCTCCCCAGCAGAGCTACCTCCCTGCTCTCTATCTATGAGTCTGCCTCTATTTTGCTTGTTAATTCAGTCTGTTAATTAAATTCCATGTATGAGTGAAATTATATGGTACTTCTCTGACTGGCTTATTTCACTTAGCCAGTGGTCTCGAGGTCCATCCATGCTGTCACAAAAGGTAATTTTTTTTCCTTTTTTATGGCCAAGTTGTTTTTTATTTTTTAATTGCAGTTTACATCCAATATTATTTTGTATTAGTTTGAGGTGTACAACATAATGGTTAGACAGTCATATTTTCAGTACCTACCTGGCACCATACATACTAGTAGTTATTACAGTAGTATGAACTATATTCCCTATGCTGTATTTTATATCCCCAGACTAATATTATAACTGGTTGTTTGTACTTCTTAATCCCGTCCCCTGTTTTGCCCATCCCTCCATCCTTTTTAGTCTCTGTCTAGAACAGTCTCCCCAATTCTTAAAATGGCACTGACTTTTAGAGACCAA
Source organism: Eptesicus fuscus (assembly GCF_027574615.1). NCBI lineage: Eukaryota > Metazoa > Chordata > Mammalia > Chiroptera > Vespertilionidae > Eptesicus > Eptesicus fuscus. Next base: position 70,527,934 of record NC_072473.1, on the reverse strand, counting down.
TTCTGTTCCACACTAGGAGTCTGTCTGATTGTAGTGTGACCAACTGTCCTGGTTTGTCTGGGACAACCCTGGTTTTAGCCCTGATCCTGCATCCCAGGACACCCCTCATTCCTGAGCAAGCCAGGATGGTTTATTTCCTTATGGTGTGTGTAACTCCTTCTCCAATCCTCAGATTTCTTGTAAACTTGAAGTTGTTGGGTCTAGAGGCTTGATTAGATTAAGATTAAACCATTTTTTACAAGAATGCCTCATTAGTAAATGCCACTGTCATATCACATCAGGAGGCATGTAATATCAGGTGTCCACTCTTAGTAAAGGTGATGGTTAAGGCGATGGCCCTCAGAACTCTCCATGTGATTTTCTCTTTATAATTAACAAGAAATCTGTGGAGTGGTATTTTGATACCATGTGACTTACTTTCCTGTTCCCCAATAACCTCTCACCTAAAGATTTTAGCATCCATCGATTATTGTTTCCTGACTCAATATTTGTTTTTCTAATTTAAAAAAAAAATTTAATTTTTATTTTTCACAGAGAGGAAGGGAGAGGGAGAAATGGACAGAAACACCAATGATGAGAGAGAATCATTGATTGGCTGCCTCCTGCATGCCCCAAACTGGGGATCAAGCCCACCACCTGGGTATGTGCCCCAACAGGAATTGAACCATGATCTCCTGGTTCATAGGTTGATGCTCAACCACTGAGCCATGCCAGCTCAACTGTTTTTCTAATTTTTAAACCGTATTTCTTGACTTGGTATTTTAATGGAGGGTTGCAAAATGGTAATTTCCTAATTCTGTCATCCAGTCTTTGGTTCTTAGCTGGCATTTTTTGGTGAAGATGAGCATTTTCTCATCTATAGGATATGAACCAAACAGGTGAGGTAAAAGCTTAATTCTTTCCCCTTGAATACCAATTTTTAGAGCAAGAAGTTGTTACAGTAGTTACTTCCAATAGTAGCAAAGTAGTTTTATTTATTTTTTGAATATCACTTGACTCAATATTTTTATTTATAATTTATTTTAATTATAGTTGTCATACAATATTATATTAGTTTCAAGTATATAACATAGTGATTAGATATTAATATAACTTACTCAGTGATCACTGCAATCAGTCTAGTATCCACCTGACACCATACATACAGTAGTTATTACAATATTATTGACTATATGGGGGGAGCGGGGGTGTGTGGTCCCTCAGCCCGGCCTGCACCCTCTCCAATCTGGGACCCCTCGGGAGATGTAACTGTCTCTAGCAATCCGGAACTGCTGGCTCCTAACCACTCGCCTGCCTGCCTGCCTGATCTCCCCTAACCCTTCTGCCTGCCTGCCTGATCGCCCCTAACTGCTCCCCTACCAGCCTGGTCACCCCTAACTGCTCCCCTGCTGGCCTGATCGCCCCTAACCACCGCTTCCTCACCCCACACCCGGGACACAGGATTCTCTCCTCCATCCGGTTGCAGGCACCTGGGACCCATGCTTCCCTCCCTCTGGCCAGCTGCAGGCACCCAGGACCCGGGCTGGCTTCGCCTGGGCTGCAGCCGCAGGCGCCCAGGACTGTGGGGCCTGCAGCTTGTCCCTCTCCCAGGCCAGGTCGCAGGCACAGGTGCAGCTGCTGGTGCCCAGGTTCCGCTCCCAGGCCGCAGGTGCAGGCACAGCCGCTGGCTCCTGTGACTGTGGGGCAGGCAGCTTGTCCCTCTCCTGGGCCGCAGCCCCAGCTGCTGGCACCCAGGACCACGGGGCAGGTGGCTTTTCCCTCTCCCAGGCCACAGCCACAGCCACTGTCACCTGGGACCACGGGGCATGCGGCTTGTCCCTCTCCTGGGCCGGGCCCCAGGCATAGGCGCAGCCATTGGCGCCCAGGACTGAGGCCAGGCGACTTGTCCTTCTCTCAGGCCACAGCCTGGCTGGTCCCCATGCCTCTCTCGCGAGCTCATTTGTGCCTGGCTGGCCCCTATTCCTCTCTCGTGGGCTCATTTGTGCCAGGCTGGTCCCCATTCCTCTCTCCCCAGTGTTATCTGAACTGTTACAGTATGATGGTGTTAGGGCGTGATGATCATTTGCATATTAGCTCTTTATTATATAGGATTCCCTATACAGTGCTTTATTTTTTATTTATTGATTTGAGAGACCTAGAGAGACGGACATTGATTTTTTTGTTCCACTTATTTATGCATTCATTGATTGATTCTTGTATGTGCCCTGACCAGGGATCGAACCCACAGCCTTAGCATATCAGGACAACACTCTAACCGAGTTTCCTGGCCAGGGTCCTATGTGGTAATTTTATAACTGGCAGTTTGTAGTAATGTGTTTCTTATTTAATTTCAGTGTTTTACATTCAGTTCAATAATTTTCTTTGTAATGTTCAAATTTTCTCCAGTTTCACTAGTGGAGTCCCTTCAGGCTGGCTCCCATGTCCCTTTGATAAGCACCCACAAGTCTTTGAGCACTTCCTTAGATGTTGGCATAAGATTTCTAACTTCAGCCCTGGCCGGTTTGGCTCGGTGGATAGAGCGTTGGCCTGCGGACCAAAGGGTCCCAGGTTCTATTCCAGTTAAGGGCACATGCCTGGGTTGCGGGCTTGGTCCAACCTTCAGGAGGCAGCCAATCAATGGTTCCCTCTCATCATTGATGTTTCTATCTCTCTCCTCCTCTCCCTTCCTCTCTGAAATTAATAAAAATATTAAAAAAAAAGATTTCTAACTTCACCTTACACTTCCCTGTCCTAGTCCTGGAATCAGTCATTTCCAAGGAGCCCTGGTTCCTTTGGACAGAGAATCTATTTAGAAACCAAGATTTGGATACTGGATGTTAGAAGCAAAATCTAATAGTACCACAATCAAGTCTGTGAGCTGTAAAACAGTACAGGGACCAACTGTCCCAATTTACTCTGAAGCTGGGACTTTTGGAGCTAAAACAAGGAGTATCTCAGGCAAGCCTGGAAAAAAGTTGATCACCTAGGTTGATAACATTGTTGAGGCATAGTAATGGTTAAGGAGGAATAGTGGAAATTGGAGTTGGGACATGTGAATCAGTAGTAGCTGAAGTAGCTGTAAATTCCCAGGAGATTGAAGGGTTTGCACTAAATGATCTCTTCCAGCTGTACAATGTCTAGGTCTAGGGTAGGGGATCACAAACTTCACTACACATTAGTATCACCTAGAGAGAAATTAAAAAATGCTTGTCCCTGGGCCCTGGCCATTCCAATATAATTGGTTTAGGGAGGAGCTCAGGCATCAGTATTTTAAAAATGCCCCCAGTGATTCTCAAGTGCAGCCAAGGTTGAGAACCTGTGGCCTAGGAGGTCTTTACCTTTCAGAATGTGGGGCCCCTCGATGAGCAGCATTGGCTTGTTAGAAATGCAAATTTCAGGCTCCACCCCAACTGTATCAGAAACTCTGGGTGGGGCCCAGAAAACTTTGGTAACATGCCCTTCTGGTGATTCTGATGCACACTCAAGTTTGAAAACCACTGGTTTAGAGCACTGGTCTCAGCCTTGCACATTAGAATCGCCTGGGGGACTGTGTTTTTTTGTGGGGGGGCATTTAAATGAGTCCTCTGGGCATCATCCCTTCAGATATTCTAATTTAATTCATTTTGGGTGTGGTCCTAGCATCACTGTTTTAGAAGTTCCCCAGATAACTATAATGTGCAGGTAAGCATGAGAATCATGGTTTAGGATTTTTTTCTCCAAGCTTAGTATTTGGCTTGATGAGTAAAAGTGCACATCAGTTTGCAGATAAAAACTAACTAGTTGGGTAATACTAACCAATAGACTAAATACAGGCACACCCCATTTTATTGCATCTTGATTTACAAATTGAAGGCAAGACCCTCCACCAGCAAAAAGATTAGGACTCACTTTATTGCAATGGTCTGGAACTGACCCCAAAATAACTCCAAGGTATGCCTATAGCTTGCTTTTCTACTTCCTCCTTGTCTAGATCCACCCTGGGTCTCTGAGCACTGGTTTGCCTGTCTTATTAAAGGTTTGCATGCCTTAAAGCCTTCCCTTTCCCATTCTTCCTGCAGTTATTTTGATGGTTGTGGTAGAGAGTGGGGTTTAGAGACAATCAATTGCTGGTAATCCCAGCTAAACATTACAATTAACTTTCCTACATGACAAGAAAAAAGTGAGCTCATTTTAATATTAAATTAGGACAATTGCTCTAAGGGTTTGTCCTCAGCATGCTTCCAACCTGTCTTCCAGAACTGTCTTCTCATTAGGTTCATGTTCAAGTAGCTGATTTTGCCTTTATTGAAGTTTGGGATTTTCACCTATGGCAGTGGTTCCCAGTCTTGGATGAACATTGGACTCCTGTGGGAACTTTAAAAAAAATCCTGGTTACTGGGGCTTGGCCCTACCCCTAGATATTCTGATTTAATTGGTCTGGGTATGGCCTAAGAATCTGAATTTTTAAATGATCCCCCAAGGTGCTTGGAATATGCAGCAAGGAGTATGGTCCTCCAATTAGGGCTGTGGTTCCCAAACTTGTTTGCAGGTAAAATCCCCTAGGGATCTTTTAAAACTTCCAAAACCCAGGCCACACCCCAGGCCAATGAAATAATCACAATCTCTGGGTATTGGCAATTTTTGAAGTTTCCTTGGTGATTTCAATGTGCAGCCAGTGTTGAGAACCCTGGGATAGGGTATTTGATTGTTTTGGGGTTGGAAGGGAGAAAAGAATGATTGGCATTTGCTGAGATTTAAATCTTTCAACCCTTCACCTTCAAAATCACATTGCCAATTTATAATTTACAGGGTCATGGTCATTTTTTTGAGAAATATATTTTAAAATGGCATGCCCATAAAGTGCAGTCATGAACCAATTGAAGCTCTCTTAGAGCTTACCAATTAATGCAAGGGCAAAAGGACAATTGAAATGAAATATACTTATTATGTCTCAGACTTAGAAGTTTTCAATCAGCTAATTCCATCTGTGAACAAAAAGGGGCCACATGCTGACAAGCTCAGAAAAGGCCTGCCTGGCAGCCTTACAAGCTCAGAGACCTAAAGTAACCACAAAGGAAGGTCTGAAATTAAAACTTCTTAACTAAAAGCAGTTTATGGCAAGTAGTCACAACTGGGTTTCAGTTTTTTAATTAATGACTCAGTCTCTATATGTCTTATTAAAATCAAATTGACATGATCCCATTAAAGTCAAATTGACCTGATCCAATTCAGTGGAATCCAAAAAGGAAACAAGCTATAAAACCTCTAAAGAATTATCTAAAGCTTCCACTCTGTGACACGTTGATTATTAGAAATTTTAACTAAAAAATATAGATCATCATAAGCCTATAGGCTATTATAGTTACCAACTAGACTCAGTATCCAAAGGCCACCCTCCCTGCATGACAGCCATTTCTGCTGTGACACAAACAAACAAAAGATAGTATGGGCTCTCCTCTGTTTATGTTCCTCATTCTATTAAATCTCCACTGAATTCTCATCACATTAAACACTTCTGTCAGCCAACTGCCTCTTGTCTTTTGCACCCAATTGCACTTAAACTGGATGTAACAGTCTTAACCCAGCAACTCTGCTACTTTCTTTGCAGAATAAAGACCTCCAGAATTGCATTTTGCCAAATGACCACCTTCTTATTCCTAGGAATGGTTAATAGGAAACTCTTTGCTGACTTAATTGGTTTACAGATGGATCTTTAAAGGATAAACAAGAATGTTACTGAGCTGGATGTGAAATAAATTCCATAGTGAACATAATTGAAGGTTCTTATTTACCTAAATAAAATTTGCCCAACAAGCCTAATTGTTCTAACTCGGGCTTGTCAATTGGCCAAAGATTAAATAGCCAATATTTACATTGGTAGCAGATATGCCTTTAGTGTAGCTCACAACTTTAGAATGTTGTGGAAGAACCAAGTCTTCTTCATTTTCTAAGACAGCCCATAAAGAATGGAAAACAGGTTGCATTATTATTAGATGTTATACAGAAATTTAAACAACTGGCAATTTTCAAAATTCTAGGACATTCTCAAGCTGCCACCCTGGAAGCAAAAAGAAATTATTTAGCTGATATTACAGCTAGACCTGTTTTATCATTACCAAGGGAAATGGACATATATCCAAACCTTTCTGACTCTCAGAGGCTACCCTAAGTTATGTGCTGTCTGTTAACAACAACAACAAAAAAAGTAACCAAATGGTAAGAAACATTCCAAAAATCGGTGAATGGATTTGTCAATTCATCATCAACATTTGGGTGGCAACCCAATTGTTGAGGTTAAAAAACAAAACAAAAACCTTAGCCATACATCAATAAATCAGTTTAACTTATTTCAGCTATTCCTTTCTAAATTAGTAATTTCAATAAACATTATTGAATATCTAGATATTTCAAAACAATGTGAAATACTAAAATATTGATTGCTACACAAGTCTTGGGTTCGCCTGCTTTTGCCTTTTTATTATTTTATTTTTTTTAAATGTTTTTATTGATATCAGAGAGGAAGGGAGAGGGAGAGAGAGATAGAAACATCAATGATGAGAGAGAAGAATCATTATATGCATATGATCAGCTCCCTCTTGCATGCCTGCAACCCCAGCATGTGCCCTGATCACAAATCAAACCATGACCTCTCTTGGTTCACAGCTTAATGCTCAACCACTGAACCATACCAGCTGGGCTGCTTTTGGCTTTTGTTATAGAGGGGCTGTCAAGTAAATTTGGAATTGTTCATGTCTAATGCTTTGTTAGAGGTGTGTTGCTTAAAAGTGTGTGCCCATAGAGAAACCTATGTTGCCAAAGTTTATGAAATCTATACTAATAAAGGGATAATATGTGAATTAGACTGGGAGACCTTCCAGGAGACCTTCTGGACATCCTTCCGGACAAAGCCATGGTCGCGGGGCCAAGGCAGAGGCAGTTAGGGGCGATCAGGCCAAGAGGAGGGGCAGTTGGGGGCAAGCAGGACGGCTGGGGGGACAGTTGGGGGTGAACAGGCCGGTGGGGGGGGGAAGTTGGGGGCGATCATGCTGGCAGGGGGGGCATTTGGGGGTGATCAGGCCGGTGGGGGGATAGTTGGGGGTGAGGAGGCCTGCTGGGGGGCAGTTGGGGACAAGCAGGCCAGCAGGCAGAGTGGTTAGGGGCAAACAGGCAGGCAGGCAGGTGAGAAGTTAGGAGCCAGCAGTCCCAGATTAGAGAGGGTACAGGCCAGGCTGAGGGACACCCCCCCCATGCACAAATTTCGTGCACCGGACCACTAGTGTATTTATAAAAATCAATCTAGGGAATACTGGTTGCTTACTTCTTTGTTTATCATTGGAAATTCAGGTTTCTAAATGTTAGAAATTCTAATTAATTTTGAAATAAATTATATAGTTTTGATCATAGAAAATATAAAATATGGAGATGCATTTTTAAAGGAAAAGGAAAAAAGTGAGTTATTCTCTTGTGTATGGTCTTTATATGTATGGTTTGTATGTGATACATGTTCACCTGTGTATTATGTGGTGCGTTTTCAGCCTCCTGAAGGCAATACTAGGGTGTAGTCTTTTATTGGCATACAAAGATTAAATATCTTACAGAAAAGCAAAGTTTTTTATCAATTGCATTATAATCAAATCTATAATTATTCCAATTTAAGTTTTGTCATTTATAGACATTGTTCTATTCTAATACACTTACAAATGTTACATCTTTATTTTTATTTAAATTCTTTATTTTAGAAAGTATTACATATGTCCCCTTTTCCTCCCATTGACCTCTCCCACCCACTCCTGCCCCCAGCACATGCCCTCAACCCCTTACTGTCTGTGTCCATTGGTTATGCTTATATGCATACATACAAGTCCTTTTGTTGATCTCTTAAATCCGACCCCTCACCCTCCCTTGCCTTCCCTCTGAGGTTTGTTGGGTCTGTTCGATGCTTCTATATCTCTGTATCTATTTTTGTTCATCAGTTTATGTTATTCATTATATTCCACAAATGAATGAGATCATGTGATATTTATCTTTCTCTTACTGGCTTATTTCACTTAGCATAATGCTCTCCAGGTACATCCATGCTGTGGCAAATGGTAAGAGTTCTTTCTTTCTTTCTTTTTTTTAAAATTTCTTTATTGATTAAGGTGTCACATACTTGTCCTCATCCCCTATTCCCATCCCACACCCCTCCCCACGGATGCCCCCACCCCCCTGTTATCCTTAACCACTGTTTAGGCTCGTATGCATGCACACAAGTCCTTTGGTTGATCTCTCCCCCCTACCCCCACCCTCCCCTCCCCTTCCTCTGAGGCCCGACAGTCTGATCGATGCCTCCTTGTTTCTGGGTCTGTTCTTGTTCATCAGTCTATGTTGTTCATCATTTCCCCTAGATGAGTGAGATCATGTGTTACTAGAAATACACTTATAAGAACTGAATGTGAGACGAGCAATAATAGTTATGCTGACAGGCAAATGAATCAGTCTGTAGTGAGTTTCTTTCTGGACCAACAGTTCTTTTGAGACCCAATTTCAATGTCCACCAGTTCCTTATGTGTACATGTCGGCACTGACTTTTCAGTTCTGGATGGTGGACAAATGGTGGTAATGCAGGTCCGACTCCCTCTGGTTTGGTCTCACCCGGACCCAGGGGCGCGGCCTCACCCGGACTCAGGGGTGCGCGGCCTCACCCGGACCTGGGACCAAGCATCACCCGGGCCCCGGGGCGCGTGGCCTCACCCGGACCCAGGGGCTCGTGGCCTCACCCGGACCCACGTGCGTGCGGCCTCACCTGGACCCGGGATCCAGCCTCACCTGGACCCGGGAGCGCGCGGCCTCACCTGGTCCCAGGGGTGCGCGGCCTCACCCGAACCCAGGGGCGCGCAGCCTCACCCGGACCCGGGACCCAGCGGGGCTTCGTCTTCTTGATCCCAATTCCTGTCGGTCATTTCCCTCTCAGCAATTCCTTCGGCCATTTTTTCAAAGCTCCAGGGCAGCTGCTGCGGAACTCGCTGGATGGCGGGCTCGGCGAAGCTCCAGTGCGTCTGGTGCGCGGCGGCGGGCTGGTCCGAGGTCGCTGCGGTGGCACTTGGGTCTGCAGCGGCAACCAGTCGCTGGGCGAGCACACCTGGATCCGGGACCCAGCGGGGCCTCATCTTCCCGATCCCAACTCCCATCGGTCAGTTCCTTCTCAGCAATTCCTCCGGCCATTTTCTCAGAGCTCCGGGGCGGTTGCCGCGGAACTCGCTGGGCGGCGGGCTCGGCGAAGCTCCGGTGTGCCCGGTGCGCGGCGGCAGGCTGGTCTGAGGTCGCTGCGACGGCTCTCAGGTCTGCAGCGGCGGCCGGTCGCCGGGCGTGCGCACCTGGCCACTTCCGGGGCACAGAGATTCTTGAAGGACTCGGAGGTCAGCAAGCGCGGAGTCTCCCACCGCATGTCCCCCAGGGGCTCATCTGTCCGTGCTCGGCAGCAAGTGGAGCCGTCACCTCAGCCGGAGACCACCAGGGGAACTGTGCCGAGCACGTTCCAGGCCGCCATTGTGTCGCCAGAGCCGTAGTTCTTAAAGTGTGGTCTTTGGGTCACCAGCATCAGCATCATCCCGAGTCCCCCTCTCTTTTATTCTAGTTGTAGAGAATCCACTCAGCCAGCCCTCCGGTGGTTCTGGATGGTGTCTGCTCTGTTTTCCAGTTGTAGTTTCAAAATTGTTGTGGTAGGCAACAATCAGGCGTCTGCCCTATGCCGCCATCTTGGTCCTCAAGAGTTCTTTCTTTTTTACAGCAGTGTAGATGTACCACAGTTTTTAAAATCACTCACCTGTTGATGGGAACTTAGGCTGTTTCCAAATCTTAACTATAGTGAATTAATATGCTACATCTTTAGAAAGATCCATGAAAAGGACTCTGACTTGCTCTAAATTACAGGTTTCTAAGCAGGTCATATCTTTGTTCTAGATGATGATATATCTAGAACTCTAAGGGATAACTGAATTCATGAAAATACTGGCAAATAATCAGGATAAATAAAAATATTGGTTATGGGACTAAATGAACTGAGGATAATTATTATGCTTATGACTCTGTTTTAAATATTGCTGCATTTTAAATCTTTTTGTTTTCCAAATATAAGGAAAACTAAAAGGAGATATTCTGCATCATTATCAAGGACTCAATAACCAAGTTATAGGGACTGATAAATTAGTAACATTCATTTCAACAGGTGCTCCCCAGAGATGAAGGGTTCAATGATTATGACTTACATCCAGGAGATTTTTGTGCATTGGAAAAGACATAAATTAGAGACTCTCCAACATTGTTGGAAAGGACCCTATTGGTACCTAACTGCAAATTGATATATGCCCCTATCTCTGACACTTTCCTTCATCTACAGTGAAGATCAAAGACTTTTCAAGGATGAAAAGCTCAAACATCAAAAATAGCCGAAACCGGTTTGGCTCAGTGGATAGAGCGTCAGCCTGCGGACTGAGGGGTCCCGGGTTCGATTCCGGTCAAGGGCATGTGCCATGGTTGCGGGCACATCCCCAGTCGGGGGTGTGCAGGAGGCAGTTGATGGATGTTTCTCTCTCATCGATGTAAAAAAAAAAAAAATAGACAGCCGTCCTGAGACACCAGCAAGCCCAAGATACCTACAAATTAATGTTGCTGTTGGAAGAACCAAGATGGTGGTTTGGTAAAAGCTGGTACTTGCCACCTTCCACAGCCGCATCAAAATTACAAGTAAAGTACAGAATAACCATCATTCAGAACCACCTTAAAGCTGGCTTAATGGAAGTCCCACAACTAGAGAAGTAAAGAGAATATATCAAGACTGGTAGGAGGGGCAGAGGCCCAGAACGGGCTGGTCTGACACCCATGTGTGGGATTTTTTTCAATCAGGAGGATATCTCAGCTGCAGAAGCCTTTCATGAGAAGCAAAGGGTCCCAGCCCCACACCAAAATCCTAGCCCAGGATTCCAGAGCTGGGAAGAGAAGTCCCTGTAACATTGGGCTGTAAAATATAGCAGAGATTCTGGCAGAGTGACATGGAGGTGGCTAGAGCCCCAGGCAGTTCTTACAGGGTCCCACTTCCTCTGAACTCCAATGCCTTTAGGAGGGTCCAGGAACATATGGGGAAGAATTGGATTGTCTGTCATCAGGGCAGGAACTCAGGGGCAGCTTTCTCCCTGGGGATGAAAGAGAGGGGTCATTGTTCCTGTAATGGGATCTCCTATGTCGCAGAGCTGACTGGGAGCCGTTTCTAAGTTTCCATCAGGGTGACCCATACTGTTCACTCTGCAGTGGTGATTTCCTGAGACCCTGCCCCATCCAATTTGAAGCCCACCCAAGCTGTTTGCAATCGCTTTTCCTGTGAATAGCCTGTCCTCGCTCAGACTTCAGACTTTTCTAACATCTCTCAAACAAGCAGCAGCTGGCGTCAGCATGCCCCAAACCTGTCAATAATAAGCCCAAGACCCAGCACTAGCACCAGGCTGTCTTGCTTCACAGTTGGGCCTCACCTGGGCACTTCCAAGCACAATACAAATAGCAGCCATCTCCAGATAGCTCGGTAGCTCATGCCAGGTGGCCCCAGGCAGTGGCTGACATTACATCTCCCTGGAGGTCCTAGATCCAGTGCACCCAGTGGACAGCTTCAGACCATAGCAGATTACAACTCTACACATTCACAAGTGACACTCAAGGAGCAGACTCTGAGCACCAAAGCCCCACTGAAGCAAGTTCTTCTCCATAGGGATGTCTCCTGCACATCAGGTCTTTTGCTGTAGTCATAGCTGGTCCTCGAAAGCCAGTTGGCTTAGAGGTCAATTCCTCCCTGTGATGCCAACAGCCATCAAGGCTCAACTACAACAAAACTGTGCACACAGGCCACACAGGGGTGCACCTAGAGGGCCCAGTGCAGGTGACTGGGAGGCTGAGCCACTGAGACCTAAAGGACACCTACAATACAAGGGCACTCTACCAAGTCTGGGAGACACAGAAGATCTACCTAACACATAGTAACAAACACAGGGAAGCAGCCAAAATATGAAGACAAACAAGTCACAAATGAAAGAAATGGAAGTGAGCAAACTACTGGATACAGAGTTCAAAACAATGATTATAAAGTTTCTCAAGGATCTTAATGAGAGCTTCAAGGGACTTAGTGACACTTAAAGAATCTTAGAATTGCCGAAACCGGTTTGGCTGAGTGGATAGAGCATTGGTCTGCGGACTGAAAGGTCCCAGGTTCAATTCCGGTCAAGGGCATGTGCATTGGTTGCGGGCACATCCCCGGTGGGGGGTGTGCAGGAAGCAGCTGGTCAATGTTTCTTTCTCATCAATGTTTGTAGCTCTCTATCCCTCTCCCTTCCTCTCTGTAAAGAAAAAAAAAAAGAATTTTAGAATTTCAAAGACATGAAAAAGGATCATCAGAAATTAAGCATATATTAACTGAAATAAAGAATAATTTATAGGGATTCAATGGTAGAGTAGGGAAAGCATATCAAACTCACAGCCTGAGAATCAAATAAATGATTTAGACTATGAGGAAGCAAAAACACCCAATCAGAAGAGCAAAAAGAAAATATAATAAAAAATATGAAGATAGTGTAAGGAACCTCTTCAAACGTACCAACATTCGCATTATGGGGGTGCCAGAAAGAGAAGACAGAGAGCTAGATATTGAAAACTTATTTGAGGAAATAATGACAGAAAACTTACCCTATCTGTTGAAAGAAATAGACTTACAAGTCCAGGAAGCTCAGAGAACCCCAAACAAGAGGAATCCAAAGAGGACCACACCAAGACACATCATAATTAAAATGCCAGGTGTTAAAGGCAAAGAGAATCTTAAAAGCAGTAAGAGAAAAGCATTAGTTACCTACAAGGGAGCACCCATATGAGTGTCAGCTGATTTCTCAACAGAAACTTTGAGGGCCATAAGGGAGTGGCAAGAAATATTCAAAGTGATGAATAGCAAGGACCTACAACCAAGATTACTCTACCTAGCAAAGCTCTCATTTAGAATTGAAGTTCAGGTAAAGAGCTTCACAGATAAGAAAAAGCTAAAGGAGTTCATCATCACCAAGCCAGTATTACATGAAGTGTTTAAGGGTATTCTTTAGGAATAGGAAGAAGGAGAAGGAGAAAGAGAAAAGAAGAAAAGATTTAAAATATGAACAATAAAATGGCGATAAATACATATATATGAATCTAAAAATCAAAATAAACGAATAAGAAATCTAATGTACAAAATAAACTAATGAATAAAATAGAATTGGAGGCATGGAAACATGGGACAGACTGACAAATCTCAGAGGGAAGGGGGACCAGAGGGGAGAAGAGATTAACCAAAGATCTTATATGCATTGTGCATTACCTATGGACACAGACAATAGAGTGGTGAAGGCCTGGGGTGGGGCAGGAATGGGTTGGAGGGGAGCTATGGGGTGATGAAGGGGGATATCTATAATATTCTCTACAATAAAGATTTTAAAAAGGTGAAATTTAAAAAAATGTTGCTAATAATAATAATAATAATAATTACAATAATAATAATAATACTTGTCCTTTAGGTTTTTCTCAAACCCTACGTATATAGTCCAAATCTTAATAATAACTGAAGGTACATGATAGAACTTTTTGTATTATCAGTAGTATTCTTTTTATGGTTTCACTTTTTAAATTTAGAGCAAATGGTATTGCTAAAAATTAGTGAAAAAGAAATATTAATGTATACAGGCTTGTCGGTGTCTCAGGATGGCAGTCTATTTCTGAGGCTTGAGGTTTGAAAAGTCTTTGATCTCCACTGTAGATGGAGGCAAATGTCGAAGATAGGGGCAGATGTCCATTCACAGTTAGGCACCTGATAAGGTAAGGTTCTTTCCAACACTCTTGGAGAGAGCCTTTAATTAATGTCTTTCCCAATAGACAAAAAAATCTCCTGGTTGTAAGTTGTTGTCTTTGAAGTCTTCGTCTCCCAGGAACACACTCTGAAATGAATGTTACTAAGTTATCAGTCCCCATAACCTTGTTAATTGAGCCATTGATAATAATACAGAATGCTTTATTTGGAAAATGAAAATATTTCAAATGCAACAATATTTAAAACAGTCATAAGAATAATAATTATCCTCAGTTCATTTAGTCCCACAACCATTTTTATCTTGATTATTTGCCAGTATTTTCATGAATTCAGTTATTCCTTAGAGTTCCATAAAATCTTCATCTAGTACAAAGATATTATCTGCTTAGAAACCTGTAATCTAGCGTAAGTCAAATTTTTTTTTTCATGGATCTTTCTAAGAGTAAAACAACGACTGTCTATAAATGACAAAACTTAAAGTGGCATGGTTATAGATTTGATTATAATGTAATTGATAAAAAACTTTGCTTTTCTTTAAGATATAACATTCTAAGACAAAAATTTCTTGGTAAATAATAATTACTGTAAAATGACATAGAATAATATAAAGTTCATATATGTAGAAGTTACTATTTTTTATTTGGTAAAGCTTCCCATGTAATTTCATGCATACTAAAATAAATAGGCCTCATTATTTTAAAAACTTTTCTTTTATAAGGAGATAGAATAAATCCTTGAGGTATTCCAGAGCCCATTGGAATAACTCAAAGTCATCTAGGTTAAAAAAGTTTCTTATAATTTAAACTTTGGGAAGGTTGTCAAACAAACTTTACCAAAAAAATATAACATACATTTTGTAAACCTGGGTAAAAGAAACCCATTTTTGTGGTAATAACTTTAAAAAGTTGTCAGACTTAAAGTAGTTTTAATATTAAATATTTTGTCCAGACTACAGAATTCAGCTTAATTTATATAAGTGTTTAATCTCCTTAGGCTAATAAAAGATTACACTCTAGTAATGCCATCAGGAGACTGAAAAAGCACCACACATAATATATAGATGAACACATATCACATAAAGACCATACACATAATTTGAATTACTATTTTTTGCAGAGAAAATTCTTTTTTTTTCATTTGCCCTTGATAATTCTTAAGAAGACTGGAAGAGGGGAGGGAATGTCCCAATTACCAAGCAGGAAGATCTGTTGAGACTTGCAATAAAAGTTTCAAAGGCTATGAATGAACTGTGGAAACAAAGTCTTAGCTCCAGCCTGGCTGGTGTGGCTTAATGGTTGGGCATGGACCCATGAACCAGCAGGTCACAGTTCAATTCCCGGTGAGGGCACATGCCTGGGTTATGGGGTTGATCCCATGTGGGGGGCATGCGGGAGGCAGCTGATGGATGATTCTTTCATTATTGATGTTTCTGTCTCTCTCCCTCACCCTTTCTCTCTGAAATCAATAAAAACATACCTTAAGGGGGAAAAAAATGACTGATCATCTCAGGTGTTGATAACGATGTAATTAAACTGGAATTCTTTAAAAAAAAAAAGTCTTGCCTCCAATCTAAGGAACATTAGAGAGCTGGGATGGATTTTTTTCTTTATAAACCTAAAACTTTCACAAACTTTTGTAGCCTTCACAACCTTTTACAAACCTTTCTACAACTTTCACGAACCTTGTTATGCATTCAGAAATAACTATCCTTAAAAAAAAGAAAGAACTATCCTTAGAACAACTCACTTTCTTTCCTTTCCCTCGAAAATGAATCTCCATACCTTATGCCTTCTATTACTAAAACCATATACTTCTTTAAACTTAATTATAATTTCTAACTTTTAGAAACCTTGATTTCCAATGACAACCAAAAAAGTAAGCAACCAGTATTGCTTAGATTGACTTTTATGAACACATTTCATAACCTTTAGAAACACGTGTTCCTCTATTGGCAAACACACTTTCAAGAAACACATCTCCAATGACGCAACAGTTCCAAATTTACTTGACAGCCCCTATGAAACATGAGCCAAAAGCAGGTGAACCCAAGATTTTTTTAGCAATCAATGTTTTAGTATTTCATGTTAGTTTAAAATATCTATATATTCAATAACTTTTATTAAAATTACTAACTTAGAAAGAATAGCTGAAATAAGTTAAATTGATTTACTGAGATGTGGATGTTTGTTTTTTTAACTTCAACAATTGTGTTACCACCCAAATGTTGATGATGGACTAACAAATCCATTCACCAATTTTTGGAATGTTTCTACATTTGGGTACATTTTTTTGGTTAGACAGCACATAGCTTAGGGTAGCCTCTGATTGTCATAAAGGTTTGGATATATGGAACCTATCCATTTCCCTTGGTAATGGTAAAACAGGTCTAGCTGTAGCATCAGCTAAATAATTTCCTTTTGCTTCCATGGTGATAGTTTGAGAATGTCCTGAAATTTTGACAATTACCAATTGCTTAAATTTCTGTATGACATCTACTAGATCTGCAACCTATTTTCCATTCTTTATGGGTTATCAGAAAATTAATAAGCCTTGCTGTTTTCACAACATTCTAAAGTTGTGGCCTACACCAAAGAAATAGCTACTATCGGTGTAAATGGCTGTTTAATCTGGACCAGTTGACAAGCCTGAGTTAGGTCTTTATTCTGCAAAGAAAGTAGTATAGTTGCTGGATTAAGACTGTTACATCCAGTTTAAGTGCAATTGGGTGAAGAAGACAAGAGCCAGTTGGCTGACAGAAGTGTTGAATGTGATGAGAATTCAGCGGAGATTTAATAGAATGAGGAACATAAACAAAGGAGAGCCCATAACTATCTTTTGTTTGTTTGTATCACATGTCTATAGCCAAAATGGCTGTCATGCAGGGAGGGTGGCCTTTGGATACTGAGTCTAGTTGGTGACTATAATAGCCAAAGGTCTATGATGATCTATATTTTTTAGCTAAAATTTCTATAATTAAGGTGTCCCAGAGTAGAAGCTTTAGATAATTCTTTAGAGATTGTATGGCTTGTTTCCCTTTTGGATTCCACTGAATTAGATCAGGTCAATTTGATTTAAATAAGTCATATAGAGGCTGAGTCATTAATGAAAAAAATGGAACCCAGTTGTGACAATACCCAGTCAAACCAAGAATCTTCTAAGCTGCTTTCTTGTGTGTGTGTGTTTTGCTTTTTTTTTTTTTGAAGAGGAAAAGATAGGATTCCTCAGAGTTTTTCAGGGTTACTTAGTAGCCTATCTTTAGATATTAAATAGCCAAAGTACCATATTTTTCTGTGTATAAGACACTTTTTTTCCCCTAAAATTGTTAGACTGAAAATCGAGAGGCATCTTATACATGGAAGTAAGCCAAGGAGGGAGCCCAGCGAGTGTGTAGCTGTCCATATCTTGTCAAACAGGCTTCCTCCAATAATGAGCCTTATTGTCACTGACATCAGCTGATGCCGTAATTGGAGGTGGAGGTGGAGAGTGCACAGATGTAATAGGAACTCGTGTGTTCTAAGCCCATAAAGAGGTCAAAAAATAAAAAGATAAATACCGGTAAGTAATTGTCTTACTCTGCAAAATTCAAACCGAATGTAATAAGCTATGCAAAAGAGCATGGAAATAGAGCTGCAGAGAGACAATTTGGACCTCCTTCCACTGAGTGTATGATCAGACAGTGGAGAAAACAGGAAGAACAACTTAAGATGCCAAAAAAGAAGGAGGCCTTAAGAGGAAAACCAGCAAAATGGGCAAACTTGGAGCAGAGGCTTAAGACTTGGATTATGGAGCAATGCCAGAGTGGCTTATGTGTGTCAACCAAGCTTATTCAATGTCAGGAAAGAATGTTTGCAAGTGAAATGAACATTGTTGATTTTACAGGAAAGGAAAAATGGTGCTTCAATGTCATGAGGAGAGAAGGGTTGGCCATGAGAACACGAACAAAGTTAGCTCAGAAAATGCCACCAGTTTATGCAGATGATCTCACATATATAGACAGTTGACTCAGAAGACAGCAGTGATACAACAGAAGTTGAAGAAATTGATATGTCTGGAACTAAGAGTGATAAAGTAGAGAGTAGTGATGTAACAGAGGCTGAATAAAGTGATATGCTGCATAATATTATAGTACTGGTATGTAAACATTGCCTGTGGTAATCCTATATAATAAAGAGGTAATATGCAAATTGACCTTCACACCCTCACGTCACAAGATGGCCGTCCCCACGTTGTCATAAAATGGGTGGGTGCCCCCACATCGTCACAAGATGGCTGCCCCACGTCATCACAAGATGGCTGCCCCCATGTCATCACAAGATGGCCACCCCCACATTGTCACAAGGTGGCCAGCAGGGGAGAGCAGTTGGAGAGGACCAGGCCTACAGGGGAGGGCAGTTGGGGGCAACCAGGCCTGCAGGGGAGGGCAGTTGGGGGTGATCAGGCCGGCAGGGGAGCAGATAGGTGTCAATCAAGCTGGCAGGGGACCAGTTAGGGGGTGATCAGGCTGGCATGCAGAGTGGTTGGGGCAATCAGGCAGCCAGGCAGGTGAGTGGTTAGGATCCAGCAGTCCCAGATTGTGAGAGGAATGTCCAACTGTCGGTTTAGGCCCAATCCCTGCAGGCAGTCGCACATCCCCCGAGGGTCTCAGATTGGAGATGGTGCAGGCTGGGCTGAGGGACACCCCCACCCTCAGTGCATGAATTTTGTGCACCGGGCCTCTAGTCTGTATTAATAAAAGGGTAATATGCTAACTAGACCAGATCGACTGGACGTCATTCCTGACAAAGCCGGGGCCTGGGCGAAGCCGCCGGGAGTCCTGGGTGCCTGTGGCTCGCCAGAGGGAGGGAAGTCCAGGTCCCGGGTACCTGCGGCTGGCCAGAGGAAGGGAAGCCCAAGTCCCAGTTGCTTGTGGCCGGCCAGAGGAGGGAAGCCTGGGTCCCATGTGCAGGGCCCGAGGCAGAGGTGGTTAGGGGAAATCAGGCAGGCAGGCAGGCAGGTGAGCAGTTAGGAGCCAGTGGTTCCGGATTGCGAGAGGGTGCAGGCCGGGCTGAGGGACATCCCTCCCTCCCCCGTACATGAATTTTGTGCACCGGGCCTGTAGTTACTAAATAAAAATGTGTTCTGTTTTATGTTTAAAATATTGATTTCTTAATTTTGGGTTGGAAAAGTGTGCAGCATCTTAAACATGGGGGCATCTTATACATGAAAAAATACATTATTTTACCTGAGGTAAACATAATCAGAACTTGTTCTTTGTTTTCTTTTGTTTTCTTTTGTTTTTTTGTTTTTTTTATTAAGGTATTATATGTGTACATATCTTACCATTGCCCCCCCACCCCATTCCCATACATGCCCTCACGCCCCAGTGTTTTGCGTCCATTGGTTATGCTTATAAGCATGCATACAAGTCCTTCAGTTAAACTCTTATCTCCCCCACCTCTCCCTAATCTTCCCACTGTAATTTGACAGTCTGTTTGATGCTTTACTGCCTCTGTATCTATCTTTTTGTTCATCAGTTTATAATGTTCTTTATTATCCATAAATGAGTGAGATCATGTGGTATTTTTCTTTCATTGACTGGCTTATTTCACTTAGCATAATGTTCTCCAGTTCCATCCAGGTTGCTGCAAATGGTAAGAATTCCTTCTTTTTTGTGGCAGCATAGGATTCCACTGTGTAGATGTACCATAGTTTTCTGATCCAGTCATCTGCTGACGGGCACCTAGGCTGTTTCCAAATCTTAGCTATTATAAATTGTGCTGCTATGATCATAGGGCTGCATATATCCTTTCTGATTAGTGTTTCTAGTTTCTTAGGATATATTCCTAGGAGTGTGATAACTGGGTCAAATGGGAGTTCTATTTTCAGTTTTTTGAGAAAACTCCATACTGTTCTCCACAGTGGCTGCACCAGTCTGCATTCCCACCAGCAGTACACGAGGATTCCTTTTTTCCGCATCCTTGCCAACACTTGTCTTTGGTGATTTATTGATAATAGCCATTCTGACAGGTGTGAGATGGTACCGCATTGTTGTTTTGATTTGCATTTCTAGGGTAATTAGTGACGTTGAGCATGTTTTCATGTGTCTCTTGGCCTTCCTTCTGTCTTCTTTCGAAAAGATTCTATTTAGGTCCGTTGCCCATTTTTTATTGGATCATTTATCTTCCTTTTATTAAATTGTATAAGTTCCCTGTTGATGTTGGAGATTAAACCTTTATCAGTGATAACATTTGCAAATATGTTCTCCCATACAGTGGGCTTTCTTGTTGTTTTGTTGATGGTTTCTTTTGCTGTGAAAAAGCTTTTTATTTTAATGTAGTCCCATTTGTTTATTTTCTCTTTAGCTTCCATTTCCCTAGGAGCAGTCTCAGTGAAGAAGTTTTTTCGGCATATGTCTGAGATTTTGCTGCCTGTGGATTCCTCTAGTATTTCTATGGTTTTCTGTCTTATGTTTAAGTCCTGTATCCATTTTGAGTTTATTTTTGTGTATGGTGTAAGTTGGTGATCTAGTTTCATTTTTTTGCATGTATCTGTCCAATTTTCCCAACACCATTTATTGAAGAGACTGTCTTGACTCCATTGTATGTTCATGCCTCCTTTGTCAAATATTAATTGAGCATAGTTGTTTGAGTCAATATCTGGATTCTCAATTCTATTCCATTGGTCTATATGTCTGTTCTTGTGCCAGTACCAGGATGTTTTGAGAACAGTGGCTTTGTAATACAGCTTGAAATCTGGTATTGAGATCCCTCCTACTTTATTCTTCTTTCTCAGGATTGCTTTGGTATTCAGGGTCTTTTTTTATTCCATGAATTTTTGGAGAGTTCTTTCTAGGTCTGTGAAATATGCCATTGGTATTTTAATTGGGAGTGTATTGAATCTATAGATTGCTTTGGGTAGTATGGATATTTTAATGATGTTGATTCTACCAATCCATGAACATGGCATGTTCTTCCATCTGTTTACGTCTTCCTCTATCTCTTTTTTCAGTGTCCCTCTATCTCTTTTTTCAGTGTCCTGTAGTTTTCCATGTATAGGTCTTTTACCTCCTTAGTTAAGTTTATTCCTAGATATCTTAATTTTATTGTTGCGATGGTAAAAGGGATTGCTTTTTTAGTCTCTCTTTCTGTAAGTTCACAATTGGTGTATAGAAATGCCATATATTTCTTGGCGTTAATTTTGTATCCTGCTATGTTGCCGAATTCTTTTATTAAGTCTGTTAGTTTTTTGATGGAGTCTTTCGTGTTTTTTATGTACAATATCATGTCATCTACAAATAAGGACAGCTTTACTTCTTCTTTTCCAATTTGTATGCATTTTATTTCTTCTTCTTGTCTGATTGCAATGGCTAATACTTCCAGTACTATGTCAAACAGGAGTGGTGAGAGTGGGCATCCCTGTCTTGTTCCTGTTCTTAGGGGAAATGGTTTTAGTTTTTGCCCTTTGAATATGATGTAAGCTGTGGGTTTATCATATATAGCTTTTATTATGTTGAGGTATGATCCTTCTATTCCCACCTTGTTGACTGTTTTTAACAAGAAAGGGTGTTGGACTTTGTTAAGTGCTTTTTCTGCATCAATTGATATGACTATGTAGTTTTTATCTCTCAATTTGTTTATGTGATGTATCACGTTTATTGATTTGCGGATATTATTACCATCCTTGCATTCCTGGGATAAATCCTACTTGGTCATGGTGTATGATCTTTCTGATGTACTACTGGATCCTATTTGCTAGAATTTTGTTGAGGATTTTGGCATCTATGTTCATGAGGGATATTGGCCTGTAATTCTCTTTCATTGTGTTGTCTTTATCTGGTTTTGGTATTAGGGTGATGCTGGCTTCATAGAATGAGCTTGGAAGTATTCCTTCCTCTTGAATTTTTTGGAATAGTCTGAGGAGGATAGGTTTTAGTTCTTCCTTGAATGTTTGGTAAAACTCCCCTGTGAAGCCGTCTGGCCCCGGGCTTTTGTTTGCCGGTAGCTTTTTGATGACTGCTTCAATTTCTTCCATAGTTACTGGCCTGTTGAGCTGTTTAGATTCTTCCTGATTGAGTTTTGGAAGGTTATATTTTTCTAGGAATATGTCCATTTCCTTCAGGTTGTCCAGTTTGTTGGAATAGAGTTGTTAGTAGTATTTTTTAACAATCCTTTGTATTTCGGCGGGGTCTGTTGTTATTTCACCTCTTTCATTTCTGATTTTGTTCTTTTGGGTCCTCTCTCTTTGCTTCCTGGTGAGCCTGGCTATAGGTTCATCAATCTTGTTTATCCTTTCAAAGAACCAGCTCTTGGTTTTGTTGATCTTTTGTATTGTTTTTTTGGTCTCTATGTCTTTTATCTCCTCTCTGATCTTTATTATTTCCTTCCTTCTGCTTACACTGGGCTTTTTTGTTGCTCTCTTTCTAACTCTTTGAGTTAAAGGATTAGGTAATTTATTACCATTTTTTCTTTTTTTTTTTGAAGTAGGCTTGTAGAGCTATGAACCTCCCTCTCAAGACTGCTTTTGCTGTGTCCCATAGATTTTGGATTGTTGTGTTTTCATTGTCATTTGTTACCATGATGTTTTTTATTTCTTCCTTGATCTCTCTGGTAACCCAGTCATTGTTTAATAGCATGCTGTTTAGTCTGCATGTGTTTGATTTTTTTGGATTGTTTTTATTGTATTTGATTTGCAGTTTTATGCCACTGTGATCTGAGAAGATGCTTGATATGATTTCTGTCTTCTTGAATTTGAAGAGACTTTGCCTATGTCCCAGCATAGGGTCTATCTTTGAAAATGACCCATGTGCACTTGAGAAGAATGTATATTCTGTGGCTTTGGGGTGAAATATTCTGAAGATGTCAGTTAAGTCCATGTGATCTAGTGAGTCTTTTAAGATTGATGTTTCTTTGCTGATTTTTTTGTTTAGAGGACTTGTCCATTGGTGATAGTGGGGTATTAGAGTCTCCTACTATGAGTGTATTGCTGTCAGTCTCTCCCTTGATATCCTCCAGGAGTTTTTTTTAATGTATTTGGGTGCTCCTGTATTGGGTGCATATATGTTTACCACAGTTATTTCTTCTTGTTGGATTGCTCCCTTTAGTATTATGAAGTCTCCTTCCTTATCTCTTATTATGTCCTTCACTTTAAGATCTAATTTGTCAGATATAAGTATTGCTACCCCAGCTCTTTTTTCATTTCCATTCGCCTGGAAAACCTTTTTCCATCCCTTCACCCTCAGTCTGTGTGCATCTTTTTTTCTGAGGTGGGTTTCTTGTAGACAGCAGATATATGGGTCGTGTTTTCTTATCCAGTCCATTACCCTGTGTCTTTTGATTGGGGCATTTAATCCATTTACATTTGAAGTTATTATTGATAGGTACTTGTTTATCACCATTTTTGTTCTTTACCCCTCTGTTCCTTCTTCGCTTCATATATGTATACACACACACACACACACACACACACACACACACACACATATATATATATATATATATATATATATATATATATATAATTTTTTTTTTACAGCAGATTTTTTAGCATTTCTTTCATTGCTGGTTTGGTGGTGATAAATTCCCTTAGTCCTATTTTGTCTGTGAAGCTCCTGATTTCAGTTTCAATTTTGATTGATAGCCTTACTGGGTACAGTATTCTTGGATTCAGACCCTTCCTTTGCATGACTTTGTATATTTCATTCCATTCCCTCTGGCATGGTGAGTTTCTGTTGAGAAATCAGTTGCTAGTCTGATGGGGGTTCCTTTATATGTAACTTTCTGTCTCTCTCTGGCTGCTTTTAAGATTCTTACTTTGTCATTGGTGTTTGCCAATTTAATTATAATGTGCCTTGGCGTTGGTCTTTTGGGGTTCATTTTGCTTGGGACTCTGTGAGCTTCTTGGATTTGTGTGGGGGTTTTCTTTCCTATATCAGGGAAGTTTTCTGTCATTATTTCTTCAAACAGTTTTTCTATTCCTTGCTCAGTTTCCTCTCCTTCTGGAACCCCTGTTCTGCGGATGTTGTTTTGTTTCTTGTTGTCCCAAATTTCCCTTAGGCTCTCCTCCTGCTTTCTAATTTTTTTTTCTAGAAGCTGCTCTAATTGGGTATTTTTCCCCACCTTGTCTTCTAGCTCAGTGATGCAGTCCTCTAGTCTACTCTTGATGTTCTATTGAGTTCTTTATAGCATCGATGTCATTTTTCATTTCTTCTTGGTTCTTCTTCATTTCCTCTTGGTTCTTACTCATATTGTCGAATTTGTCTTCCATTCTTTTCAGCCACCTTATGACCATTTCTCTGAATTCTTTCTCTGACAGGTTGCTTGCCTCTATTTTGTTTACTTCCTTTTTTGGTGATGCCTGCTGTTCTTTCACATGAGGGCTGTTTCTTTGTCTCCCCATGGTCTCTCTTCTCCGGCTGTATCATTATGTAGTTCTCTCTCTCCTTTCCATGGTGGAGTGTAGATCTCCTCTGAATTAGCGTGTTTGCGCTAATTGGGGTCCAGTGTTCTGGGGCTCGCAGCTTTTCAGTTGTTGCCACAGTTCCAGAACTTGTTCTTTTATATCTGTGTCCCTTTATATCTAGCTGTTGTAATAGGTATATTGTGTTGTTTTAGGAGTAGTAATTTTCTAAATTCTAAAACTAAATCACCCACATATAGGATTAGAGTTGAATCTCTAGGAAATTTAACATCATTTAAACCAGCTTTTAATATCTAAGACAATAGGTGGGACTCTTTGTATATCCCTGGGACATTGCTGTCCAAGTAAACTTGTAATTTTCCAAGGTGAATGGGTATGTTGAAAAGGCACTACAAGAATCTATTGCTGAAAAATATTGGCAGTCACTGGAATAGCTGATAATAAGGTATGTGGATTTGGAACCACAGGATGTCTGGGAATAATTAGCTTACTTATAGCTCAGAGACTTTGTACAAATCTCCATCTTTTTCCATTTTGTTTCTTTACTGAAAAGTTAGGAAAATTACAGGGGCTCATACATGTAATTTAAGCTGTCCCTTTTATATGTTACTAGAGGCCCGATGCACGAAGATTCGTGTAAGAATGGGCCTTCCTTCCCCTGGCTGCCGGCACTCCCTTAGCTCTGGCTGGAGCTATCTTTCTGCTCCGGCCCGGAGCCGTCTTTCCACCTTACCACTCTTCCCAGAGGCCTGGCGTGGTGGGGATGGTGCAGAACGCCTGCATCGTCCTCATGGCAAGCGTCCCGCCACCCCCGGCCACTCGGCGCCTGCGTATGCAAATCAACCCTCCATTTTTTGTTGGGTTAATTTGCATTCTCACTCCTGATTGGCTGGTGGGCATCACGAAGGTACGGTCAGTTACCATGTTACTCTTTTTTTAGTGTAGATTTTATTTTTCCTAAACTATCAATAAGGAAGGAGAAGGGGAAATACCTTCTCCTAGTCCTCAGAGCAGCCCTATACTTATTCCTATTTTTGTTTTTCTAAATCTGAATTGCTTCCTATTATCCTTAAAGTGGACACACTTCTCTACAGGAGTTTTCCTGTGAACCTTATTTAGTAATTCTGTTGGTTTTAGATATATTAATTAGAATAGGTTAAAATAGCAGGATTACATGTTCTAACAGTTAAATTTCTTTGTGAACCCATCAGGGTCCTGGAGAAAATTGGGAACAATTGCTGGTTCTTCTCTGCCTGAGACCAGCTTTTTTCCAAAGGGAGTTGTTAGAATTCCTATTGTCAATTTCCCTTAAGTCAGTAGGGAGTAGTAGGGGAGGAGATAGAATGGGAAAGAAGAAGGGAGGGGAAGTGAAAGTCTAGAAAAGGAAGCTCAGAGAGCAATGGACATAAGTCGAGGAGGTATAGAAGGCAGAGAAATGGGGTGTAAGCAATTATTAGCTTCAGAAGAGTTGAGAGACAGTCTCCAAAATCTTATTTTTAAAAAAAGTTTTTATCTGTGCTGTTCCTAAAACCTTCTAATTTCCAAATCACGATATGCTTCCCATTCATTTAGTTTAATTTTAGAGCCATAATTCTTCTGATTGTTGCATGAAAAAATTTAATTTAGCCTGGCCAGCATGGCTCAGTGATAGAGTATTGATCTATGAACCAGAAGTTCACAGTTCGATTCTGGTCAGGGCACATGCCCGGGTTTCAGACTCAATACCTGGTGTGAGGCATGCAGGAGGCAGCCAATCAATGATTCTCTCTCATCATTGATGTTTCTATCTCCCTCTCTTTCTCCATTCCTCTCTGAAGTCAATAAAAGTATATTAAAAATTAATTTAGTCACCCAAAGACAACTATATTGTGGCTGTTTTAAGTTAATATCATTTTTAGTTAAATCTTCAGCTTTAATTTATACAGTGAAGGATTTGTTCAGACCCTAAGAAAGTAATGCTAATGGAAAAGCCAAAGTTAAAAACCAGCCACTCATTTTTCCTCCTGTCTCACTTTAGCCTGGGTTCTTTCAACCCATAACCTTAGTTCCACCTTGAGGATTTAAAAAAAAAAACAAGCTCAAATAAAGTCAAACCCTCTACCACAAGCAAGGGAATGTCTGGATCCAAGAGACAACTCACCCAAGTTCACCTGATGTGGCAGCATCTGGAAGGCTCAATGGACCCTTTTCTGGATCCCAGCACCAGGTCTGGGACTGAGTGGTGGTCCTGAGTGAGCTTCTTTGCAATCCTGTTGCACTACACTAAGTAAATGTCAATGTAAGAAACATTCAAACCTGTAAAGAATTTTTGTGAGTTTATTTGAGCCAAACTGTGTACAATTGCCAGGAAGCAAAATCTCAACACATTGAGGTAATGCTCCAGAGAATGGCAGTTTTGCACCTTATTTTATGCATTACAATCCAAAGAGAAGACATAAGTGGGTTATGATTTCATTGATGATAGATTAGGGAGGTGAGAGAAGGCAAAGTGGCGGGGGGAGTGAGGAAACCTCTGGAATTGGATAAAAAGTAATATGATAGACATATAACAGATAGTTAACAGTCAACAATTAATATGATAACAGTAACAATGAGAGGATTTATGGTCTCTGCCCTGGTGCATTGGTTGTTGCCTGGACGAGTCTGGAAAAAAGGGAGTTACCCTGACATTCCAAAGATATGTTATGGTAGATGCAAAGGACAATAACCTGAGTCAAAGTAAAGATTGACTTTTGTCAGGGAAGAATCTAGCCTAGGGCATGACTACCTGTCCTAAACTGCTTTTAATTAAAAAGTTTTAATTTCAGACCATTGTTTGTGGTTACTTTAGGTGTCTGAGTTTGCAAGGCCACCAAGCAGGCCTTCCCTGAGTTTGTCAAGTTAGCATGTGGCCTCTTTTCATCCCCACCATATCAATTCCAATAGAAGCTGTAATGGCTATAAAAACACGGCCCTCTATAACTGCTGCCAAAACACAAGAAATTTACTTATGAAACTCTTACTGTCCTCCAGGCCTCTGAATTTGGATAGTAATTATAATATACAGTATTATGTTCTTATAGCTTTGGCCTCAATTTTTTTTAAAAAGTAAGATTTCAGCTTCCTATTATATAACTAGCAGTAATCAAATTAATAACAGCACCTAAATGTTTCCAATGGGAAGTATATGGGCCATAGTAAATGGAAAACCATCTAATGGTCAGATTATAAAAACTGAAAAGGTATATGTTATGCCCTCAAAGTATAAGTGAATGTTATACTAGATACAAACTATAAAAATGTGAGACAGGCAACAAAACCTGGATCATAATAGTGTGTAGTTTAGAAATAATCTAGAGTGTTTTCTTAATAAAGGCTCATAAAATATGACTGCCTTCCATTTACCTATTTTTCACTTTGGAGGAAAAAAAATTCAGCCTTGACTTTCATCCAAGGTTACGATCTTGCCCCATCCCCAATGGTCCATAATTCAGCAAGACATATACTAACACTGAGACTTCCTATGAATGAGCCTTCCTAGCACTGTGGAACCTCGTTATCCATCCAAAAAGTTTGTCATCAGTGCATCCTTTGGATTAATTTATGATGAAAAGGGGGATGTGTGGACTAATAGGGGGAGCATCCTAACCTGACAAGCTCAGGGAAGGCTTGCGTGGTAGACTTACAAACTCAGGCACCTAAAGTAACCACAAAGGATGGTCTGAACTTAAAACTCTTTTTAAAAATATATTTTTATTGATTTCAAAAAGGAAGGGAGAGGGAGAGAGAAATGTCAATGAGAGAGAATCATTGATAAGCTGCCTCCCACATGCTCCCCACTGGGGATCGAGCCCGCAATCCTGGCATGTGCCCTTGACCGGAATCGAACCTGGGACCATTCAGTCCACAGGCTGATGCTCTATCCACTGAGCCAAAGCAGCTAGGGCCTGAACTTAAAACTTTTATTTATTATTATTATTTTTACTAATCTTTATTGTTCAGATTATTATAGTTGTTCCTCTCCCCCCCACACATAGCTCCCCTCCACCCGGTTCCCACCGACCCCCTCTGCCCTTACCCACCCCACTGTCCTCATCCATAGGTGTATGATTTTTGTCCAGTCTCTTCTCACACCCCCCACACCCCTTTCCCCCTGAGAATTGTCAGTCCACTTCCTTTCTATGCCCCTGATCCTATTATATTCACCAGTTTATTCTGTTCATCAGACTTTTTATTCACTTGTTGATAGATATGTATTTGTTGTCACTTTGTTGTTCATAATTTTTGTCTTTACCTTTTTCTTCTTCCTCTTCTTAAAGAATACCCTTCAGCATTCCATATAATACTGGTTTGGCGGTGATGAATTCCTTTAGCTTTTTCTTATCTGTGAAGCTCTTTATCTGACCTTCAATTCTAAATGATAGCTTTGCTGGGTAGAGTAATCTTGGTTGTAGGTTCTTGCTATTCATCACTTTGAATATTTCTTGCCACTCCCTTCTGGCCTGCATCGTTTCTGTTGAGAAATCAGCTGACAGTCGTATGGGTACTCCCTTGTAGGTAACTAACTTTTTTTCTTTTGCTGCTTTTAAGATTCTCTCTTTGTCTTTTGCCCTTAGCATTTTAATTATGACGTGTCTTGGTGTGGTCCTCTTTGGATTCCTTTTGTTTGGGGTTCTCTGCGCTTCCTGGAAATATAAGTCTATTTCTTTCACCATGTAGGGGAAGTTTTCTGTCATTATTTCTTCAAATAGGTTTTCAATATCTTGCTCTCTCTCTTCTTCTGGCACCCCCATAATTTGGATGTTGGTACGCTTGAAGTTGTCCCAGAGGCTCCTTACACTATCTTCATATTTTTGGATTCTTTTTGCTTTTTGCTTTTCTGGTTGGGTGTTTTTTGCTTCTTCGCATTTCAAATCTTTGACTTGATTCTTGGGATCTTCTAGTCTGCTGTTGAATCTCTGTACATTATTCTTTATTTCAGTCAGTGTATGCTTAATTTCTGACTGGTCCTTTTCCATCTCCTTGAGGGTCTCATTAAATTCCTTGGAAGTTTCTAAAAGATTCTTGAGTAACCTTATAACCATGGTTTTGAACTCTATATCCAGTATTTTGCTTTCATCCATTTCTTTCATTTGTGACTTATTTCTTTATCTCCTCATTTTGTCTGCTTCCCTGGGTTTGTTTCTATGTACTGGGTAGCTGCTAAGTCTCCTTGAGTTGATAGAGTGGCCTTGTGTGGTAGGTGTCCTATAGGGCCCAGTGGTTCAGCCTCCCCAGTCACTTGAGGTGGACGCTCTTGGTGCACTGCTTTGTGGGTTGTGTGCACAGTCTTGTTGCAGTTAACCCTTGATTGCTGTTGGTATCACTGGGGGGAATTGACCTCCAGGCCAATTGGCTGTGAGGAACAGCTGTGTCTACACTGGAAGATCTGTTGTGCAGGAGACACCCTTATGGGGCAGGACTTGCTTCAGTGGGGCTTAGGTGCTCACTGAGTCTGCCCCTTGAGTGTGTCTCTTATGGATGTGAAGAGTTGTAATCTGGTATGGTCTCACACTGACCACTGGGTACACTGGCTCTTAGATCTCCAAGGAGGTGCAAAGTCAGCCACTTTCTAGGGCCGCTCAGCAGGAGCTACAGAGAGATCTGAAGATTCCTTCTCTTTGTTTGGGGTTTGGAGGTGCCCAGATGAGGCCCAGCTGTGAAGCAATGCAAGCTGCTGTCAAGGCTTGGGTCTTCTTTTGGAGGCTCTGGGGCTCTTTGACCCTGCTGCATTACATTAGGTTTCAGATTGCAAAGGGCCAGGCCATTCATATGCAAAAGCCTGTGTGCACAGCTTGGGTGGGGTTGTAAATTGGGTGGGGCAGAGTTTCAGGGAATCACCAGGGTGGAGCAAACCGCAATGGCTGCCAGTCAGCCCTGCCTGGAAGAGGTCCCGTGTCTCTGTGTCCCATAGCACCATGCAGGAACAATGATCGCTGCAAGCACCTCTGAGAGAAAGTCGCCCTCGAGTTCCACCCGATGTCAGTCAGTCCAGTTTCTCCCCAGATGAGTCTGGGTCCCCAGAGTCTTGCCAGGAACTGGAGTTCAGAGCAGGTGGGAACTTGTATCTACCTCCCGATTGAAAAAGACAACAGCGTGCTCAGTTGCCAGCCCTTTCCACACGCGCACACCTCCATACCTCTGCACTTCACTTCTGCACCTCCTCCGAGTCTCAATGTGCTTTTCTCTTTCCTTCTAGTTGTATCATTTCCACTCAGCCAGCCTTCCTATGGTTCTGGATGATACCCGTTTTCTCTTTTAGTTGTAGTTTTGAAGTGGTTGTGCGAGGTGTTTACCTATGCTGCCATCTTGGTTTCTCTCTGAACTTAAAACTTTTAAACTAAAAGCAGTTTATGACAGGTATCATGCCCTAGGCTGGAATCTTCCCTGCTAAAAGTCAATCTTTAGCCTGGCTGGTAGGACTCAATGGTTGAGCATCAACCCATGAACTAGGAGGACATGGTTCAACTCCCAGTCATGGCACATGCCTGGACTGCGGGCTCAATCCCTGAGTAGGGGACATGCAGGAGACAACAGATCGATGATTCTCTCTCATCACTGATGTTTCTCTGTCTCTCCCTCTCCCTTTCTCTCTCTCTGAAATCAATAAAAACATATTTAAAAAGTCCACTCTTTTAAAAATCTTTACCTTAACTGAGCCTATTATCTTTTGCAACTACCATAACATACCTTTGGAAAGTCAGTATAACTTTCCATTTTCCAGACACTTCAGGGCACAACCAATGCACCACAACAGAACCTACAAATCCTCTCATAGTTATTTTTATGATGTTATTTTGTTGACTATTAACTATCCTGTACCCACTTATGTAAAAGACATAGCCTTCTTTTTATCCAGTTCCAGAGATTTCACTGCTTTCCTTTTTTCCACCTCCCTAATCTATCACCAATGAATTTCATGTAACCCATTTAAGCCTTCTCTCTCTTTTTTTAAAATATATTTTTATTGATTTCAGAGAGGAAGGGAGAGAGATAGAAACATCAATGATGAGAGAAAATCATTGATTGGCTGCCTCCTACATGCACCCCCCCCCTCCACTGGGAATGAGCCTGCAACCTGGGCATGTGCCTTTGACCAGAATCGAACCCAGGACCCTTCAGTCCACAGGCTGACGCTTTATCCACTGAGCCAAACTGGCTAAGTAAAGCCTTCTCTTTTGACTGTAATGTATAAAATAAGGTGAAAAACTGCCATTCTCTGGAGCATTATCTCAAGGTATTGTGATTTTGCTTCCCAGCAGTTGTCCACAGTTTGGCTCAAAGAAATTCACAAAAATTCTTTACAGGTTTGAATGTTTCTTACGTTGACAAATTCCATCATTGTATGTACTTGCACATTATATTTCTCATCATTTTTCCTCAAAGGAGAGTAAATGTGATGGCAATGCCAGTATCTAGCCAGAGCCACACAATGGAGGAACATATCAATATCTGTAAGTCCATTCTTAAGTGCTAAGGGTCTTCAGGGTACATAGAAGGGAGAGGTCTTTGCTGTGAGGACCTGAAAAGGAATTTAAGTATTTGAAGGTGTTGGACATTCACTGCTTTCATTTACTGATCACCTTTGCTTGTAACCAATTCAAGGAATGCTTGAGAAGACAGGGTTGTATAGTTTAACTGTTTATTAGTCTCTCTCCTCCAGTTAGAGTATAAGGCTTGAGGGGATAAGGGCTGTATCCTATTTACCCAGCCCTGTATCTAAAAAGTAGCAGGTTCTCAGAGTGGCAATTTAGCATACTGGCCAAGAAGACCAGGTTTGGAATCAGGCTGACCAGGCCTTGAATCTTGGCTCCTTCACTTACATGCTGTGTGACCTTGGGCAAGTTACTTAACCTCTACAACCTTCTGTTTCCTGCCACTCTCCCTATGAAAGAAGGGTATTAATAGTGCTTACCTCGTGGGATTGTAGTGATGCATTCAGGGAAACAATATATGTAAAAAACTTTGCAAATTGCCTGATACATAATTGGCATACATTATGCGAGAGTTATTTTTTAAATATATTTTTATTGATTTCAGAGATGAAAGGAGAGAGATAGAAGGCATGCCTCACACTAGGGATCAAGCCTGCAACCTGGGCATGTTCCCTGACTAGGAATCGAACCATGACCTCCTGGTTCACAGGTTGAGGCTCAACCACTGAGCCACGCCCAACCAGCCAGCTGAGAGAGTTATTCTTAATAATCTGATTATTTGTTGAAGGAATAAATGGATGCCATAGTCTGCTTTTCCTTCCCTCTCTTGAGATTATCAAGCAAAAAGAACCTAATCAAGTCAGTTTCTATATGATTTCAATAGTTAATTTCAGGTAAACAAAACCAAACACACATTGTAAAGAGTCCCTTCCCTGTTGGTGTGGGTGTTGCTCCGCATTTATGTTATAGTCAAATGTTACAACTTCTAGTAAAAAGTTTAAATACAGTTTGAAGAAAAATGAAGCATAGAAAACAGATAAGGCCAAACCTCTCATTTTATCACCCTCATAATATTGGCCGCTAAAATAGCTCGCTTGTCAAATCCAATCCCTTTGTACTACTGTGAGAAGTGCTAATATAAGACATGTAAAATAACTGTGATGAGGTGTCATGAATTAAGGGCTTTGGTACAGAAGTGATGGAGTTCCCTTCTGAGTAGCATAGCTCAGGATCATAAATTGACCAGAACATCTATTTATTTACCTTTTCCATCTCCTAAAAGGAAACTTGTTTCTAGGGATGGGTTTTTATAAAACTAAACATATTATAAATGCTGCACGGGATCTTGGATTAGATCTTGGTCAGAAAAGGGACACTGATGGAAAAAACTGAATAAAGTCTGAATAAAGTCTGAATAAAGTCTGTAATTTAGTAAATAGTATTATATTAATATTAACTAGTGGCCCAGTGCATGAAATTCATGCATGGGGGGGGGGTTGTCCCTTTCCAATCTGGGACCCCTCGGGGGATGTCCGACTGCTGGATTGGGCCTAAACCAGCAGTCAGACATCCCTCTCGCAATCCAGGACCACTGGCTCCTAACCGCTCACCTGCCTGCCGGCCTGATCACCCCCAACTGCCCTCCTCTGCTGGCCTCATGGCCCCAACTGCCCTCCTCTTCCAGCCTCATGGCCCCAAACTGCCCTCCCCTACTGGCCTCATGGCCCCAACTGCCTTCCCTGGCCTGCCTCATGGCCACCAACTGCCCTCCCCTACTGGCCTGATGGCCCCCAACTGCCCTCCCTGGCCAGCCTGATGGCCCCCAACTGCCCTCCCCGGCTGGCCTGATGGCCCCCAACTGCCCTCCCCAGCAGGTCTCATGGCCCCCAACTGCCTTCCCCTGCCAGCCTGATCGCCCCCTTCTGCACCCCCGCTAGCCTGCTCACCTCCAACTGCCCCCCTCCTGCTGGCCAGCTTGCCCCCAACTGCCCCCCTTGCCAGCCTGCTCACCCCTAACTGCCTCCCCATGCTGGCCTGCTCACCCCCAATTGCTCCCCCCTGCTGGCATGGTTTCCCCCAACTGCCCTCCCCCACACCATCCTGATCGCCCCTAACAGCCTCTGCGTCAGCCCCACCACCATGGCTTTGTCCAGAAGGATGTCTGGAAGGTCTCCTGGTCTAATTAGCATATTACTCTTTTATTAGTATAGATGTCATAGTTTTGATCAACATACCAAAGTTGTGTGTGATATTAATGTTAGGGGAAGCTAAAAAAAAACCTAAATATACTGATTGAAAACTAATTCTAGAGAAACTAAGTCTGGGTAGGTGTTGAGACCAGGGCTCTAGGGAGAAAATAGTGCTCACCCACATACCCAGATGTAAGCACTATCCTGACAAGGTGACAAGGGGAAGGGAGTAGCATGTGGCAATTCTTTAACAATAAAGAATTTTTGGCAGCCTATAAAATAATTCCCTTCTCTTTGTATAAGCTAGCCTGCTTGAAAACACAGCAGCCTGATTTAAAAGAGGTCCAAGTAGATGTTTTCCTAGCTGCAATCTTAGAGTTTGGTCAGCTAGGTGTTTGGAAGGAATTTCTCATAGTACTACTAAATCTGAAATGGTAACTGTGCCCTGAATGTGAGAAGGCGTGAGAAGAGGAAGGCCATTTTAAAGTTCCAACCCCCTTAGCATTGAGTTCTTCTCTATTCTCTGAATCAAATGACCTGCAGAGGTAACTGGTGTCATTTAAATGGCAGGTGTCTCAATTAGTTAGTATGACCAGCATGACAATTTTTAAAAATGTGTGATTATAAAAGGTGTTGGCGGAATGGTGGAATGTAAATAAGGACTCTGGTGCACTTCATTCTCTTAAGTTCTTTAGGGATGAACTCTTCTATGTATGTTTTTCATAACTGCTCAGCATGTGTACCTATTTCCTATTTTTGTTTTCACTTAACATTATTTCACTTTCTGGTTCCTGCCCACACAGTGCACATAATTGTCATGTTTAATGGTGATGGGTGTGACATTCCTTTGTATGGAATAGCATGGTAGTTCTTAGGACTGGGCTTATTTTTTTTTGGGGGGGGGGGGCTTATGTTTTTCTGAGCAGATATAAAAGGCCTGCTGTCTCTTAGCACCAGAGGTCTATTTTAGTTTCTGGAAGTGGCAACTAGCATGAGTGTGGGATTGTGTGGGATTCCTTGAGTCATCATCGCACAGCACAGTTTGAGTGCTTTGTTAACATGGCTCTGCCCAACACCCGACAGCAGAACCTTCTGGGCTGCCTGGACCCAAACCAGGCACTTCATGGGAACAGGCATGGATACTATAAGCCCCCTGACTCCTGTGACTCTCAGCTGATACTGTCTCTGTGCTAACAGCAGGAACTTCCCGCTGCTTTCTTTCGAACAACTTCACCTGTCTTGCCCACAGAGATTGATGTGAAAGAAAGGGCCTAGGGCCGTGGTCGGCAAACTGTGGCTTGTGAGCCACATGTGGCTCTTTGGCCCCTTGAGTATGGCTCTTCCACAACATACCACGGCCTGGGCGAGTCTATTTTGAAGAAGTGGCATTAGAAGAAGTTTAAGTTTAAAAAATTTGGCTCTCAAAAGAAATTTCAATCGTTGTACTGTTGATATTTGGCTCTGTTGACTAATGACTTTGCTGACCACTGGGCTAGGGGAATGGGACATTGTGATTATAGCTAAAGGAATAAGGCACAGGTCAAGAGGTCCATGGCTACAGTTCTTTTAGGTGCACCTGTGAAAATGATGTGGTATGAAGGGATGATTTCTAGGCCTGGAAAGCTGGATAACAGCTCTCATTCTCTGTACCCCTTCCTGTCAGAAACCCAAATTTCGGCCATCAGTAAAGATTTACCAGGTGATGTCAGCAAAGTACTCAGAGAAGGAGAGGCCTGTGGACCCCTGGTCAGCCTTTCTGCCTCAACCCTCCTGCTGTCCCCAGAAGCAGGTGGCAGGCATGGGTGTCTGCATTTCATTGGAGTGGTTCCTGGACATCTGAGGGGAAGGGACAGCAGAAGATGCTCTCCTTTTTCACCCAAGATGCAGGGTGGTTGGAGTCAGGAGTTTGGATCCTCCAGCCCTGGGGGAAGAGTGGGTAGCACTAGATACATGGGTGGTTTTCTGCAGACCATTCCCCTTCTCAAGGACCACTGGTTCTCCTCTCATTTCTGTTTGTAGGGGCTGGGCAGCTTTGGGGCTTTGGGGACTCAAAGAAGAGGGGCCTGGAATGGCCTGGATCTGGCTGCACTGATGGCAGGTCCCAGGCTTGCATCCCCTCCTCATCCCCTCCTAGGGCTGCACACCCAGTTGCCCCAATTTTGCTTTCTGTCTCTCTCTGTATAGCTTTCCAAGGCAGGGAGCAGACCCCACTAATGGCTGCAGGCAGTCTGTCCTGTATGCCATTGAGGGTTCTTGTGCCCACCTGTCCCACTGTTGTGGCAGAATGCACCTGAGAACGATCAGCTAGCACTCTGAGGGAGGAAAGTTTAACCTTTATTTTGCAGACCTGCTAGTCCAGGGGAATTCCGGATCCAAAGCCTGAACTGAACTCGTGGGGAGGCTCTGATCTATGTATCTCCTCTGTGGCGGGCCCCTGAGGGTCCTCGCAACTCCACCCAAGTCAGTCTTGGTGGGACCTTGGGGGCATGCTCCACAGCTCCGCCCAAGTCAGTCAGAGTGGGGAAGTAAGACTACAGTTTTAACCAGATACTGAATTAGATTGCAAGCCACCCCATTTTCCTTTTCATTCCCCCCTCTTGTTCCACAAGCTATTCTTAGCCTTGGGGATTACAAAAGACTCAGGAATTTGGGATAAGGTCAACGATCACTCTAGCTACTTCTTGCTGAAGCGGGGAGGGCAATGAAAAAGGGGGTTCAGTATCCCAAGTCTTCCCCATCTTCCCCAAGGGGGTCGTCGGAGTAGCAAGAGCAGAGAAGTTCTCCTGGTACCAGTCTGGAGTTCCGGCAACACTTGTATGAAGACAGATTCAAGGGGAAACCAAGATGGCGGCATAGGTTAAACACCTAACCTATAGCCGGGCACAACAATTTCAAAAATACAACTAAAAGTCAAAACGGACATCATCCAGAACCACAGGAAAGCTGGCGGACTGAAATGCCCACAACTAGAAGGAAAGAGAAAACCAAAAGGATAATCAGAGGAGCTGTAAAAGCCTGAGGTATGGAGACACGGGCGGAGACACGAGCACGTGCGCGTGCGGGGAGGACAGAGCCGGAGAGGAAGGGGTGGCTGACGGCCTGGCCGGCATTCACTAGCAGGAAGGAGATAAAAGCTCCAGATTGCACTGAACACCAGCTCCGACTGCACTGAACCCCAGTTCCGGGCAAAACCCTGGGAAGCCAGGCGCATGCTGGGGGAATGAATCTGGGCTGTGGGGCGCAGGCACAGAGGAGCGGCGGAAGGCAGAGCTCCAGAGGTGCGCACGGGAAGGTGCGCAGAGGAGGGAAGGTTGCCTGTGCCGCTGAATTGCCCTGCTGGGAAGGAGACAAAAGCGCCAGACTGCGCTGAGACCCAGTTCCAACTACACTGAAACCCAGTTCCAAGCGAGAATCTGGGAATCCAGATTCATTAGGGGAGAGACTAGACTGTTTGGCAGCGGGCGAAACTCCAGGGCGCGTTTCCCTCAGAGGTGTTTGCAAGGAGTACAGAGGGACACAGACAAAGGAACCTCATAGGGCGGGGCTGACAGGAAGCCAAGGTTGTAGGCTCCACCCTGTAACTCCGCCCCATCCAAGCTGAGCACAGAGGCTTTTCCCTGCTGAGTGCCTCAGGCAGTAGCTGACCTACACTACATTGCAGACCCAGAAACAAGGGCATCTAGTGGTCGGTGTGAGATGACACCAGATTTCAACCACTCGCATAAGGGATACATTCAAGAGGCAGACTCAGTGAGCGCCAAAGCCTTGCTGCACCAAGACCCGGCCAATAAACATGTCTCCTGCACAGCAACTCTTCCTATATAGACAAAGAGGGTCCTCATGGCCAATTGGCCTGGAGGACAATTCCTCCCAGTGACACCAACAACAATCAAGACTTAACTATACAAAGGAGAACCAAGATGGAGGCATAGGGCAGAAGCCTGATCGTTGCCTACCACAACAATTTTGAGACTACGACGGGATAGCAGAGCAGACACCATCCAGAACCACTAGAGGGCTGGCTGAGCAGATGCTCTACAAGTAGAATAAAAGAGAGGGGTACGCGGGATGATGCTGATGCTGGTGACCCAAA
Organism: Eptesicus fuscus; assembly: GCF_027574615.1. Lineage (NCBI taxonomy): Eukaryota > Metazoa > Chordata > Mammalia > Chiroptera > Vespertilionidae > Eptesicus > Eptesicus fuscus. Next base: position 70,489,996 of record NC_072473.1, on the reverse strand, counting down.
GTCCACACTTTAAGAACTACGGCTCAGGAGACACAATGGCGGCCTGGAACGTGCTTGGCGCAGTTCCCCCGGCGGTCTCCAGCTGAGGGGACGGCTCCACTCGCTGCCAAGCATGGACAGACGAGCCCCTGGGAGACATGGGGTGGGAGACTCCGTGCTTGCTGACCTCCGAGTCCTTCAAGAATCTCTGTGCCCCGGAAGCGGCCAGGTGCGCACTCTCGGCGACCGGCCACTGCTGCAGACCCAAGGGCCGACGCAGTGACACCGGACCAGCCCACCGCCGTGCACCGGGCACAACGGAGCTTCGCCGAGCCCGCCGCCCAACGAGTTCTGCGGCAGCCGCCCTGGAACTCTGAGAAAATGGCTGAAGGAATTGCTGAGAGGGAATTGACCAACAGGAATTGGGATCAAGAAGACGAAACCCCGCTAAGACCCGGGTCCGGGCGAGGCTGCGAGCCTCTGGGCTCTGGTGTGGTCACACGCCCCTGGGTCTGGGTGAGGCCACGCGCCCCTGGGTCCAAGTGAAGCCGGATTCTGGGTTCGGGTGAGGCCATGCGCCCCTGGGTCTGGGTGAAGCTGAATCCTGGGTCCGGGTGAGACCGTGTGCCCCTGGATCCAGGTAAGGCTGGGTCCCGGGTCCTGGTGAGGCCGTGCGCCCCTGGATCCGGGTGAGGCCACGCAACCAGGGGTCTGGGAGAGGTCACGTGCCCCTGGGTCCGGGTGAGGCCACGTGCCCCTGGGTCTAGGTGAAGCTAGATCCCAGGTCCGGGTGAGGCCGTGTGCCCCTGGATCCAGGTGAGGCTTGGTCCCGGGCCCGGGTGAGGCCATGTGCCCCTGGGTCCGGGTGAGACCACGCGCCCCTGGGTCTGGGTGAAGCTGGAGCCCGGGTCCGGGTGAGGCCATGTGTCCCTGGATCTGGGTGAGGCTGGGTCCCGGGTCCGGGTGAGGCCTCGCGCACCTAGGTCCGGGTGAGGCCATGTGTCCCTGGATCCGGGTGAGGCCTTTCGCACCTAGGTCCGGGTGAGGCCACGCGCCCCTGGGTCTGGGAGAGGCCATGCACTCCCGGGTCCATGTGAGGCCATGTGTCCCTGGATCTGGATGAGGCTGGGTCCTGGTTCTGGTTGAGGCCGCGCGCACCTAGCTCCGGGTGAGGCCATGCGCCCCTGGGTCTGGGAGAGGCCACGCGCCCCCGGGTCCAGGTGAGGCCATGTGTCCCTGGATCCGGGTGAGGCTGGGTCCCGGGTCCGGGTAAGGCCACGAGCCCCTGGGTCTGGGAGAGGCCACGCGCCCCTGGGTCCGGGTGAGGCCATGTGTCCCTGGATCCGGGTGAGGCCTCGCGCACCCAGGTCTGGGTGAGGCCATGCGCCCCTGGGTCTGGGAGAGGCCACGCGCCCCCGGGTCCGGGTGAGGCCATGTGACCCTGGATCTGGGTGAGGCTGGATCCCAGGTCCGGGTGAGGCCTCGCGAACCTAGGTCCGGGTGAGGCCACGCGCCCCTGGGTCTGGGAGAGGGCATGTGTCCCTGGGTCCGGGTGAGGCCACGCGCCCCTGGACCCGGGTGAGGCCGTGTGCCCCTGGATCCGGGAGAGACTGGGTCCTGGGCCTGGGTGAGGCCACGCGCCCCTGGGTCCGGGTGAGGCCATGCGCCCCTGGGTCTGGGTGAAGCTGGAGCCCGGGTCCGGGTGAGGCCATGTGCTCCTGGATCTGGGTGAGGCTGGGTCCCGTGTTCGGGTGAGGCCATGCGCACCTAGGTCCGGGTGAGGCCACACGCCCCTGGGTCTGGGAGAGGCCATGCACCCCTGGGTCCGGGGGAGGCCACACGCCCTTGGGTCCGGGTGAACCTGGATCCCGGGTCTGGGTGAGGCCGTGTGCCCCTGGATCCGGGTGAGGCTGGGCCCTGGGCCCGGGTGAGGCCACGTGCCCCTGGGTCCGGTTGAGGCTGTGTGCCCCTGGATCCGGGTGAGGCTGGGTCCCAGGCCCGGGTGAGGCCACGCGCCCCCTGGGTCTGGGTGAGGCCACGTGCCCCTGAGTCCGGGTGAAGCCGTGCCCCTGGGTCTGGCCGAGACCAAACCAGAGGGAGTCGGACCTGCATTACCACCATTTGTCCACCATCCAGAGCTGAAAGGTCAGTGCTGACATGTACACATAAGGAACTGGTGGACATTGAAATTGGGTCTCAAAAGAACTGTTGGTCCAGAAAGAAACTCACTACAGACTGATTCATTTGCCTGTCAGCATAACTATTATTGCTCGTCTCACATTCAGTTCTTATAAGTATATCTCTAGTGACACATGATCTCGCTCATCTAGGCGAAATGATGAACAACATAGACTGATGAACAAGAACAGACCCAGAAACAAGGAGGCATCGATCAGACTATCGGGCCTCAGAGGGAGGATAGGGGAGGGTGGGGGTAGGGGGGAGAGATCAACCAAAGGACTTGTGTACATGCATATGAGCCTATCCAATGGTTAAGTTCAACAGGGGGTTGGGGCATCCGTGGGGAGGGGTGTGGGATGGGAATGGGGGGATGAGGACAAATATGTGACACCTTAATCAATAAAGAAATAAAAAAAAGAAGAAGACAGATTCAGGTCGGTCAGCTGGATCTGCCATCTTCTTGAAGATGGTCCACAGGGGGTGGTTCAGGTCAGAGGTCACCTTCCACTCTGGATGCTGATTGTCCAGCTGGTGGGCTGATTTTACCCAGGAGTGGTGGATTCAGGTGATCAGTCCTGCAACGTTGAGAGCTTCCTTCATCCTTTTACCCCCTTTTCGCTGGGCCCATTCTTCTTCTTGAGGGGTGTATTTTGGAAGTTCAGGTAATTCAGGAACCAGCATGATCTGCGATGGTGCTGCGTGCTCCTTAGCAGCTAGCCTTGTCGCTGCGTCTGTGCGACAGTTCCCTTCTGACACTGAGTCTTTTCCTTTTTGGTGTCCTCTACAATGAATGACTGCTACTTCCTTGGGCTCCCAGACTGCTTCTGTTAACTTCAAGATCTCATTCTTATTTTTTATTCCTTTTCCTCTGGCCGTCAGGAGCCCCTTTCCTTGTATATGGCGCCATGGATATGCAGGGTAGTGAAGACATAGCATGAGTCAGTGTAGATGTTGGTGCACTTATCCTTACTGAGATTTAAGGCTCTGACTAGGGCCCAAAGTTCTACCCTCTGCACTGACCATCCTTCAGGCAGGGCCTATGGTTCTATTATCTCAAAGTTTGATACCACTGCATACCCAGCTCATCTTTTTCCTTCATCTAGGAATCCACTGCTGTCTGGGAATAATACTAAGCTGGATTCTGTTGAGGCCTATCTGTTAGATATGGACAGCTGGAGTAAACCTCCTCCAGGACTTCTAGACAATCATGCTCATGGATTCCTTCTGAAATGGGTAAGAAAGTGGCAGGATTAATAGTTCTTACTACCTCTAATCTTATTTGTGGATTTTCACATAGGAGCCCTTGGTATTGAGTCATCCAAGCATGAGTCAGCCAATGTTGCCTCTTAGCTTCCATTAGGGTGACAATAGCATGAGGCACTTAAACATTTAAGTTCTGTCCCAGAGTGAACTTGTCTGCCCCTCCTTTTTTTAAAATTTAATTTAATTTTAATTTATTGTTTAAAGTATTACACATAGTAGTACATATATCTCCTTTTTCCCCCCATTGAAGTTCCCCTAGCCTCCCCTACCCGCTGTCGCAAGCCCTCATCCCACCCCCGCAGTGTCTTGTGTCCATTGGTTGTGCTTATATGCATGCATACAAGTCCTTTGGTTGATCTCTTCCTCCCCCTCCTCAACATTCCCCAACCTTCCCGCTGTAATTTGACAGTCTATTCTATGCTTTACTGCCTCTGTATCTATCTTTTTGTTCATCAGGTTATAATGTTCTTTATCCTACCTTATAATAGAGAAACATGCAAATTGACTGCACCTCCACTATGCCCATGATTGGGCCTGCGAGAGGCTGGGGGCAGGACTCCGGGTGGCCTATCCGGCGGTTGAGAAGACCAAAATGGTGGCGCCCAATCCTCTTAGTTCTGGGGGTCCCTGGGGCGATCGCCACCAGCGGGGGCATGGCCGGGCCCAGCCAGCCGCTCCCTGGGGGTCCCGGGGGCTATCACCACCCGGGGGGGCGTGGCCGGGCCCAGCCAGCCGCTCCCCGGCGGTCCCTGGGGTGATCGCCACCCTGGAGGGGCGTGGCGGGGCCCAGCCAGCTGCTCCCGGGGGTCCCTGGGGCCATCGCCACCCGGGGGGCGTGGCCGGGCTGAGCCTGCCACTCCCGAGGGTCCCCGGCGAGATCGCCACCCTGGGGGGGCGTGGCAGGACTCGCCCAGCCCCTCCCAGGGTCCCTGTGAACATTTCAGGCATGTGGTTGCTGAGACCCAGACTAGGCCTCTGGCCACAGATTCATAGCTTTGCGGAGACCTAGGGCAGGGATCTCCCTCATCTGCAGAGAGACAGAGGTTCTGCAGTGCCCCCAAGACGTGGGTGGGCCCAGCCAGGGATCAAGGGGCATGGAAGGACTCTTGGCAGAGGGGCAAGGACCCTCACCCCTGAGGCGGGGGTTGAGGGGTGGAGCCACCTCAGTGAAGGGGTGCTGCACTGCAGGGTACTGGACTGACTGACATGATTCAAGAAGCTCCCAGTGCTAACGGGCCTCGCTCAGGCAGCCTTCACACTTCAGAGGCAGTGACTCCTGCTCCTGCCTTGACCCAAAAGCAAGCTCGCTACACCCTGCCCCATAGCAGAGCATGCCTAGGCAGTGAGTGGGAAGCCTTCCACCTGCTTCGGAGAAGGGGGGGGGCAGTAAAGAATGAGGGGAGAGGAAAGAATGTGGAGCATCCGCAATGAACAGGTGCTTGAGAAAGAGGCTGGTAAGCCTGACTGGAAGGTTTGTTCTGTTTGCTGGGCGGCTGCCCCTTAGGAAGCGCAAAGAGCATGGCTCTGAGGGCTTCCTGTGTGCTGAGTCAAGTTCCACAGCCAACTGGAATTGGCCTCAGTTTCCTGGTCTGTAAAATGGACTAATGAAGCGTGTCCCAGTGCCTTCACTGAGCTTTGATGGCCAATTGAGATACTATATAAAGAAAATGAGGGAAGAAGTGAGAAAGAAAAGGAAGGACAAAAAACACAAAAGAAAGACTGAAAGGAACCTGTAAACCCATTGTCACTTAAATAGGGAATATAGTCAGTAGTGTTGTAATGATGGTATGCCAGGTGGGTACTAGAAATATTGGGGAACACTTTGTAAAGTATATGATTGTCTAACCACTATTCTGTAACTAATATAAAACCTGAAACCAGTACAAAATAATGTTGAATGTAAAGAAATGAAAATTGGAGTGAAATTTTTATAAATTTCAAAGTTTAAATAAAAGCTGTAAAGGAAGGAAGGGGAGAATAAAAAGTGTTTTTCATTTTGCCACTTCATTAAAAAGACAGTTGTCTTTATATGGTGCTTTTATACTTTTCTAAGTCATTATCTCATTTTAATTTCTGGGCAACTTAAAGACAAGATAAGTATTCCCTCCACTATTCAAAGAAAGGAAATCTTGGTGTCTGGTCCTAATGATTCAATCGTCAAGCCCTTATTGTAAAGTAGGGTTAGTAAAATTTTCTGTGCAGGGTCATATCTATACTAATAAAAGCCTTGGGGGTGATCAGGCCAGCAGGGGAGGGTATTTGGGGGCAATCAGGCCCGCAGAGGAGCAGTTAGGGGGCAATCAGGCCAGCAAGGAAGCAGTTAGGGGGCAATCAGGCAGGTAGGTGAGCAGTTAGGAGCCAGTGTCCCGGATTGTGAGAGGGATGTCCACAGGAATCGGGCCTAAACCTGCAGTTGGACATCCCCCAAGGGGTCCCATATTAGAGAGGGTGCAAGCTGGGCTGAGGGACACCCTCCCCAGTGCACGAATTTCGTGCACTGGGCCTCTAGTTTTTCATAAATGAGTGAGATCATATGGTATTTTTCTTTCATTGCCTGGCTTATTTCACTTAGCATAATGCTCTTCAGTTCCATCCATGCTGCTGTAAATGGTAAGAATTCCTTCTTTTTTATAGCAGCGTAGTATTCTATTATGTAGATATACCATGGTTTTCTAAACCATTCATCTGCTGATGGGCATTTAGGCTGTTTCCAAATCTTAGCTATGGTGAATTGTGCTGCTATGAACATAGGGTTGCATATATCCTTTCTGATTGGTGTTTCTAGTTTCTTGGGATATATTCCTAGGAGTGGGATCACTGGGTCAAATGGGAGTTCCATTTTTAGTTTTTTGAGGAAACTCCATACTGTTCTCCACAGTGGCTGCACCAGTCTGCATTCCCACCAGCAGTGCACGAGGGCTCCTTTTTCTCCGCATCCTCGCCGGCACTTGTCATTTGTTGATTTGTTGATAATAGCCATTCTGACAGGTGTGAGATGGTACCGCATTGTTGTTTTGATTTGCTTCTCAGATAATTAGTGACTTTGAGCATGTTTTCATATGTCTTTTGGCCTTCCTTCTGTCTTCTTTCGAAAAGTATCTATTTAGGTCCGTTGCCCATTTTTTTATTGGATCGTTTATCTTCCTTTTATTATGTTGTATGAGTTCCCTGTAAATGTTGGAGATTAAACCTTTATCAGTGATAACATTTGCAAATATGTTCTCCCATACAGTGGGTTTTCTTGTTTTGTTGATGGTTTCTTTTGCTGTGCAAAAGATTTTTATTTTGTTTCTCTTTAGTTTCCATTGCCCTAGGAGCGGTATCGGTGAATAAATTGCTTCAGCATGTGTCTGAGATTTCTCTGCCTGTGGATTCCTCTAGTATTTTTATGGTTTCCTGTCTTATGTTTAAGTCCTTTATCCATTTTGAGTTTATTTTTGTGTATGGTGTAAGTTGGTGGTCTAGTTTCATTTTTTTTGCATGTATCTGTCCAATGTTCCCAACACCATTTATTGAAGAGACTGTCTGTCTTGACTCCATTGTATGTTCATGCCTCCTTTGTCAAATATTATTTGAGCATAATGGTTTGGGTCGATATCTGGATTCTCTATTCTATTCCATTGGTCTATATGTCTGTTCTTGTGCCAGTACCAGGGTGTTTTAAGAACAGTGGCTTTGTAATACAGTTTGAAATCTGGTATTGAGATCCCACCTACTTTGTTCTTCTTTCTCAGGATTGCTGCAGCTATTCGGGGTCTTTTTTTATTCCAGATGAATTTTTGGAGAGTTCTTTCTAGGTCTGTGATATATGCCATTGGTATTTTAATGGGGAGTGCATTGAATCTATAGATTGCTTTGGGTAGTATGGACATTTTAATGATGTTGATTCTCCCAATCCATAACATGGTATATTCTTCCATCTGTTTATGTCTTCCTCTATCTCTTTTTTCAGTGTCCTGTAGTTTTCTACGTATACGTCTTTTACCTCCTTAGTTAAGTTTATTTCTAGGTATCTTAATTTTTTTTGGTGCGATTGTAAATGGGATTGCTTTCTTAGTCTCTCTTTCTGTAAGTTCACTATTGGTCTATAGAAATGCCATAGATTTCTTGGCATTAATTTTGTATCCTGCTACATTGCCGAATTCATTTATTAAGTCTAATAGTTTTTTGATGGAGTCTTTAGGGTTTTTTATGTACAATATCATGTCATCTGCGAATAAGGACAGTTTTGCTTCTTCTTTTCCAATTTGGATGCCTTGTATTTCTTCTTCTTGTCTAATCGCAATGGCTAACACTTCTAGTACAAGGAGTGGTGAGAATGGGCATCCCTGTCTTGTTCCTGTTCTTAGGGAAAATGGTTTTATTTTTTGCCCATTGAGTATGATGTTGGCTGTGGGTTTGTCATATGGCTTTTATTATGTTGAGGTATGATTCTTCTATTCCCACCTTGATGAGAGTTTTTATCAAGAAAGGGTGTTGGATTTTGTCAAATGCTTTCTCTGCATTAATTGATATGACTGTGTGATTTTTATCTCTCAATTTGTTTATGTGATGTATCACGTTTATTGATTTGCGGATATTGTACCATCCTTGCATCCCTAGGATAAATCCTACTTGGTCATGGTGTATGAACTTTCTGATGTACTGCTGGAGCTGATTTGCTAGAATTTTGTTGAGGATTTTGGCATCTATGTTCATGAGGGATATTGGCCTGTAATTCTCTTTCATTGTGTTGTCTTTATCTGGTTTTTGGTATTAGGGTGATGCTGGCTTCATAGAATGAGCTTGGAAGTGTTCCTTCCTCTTGAATTTTGTGGAATAGTCTGAGGAGGATAGGTTTTAGTTCTTCCTTGAATGTTTGGTAAAACTCCCCTGTGAAGCCGTCTGGCCCTGGGCTTTTGTTTGCTGGAAGCTTTTTGATGACTGCTTCAATTTCTTCCATAGTTATTGGCCTATTGAGCTGTTTAGATTCTTCCTGATTGAGTTTTGGAAGGTTGTATTTTTCTAGGAATATGTCCATTTCCTCCAGGTTGTCCAGTTTATTGGAATAGAGTTGTTCATAGCATTCTTTAACAATTCTTTGTATTCCTCTGGGGTCTGTTGTTATTTCTCCTCTTTTATTTCTGATTTTATTTATTTGGGTCCTCTCTCTTTGCTTCTTGGTGAGCCTGGCTAGAGGTTCATCAATCTTGTTTATCCTTTCAAAGAACCAGCTCTTGGTTTTGTTGATCTTTTGTATTGTTTTTTTGGTCTCTATGTCGTTTATCTCCGCTCTGATCTTTATTATTTCCTTCCTTCTGCTTACACTGGGCTTTTCTTGTTGCTCTCTTTCTAACTCTTTGAGTTTGTAGTGTTAGGTAATTCATTATCATTGTTTCTTGTTTTTTGCAGTAGGCTTGTAGAGCTATGAACTTCCCTCTCAAGACTGCTTTTGCTGTGTCCCATAGATATTGGATTGTTGTCTTTTACTTTTCATTTGTTGCCCTGATGTTTTTTATGTCTTCCTTGATCTCTCTGGTAACCTAGTCATTGTTTAATAGCATTCTATTTAGTCTCCAAGTGTTTAATTTTTTTGGATTGTTTTTATTGTAGTGATTTCCAGTTTTATGCCATTGTGATCTGAGAAGATGCTAGATATGGTTTCTATCTTCTTGAATTTGAAGAGACTTTGCCTGTGACCCAATATATGGTCTATCTTTGAAAATGACCCATGTGCACTTGATAAGAATATATATTCTATGGCTTTGGGGTGAAATGTTCTGAAGATGTCAATTAAGTCCATCTGATCTAGTGAGTCATTTAGGATTGTCATTTCTTTGCTGAATTTTTTGTTTAGAGGATTTGTCCAGTGGTGTCAGTGGTGTATTAAAGGGCCCTACTATGAGTGTATTGCTGTCAGTCTTTCCCTTGATATCCTACAGAAGATTTTTTATGAATTTGGGTGCTCCTGTATTGGGTGTTTATATGTTTACCAGAGTTATTTCTCCTTGTTGGATTGCTCCTTTTACTATTATGAAGTGGCCTTCCTTCTTTTTATGTCCTTCACTTTGAGATATAATTTTTCAGATATAAGTATTGCTACCCCAGCTTTTTTTTTCATTTCCATTCGCCCGAAAGACCTTTTTCCATCTCTTCACCATTGGTCTGTGTGCGTCTTTTTTTCTGAGGTGGGTTTCCTGTAGACAGCAGATAATTGGGTCATGTTTTCTTATCCACTCAGTTACCCTATGTCTTTTGATTAATGCTTTTAATCCATTTATATTTAAAGTTATTATTGATAGGTACTTGTTTGTCACCATTTTTATTCTTTACCTCTGTGTTCCTTCTTTGCTTCCTATTTCTTCTTTTTATAGCAGACCCTTTAGCATTTCTTGCATTGCTGGTTTGGTGGTAATAAACTTCCTTAGTCCTTTTTGTCTGTGAAGCTCCTGATTTCACCCTCAGTTTTGATTCATAGCCATGCTGGGTACAGTATTCTTGGATTCAGACCCTTCCTTTGCATGACTTTGTATATTTCATTCCATTCCCTTCTGGCCTGATGTATTTCTGTTGAGAAATCAGACAGTTTCCTGATGGGGGATCCTTCATAGGTAACTTTCTGTCTCTCTCTGGCTGCTTTTAAGATTCTTACTTTGTCGTTTGTGTTTGCCAATTTAATTATAATGTGCCTTGGCATCGGTCTTTTGGGTTTCATTTTGTTTGGGACTCTGTGAGCTTCTTGGATTTGTGTGGGTTTTTTCTTCCCTATATCAGGGAAGTTTTCTGTCATTATTTCTTTAAACAGATTTTCTATTCCTTGCTCAGTTTCTTCTCCTGCTGGCACCCCTATTATATGGATGTTGTTTCGTTTCGTGTTGTCCCAAAATTCTCTTGGGCTCTCCTCCTAGTTTTAATTTTTTTTTCTAGAAGCAGCTTTGCTTGGGTATTTTTTTCCTACCTTGTCTTCTAGCTCACTGATGCGGTCCTCTGCTTTTTCTAGTCTACGGTTGATGCTTTCTATTGAGTTCTTTATAGCAGCGATGTCATTTTTATTTCTTCTTGTTTCTTCTTCATTTCCTCTCGGTTCTTACACATATTGTTGAATTTGTCTTCCATTCTTTTCATCCACCTTATGACCATTTCTCTGAATTCTTTCTTTGACAGGTTGTTTGCCTCCATTTCGTTTACTTCCTTTTCTGATGGTGCCTGATTTTCTTTTATATGCAGGCTGTTTCTTTGTCTCCCCATGATATCTCTTCTCTGGCTGTCTGGTTATATAGTTCTCTCTCTCCTGCGTTGATTGAAAGGCACAAAATGCAACACAACAAGGCACAATGCAGAAGGCACTGAACACAAATGTATTCATGATACTAATAGCCCCATATAAAGGTCACCACCAGAGAAAAGAGAATTAGGGAATAACAAAGAAAGAAGAAGACAGAAGAAAAGGAGTGCAAAAATGAATTTGGGAAAAGGAAAAAAAAAGAAAGAGAATAAAAAAGAAGAGGGGAAAAACTATTTATATGGGGAGAAACTCCAATAGAACAGCCACTAATCCCAACAAATACCAGCAACAAATACTTAGAGATGAATTCAAACTACAAACAACAACTAATATCTAGCGAGGCAAGGGAAAACAATAACAAAAAAAAGCAAAACAAAAACAAAACAAATAAAGTGAAACAACCTTACAAAAAAGCATAAAAAAATATAGTCAACAATCAAGCAAACAACAACAAAAGCACACAGAGAAAAAAATTTGGATAGTGAAGAAAGAGAAGAGAGAGATGTGTATGGACTTAGAGCAGCGGATTGGAAATTAGATATATAAGTAGGGTGAAATTTTAATGGGGTAAAAAGAAGGAATAGGGAAAATCTAAAGCAGGAATAGGGTAATAGAAACAGGACAACAAAAGGGAAACAGTTAGGAAGAGAGTGTTGCCATAAAGGTAAAGTTGAGATACAGTAAAATGATGCTAAAGGAAAGATGAAAATAGAATGTAGAACACTGATCACAAAATAAAATAAAATGATACTTTTTTTTTTTTTTTTTTTAATATTTTTTATTGAGGTAGTATATGTGTACATATCTTACCATTACCCCCCCCACCCCACACCCACACATGCCCTCCCCCCCCAGAGTTTTGCGTCCATTGTTTATGCTTATATGCATGCATACAAGTCCTTCGTTTGATTTCATAACTCCCCGACCTCTCCCTAACTTTCCCCCTGTAATTTGAAAGTCTGTTTGATGCTTTACTGTCTCTGTATCTATCTTTTTGTTCATCACTTTATACTGATCTTTACTATCCCTAAATGAGTGGGATCATGTGGTATTTTTCTTTCATTGACTGGCTTATTTCACTTAGCATAATGTTCTCCAATTCCATCCAGGTTGCTGCAAATGATGAGAATTCCTTCTTTTTTATGGCAGCATAGTATTCCATTGTGTAGATGTACCACAGTTTTCTGATCCAGTCATCTGCTGACGGGCACCTAGGCTGTTTCCAAATCTTAGCTATGGTGAATTGTGCTGCTATGAACATAGGGGTGCATATATCCTTTCTGATTGGTGTTTCTAGTTTCTTCGGATATATTCCCAGGAGTGGGATTACTGGGTCAAATGGGAGTTCCATTTTCAGTTTTTTGAGGAAGCTCCATACTGTTCTCCACAGTGGCTGCACCAGTCTGCATTCCCACCAGCAGTGCACGAGGGTTCCTTTTTCTCCGCATCCTCGCCAACACTTGTCGTTTGTTGATTTGTTGATGATAGCCATTCTGACAGGTGTGAGATGGTACCGCATTGTTGTTTTGATTTGCATCTCTCGGATAATTAGTGACGTTGAGCATGTTTTCATGTGTCTCTTGGCCTTCCTTCTGTCTTCTTTTGAAAAGCTTCTATTTAGGTCTGTTGCCCATTTCTTTATTGGATCATTTATCTTCCTTTTATTAAGTTGTATAAGCTGCATGTAGATGTTGGAGATCAAACCTTTATCAGTGATGCCATTTGCAAATATGTTCTCCCATGCAGTAGGCCTTCTTGTTGTTTTGTTAATGGTTTCTTTTGCTGTGAAAAAGCTTTTTATTTTGATGTAGTCCCATTTGTTAATTTTCTCTTTAGCTTCCATTGCCCTAGGGGTAGTGTCAGTGAAGAATTTCTTTTGGCATATGTCTGAGATTTTGCTACCTGTGGATTCCTCTAGTATTTTTATGGTTTCCCGTCTTATGTTTAAGTCCTGTATCCATTTTGAGTTTATTTTTGTGTATGGCGTAAGTTGGTGATCAAGCTTCATTTTTTTGCATGTATCTGTCCAATTTTCCCAACACCATTTATTGAAGAGACTGTCTTGACTCCATTGTATGTTCATGCCTCCTTTGTCAAATATTAATTGAGCATAGTGGTTTGGGTCAATATCTGGATTCTCTATTCTGTTCCACTGATCTATATGTCTGTTCTTGTGCCAGTACCAGGCTGTTTTGAGAACAGTGGCTTTGTAATACAGCTTGAAATCTGGTATTGAGATCCCTCCTACTTTATTCTTCTTTCGCAGGATTGCTGTGGCTATTCGGGATCTTTTTTTATTCCAGATGAATTTTTGGAGAGTTCTTTCAAGGTCGGTGAAATATGCCATTGGTATTTTAATGGGGAGTGCATTGAATCTATAGATTGCTTTGGGTAGTATGGACATTTTAATGATGTTGATTCTACCAATCCATGAACATGGTATGTTCTTCCATCTGTTTACGTCTTCCTCTATCTCTTTTTTCAGTGTCCTGTAGTTTTCCGTGTATAGGTCTTTTACCTCCTTAGTTAAGTTTATTCCTAGGTATCTTAATTTTTTTGGTGCGATGGTAAATGGAATTGCCTTTTTAGTCTCTCTGTCTGTAAGTTCACTATTGGTGTATAGAAAGGCCATAGATTTCTTGGCGTTAATTTTGTATCCTGCTACATTGCCAAATTCATTTATTAAGTCTATTAGTTTTTTGACGGAGTCTTTCGGATTTTTTATGTACAATATCATGTCGTCTGCAAATAAAGACAGCTTTACTTGTTCTTTTCCAATTTGGATGCCTTTTATTTCTTCTTCTTGTCTAATTGCAATGGCTAATACTTCCAGTACTATGTCAAACAGGAGTGGTGAGAGTGGGCATCCCTGTCTTGTTCCTGTTCTTAGGGGAAATGTTTTTAGTTTTTGTCCATTGAGTATGATGTTTGCTGTGGGTTTATCATATATAGCTTTTATTATGTTGAGGTATGAGCCTTCTATTCCCACCTTGTTGAGAGTTTTTATCAAGAAAGGGTGTTGGATTTTGTCAAATGCTTTTTCTGCATCAATTGATATGACTATGTGATTTTTATCTCTCAATTTGTTTATGTGATGTATCACGTTTATTGATTTGCGGATATTATACCATCCTTGCATTCCTGGGATAAATCCTACTTGGTCATGGTGTATGATCTTTCTGATGTACTGCTGGAGCCGATTTGCTAGAATTTTGTTGAGGATTTTGGCATCTATGTTCATGAGGGATATTGGCCTGTAATTCTCTTTCATTGTGTTGTCTTTATCTGGTTTTGGTATTAGGGTGATGCTGGCTTCATAGAAGGAGCTTGGAAGTGTTCCTTCCTCTTGAATTTTTTGAAATAGTCTGAGGAGGATAGGTTTTAGTTCTTCCTTGAATGTTTGGTAAAACTCTCCTGTGAAGCCATCAGGCCCCGGGCTTTTGTTTGCCGGAAGCTTCTTGATGACTGCTTCAATTTCGTCCATAGTTATTGGCCTATTGAGCTCTTTAGATTCTTCTTGATTGATTTTAGGAAGGTTATATTTTTCTAGGAATATGTCCATTTCCTCCAGGTTGTCCAGTTTGTTGGAATAGAGTTGTTCGTAGTATTTTGTAACAATCCTTTGTATCTCAGCGGGGTCTGTTGTTATTTCACCTCTTTCATTTCTGATTTTGTTTATTTGGGTCCTCTCTCTTTGCTTCTTGGTGAGCCTGGCTAGAGGTCCATCAATCTTGTTTATCCTTTCAAAGAACCAGCTCTTGGTTTTGTTGATCTTTCGTATTGTTTCTTTGGTCTCTATGTCATTTATCTCCGCTCTGATCTTTGTTATTTCCTTCCTTCTGGTTACAGTGGGCTTTTCTTGCTGCTCTTTTTCTAGCTCTTTGAGTTGTAGGGTTAAGTAATTTATTACCATTGATTCTTGTTTTTTGCAATAGGCTTGTAGAGCTATGAACTTCCCTCTCAAGACTGCTTTCGCTGTGTCCCAAAGATTTTGGATTGTTGTGTTTTCATTGTCATTTGTTGCCATGATGTTTTTTATTTCTTCCTTGATCTCTCTGGTGACCCAGTCATGGTTTAATAGCATGCTGTTTAGTCTCCAAGTGTTTGATTTCTTTGGATTGTATTTATTGTAGTTGATTTCCAGTTTAATGCCACTGTGATCTGAGAAGACGCTTGATATAATTTCTATCTTCTTGAATTTGAAGAGACTTTGCCTGTGACCCAGCATATGGTCTATCTTTGAAAATGACCCATGTGCACTTGAGAAGAATGTATATTCTGTGGCTTTGGGGTGAAATGTTCTAAAAATGTCAATTAATTCCATCTGGTCTAGTGATTCATTTAGGATTGCTGTTTCTTTGCTGATTTTTTGTTTAGAGGATTTGTCCAGTGGTGATAGTGGGGTATTAAAGTCTCCTACTATGATTGTATTGCTATTAATCTCTCCCTTGAAATTTTCCAGGAGTTTTTTTATGTATTTGGGTGCTCCTATATTGGGAGCATATATGTTTACCAGAATTATTTCTTCTTGTTGGATTTCTCCCTTTAGTATTATGAAGTGGCCTTCTTTATCTCTTGTTATGGCATTTACTTTGAGGTCTATTTTGTCAGATATAAGTATTGCTACCCCAGCTTTTTTTTCATTTCCATTTGCCTGAAAGATATTTTTCCATCCCTTCACTTTCAATCTGTGTGAGTCTCTTGTTCTGAGGTGGGTCTCTTGTAGACAGCATATATATGGGTCGTGTTTTTTTATCCATTCAGCTACTCGATATCTTTTGATTGGAGCATTTAGTCCATTTACATTTAAAGATATTACTGAAAGGTATTTGTTTGTGGTCATATCTATTTTTGTGTCTATATTCCTTCTTACCTGTTTATTTCTTCTTTTTACAGTATTCCCTTTAGCAATTCTTGCATTGCTGGTTTGGTGGTAATAAACTCCTTAAGCCCTTTTTTATCTGCAAAGCTCCTGATTTCCCCTTCAATTTTGATTGATAGTCTTGCTGGATATAGTATTCTTGGATTCAGTCCTTTGCTTTGCAACACTTTGTATACCTCCGTCCATTCACTTCTAGCTTGTTGTGTTTCTGTTGAGTAATCATTTGACAATCTGATGGGTGTTCCTTTGTAGGTAACTCTCTGTCTCTCTCTTGCTGCCTTTAAGATTCTCTCTTTATCATTTATATTTGCCATTGAAATTATGACATGTCTTGGTGTGTGTCTTTTGGGGTTGATCCTGCTTGGGACTCTCTGTACTTGCGTAACTTTTATCTTTCCCATATCCGGGAAGTTTTCTGTCATTATTTCTTCAAATAGATTTTCTAATCCCTGCTGCTCTTCTTGTCCTTCTGGCAGCCCTATTATACGCATGTTACTTCGTTTCATGTTGTCCCGAAGCTCCCTTAGGCTTTCCTCCTGCTTTTTAATTTTTTTCTCCAATTGCTGTTGAGATTGAGCTTGTTTCTGTACCTGATCTTCTAACTCACTAATTCGGTCCTCTGCTTCTTGTAGTCTACTGTTGAAACTTTCCATGGTGTTTTTGATTGTAGCTATATCACTTTTCATTTCTTCCTGATTCTTGCATAAGTTGTTGATTTTCTCATCCATCCGATGTATAAATTCCACGACCATTACTCTAAACTCCTTTTCGGTCATGTTGCAAGCTTCAGTTTCACTGATTTCCTTTCTTGGCGACTCCACATTTTCTTTCCTCTGTGAGTTATTTCGTTTCCCCATTCTGGCTATCACCAGAAAGCTCAAGCTTCCGTTTGCGTGGACCTGGGCCGTGTGCTGTGGGGACTTCACTCCACCCGAGTTTCACTGAAGTGCTCTGACACTAGGACGTGTGGCTGCCTTTGGTTGGTGGGAACCAGACTTGCCCAGGGTCAGTGTCCCCAGTGTTCCGTGTGGTCTCGTGTGCACACTTAGATTCAGGGGCCCTGTCTGCACCACACTGTTGGTATGTGCCGAAAATGAGATCCTTAGCAAGTGCCAGGAGTCAGAGTTTCCCTTTGTCTGCACCAAGACTAGAGTGTCAGAGTCTCTGTTGCCTTGTGCGGTTTCTCGTTGAGACTCAGGGTCCCTATGTGTGCATGCACCAACAATTGGGGTCGCTGGCTCTTAGTGTGAATGCGCTGTGAGTCAGGGATCCCAGGCAGCTGTGTCCGGCGTGCCAAATTCCCTGAAGTGGAGCTGCGACCTGTGTGTGCTCTCTCTACTGAGCCAAACCGGCTAGGGCGCACACTCTTGATTTCCTGAAGGTGAGCTGGCTCCGTGCACTCTACTGGAGTCCGGGAAGGGGGGCGGAGTCTGTCCTGCGCGCCAAATTCCCCCAAGGGAAAGCCCCTCTGTGCAAGCACTAAGATTCCCTGAAGGGAGAGCTGTGACCCGCAAGCCAAATTCCCCCAAATTCTCCGAAGGGGTGCCCTCTGTGCACACTGACAGATTTCCCCAACAGGAAGCTGATTCTCTCCTGTGCGCTCTCGCGCGCGCCAAATTCCCTGAGGGGGAGCGAGTCCCTGCGCAAAGCTCTGCGGCTTGGGAGAGAGGCGGATCTATCAGTTAAAATGGCGCTGTCTGCGCGCCTGCGGGGAGGGGGTAGGCTCTTTGACTCACGGAATTCTGCCGGGACGTCTGGATTCTTGTTGTTTGTTGGTCTGAAGCTGTGATAGCAGTTCTCTGTCCCCAGTGGCTGCAGGGTCCTGGTTTGTGTCAGAAGCCAGGATCCGAGTCTCAGGCAGCTCTGTTTCTCAAGATGGCGTGGTCTCCGCGTCCGCAACAGCCACGGAGATGTGTCCGCTTTGTGCGCGGGGCTCCGCTGTCTAGGACTGCCCGGTTAGGCAGCCCCTTGGAAGACGTGCAGAATCTAACTGACCCTAGCTCATACACACACACACACCACACACGTCTACACTCTTCTCTATGGGTTCCTCACTCACACTCTCTCTCTCCCTACCTTCCTGCCGGTCGCCATTTTTTTCGATACTTTTTTTTCAAAAAAGGTAAAATAGTAGTAGTAATAATACTGATTGAAAATAAAAATGAAATAATTAACAAGGTAAAATCAAGTGAGGAAAAAAGAAAAAAATAGTTTCTTAAGTAAAAGATGAAAAAAATAAAAATAGACAGATTGAGCCGCGATGTCGCCCCACAGCGCGCAGTGACCCTCCTGCGGCAGCGCTGAGAGGAAGAGAGAAGACTAGAGAGTTAGAAACATTGATGAGAGAGAAACATCGATCAGCTGCCTGCCTCCTGCACACCTCCTACTGGGGATGTGCCCGCAACCAAGAAAAGCAATTTGATTTGAGTATTGCTGACCATGCAGCCTGCAATTCAAGTGTGGTTTGGAGAAGACCTGCCTCTAAGCCCACGGAGCCCTCTGACCCCCAGACACGGGCCAGGTTTGGCTGATGTTTGTCAGTATGATGAGTGGATAGCTGTGAGGCACAAAGCCACCCTGTTGCCCATGCAAGAAGATCTGTCAATCTGGTTATCTGGTTTGTTAGAGTGAGCGCCAAAGCTTTGCTGCACCAAGACCCGGCCCATAAACGTGTCTCCTGCACAGCAACTCTTCCTTCATAGACAAAGAGAGCCCCCCAGTGACACCAACAACAATCAAGACTTAACTATACAAAGGAGGACCAAGATGGAGGCATAGGGCGGAAGCCTGATTGTTGCCTACCACAACAACTTTGAGACTACGACAAGAGAGCAGAGCAGACACCATCCAAGACCACCATAGGGCTGGCTGAGTAGATGCTCTACAACTAGAATAAAAGAGGGGTATGTGGGATGATGCTGATGCCGGTGACCCAAAGACCACACTTTAAGAACTACAGCTCAGGCGACACAAAAGAACTATGGCTCAGGCGATACAACAGCGGCCTGGAACGTGCTCGGCGCAGTTCCCCCGGCGGTCTCCGGCTGAGGGGACGGCTCCACTGGTAGCCAAGCACGGACAGACGAGCCCCTATGAGACATGGGGTGGGAGACTCTGCGCTTGCTGACCTCTGAGTCCGTCAAGAATCTCAACGTCCCGGAAGCGGCCAAGTGCGCATGCTCGGCGACCGGCCACCGATGCAGACCCAAGGGCCGACGCAGCGACGCCAGACTGGCCCACCGCCATGCACCGGGTGCACCGGAGCTTCGCCGAGCCGCCGCCCGACGAGTTCTGCAGCAGCCATACTGGAGCTCTGGAAGGATGGCCAGGGGAATTGCTGAGGGGGGATTGACCGGCAGGAATTGGGATCGGGAAGACGGGGCCCCGCTGAGACCCGGGTGCGGGCGGGGTTGCGCGCCTCTGGGCTCGGGTGTGGTCACACGCCTCTGGGTATAAGTGAGGCCTCACGTCCCTGGGTCTAGGTGAGGCCACATGCCCCTGGGTCCAGGTGAGGCCGGACTCCGGGTCCGGGTGAGGCCAAGTGCCCCTGGACCCGGATGACGCTGGATCCCGTGACCGGGCGAGGCCAAGCTCCCCTGGGTCTGGGAGAGCCCACACACCCCTGGGTCCAGGCGAGACCATGTGTCCCTGTATCCGGGTGAGGCCGCGTGCACCTAGGCCCGGGTGAGCCCAAGTGGCCCTGGGTCGGGGAGAGGCCAAGCGTCCCTGGGTCCGGGTGAGACCATGTGTCCCTGGATCCGGGTGAGGCCTCGCGCACCTAGGCCCGGGTGAGCCCAAGTGGCCCTGGGTCTGGGAGAGGCCAAGCGTCCCTGGGTCCGGGTGAGACCATGTGTCCCTGGATCCGGGTGAGGCCTCGTGCACCTAGGCCCGGGTGAGCCCAAGTGGCCCTGGGTCTGGGAGAGGCCAAGCGTCCCTGGGTCCGGGTGAGACCATGTGTCCCTGGATCCGGGTGAGGCCTCGTGCACCTAGGCCCGGGTGAGCCCAAGTGGCCCTGGGTCGGGGAGAGGCCAAGCGTCCCTGGGTCCGGGAGAGACCATGTGTCCCTGGATCCAGGTGAGGCCTTGTGCAACTAAGCCCGGGTGAGGCCACGTGCCCCTGGGTCTGGGAGAGGCCAAGCATCCCTGGGTCCGGGTGAGACCATGCGTCCCAGTATCTGGGTGAGGCCTCGTGCACCTAGGCCTGGGTGAGCCCAAGTGGCCCTGGGTCTGGGAGTGGCCAAACGTTCCTGGGTCTGGGTGAGACCATGTGTCCCTGGATCCGGGTGAGGCCTCGTGCACCTAGTCCCGGGTGAGCCCAAGTGGCCCTGGGTCGGGGAGAGGCCAAGCGTCCCTGGGTCCGGGTGAGACCATGTGTCCCTGGATCCGGGTGAGGCCTAGTGCACCTAGGCCCGGGTGAGCCCAAGTGGCCCTGGGTCTGGGAGAGGCCAAGCGTCCCTGGGTCCGGGTGAGACCATGTGTCCCAGGATCCGGGTGAGGCCTCGTGCACCTAGGCCCGGGTGAGCCAATTGGCCCTGGGTCTGGGAGAGGCCAAGCGTCCCTGGGTCCGGGAGAGACCATGTGTCCCTGGATCCAGGTGAGGCCTTGTGCAACTAAGCCCGGGTGAGGCCACGTGCCCCTGGGTCTGGGAGAGGCCAAGCATCCCTGGGTACGGGTGAAGCCAGATCCTGGGTCCGGGTGAGGCCGTGCGCCCCTGGATCCATCCGGGTGAGGCTGGGTCCCAGGCCCGGGTGAGACCACGCGCCCCTTGGGTATGGGTGAGGCCACGTGCCCCTTAGTCCAGGTGACGCCGTGCCCCTGGGTTCGGCCGAGACCAAACCAGAGGGAGTCGGACCTCCATTACCACCATTTGTCCACCATCCAGAGCTGAGGGGTCAGTGCTGACATGTACACATAAGGAACTACTGGACATCGAAATTGGGTCTCAAAAGAACTGTTGGTCCAGGGGGAAGCTCGCTACAGATTGATTCATTTGCCTGTCAGCATAACTATTATTGCTCGTCTCACATTCAGTTCTTATTAGTATATATCTAGTGACATTTGATCTCGTTCATCTAGAGGAAATGATGAACAACATAGACTGAGGAACAAGAACAGAACCAGAAGCAAGGAGGCATCGATCGGACTATCGGGCCTCAGAGGGAGGATATTGGAGGGTAGGGGGAGGGTGGGGGGAGGGGGAGAGTTCAACCAAAGGACCTGTATGCATGCATATAAGCCTATCCAATGGTTAAGTTCAACACGGGATTGGGGCATGCGTGGGGAGAGGGGTGGGATGGGAATGGGGGGATGAGGACAAATATGTGACACCTTAATCAATAAAGAAATTAAAAAAAAAAATAAAAAAAATAAATAAAATGTGCAGTAGTGAAGGTCATTCACTTCCTCTACTGTTCTGTTTGGCACGCCTGTTTCCTAGTCACGACAGTATTGCAGTTCCCTGTGTTCCACTGCTCCTCAGTGTTGTAAGCCAGTCCTGATTTTTAAGCAGGCGGTGTTTGTTAATATCTTGTATTCCTTTGTTTGTGTTTACACAAGAGTCAATTTGTGATTCAACCCCTGGGTGGCAGTGTTTCTGTATTAACCTCTGGGTCTATAGGTCCTCTCTAGCTAGTGTTTAGATTTTGTTTTCCCTGTGGAACTTAATACTGGTTTGGGGGAATGGACTGCCCCAGAGCTGGTTCTCTGGTCGTTATTTCCCCACTCTGATCCCCAGGTTCCACAAAAACAACTTTCCCCTGCAATCTCTGAGAGTGTCCCCAATTGGGTGATCCTATGTATTGGGTTTAGTAATCAAAAGCAAGGATTTAAAGAGGAAAAAGAAAAAGAAAAAAAGAAAAGAGAAAGAAGAGCCAGAGTAAGTGTGCGAACTGGTGCTGCAGCGCAAGTCTGTGTAGTCTTTTTTCCCCTTGGGTCTAAGCGTCCAGCACACTGTTAAAATTTTTAGGCTGCCCTTTTGCGCCCAGTTCAGCTATGGGTTGCTTTTTAGAGTTCCCTTCTGTCAGCAGCCCTGCAGATCCCCTTCCACATTCACGGATCACGCCAGCCCCAATGGCCGCGGACTTTTCTGGGCACAGACTTCCCCGGATCCTCCAGCTCCTGCAGTGCACGTTTCTCTCTCCTGCCTAGATCACAGACCTCACCTTATCCCAGGCGAAATCTGACCTTTCCATGAGGAGGCGCAGAGCTCCGTGCCACTTGGGGACCTGTGTTCCCGGGTTCGCAGCTGTTCGCTGGGTGACATTGTTGTAAATTCCTGGGATTTTCAGGCTTCAGACAACATCCACTCTCCCCTTCAAGATGGTGCAGTCTCCGTGTCAGGGCCAGTCACTCCAGGACGGTTCCCAGCAGCAGTGGAGGATTCCTGGTCAGGGGGACCCATCTGGCAATCCTCCACAGACCCCTGGAGTATAGCTGTCCCTCAACTCACAAACAAACACTCCCTGTGCGACCACACACTCTTCCTTCATTTTCTCACGCGCTATCTTGCAGTCTGCCTTCCCATTGGCAGCCATCTTCCTTCCCTTCTTTGTCTGTCACTTTTACTAATAAGGCCATGGCTGAAAGGGCCCTGAGGCATGGTGGCCACCTGGAGGCAACTGGGTCAATCTGTTTGGAGAGGTAGGCTACTGGCCTCTGCCAGGGTCCCAACTCCTGAGTCAGAACTCCTAGGGCTACCCCATTGTTCTCATGAACAAAAAGGTTAAAGTCCTGTGTCACATCTGGGAGCCCTAGGGCTGGTGCCTCAGTGAGCTTTGTCTTTGTGGTCATAGAGTCTCTCATAAAAGGCTGCCGGACTTTCATTAGGCCTCTGGAAAACCTCAGAGGTCTTGGCCATATTAATGGGCTTCTTGGCCCCAGCCCAGAGCCCCTGGAGGAAGTCCAGCCAGTATCTCTCTAATCTGGCCCTCCTGTCCTCCGAGTTCAGGTCCCATCTGGGTTCCACATCTGGGAGAGCCTCCCTGGCCCATCTGTCTGCCTAATGTCCCTGGCGAGGCCTGGATGTGGAGCCATTTTTGAGTTTCTGTTATTATTCTCATGCACTCTTCAGTGTTAAAAAGCATGAGGAGTTGCTTGCCGTTGACCCAGGTGGGCTTATGGGTCTGAAAAATTGACTCCAGAAGGTCAACTATGGCATGAGGTTTTTCGGAATAAGCAGGAGTGTGATGTTTCCAATTTAAGAGATCAGTCATAGTGAAAGGCTGATAGTAAAAGACTGATCCCCCCTCTGTGGGGTCCCATTTTCTCCAATTATATGAGGACCCTGCATTTCTAGGAGAAGCACATGGAAAGCTGGGAGTGGTTTGGGTCCCCAATCAGCTGAGCACAAATGGCGTCCAGCTGGCTCTGGAGAGTCTGGTTGCGGGGAGATGGAAGGAGGTGGTGTATCTAATATTCCCTGGCTAGGCAAAAGGGCACTGGGTACTGCTTGAGGCACATATGGAGGTGGTAGAACTGGAAGGGCTTCCTCAGAGGGTTCCTTCAGAACAGGAGACTTATTCTCCTTCTGCGGGGCCTGCCCTTTTTCCTTATATACACAAAACTGGATCCAAAGTGGCTTAAGCTCTGCTATTTCTAGCCACTGTTCAATATAAGGGAACTGGTTTGGATGACCTGGGTCTCCTGTGATAATTCTGTTAACATTCCTGATCATGGGGACATTCAATGTGCCCTCTGGTGGCCATCCTACTCCAAAAGATGGCCAGTCTATTTCACACATCCTTTTTAACTCCCAGGGGACTCGTTTTACCCCATAGTCCCCACTAACCCCCTTTTTAAAATTCCTTACCATACATTCTAAGACAGTAGAGTTTGAGGAGAAGCTATTACCCATGTTGCAGGGAAGGACCAGTTGCCTCCTCTTTTTTAAAAAAATACCTGAATAAAAGAACTAATCAAAATAAGGCTTATTTTCTAACTTCATTTGTCCTTGTGTGTGGACAGCAAATGACACTAATCATATTTCTGCTATCAGTCTCCCTGAGTACATTGACATAACCTATTTAACCTCTGTTTAGGGAGGCAAAATGCAAATCATTTATTCCCAAGTGTCTTTGGTTTAGGGAAGACAGGATTTACAAGATGGCTCCAATGTACAAGATGGCTCCAATGTCCTTGATTTAGGGAAGACAGGATTTCTGCTCAGTTTCCCTATTCTACTTGTCCTGGCTTACTGGCCTGTCATCCATTCAACTTTCTTTCAACATTTCTCTTTACCTTCCTACATTACACCAAAGCCATACTTTCTTTCCAGATATTTAGAACTCTTAGCCTTAATTTTTATGTGGCATGTAAATAATTAACATTCCTCAAATTAGCAATACATTCATATTTTTAAGAGACACAAACGGAAATTTCACTAGCTAAGCAATTTAAACAACAGAGGCATATTTAAACAATAAAGACAGATAACATTCCCAACTAAAAACTTTGAATCACTACGGAAACACGGGAGCGGTTTAGAAGGGTTAAAAAACAACAACACAGAAACAAAAAACATCAGTAAATAAACACTTTTAAACCGGCACGCACCACATTTACACCACTGAATACCCTGCATTTGCAAAATCAGTTTCAATTGTGCAGAGATACAGAAAAAGTCCCTGAACAGAAGCAGTAGAAAACTGCCTGGGAAGTCCAAGAGACAGTGAATACCGTCTAGAAGCCATTCCTCCAGATGATCAGAGCTATCCAGAGGTAAATAATTACCTAGGTAGGGGCCAGCTACCTCTTCTGTCCCATAAGACAGGCCAGAACTCGAACCAATTTCCCTGGGGAAAAACTTAGTTTCAGACGTCTGATTTTGACTTCCCTCCTGGGAAGTCCCAGAAAGGTGTTAACTGCCTGTTTTGGGTCCGATGGAGCGTGGAGTCACCACAGTCCTTCTGGGCCCCGTGAGTTCAGGAACCAGTGAATTTGCCGATGACATGCCTTCCTTGGGTCCCAGAGCCTGAAGCTAGGGCCCCGAAGTCGCTCTCTTCAGCAGTGGCCTAAGAGCCAGCTCAACTGATGTTTCTCAGACAATGCACCAAATGTGGCAGAATGCACAGGAGAATGATCAGCTAGCACTCTGAGGGAGGAAAGTTTAACCTTTATTTCGCAGATATGCTAGTCCAGGGGAATTCCGGATCCAAAGCCTGAGCTGAACTCGTAGGGAGGCTCTGCCTATATATCTCCTCCTGTGGTGGGTTCCTGAGGGTCTCTGCAGCTCTGCCCAAGTCAGTCTTGGTGTGGTCTTGGGGACATGCTCCACAGCTCTGCCCAAGTCAGCTGTGGCAGGGCCCTGGGGTTAGGCTCTATAGCTCCAACAAAGTCAGTCAGAGTGGGGAAGTAAGACTACAGTTTTAACCAGATACTGAACTAGGTTGAAAGCCCCCCCCATTTTCCTTTTCACCACAGTCACTGTTCTTTGTGCTCTTGGCTTCTGTGTTGGGACAGAGTGGGATGCCAGTAAGAGGAGAGGGTGTGCAGTTTGAAGCCACCACCCTCCTGATTATCTAGAGAAAGGTAAGGCCCCTTAAAGCTGTCCAGTCAAGGGCCCACATCCTGATAAGCTTCCTTCCTTGCCCTCCCCCAGGAAGGAAGGCTTGGTGGGGCTGAGCATGGGGCTAGATTTTGGAGTGTAGAGGTGACTATGGGAACAAAGATCATGAATAGCTTAGGTCACTGAATGGAGCAGCATTAGGGCTGTGGGTGGGTGGCCTTGACCAGGATTACTTCTGCCCCTCCCCCTGAGGGTGTGGGTTGGGGATCTCAGCTCTGCTGTCCCCCACTCCAGCATTAGCCTAGCTTTCCAGGCTGTCCTCAGAGGAGAGCACGCTTCCTTCCTCCTTCCTCCTTCCTCCTTCCTCCTTCCTCCAAGACACCAAATCTGGGACAACCTGGGGAAAGTGGGGTCACCCATATTCCCAGTCCCTAGCAGACTGAGACTAAAGCATCACTTAATAAAGACCCCTGAAGTCCCCCCACCAAAAATGTTTTAGAGGTGAGTGATGACAAAACAGTGATTGCAGGCTTGACATCTACTCCACCCATGGTCAATGGCATTTTATAGTTAAGAATGCTAGTTCGGCCCAGCATGCATGGTTCAATGGTTGAGGGTCGACCTGTGAACCAAGAGGTCATGGTTCAAGTCCCAGTTAGGGCACATGCTAGGTTTTCAGGTTTGATCCCCAGTGGGGGCGTGCAAGAGGTAGCCAATCAATGATTCCCTCTCATCATTGATGTTTCTATCTCTATCTTCCTCTCCTTTCATCTCTGAAATCAATAAAAATAAAATTTTTATAAATAATACTAGTTGGTACAGTTCTCTTGAGAAGAGTGGTGTTGTGTTTGTTGCATTTGTTTAAGTCTTGCCAGTAGCAACTGCCTTGAAAACGAGTAGTTATGATAGGTTACTAGGAGGGAATAGTGATATTCAAAACACAGCTAGTGGGCCCTAGCACCAAATATTCATATCTCCAGGGGATTTATAGCTAGGTTAGCTACTACTGGTTTGCATGCTCCAACCCTAAATTATCACAATTCTTCCTTACCCCTTACTGGGTACTAACTATAGGACCCATGTCCTGAAGATCATAGTGGATAACAAACCTGATAATGGGGTACCACAGGATTGGTAGAAACAACATGTGAATGTAGAGTGGTGACCAGAGTTGAGTAGTTGAAAACCATTCAGAGCAGAGAGACCCCTCTACCTATGTATATTGACTTCTCTAGTCTGAAAGTCCAGGCCTGTCTTGTAAAACAAAATGGACAAGTACCCAAAGCCATGTGTGGCTTGTTGAATGATGGACCAGGTTCATATGTTTGAAGTGACTCTAACAGGAGCTAGTCCCTAAAAGTCCTGAGGAAGGAGGCCAAGACTTTGACAATGAAAGGAGAGAAACTCCAAGGCAACCACTTGCCTGAAAGAAAATATGCTCTCTGGGCTCAATAAACTATTATTAATCTTGGTCTCTCAGTTGCCATCCTGAGACAGATTTGTAAGAGCTCTTTGGCACATTTAGGATTCTCAAGGACAAGGATGAGAGCCAGTGATTGGCAGTGATTATAGGTACCCTAGATTCTCTGTGCTCTTTGTACCTTAGAATCTAAGACATCTCTCTTTGTGTTGTTCTTTGCAGAAAAGAGGTATATCTATCTAATGATCTAATCTCCTCCCCCTAATCAAAATAACAGTAACTAATATGTAATGAGGTACTCATTATGTGCCAAGCTCTATGCTAAGCATTTTGATATGGATTGTCCCCTTTGATCCTCACAACAAGCCTATGAGGTAGGTAAGGTACTCTTATTCCTGTCTTCACTTGGAGAAATTCCCAGATCAGCTAGCTTGATAAGGGGTTCTACACTACAGTAACAGCCTGCAGTAACAAAATTAAGATTCATTCAAAAATAAATAAGAACATGTTGGCTGTATTTGGGGAATATTCTTTAGGTAACTTCCTGTGATTGATGGATTCCATGTAGAAAAATTTGGTTGACACATACATTGTATAAAGGGAAGTGTCTCAATATACTGAAATTCAATTCGGTCAGAGGTTGTTTCAAACTAAATTCATCCTGCACACATTCATAGATGGCACTACTATCCCCCTTTTAGTTATACTTCCCCTTCCTTCTCGGTTGAGAAAGTATGCCTGCTTCATAAACACACATGCCATAAAGAAATGTGGATGGTACAATCTTCTTGAAAACCTTGGTTTGTTGAATTACAGTCTCCTGTCTGATAAAATTCTTCTTTAGTAGATATTTGTTGTATCCCTGGGTGAGAATGATTGTCAGCATGGTCAGTGATACTATTGGGAAAATTGTAGGGATGTAGGTGGGTAAAGAGTGGCCATAGAAGACACAGGGAAGATGTAGATAATGTGCTACATAATGACGTTTGGGTCAATGATAGATTGAATATATGATAGCGGGTTATATGGAGTATAAGAAAAAAGTTTCTTTGCGATGTTGAAAGGAAAGGCTGAACCCTACTAAGATGTTGGATTAATGCCTTTTATCTTCACAAGTCTATACTGGTAGTTCTGGGTGGTTTAAATAGATGAGAAGACTCAGCATGTTTTCTATTCACCATGTTCCTGCCCCAGGCTTGGGCCTGGAGTTGCCGGGGGGAGGAAGGGAGCCTGGGAGATCACAACCCCCCACCCGCCAACCCTCTGTTTCCCTCACTCCCTCTCTTTCACCTCTTCCTTTTATTATTTCTTCTCTCAAGCTTTATTTCTCTGCATCTCTTTTGATCTATGCTCTCCCCTTTTCTCCCTTTCTCTTTTTTCCCTTTCTCAATTCCTTACTCGTTCCTCCTAATGTCTTTTCTCTCTCAGACAGTGCTTTCCTCCACAGCCCTCCCCTAGCCCCCACAATGTGTGTG
Source organism: Eptesicus fuscus (assembly GCF_027574615.1). Lineage (NCBI taxonomy): Eukaryota > Metazoa > Chordata > Mammalia > Chiroptera > Vespertilionidae > Eptesicus > Eptesicus fuscus. Next base: position 70,462,031 of record NC_072473.1, on the reverse strand, counting down.
TACATGCATGTACACACACACACACACACACACACACACACACACACACACTTTATCTTTTATAAAATATTTTACTGTACCTTTCCTATGTTTAGATATGTTTAGATACACAAATAGTTACCAGTGTGTTACAATTGCTTAAAGTATTCAGTACAGTAACATGATATACAGGTTTATAACCTAGAAGCAATAGGCTACATCATAGGTATATAGTAGGTTATACCACCTAGGTTTGTGTAAGTACACCCTATGATGTTTGTACAATGACAAAATTGCCTAGCCACGTATTTCTCAGAATGTATCCCCCTCATTAAGTGATTAATGACTATATTTGGATAGGGGGAATAGAGCCCTGGCTCAGGCACACAGACATGAATTTTAGGAGCAGCTATAAAGTCTTGGGCAAGTCAACATCTCTGTACCCCAAGTTCCTCATCTGGTTAACAACTGGGTTGGACTAGAGGCTCTATAACATTCCTTCCAGCTCTATGACTAATAGGCTGAATCCCGGTCAGAATCTGGTCAGATCCACAAGGTTCCTGGGGTGGTTCCCTTGGAGATGAGGCCATATTGCAATGTATAATAGGAAATTACACAGACTTAGGGTCAGACTCTTCAGGTTTTTATCTCTCTGAAACAGTTATGGGCTAGTTGGTTTATACTGCCTGGTGAGACTGTATCAAGTAGGAGTTAAGAATATGAATTATGGAGTTGGACCTTAGTTTGAAAACCAGTTCTGCTGCTTCCTAGGGAGTGCCTTGGGACAAATGATTTGACCTCTCTGAACATCAGTGTCTGTGTCTCTAAGATGATAATAGAACTACCTCATAAGCTTGTGAAGATGAAAGGCATTAATGTATTGTAAAGTACTTAGCTCAGCACCTGGCAAAAACGGAAGTGCCCAGTCAGCCGTGTCTATGACTAGTCATTGCTATCAACATAATTCTCATGACATGGGCATGGCTAAGTTTCAGCATTTTTCCTGGATATAGCTTTATCTTTCTGAATGGAGTTTGAGAAATGTATAAACATATCTTTCTGGCCAAAGCATCTCTAGAGTCAGATCTGGGTTTAGTTCCTTGCTCGGCTTCTTACAGGCTCTGGGACCTTGGGTAAATTATTTAACGTCTCTGTCCTTATCTGTAAAATGCAGGCAGGTATAGTGCCTACCCTCAAGGGTTGTGATGAATATGATAATGAATGTGGAGAACTTAGTGCTGTGCCTGACATTTATAAGCCACTCAATAAGTGGTGGCTGTAATACTGATAGGTAAAATAATCAGTGTTGTGAGAATAATGATTACCTCCACTACTACTACTACCCTTGTTGGCATAGAGCTCTGAGTGTGTTCAAGTTTGTACAATTTTTGCATACTTAACCAAAGTGTTAGAAGAGGCAGCTGTCACTGTTCCTGAAGGGACAGCAAAAGAGTTGTTGCCAGACTTCACTGACAGTGGCTGGGAATTTAAAACAGTTGTTTTTGGAGGCACGATGAAAAATGATTCAGCAGACCATATTCTCAGCATAAAAGTTCTATTTATTTCTGCCAGTCCCATTATATCCAAAAACTGTAGGGGAAAAATGTAATTCTAAACTGGCCCTGTAGTTTTAAGACTCAATTTCAGTCGGTCAGCCAGGACATGTTGTTCATAGGCTTCCTGGGGAGCATCTGGGTGCAAAAATGTAAGGTCTCTATTCTTTGTCAAGGTTGTCTTCATTCTCAAATGGATGCTAACTGTTCTTGAGCCTCTCCATGGGTGTAACATTCATTTGATGGATAGATGTACAGGAAGGATGGGATTTCTCAGGAATGCGATGTTAGAGTAGGTGGAGTTGTATGAGACTGTAGAGGTATTAGTTAAATAGAAATCAAAAAACTGAAATCATCCTAATGGTTCTTGAGATGAGTGCATTTACTGAGGGAGGGATATTAGATGTTTCTTTTTATGTCCCTCCATTTTTCTCTTTAGTACTCTGTTAAAAGTCAAAGAAGAGACAGAAAACAGCCAGTCACTGCAAGCAAAGCTAAGCTCCAGGTTTCCCGTCCTTCCCAGACCACTCCAGATTATGAGGGTATTGACCACTTTCTAAGGGAGTGTAGACTCCACCTCAGCAGGCACCTACCCTCTGGCCTGGACTTTCTCTCACTCTTGCTTTTCCCTTCTCCCCTTCCTTTAAGGAATACTAACCACAGGTTTCAAAGATGTCTTCATAGGCATCTTCCAGCATCATCTCCTCTACATAACAGGTAGGCATTTTCTTTTTGGGGCTGGGTTCTGAGGTTATAGAAAAGAAAAATGGATTTCAATTTTGGACAGAGATTTAGGGGTAATTTCAGATATCTAGAAAAACACTTCCTCTATTCTTCCATCAGATTTCTTCTACTCAACTCTCATCTTCACCCCTCGTTTCAGATCAGTGCCTCTCTCTTCTTCAGTGTCCCTGGGTAAGTCCAGGCCCATTTGTATAGATATAACAATCTAAGACTCTGGGGTAGCCTGAGAGCCAGATCCCTTGGAGAGAAGAGATGAAATTATAATATTGATACTTGACCATCATGGTGACTGGGGTCCCAGCAAACACTGAGAATGAGGGGCAAAATAAGAACAATAGGCCTTCAAGTCCTCACAGCTATTTTTCTTTAATGCCTTTATTATATTGGGGAAAATCATATAGCTTGTTACAAAAAGAAAATTTCCAGTAAGACAAAAATCCAAAGAAAGGCACCTAGGCCTTTTACTTCTCTCCTAGTATATCACACCTAGAGAAAACCACTGCTAATGTTTTAGTGATTTTTCTCCAGATATTCTATGTGTGTGTAAACATCATGCTTTACATGCTATGCTCTGACTTCCCTTTTTCTCTAACAAAACATCAGGTTGTAGAAAACTTTCCATGTCAGTAAATATAAGTCAACAATAGCCCTTTTAATGTCTGCATAGTATTCCATTGTATAGATGTACCATACTTTATTTAGTTGTTTTGCATTGTTAGACATTTAGACTGTTTCTAATGTTTAGCTATTATACATAATACTGTAATTGGACAATCTCAAGCATCCTTTTTGGGGTACTTGTATAATTATCTTTGGATATAGATCAAGAAATTAGATGATTGGTTCACAGGGTTTCCACATTTTTAAAGTTTTATATATATATATATATACATATTGAAAGAGTGATAAGTGAAATAAGCCAGGCAGAGAAAGATAAATATCCCACGATCTCACTCATTTGTGGAATATAATGAACAACATAAACTGATGAACAAAAATAGATCCAGAGACAGAGAAACATCAATCAGAACGTCAAACCTCAGGGAAGGTAGGGGACAGTGGGGGTAAGGGGGAGAGATCAACCAAAGGAATTATATGCATGCATATAAGCCTAATCAATGGACACAGACAACAGGGGGGTGGGGGCATGAATGGGAGGTGGGGGGTAATGGGGGAATAAGGACACATATGTAATACCATAATTAATAAAGAAATTTTAAAAAAGTAAAATAAAAATGAGGCCAAAAAAAAAAAAGAGTGAAAACAAAAAGGGAGAAGACAACCAAAGTACTCTCCATAAAGATTATGCCAATTTGTACCTCCACCACTGGAAATTATAACTTTTAAGTGATATATAAATTATAACCTATACCCATTCAGACAAAGAGCTTGTGTCAGCCAGTGCTGAGCCATCATACTGGAGTACTAGGTGGTGGTACCCAAGGACTCTCCCTGTCCTTCATCCACTTCTCCTGACCACCAACCATAGTATGAGAAAATAGTTTCAGACTCAAAATAGGAATACTGTTTTATATATTGTGAGGAAAAAGGTCTCTATATAGGGTGTCCCTTCAAAATGTATACACACTTAACAGCTGATAGCTCAATTGATGTTTCTTTCTTTTCAGATTTAACCCCTTGGAATTAATCATTATTCAAAGTGCGTATACATTTTTGGGGACACCTGTATTTTTTCTTCTCTGACTAACCACTGATCTAGCATTACCTTCAAAAAGATCATCATAATCATCATCATCATCATCATCATCATCATCATAGTCGTCGTACTCATCGTCATCATTGGTGTAAGTTGCTGGGAACTGAACATCAGTTTTATATTTGTAGTGAAGCTCAGTAGTGTTTTGAGCTCCATTTACCTCAGAACATACATCTTCCTCCATGGGTTCATCTAAAGCAAATGTCACTGATACATTCTTTTTAGGTCTTAATCTTAAGCCTTCTTTCTGTACAGCAAGATGAACGGGGAAAAGTCAGTTGGTGCCCAACAGTTTAGAGATTGGTCCCTGGGCAATAATATTTAAAGAGCCATTTACCTGTAGGATTGGCTTTAGGGGCTTAGTTTCCATTGAATTTTGTCCTAGAGGCTCTTCTTTTTCTTCCGTCATTTCTATGTTGGCATGGAAGCTGGGGAACATAGAAAGGACAAAGCAATAGTGAAAATAGACACACTTCAAGCTCCTTAATTAAATTCAGCTGTTACCCCATTCCTGCATATGTATTTGAACAATGAAAGGGACAACAGAGCAAGAGGACATTTTAGCCTTTTATTCCTCAAAACCTTGATCACCTCTTGTTTTCTTATTTTTCTTTTTCATATTCCTCTTCTCCCCCATATTTTCTTATTATTGGATCAGAGAACTGCAAGTAGAGAATGTGGGGTGGCTCCAGGACATTCATATAGAGACTATTGCCTAGAAGTTCCTTAAGGGACTTTTGTTCCTTTTCTTCTCCCCATGGCAAATCAGGGAATAAAAATCCTGTTTTAGAAAAGCTCTAATGTTGATAGTTTGACTTTACCTTTCTGCAACTCATCCCACTAATGTGACCACTCAAGTTGTGCCATGGGGAGGGTGTACCTAACAATGCTGGAAAGTTTATGGTCACTGACTTAGCCCCATTTGAGCCAATTGATCTTGAACGACTTGCTCAGAACCACACAGAATCCAAGCACCTCCCAGAACTCCCTGCTTATGTTGAATATTGATTCTTGCATCTGTTTTTTTATTATTATATTTTTATTATTGATTTTAGAGAGGAAGGGAGAGGGAGAGAGAGAGAAACATCAAAGATGAGAGAAAATCATTGATTGGCTGCCTCCTGCATGCCCACACTGGAGATCAAGCCCTCAACCCGGGCATGTGCCCTAACCGGGAATCAAACTATGACCTCCTGGTTCATAGGTAGACTCTCAACCACTGAGCCATGCTAGCTGGGCCTTATCAACCTAATAGAGGCAGCTCAGTACCTGACTGATGCACATTCATCCTCAGAGCCTGTGGTGTCCTTGGAGGTTGGGGTACTTGAGGTGAGTGACTGTTGGTGAGCACACAACTCTTCCTGTTTATTCTGAATGGCAGTTAACAGCCAGCGCAGCCCTTCAAGTAGGGGCTGATGGTTGCTACTTTGGAGGTTTTGAATAGCTGAACAGGGTTCCTGTGACCAAAAGAGAAGACTCCAGCTCAGGAACCTGAGACCACTGGGGATCCAAATCCCTCTCACTCTCAGCCAAGGAGAAGAGGTACACATAAGCTCTGAAGTACCTAGAGAGGCTTTAAGACTTCCTAGGAGAACCCAGTATTCACACCTGAGAACGTAAGTAAAAGCTTAAAAAGCTAAGGTCATTTAATAAAGTGGTTATGGTGTAATGTCTTAGATATGTGACTTTGGGCAAGGAACTCAGAGTTTTTGAGCCTCATCCATAAAATGAGGATATTGAAGCTTCCAGCTTTACAGAGCAATTTTGAAGGTCTAATAAGAAAACAGAAAAAAAAAAAAAAAGAAAACAGATGTAAGAGTGGTTAAGAGTGTGATATTATTATCATCATCGAGTCAGAAATCACCACTATAGATATTGCCTGGCAGGAAGAGGCTTTGCCTGAGATCTAGCATATGGGTCTGATTGTGGAATGGGGCAAGGTAAGCATCAGCTGGGCTTGAGAGGGTAAAGGAGGGGAGGGGTTGACACTTACCAATCGGCACATGAACTTGTTGTCGTTCATTATCCTTTCCAGGAATAGATACTTAATAATATCACAAGGTAAGAGGGCGTTCTTCTTGTCTTGTTTATTTGCCAGTCTAGAGCAGGGCACAGGAGAGAGAGGGTAGGAAGAAGAGAGGAAGAGTAAAACAAATAGAGGCAAGAAAATAAGGGAAATAGGGGGAGAACCTATTATAGTACAATTGCTACATATTCAAGAACTAGCTTTAAAGACATACACAATGAGATGAACCAGACATTTTTTTCTAGCCAATTCTCAATGGAGGAAAGAATAGCACAAATAATTTGAATCAAGATCATCCCCAGATCTAATTTCTCACTTCATCTCTACACTATGCCATCGAACTTTAATTAGAATTACTAACTGGGATATGAACAGATTTGGAGTTTTTAAACAGCCTCTGCCAAACTCTGTTCATACTTGAGTTGGGGGTGCTAATGAGGAACAAAAAATGCAAAAAGGGAGTGGGAGTGATGATTGATTGGGCCATCTGAAGTATCACCCTGGAATCAGTGCTAGTTACATGACTCTTGGGCAGTCTGTGAAGGGAGGAGGCCATTGGCATTAATTATACAAAATAGGGGTGGTCGAAACCGGTTTGGCTCAGTGGATAGAGCGTTGGCCTGCGGACTAAAAGGTCCCAGGTTCGATTCCGGTCAAGGGCATGTACCTTGGTTGCAGGCACATCCCCAGTGGGGGGTGTGCAGGAGGCAGCTGATCTATGTCTCTAACTCTCTATCTCTCTCCCTTCCTCTCTGTAAAAAAATCAATAAAATATATTTAAAAAAAATAGGGGTGGTTTTCTACCACCATTTCAGGGGTAGAGACTGAAGCCAAAAAAGAGAAACAAATTCAGGAAGATAATCTTCAGGAAGAGTCAAGGGATGGAGGTAGGAAATCCAGATATTACTCTCCATTTCCCTTTGATGCTTGCTTTCAAAATTACATTTGCACAATTAGGTAACATTTTCACCCATGGCAGTATGTAGTAGAAAGTAGCTCTTAAAAACAGACCCCAGAGAACTGGGTTACCCCCTCCACACACACACTGAGCTGAAGGGAAGAGGAGATCTAGCTGGATGTGACAAAGGGACCACCCAGCTCTTCCTTTGTGTACTTGTCTTCTGAAGGCACAAAATGGGAAGGGGAAATTGAGCACAAAGGCAGAGGCTTACAGTAGGATGGGTTTTCCTGCCACTCTTGCATCAGACAGCAGATGTGATAAAGTGGTCTTCACTTCCTGCATGCGTCCTAAGTCGCTGGAATCCAGGACAAAAACAAGCCCGTGTGCTTGTGCGTAGTAGTTGGGCCAGATTTCTCGTCCCTTCATATCTCCATTCAGGTCATAGATAGAAACTTCATATTCATCTAGCAGAACTGTAGTCAGTTTAGATTTCATAGAAGATTCCATACAACTGTCTATCTTGCTAGGAAGTGCTATGCATAAGGGAAAAGAGGAGAAGCAACCACAAAGCAGAGGGATATAGTTAGATGAAAAAATTTGTTAAACAAATGTTGACTAGAGCCTGCCCTGAGGAATGCTAATGAGGCATCTTGCCATCCTGTTCACTCATGGATTCATTTTCCTAAACCAGCACTTTGCCCAGGCGACCCTCTCCTGGCTCAGTAATCTTCAGTGAGTGACCACTGCTCCCAGGAGAGAATACAGACTCCTTTGTCTCCTAACCTGCCAGCCCTATCTCTACCCTGTCTGGTGTCCACAGTGTCCCTGGTACACACCCAGTCTTTTCTTCCCTCTGCTCCTTAGCTCACTCTCCCCCCGCTATACAAGAATGCCATGCTCTTTTGTGCCCTGGGCCTTCACAAGATGCTATTTTTGCAGCTTAGAACATTTCTTACACTGCTCTTTCCTTGGTTAATACCTATTTTAAAAAATCTATTTAGATCTTGTTTCCTCTAGAAATTTTTCCCTAACTCACACTGCCATCCACAAGTTTGGATAAGGTACCTTTCTTCTGGGCTTATCACTATAATAGTACATGTGACAGTGTTATAAATTCAACAGTTTACTAATATGGATTATACACTGCAATAGGACAGGGACCCTTTCAATTTTATTCACTGCTATATTCACGATGCCAAGGGCAGAGGTGCTCAGTAAATATTTGTTGAATGAATTTGATGAATGAATGAATAAATGAATGACCAGGAGGCTCTTCTCTCCTACCCTTTTTTCAAGGCTCAGGAAGGCTTCTTTAGGGAAGCTTCTCTGACCAGCCCAGCTCCACTTTCTCTCCCTCGTTGAGCACATGGTCTGTTAAGCTGGTCATTCACCTCACTCTGTGCATGCCATGTCTCCGCAACTAAAATAGTGAGGGAGGGGCTCTGCATTAGTTTACACTCAGTAGGTGTTCAATGCATGTTTATGGTGCCTGTTATTGTGGGTGAGTATGAAGTACTTTTCATATCTCTTCTAAGAAACCATACCAAATTCAGATACATTTGCCCTGTCAAGGCCATGGCCAGATCATACAGTCCTATAGGGCATTCCATACCTATTCTTCTCCCATAGAAGTGCAGTTCAAAAGGACAATCTTTCTACAAATTCCAGCCCGTTGAACTGAAAGTTCTGACCTAGATTTCTGCCCACATAAGCAACAAAATGACTTTATAGGTTCTCTATACTCAGACTGGGAGTTCTAAGACCAGAATTAGTAGCTTTCTATTTCTAAACTCAGATCTACTTGTGACATTTTCCATAGGATTGCCAGATGAATCATTTAGCTGAGAAGTTAGTAAAATGCTTTCAAATCTTTGGTAATGTATGATTATATAGACATTTACATGTGTATATATTTATATATATATGCATATATTATCATTATTACATCTTAATGTGATCTTATAACTTCTGTTTTCAAGTCAATGCTCTTTTTAATTGTAGCTTTCAGATAACACACATTTTTAAGTTACAACTTTGATGTGATATTTTCTATGTCTGCATTAGACTACTTAAAATAATAAATGAATAAAGATAGTTTTAATTTGTTTCCAGCATGAAGGCAAGCTTTAAGTTATTTTTCCCTGTCTAATCAAAACATTTTCCTTATTTTTTCTTTTTACTTGAAACCTTACCAATTCCTTCAATAATGCAATCTATTGTTCTTTTATTTTTATTTTTTTATTGTTTAAAGTATTGATGCAATGTATTGTTGGCGAACTCTAGAAGCCATGAGAATTTGTTGTTCCCTGACACTTTACATTTCTCTTATTTCCTCTATTAATTCATAAACTCCCTGAGGACAGGTAATGCGTCTAATTCATCTCTATATCCCTGGTAGAGTATTTCATAAAGCACAGCAGTCTGGGTACTGTTGGCTTCTGAGTTACATGGCGGTGATAAAGTCCTATCCTACATCAATTGAATCAGAATCTCTGTGCTGGGACCCAAGTATTTGCATGTTTAACAAACTCCTATATTTAACAAAATCTGTAGGTGATACTTCTGCACTTTAAAGTTTGAGACCCACTATCCTAGAGAGCAAAGAAATCCATGCCTGTTGTGTCTCAGCATCATCTGGTGCTGCTTGTTAGATTTTGATTCCATGCCCCCCCTGTCCAGTTCAAAGTATCTGAGCCTCCAGGTCCCACTAATTAAGTGTAAAAGAATCCCACGTTATTCTGATTTTTGGCTTTCAGTACTAATTATGCTTAGGATCACCTATGGAGCTTTTAAAAACTATGACACTAGATCTCCTTCTCTGAGGATTTGATGCCATAGATCTGGGGTGGGGCTCAAGCATCATGTTCTTTTTTAAAAGCTTCCCACGTTATTGAAATGTATAGCCAGGTTTGAGAGGCACTGCCCTAAATTTCATCATTTAGGGCATCTGCTTATGCTCATCCTTGGGTTTTTCACCCCATGTGACCTTTCCAGACAAAACAGTTATAGTATATGGTGTCATTGAGAATAATGGTTTCTGATCGCAGATAGTTTATAGCTTCGAAGTTACTACTTATAGTAACACAAGTTACTACTTATAGATTGGGATTTCCTTCCTAGGCTATATTCTGTTATCTGAAATCATAAACATTTGCAGGAACAGGAGAGGTGAGCTATTGCATATTGCGTACAGAGCAGCCTAATAGATTGACTGTAGTAGTCCTGTATGGACTGAGACATTCCTTAGAATGTAACATCAGTGGAACTTTGCTTCTTGGCCATTAGAAACTTCTCTGTGAATGAATTTACAACTCCAGGCTCTATCCTCTAGGAATTGGAATGGAAAGAAGATACTATTCTCAAAGACAAAATAGCATATGGCTAATTACAGACAAGTGCTTCCCAAAGCTGGCTGCCCATCAAAAACACCTGGAGAGTTCTTAAAATATAGATTCCCAGGCCCCACCCAGGTGGATAATGGAGATGATAAAATGCTAGGTAGTGGGACAGCATTACAGAAGGCATATGTATGTGAAATAGATCAGTATGATGGCAGAGGAATGACAAGTCATTTGTTTCGGCTCTATCAGGTCACATGCAGAGAGCATGAGAAATGAAGCTGGAAGAGAAGTCAAGAGACCAAATCATAGAGGACCCTGTGTGCCTCTACAGAACTTAAATTTTATTTTGAATACAATGTGGAGGCATTGAATGCTTTTGAGCAGAAAAAGAGTGCCATTATCAAATTTTAAGTCCTTCAGGCAACTGTGTTGACTGAATGCTGGGAGGACAAATAGAGATGGAAAGATCAGCCAGCAGCCTGTTGCGATAGTTCAGGAAAATCAATGCAGTTGTCCAGTACACAAGTGGCAGAGGAGTCAGGTTAGCCCTTTCCTGGACTTTGCTGAAGGCTTCTAAGTGATATAAAATTCAGCCACATCATCATACCCCTACTTTTATTTAATAAACATCAGTGGAGGGCATCCTATGCCAGCCTGTGTGCTGGGCTCTTTGACTGACTAGCATTTATCTGTCTTCACAACTAGAATAGTAGCTCCCTGCAATTCTGTGTAACTGCTTTTTGAAATGTCAAAGTATTAAACTGGAAATCTGGTATTAAACTGACAACATTTCTCAAGTTCCTCTATATTAACTGTCATAAAGTATTTAATGCTATTAAACTTCTTAAGACCAAATTCTACTTTAATTGAGCTCTGAAACTAGACACTTTTTCAAACATGCTATCCTTCATAATTGACTGCAGTGCTTTACATAGTTTGTCATTCATACTGACACCATATGAGGGTGTTCAATTAGGATATCTTGTAAAGGGAGATGGTGATAGACATTACATGAACAAGCTGATAATATCCCAGGAGAGGATTGTGTATGTGTATTGGAAAGTGCTTATCTTCAAAAGAGGGAACCTGATGGCTGTGAAGTAAGGCCAGGAAGGAATAATTATTTCATTTGTCACTGGGGCCCATGAGAGACCTCACCAGTGTCTAATGCTCCTAGGTCCTTATGTCTGTGGAAGGCCTCCACAAAAACAGTTTTTCCGGCATTCTCCAGACCGATGATGATGATGGTCACATTCCTATTAATGGAAAAGAAAAATGAGACAAAGCGTTAAAAGCAGTCAGTTCTTAAGCTAAACAAAGAAGTCTACTCTTCCTTGGTGTTTGGGGATCTTCCTACAGTAGTCCCAATAAATGTACCATAAAAGGCACAGCCAAGGTGGTAGAAGGTTATATAGGAATCCCTTCCCAAGGTCTCCAAAGATGTGTTTCTTCCGGAGTCACTTGCCTTGCAGAATTAGCCATTCTCCTCAAACCTTGTCCTCAATCTTGCAGACACTGACTAATCACTTCCCCTAACAATATACAGTATATCATGATTTGTCCCATGAGGGACTGTGGGCAGATACATTGGAGGAAATGGTGGAATAGGTCTAAGGTAATAATTACAATATTACCTTCGTGTTCCATCAGTATTTAGTTGAGGCCAGCAGGATGTCACTAGCTTGAACATGATTCAGCTTTGTTCTGTAATATTAATGGAAACAAGTAAATAAGAAATTAGCCCCATTATTAACATTGAACTTGTCAGCTTATGACTACATAGGTGCTGATAAACAGAAAGGCTTGGACTGACAGAAGTCCATTACTTTATTCTAGCCCCCCTTATCTATAAATGTTATAGAGTGAGGGGTGGGTAATCCTCAATTCTACTGGCATATTACTACAAAATGGGATGGTTTCTTGTTAAAGCAACCTACACAGGCATGATGGCATCAGGTGTGGCCTTCCCTTCATCCATAGATCATCCCTGTTGGGAATATCTTCATTCAACCATAGGTGGGGTGGGGTGAAGCCTTGGAGAAGAACCAGCTTAGATTTCAAGGACCTATTTATTGGGAAACCTGTTCTAAGTGACAACTATCTACTGTGCTTGGTTCTCTTATTGCCTCTGGTTAAAAAATGTTGGTGATCAATTGTCATAGATTTCATAAAATTCCTAGAGTTGTAAGGGACCTTAGAGATCATCTAGTCTAATAGATTGCAAACATCAGTCCAGGTGCCCCACTCTCAAAGATTCCCAGGGAGTTTCATAATCTCTCCAAGAGTTTTCAAAGTGCAACCATATTTGGAAGTGAATGTCAAAGTAAAAAGGATAATTTAGACAATCACCTCAAGGTTCATCCATGTTGTAGCATATATTAGTATTTTTTCCTTTTTATAGATGAATAATATCCCATTGTATGGATATACCACCTTTTGTTTATTCATTAGTTTATGGACATTTGGCTCTTGTCAATAATGCTGCTATAGACATTTTTGTACAACTTTGTTGACATATGTTTTCAGTTTTCATGGATACATATACTTAGAAGTGTAGTTGTTGGATCATATAACTCTACATTTAAACTTTTGAGGAAGTGCCAGACTGTTTTTCCAAGTGGCTGCAACATTTCACATTCACATTAGCAGTGCAGGAGGGTTCCAATTTCTCCACATCCTTGCCAACACTTGTTGTCTTTTGTTTATAGCCATTCTAGGAGGTGTGTAGTGGTATGTGATTGCGGTTTTGATTTACATTTCCCTAATGGCTAATATATTGGAGCTCAGAGCTGGGGGCACTCTGGTTGGGCTACCAACGTATTTCAGCTGATCCTCAGATGGGCTTTGCTTAGCTCTCTGATGAGCACACTGTATGTGCCAGTTTATCATTGAATAACAGCAGAATCATCCACTGTTTTGTAGAATTGTCATTCCCAAATAAGGATTCACATTTCATAGCATTTCTTAGAGTACAGTTTGTTCCCTAGGAGATCATTTGGCTTCCCATAAGGACTTCCTGGAGAATGGCTCTGGTTTATGCTAGACAAAAGGGAAACCTTATATATGGCCTGTGATCAAAACCAGCTTTCCTCCAGCTTTGTTCATAAAGCTGATAAGACCTTGAGCCTGAATCACCAGAACCTGACTGTCTGGGTTCCACAGTAGCCATATCTCTTTGAGACAAGGCCACTAGTAGCTTCATGTCTATATCCTTATAATGGGAAGAGCCTCCTAACTTGAGCTTAGGCTCTCTGTATTTGTTAATGCCACCAGGAAAGGTCAAACTGGCAGCATACAAGTTCTTCCTTAAAACTTATCCTAAGGGGAGAACCAAGATGGTGGTGTAGGTAAATGCCTGTACTAGCCGCCTCCCATAACCACATCAAAATTACAACTAAAATACAGAACTACCATCATTCAGAACCACCTGAAAGCTGGCTGAATGGAAGTCCTCCAACAAGAGAAGTAAAAAAGAAAGCACACTGAGACTAGTAGGAGGGGTGGAGGCGCTGAACAGGCTGGTCTGACACCCACATGTGCCACTTTTTTAATCTGGAGGGAGATCATCTCTGTTGAGGCCTCCTGTAAGGAGCAAGGGGTCCCAGACCCCCATCCCAGGGTCCCAGAGCTGGGAAGAGAAGTCCCCACAACTATGGCTGTAAAAACCAGCGAGGATTGAGGATGAGAAACATGTTGGCTGCTGGAGACCCAGCTGTTCCTTTTAAAGGGCCGGAACATGAACTCAGACTTTATATCTCTAAGTTCCAGCACCAGGTGGCTCTGGGGGACCCAGACACATATGAGGAGGAGCTGGACTGTCTGCCATCAGAGTAGGAACTCAGGGGAGGCTTTCACCTAGACAGGGTTGCTTGCAAGGGTCATTGTTCCTGTGCTGGGACCTCCCATGCCACAAGGCTGACTGGCAGTCATAGCTGAGTCTCAATCAGCCTGGAGCACACTCTTAGCTTCACCCTGAGGACTACCTGAGACCTCAACCCATCCAATTTGCAGCACCATCCAAGCTGTTTGCAGCAGTTTTGCCTTATGAATGGCCTGTCCTGGCTCAGGCTTCAGACTTTGCTAAAAATCTCTCAAACAAGCTGCAGCTGAGAACAGCATGCCCCAAACCTATCAATAAAAGGCCCAAGTGCCAGCCTGCCTTGCTTCACAGTTGGGCCTTGCTTGCTGCACAGCAGCTCTCCCATTGTAGTTGCAGCTGCTTCTCACAGCCAATTGGCCTGTAGGTAAACTCCTCCCAAAGATGCCAACAGCAATCAAGGCTCAACTACAAAACTGTGCACACAGCCCACACAGGGGCACACATAGGGGGTGCACCTAGACGGCCCAGCTCAGATGACTGGGGAGGCTCAGCCACTGGGCCCTACAGGACACTTACTATATAAGGCCACTCTTCCAATTCCAGGAGACATAACAGCTCTACCTAATACATTGAAACAAACAGGGAAGCAGCCAAAATGCGGAGACAAAGAAACATGTCACAAATGAAAGAAATGGAAGCAAGCATACTACTGGATACAGAGTTCAAAACCATGGTTATAAGATTACTTCAAGGCTCTTGATGAGACTTTCAAGAATCTTAGAAGGTCAAAGACATGAAAAAGGACCAGACATAAATTAAGCATATACTAAATCAGTGGTCGGCAAACCGCGGCTTGCGAGCCACATGCGGCTCTTTAGCCCCTTGAGTGTGGCTTGGCGTTAGAACCACTTCTTCAAAATAGACTCGCCCAGGCCGAAAACTGACTTCTGCGCATGGGCCACGAAGTTTCAATCGCACTGTACGTGTGCACCCGCACGTGGTGTTTTGTGGAAGTCTCACTCAAGGGGCCAAAGAGCTGCATGTGGCTCGCGAGCCGCGGTTTGCCGACCACTGTACTAAATGAAATAAAGAACAAGTTATAGGGGATTCAGATTGTTGAGGTCTAAGCCCTGAAGGGCCTGGCCTGTGGCTGGCTGAGGGAAGGTTAGTTTTGGATCTCCAGGCTCTGTGTAGAAGGTAGGCGTGAGGGAAGGCCTTGGGCCACTGGAATTGCTGAAAGGGGTTTGATGGAGCCAAGGGTCTGGAGCCAGAGAACCTAGCCCTGGCCTGCAGGGCTGCACAACGTAGCCCAGAAGGAGCCCAGCCTCCAGGATTCAGCATGTTTGCAGAGGGACTCACCACAGCACATGCCCTTTTCCCTGTTGCCCTGGTGGCCAGGGTGTGGAGCTGGTCTCCTGGGAGGGCCCTGAGGATCCTGGATAGGTGCGATCAGGAATAGAGTTGAAGGGTGAGGCAGGCAGACAGGGCTGCAGCCAGGGCCCAGTGTTCTTCCTGGTGGTCTGTTGCACCCTGACTAGAGCTGGCTCTGCAGGGCCATCCTCGTGCACAACTCCCTCCCTCTGCATGTCCTTACTTAGCAAGGTTGGCTCTGGGTCCTGTTTGCCCTCTGACAAGTCCAGGGATTGAATTAGAGCCTTTTCCACCAGGGCCACCAGCTGAAGAGCCCCCCTTCCCCCAGTCCCTCATTGCCCCTTCTTTCCTCCTGCCCTCTTTCCCCTACCCCTTAGCCCTAGCTTGAACCAGTCTCTTCCAGAAGGTAGGTGATTGCACTCATTCAGGAGTCTGCAGGTTTCCCTTGAGCTGGTGTTGGCATTGTCCTCGGTGGGATCTTGGGAATATCCTTGACCTGTGTCAGCCTCTATTTCTTATCAGTCAGATTGTGGTAATAAAAGAGCCCTCCTAGAGTGGTTATGAGAAATGGAATGAGGTAATATATGTAAAGGGTATAAAACTCATTTAGCAGGCCTTGGTTTTATTAACTTCTTTAGGCCATGAGTTTTGGGGAGCAGAGACAATAATCACCTTTTATTTTTGGTGTTCCCTATTTTGTGTGTTCACTAGAGATTTGTTTACATGTGAATGTTCCTGCCTGGTCCTGGCCTCTCCAAGTGGCTGGGGTGGGGCCAAGCCAACCAGCAGCCAGCCCCCTCAGACAAAGACTGCAGCCCCTAGTCCCCCACCCCTACTTCACCCTCAACTACTCCTGGGAGGAAGCCAGCTGCCTTAGTACTGCTCCATAGGCAGAGAATGCCACTTGTGCATATTCATTTACACAGTGGCATTCTCTGCCTGTACATTTAGGTGGCCACATCCACTGGGATTATAGATACCATTTGTCCTTGGTACATATTAGGCCCTGTCCTAGGCACTTTCCACAGTCATATTCTCCACTTGAGAGGCTGATACAGTGCCAAGCTGGTTAATGGAAAATTGAGATTAGAACTGTCAACATAAGAAACATGCAAATCTACAGGGAATCTTTGTGAGTTTATTTGAACCAGACTATTGAAAATTGCCAGGAAGCACAATCTCAAGGGATTGAGAAAATGCTCCAGAGAATGGCAGTTTTGCACCTTATTAAAACACGCGCGTGTGCGCGCGCACACACACACGTTACAGGGATTCAACAGTTGAGTAGAAGATTCCAAGAATCAAATCAACAATTTGTCATATGAGGAAGCAAAAAACACCCAATCAGAAGAGCAAAAAGAATCCAAAAATATGAAGATAGTGTAAGGAGCCTCTGGGACAACTTCAAACATACTAACATTCCAATTATGGGGGTACCAGAGGGGACAACAGAAAGAAAGATATTGAAAATCTATTTGAAGAAATAATAACAGAAAACTTCCCCTACCTGGTGAAAGAAATAGACTTACAAGTCCAGGAAGTGCAGAGTGTCCCAAATAAGAAGAACCCAAAGAGGCTCACACCAAGACACATCATAATTAAAATGCCAAGGGTTAAAGACAGAGAATCTTAAAAACAGCAAGAGAAAAGAAGTTAGTTACCTACAAGGGAGCACCCATATGACTGTCAGCTGATTTCTCAGCAGAAACTTTGCTGGATATAAGGGAGTGGCAAGAAATATTCAAAGTGATGAATAGTAAGGACCTACAACCAATATTACTCTACCCAGCAAAGCTCTCATTTAGAATTGAGGGTCAGATAAAGAGCTTCACAGATAAGAAAAAGGTAAAGGAGTTCATCACCACCAAACCAGTATGATATTAAATGTTGAAGAGTATTATTGAAGAAGAAGAAGAAGAAGAAGAAGAAGAAGAAGAAGAAGAAGAAGAAGAAGAAGAAGAAAAGGAAGAAGAGGAAGAAGAGGAAGAAGAAACAAAAAATATGAATGATAAAATGGCAATAAATACATATCTATCCACAATTGAATCTAAAAATCAAAATAAATGAACAAGAAATCCAATGAACAAAATAAACTGGTGAATAAAACAGAATCGGGGGTGTGGAAGCATGGAACAGACTGACGAATCCCAGAGGAAAAGGGGGAGGGAGAACGGGAAGAGATTAACCAAAAATCTTACCTATGGACACAGACAATAGGGTGGTGAAGACCTGGGATGGGGCAACCGGGTGGAGGAGGAGAATAGGGGGGGGGGGGGGGAAACTGGAACATTTGTAATACTCTCAAAAAAAAAAAAAAAAGATTAGCCGAAACAGGTTTGGCTCAGTGGATAGAGCGTCGGCCTTCGGACTCAAGGGTCCCAGGTTCGATTCCAGTCAAGGGCATGTACCTTGGTCGCGGGCACATCCCCAGTAGGGGGTGTGCAAGAGGCAGCTGATCGATGTTTCTCTCTCATCGATGTTTCTAACTCTCTATCTCTCTCTCTTCCTCTCTGTAAAAAATTAATAAAATATATTAAAAAAAAGAATATGGACAAAAGGAGAACAAGAACTTGTTTCCTTTTAAAAAAAAAGATTAAAAAACAAAGCAAAACCTTATCCTAAGGGAGGATTAATGGGATAACCAAGGAGGAAAATGATTAGACTAGGGATTGGTCCTTTCTTTCATTTCCAGTGCCTCCCCTGGGTACCCTGGGATGAAATCACCTAAATTCAAAATACAGTTTTCAGATTTCTTATCTGTACAATAGAGATAATGATATATTTTGCTTACCTTGAGGTGGTTAACTACTGATCAGATTACTGGTTCTTTATGGATGAAAGACATATGATGTGTAGAGTAATAGGAAGATATGTTGAGATTTCTAGCCTTCATGCCAGATTAACACAGCTCAGTTGCCCACTTATGAGGATATAGCAGTGACCTAACAATGGCTGTCAATGTTCTGACATATTTATAGCAACCACTGCCTGGTTCATAGCAACCAAACTCACATCTCCCTACCTGGTATGATGTACAGCTGATTATTAAATGAACTTTTAGTCATCTTTTTTTTTTTTAGTTTAAAAAGTATTGACAGAGAATTTACAATGTGCCAGCACTCATTTAGGCACTTTATACATATTAACACATTTAATCCTTATTACAAAATGACCAAAAAGTAAGGGCTATCATTCCTACTTTTACAAGATGAGGTTCACAGCAAACATTTTTTTATGACTAGAAAGAGTACACTCTAAAATAATTAAAAGTATAGTAGAGTAAATTTTAAAAAGAGAGAGAGAGATGAGGTTCAAGGTTACCTGGCTAGTAAGTGGTAAATCAGAATTGAAACCCAGGTGGTCTGGCTTCAGAGTCCATATATATTAGGTTAAGGGTCTTACAGCCTATGTTAGTTGAGAAGACCTCAGGTATCAGAGAAACTGACCTTTCCATCTCTTCTAGCCAAACTATTTTTCTTCAGTGAACTTTTTAAAAAGTAAGTTGACATACAATATTATATTAGTTTCAGGTGTACAACATTGTGATTTGACATTTATATACCTTAGTAGAGGCCCAGTGCACAAAATTTGTGTGTGTGGGGGGGTCCCCTCAGCCCAGCCTGCACCCTCTCCAATCCGGGACTCCTTGGGGGATGTCCAAATGCCTGTTTAGGCCCGATCCTGGGAATCAGGTCTAAATTGGCAGTCGGACATCCCTCTCACAATCCAGGACCACTGGCTCCTAACTGCTCACCTGCCTGCCCACCTGATCACCCCTAACTGCCCCCCCTACTGGCCTGGCCACCCCCAACTGCTCCCCCCTGCCAGCGTGGTCACCCCCAACTCCCCCTCACTGCCGCCAGCCTGGTCACCCCTCACTGCCACCCTCTGCCAGCCTGGTTGCCCCTCACTGCCCCATCCTGCCAGCCTGGTCACCCCCAACTGCCCCCCCTGTGGGCCTGGTCACCCCACGCAGCCTGCTGTTCAGTCATTTAGTTGCCCCTCCCTAACCCCCCTGCTGGCCTGGTTGCCCCACACAGCCTGTTCGGTCATCCATTTGGTTGTTTTGGATGTGACGGTTACTTAGCCTTTTATATACCACAATAAGACTAGTAACCACCTGTCACCACAATAAGACTAGTAACCACCTGTCACTGTAAAAAGTTATTTAGTGAACTTTTAAAAAATAAACTTTATTTTATAATGGTTTTAGATATACAGAAAAATTACAAAGAGACTACAGAGAGTTCTCATATTTCCTGAACCCAGTCTTTCCTATTATTTTGTTGTTGTTAATCTTCACCCGAGGATATTTTTCCATTAATTTTTAGAAAGAATGGAAGGGAGGGAGGGAGAGAGAGAGAGACAGAGAGAGACAGAGAGAGACATTGATGTGAGAGGTATTCAGCGATTGGTTGCCTACTGCATGCACCCCTATCAGGGCCAGGGATTGAGTCTGTAACCAGGGTATATGTCTAGCCGCCCCCCCCATTCTTTTTTTTTTAACAAATATTTTTTTTATTGAGGTAGTATATGTGTACATATCTTACCATTGCCCCCCCCCCACCGCACACCCATACATGCCCTCACCTTCCCAGAGTTTTGCATCCATTGGTTATGCTTATATGCATGCATACAAGTCCTTCGTTTGATTTCTTATCTCCCCCACCTCTTCCTAACCTTCCCACTGTAATTTGACAGTCTGTTTGATGCTTTACTGTCTCTGTATCTATCTTTTTGTTCATCAGTTTATAATGTTCTTTATTATCCATAAATGAGTGAGATCATGTGGTATTTTTCTTTCATTGACTGGCTTATTTCACTTAGCATAATGTTCTCCAATTCCATCCAGGTTGCTGCAAATGATGAAAATTTCTTCTTTTTTTATGGCAGGATAGTATTCCATTGTGTAGATGTACCACAGTTTTCTGATCCAGTCATCTGCTGACGGGCACCTAGGCTGTTTCCAAATCTTAGCTATTGTAAATTGTGCTGCTATGAACATAGGGTTGCATATATCCTTTCTGATTGGTGTTTCTAGTTTCTTCAGATATATTCCCAGGAGTGGGATTACTGGATCAAATGGGAGTTCCATTTTCAGTTTTTTGAGGAAACTCCATACTGTTCTCCACAGTGGCTGCACCAGTCTGCATTCCCAACCAGCAGTGCATGAGGGTTCCTTTTTCTCCGCATCCTCGCCAACACTTATCGTTTGTTGATTTGTTGATGATATTCATTCTGACAGGTGTGAGATGGTACTGCATTGTTGTTTTGATTTGCATCTCTCAGATAATCAGTGACTTTGAGCATGTTTTCATGTGTCTCTTGGCCTTCCTTCTGTCTTCTTTTGAAAATATTCTGTTTAGGTCCGTTACCCATTATTTTATTGGATCATTTATCTTCCTTTTATTAAGTTGCATAAGCTGCCTGTAGATGTTGGAGATTAAACCTTTATCAGTGATAGCATTTGCAAATATGTTCTCCCATTGAGTGGGCTTTCTTATTGTTTTGTTGATGGTTTCTTTTGCTGTAAAAAAGCTTTTTATTTTGATGTAGTCCCATTTGTTAATTTTCTCTTTAGCTTCCCTTGCCCTAGGAGCAGTGTCAGTGAAGAAGTTCTTTTGGCATATGTCTGAGATTTTGTTGCCTGTGGATTCCTCTAGTATTTTTATGGTTTCCCATCTTATGTTTAAGTCCTGTATCCATTTTGAGTTTATTTTTGTGTATGGTATAAGTTGGTGATCTAGTTTCATTTTTTTGCATTATCTGTCCAATTTTCCCAACACCATTTATTGAAGAGACTGCCTTGACTCCATTGTATGTTCATGCCTCCTTTGTCAAATATTAATTGAGCATAGTGGTTTGGGTCAATATCTGGATTCTCTATTCTGTTCCATTGATCTATATGTCTGTTCTTGTGCCAGTACCATGCTGTTTTGAGAACAGTGGCTTTGTAATACTGCTTGAAATCTGGTATTGCGATCCCTCCTACTTTATTCTTTCTCAGGATTGCTGTGGCTATTCGGGGTTTTTTTTTTTTTTTTCCCAGATGAATTTTTGGAGAGTTCTTTCTAGGTCTGTGAAATATGCTGTTGGTATTTTGATGGGTAGTGCATTGAATCTGTAGATTGCTTTGGGTACCCCCCCCCCATTCTTAATACCTTATACTAGTATGGCACATTGGTTACAATGAATGAACTGATGTTGATATGTGATTATTTACTAAAATTCATGCTTTATTCACATTTTCTTAGTTTTTACTTAATGTCCTTTTTCTTTCCAAAGATCCCATTTAGGATACCACAGTACATTTACTTGTCAAGTGTCCTTAGCTTACTCTTGGTTGTGACAGTTGTGCAGACTTTGATGACTTAGACAGGAGCACTGGTCAGGAGTTTTGTAAAATGTCCTCACTTGGTATTTGTCTGGTATTATTCTCAATATTACACTGTATTTATGTGTTTTGGGGAGGAAAACTACAGAGGTAAAGGCCCTTCTCATCACATCATATCATGAGTACATGCTATCAATATGACTTATTGCTGATGATGTTGACCTTGATCACCTGACTGAGGTGGTATTTATCAGGTCTTTCCACAGTAGAGTTACTTTATTCTTTTCATGCTGTATACTTTGGAAGAAAGTTACTATGTGCAGCCTACACTTAAAATGGGGAGTTATGCTCTACCTCCTTGAGGGTGGAGTATCTACATAAATTATTTGGGATTCTTCTATAGGAGGTTTATCTAGTCTCATCCATTTGTTTATGAAATCATTTATTAATACAGTATGGGCTAATAGGTATTCATTTTATACACTGAGTTATAATCCAATACTACTTTATTTACTTGCTCAATTTGTTCCAGCTTTTGTATCTGGAGTTCTTTCAATTGACTTCTGTATCCCGTTGACATATATCCAGTGTTGTGGATTTTTTTTTGAGAACATTCTCTCTTGCTGGCACTGTGAGAGGCTTCAGGCTCATCTTCTGTATTCTGTGCCCTAGTCTTAGAATCAGCCATTTCTCCAAGGAGCCCTGGATCCTTTCATTAGAGAATGGTCTTAGAAACTGACATCTGGGTACTAGATATGCTCATTGCTACTGGAGTCACATTGCTTCTAGGCCCTCTCAGATGACAGAGCAAGGAAATATATGTAGGTATACTAGCATGGGTGCATACACATATCTATAAACATTTATGTGACCATGTTTATCTATATTGAACTAGACATGATATTATACTGATGTTTTCAACTATAACCCATCACAGTGTGGATCATTCTAGCCTTCTCCCATTACTTGGCTGTAACCTCCCATTACAACAATGAAAAACCTGCCTTCTACCATCCACAATCTATTTACTTGATTGTTTAATTCCAGTATACATGTATAACAGTATCAGAATTGTTAATTCATATACCCCCCATGGGAAGCCACTTGATCAGCTAGAGTATAGTTCTATATACAGTTCCTTTTACCTTTAATGTTACAGACTCCACTTATTTCCAAAATTACTTTGGTCAGCACACATGTACTACCTACTTCAATGAACTTGTTTCATACATTTTTAATACACATCCTGTGATAATTTTATGTGTAAATTAAGTGGACCATGAAATGCCCAGATATTTCATCAAAATAATTTTGGGTGTTTCTGTGAGGGTGAGTAAGGATGACAGTAACATTTAAATAGACTGACTAAAGCAAATTATTTTCCCCAATATGTAGGCCTCATACAGTCAATTGAGGGCTTGAATAAAACAAGAAGGTTGACCCTCCCCTGAGAAAAAGAGGATTCTCTGCCTAATTGCATTCAAAATGGGACACTGGCTTTTTGCCTGACTTCAGACTCACACTAAAATAGTTGTTCTTCCTGGGTTTTGAGCCTGCTACCTTCAGACTGGAACTACACCAATCAACTCTCCTAGATCTATAGTTTGTATATTAATCTTACAGATCTTGGAACTTACCAGACTCCAAAATTGCATGAACCAATACCTTATAATAAATCTATACACACAGAGAGATATACAACAAGTAAAGAGGAAGGAATACAAACACAACACTATAGAATGTTACCAGCATACAAGAGAAGAGAGTAAGAGAATAAAAAGGAACAGAAAAGAACTACAAAAACAATAAGAAAACAATTAATAAAATGGAAATAACTACATACTTATCAGTAATTACTTTAAATATAAGTGGATTAAGTGTTCCAATCAAAAGACATAGGGTGGCTGAATGGATAAGAAAACATGACCCATGCATATGCTGCCTAAAAGAACCCATTACAGATAGAAAAGTACACACAGACCAAAAGTAAAGGGATGGAAAAAGATAATTTGTACAAATGGAAATGAAAAAAGCTGCAGTAGCAATTCTTACAACAGACAAAATAGACTTTAAAACAAAGGCCAAGAATCCAAGATGGCAGCAGTAGGTGGAAGCTATACTCACCTCCTCCCAGGATCAAATTGGAATTGCAACTAAGTTATAGAACAGTCATCCTGGATAACCATCTGAAGACTAGCTTAAGAGAGTCTTATAACCAAGGAATTACAGAAGAAACCACATCGAGACTGGTTAGAAGGGCAGAGACGAGACACAAAACAGGCTGGCCCTGATCCTACAGGCAGTGGCTGAGATTCCGGAAGAATTATTTGTACAGATTATCATTGTCCATTAGCTGTGGAGTATCCCCCTGAGAAGCATGGGATCTCAAGCCAAAGCCAGGCTTCCAAGCCCAGAGCACCAGAGCCATGAAGGAGTACCCACATAACATCTGGCTGTGAAAAATGGGGTTTCTATCTGTCGGAGAGAAACAGGAGTCCACTAGAGACACAGGCACCCTCTTAAAGGGTCAACACACAAAATTTTGTTCACAGCCACTCACCCTGGGCTCTATCAGAGGGAGGACTGAGCAGACTGGAGTCACATAAGGAGAGACTGGGGTTTGCAGTTCTAGGGAGAGAGCTGAAGGATCCCTATGCTGACTCATTCTCCCATATTGCAGATGCCATCTTTCTTGGGTGGAGAACTACATTCTGTGTAGTATGAGCCTGGGGGAAAGTAATAGTCCCACCTTTTGGACCTCATTTGCCCCACACTATAGAGAAACACCCTGCTGAGGAGACAGCTGCCTTGACCAAGTTGTACAGGTCTGGGCAGACTCAGGGGGAGTCAGTGATTGAGTTGAGTGGCTTTGGGGCTGGGGTCATTCCCCACTCATTCACGTGACCTGGACTGGCTCTTTTTCCTCACTGGAGACCTGTCAGAACCACCCTTAGGGCACCAGAGGCCCCACCTGCCCAACTCCTAATGGCTCTGCCTGACCAAAGTGAGGGCAAAAATCCAGGACAGACTGAGCTGTGTGGCTCTGGGGCAGGAAATACAACACTTCACCTTCCCCAAAGCCTGACAAGCACCTCCCCCTCGTTGGACAACTACTCACCCCTACATGGTAACACACTGTAAACCTACTTTATGCAATTTGAGTACTGCCAGAGGCTCTTTCAGTGACTAAGCCTAACAGGAGCTGGTAGGCTAGTCAGGCAGTGTCTGATATTGGCCTACACCAGAGTTTCCTCCAAGACATCTCAAACCAAAACACCCTGTGGCCAGCTTCAGACAACATCAGAGTAGGATCCAATAAGCTTCACAATCAGCATATCCAAAGGGAGATCTAGGTAGGCACCAAAACCTGCTGAGGCGAATTTGGCTTCATGTGATCAGGACCTACACATTAGTTCACACACTCTGGTCAGGATTGATCCTCACAGTCAGCATGCAGGAGGGTCGATCCCAGACATGAATGGGCCAATAGCAATCACGACTTAATTACAACAGGAAGGCCCACATAACCCACACAAGGGACATTCCTTGAGTATCCAACTCACTTGATCAAAGAGACTGTACCACTAGATCCCACAGGACACCTATAACATAAGGCCACCACAAGAAGAGTAGGAGTCATGGCAGATCTATATAATACATAGAAATAAACAAAAAGGGAATAAAATGGGGAGACAAAGAAACAGGCCCCAAATGAAATAACAGGAGAACTCTTCAGAAAAAGAGCTAAATTAAATGGAGGCAAGCAATTTATCAGATATAGAGTTCAAAGTAATGGTTATAAGGTTGGTCAACAGCATGAAAAAGGACATAGAAATCATAAAAAAAAGGATTAATCATAAATGAAGAATAATATATCTGAAATGAAGAATTCACTGGAAGGAATAAGCAGTAGGTTGGAAGAAGCAGAGGATTAAATCAGTGATTTGGAAGACAAGGTAGAAAACACACACACACACACAATCAGAGCAGCTAAAAGAAAAATGAGTTTAAAAGAATAAGGATAGTTTAAGGGACCATTGGAACAACATGAAGTGCAACAACAGGAGAAAAGAGAGAGCAAGGGATTTAGGTTCTATTTGAAGAAATAATGACTGAAAACTTCCCTAACTTGATGAAGGAAAAAAACACAAGTTTAGGAAGCATAGAGAGTCCCAAACAAGATGAACCCAAAGAGGCCTACACAAAGACACATCATAATTTAAATGGCAAAGATAAAAGACAA
The DNA here is from genome assembly GCF_027574615.1 of Eptesicus fuscus. Taxonomy (NCBI): domain Eukaryota; kingdom Metazoa; phylum Chordata; class Mammalia; order Chiroptera; family Vespertilionidae; genus Eptesicus; species Eptesicus fuscus. The sequence continues at coordinate 70,436,002 of NC_072473.1, read as the reverse complement.
AAGGGAATCTTAAAAGCAGTAAGAGAAAAGCAGTTCATGACCTACAAGGGAGCTCCCATAAGACTATCAGTTGATTTCCCAAGAGAAATATTTCAAGCCAAAAGAGATTGGCATGAAGTATTCAAAATAATGAAAAGCAAGGACATAAAATCAAGACTACTCAATCCAGCAAGGCTATCATTAAAAATAGAATATGAAATAAAGAGCTTCCAAGACAAAATATGCTAAAGTAGCTTATTACCACCAAATCAAGCACTGCAAGAAATGTTAAAGGGACTGCTATAAGAAGAAGAAACAAAGAGAGAGGAACATAGGCATAAAGAATTAAAATGACAATATATAAGTGCCTATCATTAATCACTTTACTAGTAAATGTCTTAAATGCTCCAATCAGAAGACCTAGGGCATCTGAATGGATAAGAAAGCAAGACCCATATATATGCTGACTATAGCACAATTCCTATTAAAATACCAATGGAATATTTTAGAGATCTAGAACAAATACTCCAAAAATTTATATGGAACCACAAAACAACCCAATCAGCCACAGCAACCTTGAGAATGAACAAGTAAAAGGGATCACAATACTGGATATCAAATTATACCACAAAGCTATTGTAAACAAAACAACCTCATACTGGCACAAGAATAGGTGTATAGATCAACAGAACAGATCAGAGAACCCAGAAATTGACCCAAGCCACTACTCTCAATTAATATTTGTCAAAGGACACAAGAGCATACAATGGAGTCAAGACAGTCTTTAAATAAATGGTGCTAGAAAAATTGGGCAGCTATATACAAAAAAAATGAAAACAGACCACCAACTTATACCATACACAAGAATAAATAAAAATGGATAAAATACTTTAATGTAAGTCGTGAAACCATAAAAATCTTAGAAGAAGCCATAGGTAGCAAAATCTCAGACAACTCTTGTAGCAATATGTTTGCTGATATATCTCTGGGAGCAAGGGAAACAAAGGAAAAAATAAGCAAATGGGACTACATAAAAATAAAATCTTCACAGCAAAAGAATCCATCAACAAAATGAAAAGGGAGCCCACTGTATGGGAGAACATATTTGGCAATGATACATCTGATAAGGGGTTAATTTCCAAAATATATAAAGAATTCATACAACTAAACAAAAGGAAGACAAACAATACAATTTAAAAATGGGCAAAGGACCTAAATAGACACTTCTCCAGAGTTGACATACAGATGGCCAAGAGACATATGAAAAAAAATGCTCAAAGTCACTAATCATCAGAGAGATGCAAATTAAAAAGACAATGAGGTATCAACTCACACCTGCCAGAATGGCTACCATCAATAAATCAATAAACAACAAGTGTTGGCGAGGATGCGGAGAAAAAGGAACCATAATAAACCGATGGCGGGAATGCAGACTGTTACAACCACTATAGAAAACAGTGTGGAGTTTCCTCAAAAAATGTATAAGTGGAACTGCCCCTTGACCCAGTGATCCCACTTCTAGGAATATCCTAATAAAGAGGGAATATGCAAATTGACCATCATGCCATAATAAGATGGCTGTGCCCACAGTGGAGGCAGGGATTCTGTAACACAAGATGGCTGCACCCACAGCAGAGGCCAAGTTGCCGAAACAAGCCTTAACCAACAATAAGCAGGTATCTGAGGCTGCGTGGTGCTGGGCTGGGGCAGAAGACCTGAGGCTGTGCCCCCAGCCTGATGGGGCTTGACAGGGGACCTCAGGTGGCACCTCCCGCCCTGGTGCCAGGCTGGAGGACCTCAGGCTGCACCCCCTGCCTGGCAGGGCTTGATGGGGGACCTCAGGCTGCACCCCCACCCTGGCACCGGGGGAGGGAACCTGAGGCCACGCCCCTCTCCCTGACACCAGGCCAGGGGACCTGAGGCCATGCAACACGCCATGCAGGGCTTGAGGGGGGACCTCAGGCCGTGCCCCCCACCCTGGCACCAGGCTGGGGGATGTCAGGCAATGCCCCCCACCCAGCGAAGCTTGATGGGGGACCTCAGGCCATGTCCCCTGCCCAGCAGAGCTTGATGGGGGACCTCAGGCCACGCCCCCCCGCCTGGCAGGGCTTGACAGGGGACCTCAGGCTATGTCCCCAACCTGGCAGGGCTTGACGGGGGACCTCAGGCTGCACCACCTATCCCAGACCAGGCTGGGGGACTTCAGGCCATGCACCCTGCCCAGCAGGGCTTGATGGGAGACCTCAGGCCGCATTCCCCGCCTAGTGGAGTTTGACGGGGGATCTCAGGCCATGCCCACAACCTGGCAGGCCTTGGGCTTGACAGGGGACCTCAAGCCACACCCCCACCTCAGTGCTGGGCCTGGAGACCTCAGGCCATGCCCCTGCCCCGGCACCAGGCCAGGGAACCTGAGGCCATGCCCCACGCCATGCAGGGCTTGACAGGGGATCTCAGGCCGTGCCCCCTGCCTGTGGGGGATGATGGAGGACCTCAGGATGCACACCCTGCCCCGGCACCAGGCTGGGGGACCTGAGGCTGCGCCCCCCCCCCACCTGGCAGGGCTTGACAGGGGACCTCAGGCCATGCCCCCTAGCCTGGGCCAGGGGACCGCAGGCCATGCCCCCCGCCCCAGCACTGGGCCAGGTGACCTGAGGCCTTGCACCCAACCCAGCAGGGCTTGATGGGGGTGGGGCCAGCCGGGTCTGAATCTAGCCCAATGTGGGTGGGGCTGGCTGGGTGATTTCGAGGCACACATGGGTGGGCAGGGACTTGACTCTGGTTACTGTGGAGTGCCCAGACTCTGTCAGGAGGACGATTTTCATATACATTTTACTAATTTTCTTTCATCTCTGACACTTCTATTATAGAGAAAGGGCAAATAGCAATATTAAAGTATTTCCTATAATTCCCTTTTCTTTTTTTTATTGTTTAAAGTATTACAAATGATAGTACATATGTCTTCTTTTTTTCCCCATTGACCTTCCCCCAGCCTCCCCTACCCACTGGCACATGCCCTCACCCCACCCCACCCCCAGTGACTTGCGTCCATTGGTAATGCTTATATGCATGCATACAAGTCCTTTGGTTGATCTCTTACCATCCCCGCAACACTCCCCAGCCTTCCGGCTATAATTTGACAGTCTGTTCAATGCTTCTCTGCCTCTGTATCTATCTTTTTGTTCATCAGGTTATAATGTTCTTTATTATCCATAAGTGAGTGAGATCATGTGGTATTTTTCTTTCACTGCCTGGCTTATTTCACTTAGCATAATGCTCTCCAGTTCCACCAATGCTGCTGCAAATGGTAAGAATTCCTTCTTTTTTTATAGCACCATAGTATTCCATTGTGTAGATGTACCATAGATTTCTAATCCACTTATCTGCTGATGGACATTTAAGCCGTTTCCAAATCTTAGATATTGTAAATTGTGCTGCTATGAACATGGTTATATTCTTTCTGATTGGTGTTTCTGTTTTCTTGGGATATATTTCTAGAAGTGGTATTACTGGGTCAAATGGCAGTTCCATTTTTAATTTTTTGAGGAAATGCTATACTGTTTTTCATAATGGTTACACCAGTCTACATTCCCACCAACAGTGAAGGAGGGTTCCTTTTTCTCTGCATCCTCTCCAGCAATTGTCATTTGTTGATTTGTTGATGATAGCCATTCTGACAGGTGTGAGGTTGTACCTCATTGTTGTTTTGATTTGCATCTCTCAGATGATTAGTGACTATGAGCATGTTTTCATGTGTCTCTTGGCTTTCTGAATGTCCTCTTTAGAAAAGTGTCTATTTAGGTCCTTTGCCCATTTGTTGATTGGGTTGTTTATCTTCCTTTTGTTAAGTTGTATGAGTTCCCTGTAAATGTTGGAGATTAAACCCTTATCAGAGATAACATTGGCAAATATGTTCTCCCATGCAGTGAGATTTCTTGTTGTTTTGTTTATGGTTTCTCTTGCTGTGCAGAAGCTTTTTATTTTGATGTAGTCCCATTTATTTATTTTCTCCTTAGTCTCTCTTGCCCTAGGATCTGTGTTTGTAAAGATATTGCTATGACATATGTCTGCAATTTTGCTGCCTATGGAGTCTTGTAGGATTTTTATGGTTTCCCGCCTTACATTCAAGTCCTTTAGACATTTTGAATGTTTTTGTGTATGGTGTAAGTTGGTGATTTAGTTTCTTTTTTTTTTCTTTTTGCATGTATCTGACCAAATTTCCCAGTAGCATTTATTAAAGACACTGTTTTGACTCCATTGTAGCCTCTTGCCCCCTTTGTCAAAAATTAATTGAGTATAGTGGCTTGGGTCAATTTCTGGGTCCTCTATTCTGTTCCATTGATCTATATGTCTGTTCTTGTGATGGTACCAAGCAGTTTTGAGAACTGTGGCTTGGTAATATAACTTGATGTCTGGTATTGTGATCCCTCCAACTTTGTTGTTCTTTCTCAGGATAGCTGTGGCTATTCAGGGTCTTTTTTTGTTCCAGATGAATTTTTGGAGAGCTGGTTCTAGATCTTTGAAATATGCCATTGGTATTTTAATAGGTATTACATTGAATCTATAGATTGCTTTAGGTAGTATGGACATATGGATGTTGATTCTACCAATCCATGAACATGGTATGTTCTTCCATTTGTTTATGTCTTCCTCTATCTCTTTTTTCAATGTCCTGTAGTTTTCCGAGTATGTATCTTTTACGTCCTTGGTTAAGTTTATTCCTAGGTGTCTTAATTTTTTTGGTGCAATGTTAAATGGGATTGTGTTTTTAATTTCTCTTTCTGTGAGTTCATTATTGGTGTATAAAAAGGCCATAGATTTCTGGGCATTAATTTTGTATCCTTCTACATTGCCAAGTTCATTTATTAGGTCTAGTAGTTTTTTTATGGAGTCTTTGGGGTTTTCTACGTATAGTATCTTGTCATCTGCGAATAAGGACAGTTTTACTTCTTCTTTTCCAATTTGGATGCCTTTTCATTCTTCTTCTTGTCTGATACCTATGGCTAGTACTTCTAATACTATGTTGAACAGGAGTGGTGAAAGTGGGCATCCTTGTCTTGTTCCTGTTCTTAGAGGAAATGGTTTTAGTTTTTGCCCATTGAGTATGATGTTGGCTGTAGGTTTGTCATATAGGGCTCTTATTATGTTGAGGTATGATCCCTCTATTCCCACTTTGCTGAGAGTTTTTATCAAGAAAGGGTGTTCAATTTTGTCAAATGCTTTTTCTGCATTGATTGATATGATTATGTGATTTTTGTCTCTCAGTTTGTTTATGTGATGTATCACATTTATTGATTTGCGGCTATTGTACCATCCTTGCATCCCCGGTATAAATACCACTTGGTCATGGTGTATGATCTTTCTAATGTATTGCTGAATCTGATTTGCTAGAATTTTGTTGAGGATTTTAGCATCTATGTTCATCAAGGATATTGTCCTCTAGTTCTCTTTTTTTGTGGTGTCTTTATCTGGTTTTGGGATAAGGGTAATGCTGGCTTCATAGAAAGAGCTTGGAAGTGTGCCTTCCTCTTGAATTTTTTGGAATAGTCTGAGGAGGATAGGTTTTAGTTCTTCTTTGAATCCTTGGTAGAGCTCCCCTGTAAAGCTGTCCAGACCAGGGCTTTTGTTTGCTGGAAGATTTTTGATCGTTGTATCAATTTCTTCAGTAGTTATTGGCCTATTCAGGTTTTTTGATTCTTCTTGGTTGAGTTTTGTGAGCTTGTATTTTTCTAGGAATATGTCCATTTCATTCAGGTTGTCCATTTTGTTGTAATAGAGTTGTTCGTAGTATTTTTCCATAATCGTTTGTATTTCTGTGGGATTGCTTGTTATTTCACCTCTTTCATTTCTGATTTTGTTTATTTGGGTCCTCTCTCTTTGCTTCTAGTTCTGTTCTTGTTCCTCAGTCTATGTTGTTCATCATTTCCCCTAGATGAGCGAGATCATATGTCACTAGATATATACTTATGAGAACTGAATGTGAGACAAGCAATAATAGTTATGCTGACAGGCAAATGAATCAGTCTGTAGTGAGTTTCTTTCTGGACCAACAGTTCTTTTGAGACCCAATTTCAATGTCCACCAGTTCCTTATGTGTACATGTCAGCACTGACCCCTCAGCTCTGGATGGTGGACAAATGGTGGTAACGGAGGTCCGACTCCCTCTGGTTTGGTCTCGGCCGGACCCAGGGGCACGGCTTCACCCGGACTAAGGGGCACGTGGCCTCACCCGGATCTAGGGACACAAGGTCTCACCCGGACCCAGGGACGCTTGGACTCTCCCAGACCCAGGGGCACGTGGCCTCACCCGGGCCTCGGTGCAAGAGGCCTCACCCGGATCCAGGGACACATGGTCTCACCCGGACCTAGGGACGCTTGGCCTCTCCCAGACCCAGGGGCACGTGGCCTCACCCGGGCCTAGGTGCACGAGGCCTCACCCGGATCCAGGGACACATGGTCTCACCCGGACCCAGGGACACTTGGCCTCTCCCAGACCCAGGGGCACATGGCCTCACCCGGGCCTAGGTGCACGAGGCCTCACCCGGATCCAGGGACACATGGTCTCGCCCGGACCCAGGGGTGCGTGGCCTCTCTCAGACCCAGGGGCACGTGGCCTCACCCGGGCCTGGGTGTACGAGGCCTCACCCGGATCCAGGGACACATGGTCTCACCCGGACCCAGGGACGCTTGGCCTCTCCCAGACCCAGGGGCACGTGGCCTCACCCGGGCCTAGGTGCACGAGGCCTCACCCGGATCCAGGGACACATGGTCTCACCCGGACCCAGGGACACCTGGCCTCTCCCAGACCCAGGGGCACGTGGCCTCACCCGGGCCTAGGCGCACGAGGCCTCACCCGGATCCAGGGACACACGGTCTCACCCGGACCCAGGGACGCCTGGCCTCCCCCAGACCCAGGGGCACGCGGCCCCACCCGGGCCTAGGTGCACGAAGCCCCACCCGGATCCAGGGACACATGGTCTCGCCCGGACCTAGGGGTGCGTGGCCTCTCTCAGACCCAGGGGCACGTGGCCTCACCTGGACCTAGGTGCACGAAGCCACCCGGACCCAGGGGCGCGTTACCTCTCTCAGACCCCTGGTTGCGTGGTCTCACCCGGATCCAGGGGCGCACGGCCTCACCCGGACTCGGGACCCAGCCTTACCCGGATCCAGGGGCCCACGGCCTCACCCGGACCCAGGGTTCAGCTTCACCCGGACCCAGGGGGACGTTACCTCTCTCAGACCCCTGGTTGCGTGGTCTCACCCGGATCCAGGGGCCCACGGCCTCACCTGGACCCAGGGTTCAGATTCGCCCGGACCCAGGGGCACATGGCCTCACCCGAACCCGGAATCCAGCTTCACCTGGATCCAGGGGCGCGTGGCTTCACCCAAACCCAGGGGCGTGAGGCCTCACCTAGACCCAGAGGCGTGTGACCACATCTGAGCCCAGAGGCTCGCAGGCTCGCCTGGACTCGGGTCTCAGCAGGGTTTCGTCTTCTTGATCCCAATTCCTGTTGGTCAATTCCCTCTCTGCAATTCCTTCGGTCATTTTCTCAGAGCTCCAGGGCGGCTGCCGCAGAACTCGTTGGGCAGCGGGCTCGGCAAGGCTCCGGTGTGCCCGGTGCACGGCGGTGGGCTGGTCCGGTGTCGCTGCGTCGGCCCTTGGGTCTGCAACGGTGGCCGGTCGCTGAGCGTGCACACCTGGCCACTTCTGGGCATTGAGATTCTTGAAGGACTCGGAGGTCAGCAAGCACGGAGTCTCCCACCCCATGTCTCCCAGGGGCTCGTCTGTCCGTGCTCAGCAGCGAGTGGAGCCGTCCCCTCAGCCGGAGACCGCCGGGGGAACTGCGCCGAGCACGTTCCAGGCCGCCATTGTGTCGCCTGAGCCATAGTTCTTAAAGTGTGGACTTTGGGTCACCGGCATCAGCATCATCCCGCGTACCCCTCTCTTTTATTCTAGTTGTAGAGCATCTGCTCAGCCAGCCCCCCGGTCTTTCTGGCTGGTGTCTGCTCTGCTCTCCCGTCGTAGTCTCAATATTGTTGTGGTAGGCAACGATCAGGCTGCCGCCCTATGTCTCCATCTTGGTCCTCCTTTGTACATTTAAGTCTTGATTGTTGTTGATGTCACTGGGAGGAATTGTCCTCCAGGCCAATTGGCCGTGAGGACCCTCTTTGTCTATATAGGAAGAGTTGCTGTGCAGGAGACATGTTTGTGGGCCGGGTCTTGATGCAGCAATGCCTTGGCGCTCACTGAGTCTGCCTCTAGAATGTCTCCCTTATGCAAGTGATTGAAATCTGGTGTCATCTCACACCAACCACTAGATGCCCTCGTTTCTGGGTCTCCAATGTAGTGTGGGTCAGCCACTACCTGAGGCACTCAGCAGGAAAAAGCTTCTGCTCAGCTTGGCTGGGGCGGAGCTACAGGGTGGAGCCTACAACCTTGGCTTCCTGTCAGCCCCGCCCTATGAGGCTCCTGCGTCTGTGTCCTTCTGTATTCCTTGCAAACACCTCTGAGAGAAACGCACCCTGGAGTTTCGCCCACTGCCAAACAGTCCAGTCCCTCCCCTAATGAATCTGGACTCCCAGATTCTCGCCTGGAACTGGGTTTCAGTGTAGTTGGAACTGGGTCTCAGCGCAGTCTGGCGTCCCTGTCTCCTTCCCAGCAGGGCCACCCAGTGGCGCAGGCAAAAGTCTGTCCTCTGCGCACCTTCCAGTGCGCGCGTCTGGAGCCGCCGCTTCTCTGTGCCTCCACCACCACAGCCCAAATTCATTCCCCCAGCGTGCGCCTGGCTTCCCAGGGTTTCGCCCAGAACTGGGGTTCAGTGCAGTCGGAACTGGGGTTCAGCACGGTCCTGAGCTTATGTCTCCTTCCCGCTAGGGTAGTTCAGTGGCGCAGGCAACAGTCCGTCCTTTGCGCCCCTTCCTGTGTGCGCCTCTGGAACTCTGCCTTCCACCGCTCCTCTGTGCCTGCGCCCCACAGCCCAGATTCATTCCCCCAGCCTGCGCCTGGCTTCCCAGGGTTTCGCCCGGAACTGGCGCTCAGTGCAGTCGGAGCCGGCGCTTAGCGCACTCCGGAGCCTTTATCTCCTTCCTGCCAGTGAACGCCAGCCAGGCCGTCAGCCGCCCCTTCCTCTCCGGCTCCATCCTCCCCGCAGGCGCGCGTGCTCGTGTCTCCGCCAGTTTCTCCATACCTCAGGCTTTTACGGCTCCCCCGATTGTCCCCGTGGCCTTCTCCTTCCCCCCAGCTGTGGGCATTTCAGTCCGCCAGCTCTCCTGTGGTTCTGGACGATGTCCGTTCTGACCTCTAGTTGTGCCTTTGAAATTGTTGTGCCCGGCTGCAGGTTAGGTGTTTAACCTATGCCGCCATCTTGGTTTCTCCTGGTTTTTCTGATCTTGTGTATTGCTTTTTTGGTCTCTATTTCATTGATCTCTGCTCTGATCTTGATGATTTCCTTCCTTCTGCTTACACTGGGGTTTCCTTGTTGCTCTCTTTCTAACTCTTTGAGTTGTAGGGGTAGGTAATTTATTATCATTTTTTCTTGTTTTTTGCAGTAGTCTTGTAGAGCTATTAACTTCCCTCTCAAGACTGCTTTTGCTATGTCCCATAGATTTTGGATTGTTGTGTTTTCATTGTCATTTTTTGCCATGATGCTTTTTATTTCTTCTTTGATATCTCTGGTAACCCAGTCATTGTTTAATAGCATGCTGTTTAGTCTGCATGTGTTTGATTTTTTGGAATGTTTTTATTGTAGTTGATTTCCAGTTTTATGCCATTGTGATCTGAGAAGATGCTTGATATGATTTCTATCTTTGTGAATTTGAAGAGATTTTGCCTGTGACCCAATATATGGTCCATCTTTGAAAATGATCCATGTGCACTTGAGAAGAATGTATATTCTATGGCTTTGGTGTGAAACGTTCTGAAGATGTCAATTAAGTCCATCTGATCTAGTGAGTCATTTAGGATTCATGTTTATTTGCTGATTTTTTTGTTTAGAGGATTTGTTCAATGGTGATAGTGACGGATTAAAGTCCCCTATTATGACTGTATTGGTGTCAATCTCTCCCTTGATATCCTCCAGAAATTTTTTTATGTATTTGGGTGCTCCTGTATTAGGTGCATATATGTTTACCAGTGTTATTTCTTCTTGTTGGATTTCTCCTTTTAGTATTATGAAGTGGCCTTCCTTATCTCTTATTATGTCCTTCCCTTTGAGATCTAATTTGTCAGATAGAACTATTGCTACCCGAGCATTTTTTTCATTTCCATTTGCCTGAAAAACCTTTTTCCATCCCTTCACCATCAGCCTGTATGAGTCTTTTTTTCTGATGTGGATTTCCGGTAGACAGCATATATATGGTTCATGTTTTCTTATCCACTCAGCTACACTATGTCTTTTAATTGGGGCATTTAATCCATTTACATTTAAATTTATTATTGATAGGTACTTGTTTGTTGTCATTTTTATTCTTTACACCTGTGTTCCTTCTTCGCTTCCTATTTCTTCTTATTATAGCAGACCCTTTAGCACTTCTTGCATTGCTGGTTTGGTGGTAATAAACTCTATTACTCCTTTTTTGTCTGTGAAGCTTCTGATTTCCCCCTCAATTTTGATTGATAGCCTTGCTGGGTACAGTATTCTTGGATTCAGACCCTTCCTTTGCATGACTTTGTATATTTCATTCCATTCCCTTCTGGCCTGATGTGTTTCTGTTGAGAAATAAGTTGCTAGTCTGATGGGGGATCCTTTCTAGGTAACTTTCTGTCTCTCTCTGTCTGCTTTTAATATTCTTACTTTGTCATTGGTGTTTGCCAATTTTATTATAATGTGCCTTGGCGTTGGTCTTTTGGGGTTCATTTTGTTTGGGACTCTGTGAGCTCTTGGATTTGTGTGGGTTTTTTCTTCCCTATATCAGGGAAGTTTTCTGTTATTATTTCTTCAAACAGGTTTTCTATTCTTTGCTCAGTTTCTTCTCCTTCTGGCACCCCTATTATGTGGATGTTGTTTTGTTTGATGTTGTCCCAAAGTTCCCTTAAGCTCTCCTCCTGTTTTTTAAGTTTTTTTACTAGATGCTGCTCTGCTTGGGTATTTTTTTCTACCTTGTCTTCTAGGTCACTGATGCGGTCCTCTGCTTCTTCTAGTCTACTGTTGATGCTTTCTATTGAGTTCTTTATCACAGTGATGTCATTTTTCATTTTTTCTTGGTTTTTCTTCATTTCCTCTTGGTTCTTACACATATTGTTGAATTTTTCTTCCATTCTTTTCAGCGATCTTATGACCATTTCTTTGAATTCTTTCTCTGACATATTGCTTGCCTCCATTTTGTTTACTTCCTTTTTGGTGATGCCTGCTTTTCTTTCTTATGCGGGCTGTTTCTTTCTCTCCCCATGATCTCTGTTCTCTGGTTATCTGGTTATCTCATTCTCTCTCTCCTGCGTTTATTTAAAGGCACAAAATACAACACAACAAAATACAACAGCAATGTATTCACTATACTAATAACTCCAAATAAAGGTGGCCACCAGAGAAAAAAGAATTAGGGCATAAGAAAAAAAAAAGGAGTGCAAAAAATGATGTTGAGAAAGGAAAAAAAGTAAGAGAGAAAATAAGAGAATAAAAAGGGGAGGGAACTATTTATATGGGGAGAAAACTCTAATAGAACAACCACTAATCCCAAAAAATGCAAACAACAAACACCCAGAGATGAATGCAAACTACAAACAACAACTAATAACAAGCAATGAGAGGAAAAACAGACACAAAAAACAAATAAAAACAAGAACAAAAGAGTAACAATCTCACCAATAAGCACAACAATAACCAATCTAATCAACAATCAAGCAAAGAACAACAATAGGACAGAGAGAAAGCAAAACAAAACAAAACAAAATAAAACACAAAACCCTAGAACATAAAACCAACACAGAACAACAACAACAAAAACAACAGTAACCACCACAACAAAAACAGACAAACAAACAAAGGCAGAGAGAAAAAAAGAATTGGATAGTGAAGAAAGAGAAGAGAGAGGTGTGTATGGACTTAGAGCAGGGAATCTGGAATTAGAAATATAAATAAGGTGAATTTTTAACTGGGCGTAAAAAGAAGGAATAGGGAAAATCTAAAGGTGGAATAGGGTAAGAGAAACAGGACAACAAAAGGGGAAAAGTGAGGAAGAGAGTGTTGGCATAAAGGTAAAGTTGAGATAGAGTAAAATGATACTAAAGGAAAAATTAAAATAAAATGTAGAACATTAATCCCAAAATAAAATAAAATAAAATGACACTTTTTTTAAAAAAAAAAGATAAAATAATAGTTGTAATAATACTGATTAAAAATAAAAATATAATAATTAAAAAGGTAAAATCAAGTGAGGAAAAATGATAAAAAAATTTAGTTTCTTAAGTAAAAGATGAAAAAAAAAGTGCAGTAGTAAAGGTCATTCACTTCCTCTACTGTTCTGTTTGGTACACCTGTTTCCTGTCTGGTAGTCAGGACAGTATTGAAGTTCCCTGCGTTCAACTGCTCTTCTGTGTTGTCAACCACAGTCCTGATTTTCCAGCAGGCAGTAATTCTTTGTTTCTTAGACTCCTTTATTTGTGTTTATACAAGAGTCAATTTGTGATTCAACCCCTGGGTGGCAGTGTTTCTGGATTGACCTCCAGGGCTATAAGTCCTATCTAGACAGTATTTAGATTTTGTTTTCACTGTCGCACTTAATACTGGTTTGGGAGCATGGACTGCCCCAGAGCTGGTTCTATGATCATTACTCCCCGCTCTGATCCCCAGGTTCCACAAAAACAACTTTCCCCTGCAGTCTCTGAGAGTGTCCCCAATTGGGAGATCCTATGTACTGGGCTTAGTAATCAAAAGCAAGGATTTAAAGAGGAAAAAAGAGCCAGAGTAAGTGCGTATACTCGCGACTTTTACCCTCTGTCACTGTGCGCAACTGTTTGAATGGTGTGCAACTCTTTGAATGTCTCTGTGTGAGTGTCTTTTTCCCCCCACTGGCACTAAGCAGCTGGCACACTGTTAAATTTTAGGCTGCCTTTTCGCGCCCAGTCCAGCTATGGGTTGCTTTTTAGAGTTCCCTTCTGTTTGCAGCCCTGCAGATCCGCTTCCACATTCACGGATCACACTACCCTCAACGGCCGTGGATTCTGTGGGGCGCAGATTTCTCATTGTGTGTGTTTCTCTCTCCTGCCTGGATCACAGACCTCACCTTTTTCTAGGCGAAATCCGACCTTTCTGTGAGAAGGTGCAGAGCTCCTCTGAGTCCACGTATTCGCGCTACTTGAGGTCCGGTGTCCTGGGTTCACAGCTGTTCCTTGGGTGTTGTTGTTGTAGATTCCCGGAAAGTATAGTCTTCCGATAACAGCCACTCTCCCCTTCAAGATGGTGCAGTCTCCATGTCAGAGCCGGTTGCTCTGGGAGAGATTTCAGTAGCAGTGGAGGCTGCCTGATCAGGGGAACCCGGTCTGGCAATCCCCCATAGTCCCTTGGAGTATAGCTGTCCCTCACCCACAAATATACACTCCCTGTGTGTCCACACACTCTCCTTTCCTTCTCTCACTCACACACTACCTTTCAGTCTGCCTTCCAGTCGGCAGCCATCTTCCAGGAGTCTCTTTAGAAAACCTAATTCCCTTTTAATGTGCACGAATTTTGTGCACTGGGTCACTAGTATCTTACGAAACCTGAAACACCAATCAGAAAGAAAATATGCACCCCTATGTTCATAGCAGCATTATTTACAATGGTTAAGATCTGGAAACAGCCTAAATGCCCATCAGTAGATGAGTGCATAAAAAAGCAGTGGTACATTTACACTATGCAGCTATAAAAAAGAAGGATCTCTTACCTTTGGAGCCAGCATGGAGGGACCTGGAGAGTATTATGCTAAGCGAAATAAGCCAATCTGAGAAATACAAGTATCAGATGATCTCACTTATAAATGGAATATAATGAACAAAATAAACTGACAAACAGATCCAGAGACATGGAAACATGGAACAGACAAATTTCAGAGGGTGGAGGAGGCAGAAAGAGATTAACCAAAGAATTTATATGCATATGTGTATAACTCATGGACACAGGCAATAGTGCAGTGAAGGCCTGGGGGCGGGGAAGGAGCAGGGTTGAGGGGATTAATGGGAGAAAAAAGGAGGACATATGTAATACTTTCAACAATTTAAAAATATATATATATATATATATATATATATATATATATATATATATATATATATAATGTGGTAACTCTGGAAATCACCTTCTCCTTGTTCCCCTGGGTTTTCTGTTTTTGATTGTTGAGGGTTGTTGTCATTTGTTTACTTAGTGATCTTTCCAAATTATTTTTGCAAAAACTGTATTCCATGTTATGTGTTGTCACTGAAGTCTATATTTTAGCTCATTTTCACCTAGTACTTTGAAGAGATTTCTTGGAACACTAGGACCTAAAACAAACAAACATCTCACTTTTTTCAGTCTTTGCAGATTATCTCTGTGTTCAAGGACTCCTTCAGTCCTCATTCAGGCTGTTTACACCTTGGACTTAGACTTCACTTCCTACTTGAACTCAACTTGGAAATTAACCAGAAGTGAAACCTTAAAGTCTTTTCTGAGCATGCATTTTTCCCTGGATATGCCTGTAACTTTCTAAATTCCCCAGTATACACACACACTTTTGAATGTTTTAATTTCTCAAAGGAATTTTCTCCCTCTTTTCCTCCCAGGCTTTTGTATATTGCATTGCTCAACATAATCTTTATCCCAGGCAGCTGAGGGTTTTGTTTGCCTTACAATATTTTCAAGCAATGCCCATCACTTTTTTTCCCCTGAATGAGTTCTGAGTTAGACAAAACAGAGACCAGAAGCTTGTATCAGTCCTTTAGGTAGCCCCCAGACAGGTTAGAACATACCTACACAATAATTTGTGAATAAGTTTTGCTCTGCCCTCTTTGGAACCAGTGTCCAGGATTACACACTGCGAATACAGGTTGCTACCTTAAGACCACCACTGAGCTGTGGAAAGTTGTTTGATTAGTGCTGGGTAGAAAGAGCACGTACCAACAAAAGTGACTATGTGAAGTGATAAATATGTTAATTATCTTGATTGTAGGAATCATTTCACTATTTTAATATTAAAACATCACATTGTACACCTTAAATATATACAATTGTATTTTGTCATTATACTTCAATAAAGCTGGGGAGAAAGAATATTTAACCTTCTGTGCTCTTTAACATTGTCATCATATGGCCTTCTAGCTGGAATCTGCAAAGCCAGTGCTATCATTTTTGAGACAGGGGCATTAAGAGCCAGTTGGGAACCTAAACTGATGAGAGATCCCAGGAAGCAATTGGAGCTGCTGCTGATGTAGAAAGGAGAGCTTGGACCAGGTTGCTGCCAGGAGTGTTTTATTATTGGACTTCAAACATATTTTATGTGCACTTTTACATGCACCTTTATGGCACCTGTAGCTGCTGCACTTAAGACACTCCTGAATCTGTGTATACCTAGCTAGTCTGCAGAAAAACTGGTCTGCTCAGAAATTTTGATTTAATGCCCTTAGGCTTTCCTTTCTACAGTGTTTGCTTTCTATCCCAATTTCTTAGGGATAGAAAATAAAAAGCCAAATGAAATCTAAAAATAAAAAGCCAAAATGAAAGGCTACAAGCACTTGGGATTAAAATAAAAAAGCTGTCCGAGGCCCGGGTGAGGCCGCGCGCCCCTGGGTCCGGGTGAGGCCGCTCGCCCCTGGGTCCAGGTGAGGCTGGGTCCCAGGTCCGGGTGAGGCCGCACCCCTGGGTCTGGGAGAGGCCACGCACCCCTGGGTCCGTGTGAGGCCACGCACCCCTGGGTCAGGGTGAAGCTGGATCCCGGGTCCGGGTGAAGCCGTGCTCCCCTGGATCCAGGTGAGGCTGGCTCCCAGGTCCAGGTGAGGCTGCGCTCTATCAGACCGACGCTCTATCAGACCGACGCTCTATCCACTGAGCCAAAACGGTTTCGGCACCAACTCCATTTTAATGTGGTTTCATTTTTATTAATTTTTTTACAGTCCTACTCCCCGCTATGTACTTCCTCTCACTTATTTCTTATCCCTGTCAATATCTGCTTTAAGAAAGCATATCAGAAGACAAATCTATGAAATGTGCTCCAGCTCACTAGTCAACAGGGAAATTCAAACTGAAAACACAACATACTATTACATACCCATCAGAGTGGCTAAAAACAAAACAAAACAAAACAAAAAAACCCACAAATACCGTGTATTGATAAAGACATGAATCAATTGGAATTTTCATCAACTCTCAGTAGTAGTGTAAATTTGTACAACTTCTTTGGAAAGTTATTTCACAATATCTACTGAAGCTGAACTTATATACACCCTATGACCAAATAATTCCACTCATGGATTTTTAATCAATAGAAACTCTCACATGTATACAAAAGGATACACATGCATGAATAAATGTCCATGGAAGAGTTCTCTTTGTGATAGTAAAAACTGGAAAACAAATGACCATCAACAGCGTGAATATATAAATTATGGTGTATTCATTTGATGGAATTCCATAAAGCACTTAAAATGAATGATAATTACATGTAGCAACACAGAACTAGAGTAAAATGTATCAAAACCTCGCTGAGGTAAAAAGTCGCATAAAATTCGGTATAAATACATGTATGTAAAATATCCTATAATGTTTATTGTAAAAGCATCTTACCTAATAAAAGAGTAATATGAAAATTGACTGTCACTCCAACACACAAGATGGCCACCCCCATGTGGTCAAAGATGGTTGCCCCATGTGGACACAAGATGGCTGGCACAAGATGGCTGGCAGGGGAGGGCAGTTAAGGGTGATCAGGCTGGCAGAGGAGGGCAGTTGGGGGTGAACAACCTGCAGGGGAGGGGAGTTGGGGGGGACCAGGCCTGCAAGGAGGGGCAGTTGGGGACAATCAGGCCGGCAGGGGAAGGCAGATAGGAGTGACCGGGTAAGCAGAGGAGGGAAGTTGGTGGCAACCAGGCCAGCAGAGGAGGGCAGATAGGGTGACCAGGCCTGTAGAGGATGGCAGTTGGGAGGGACCAGGCCTGCAGGGGAGGGCAGTTGGGCAGATCAGGCCTGTAGGTGAGGGCTGTTGGTGGTGACCAGGCCTGCAGGGGAGGGCAGTTGGGCGGGATCAGGCCCACAGGGGAGGGAAGTTGGGAGGAACCAGGCCTGCAGGGGAGGAGAGTTGGGGGGGAGGGCTGTTAGGGGTGACCAGGCCTGCAGGGGAGGGCAGTTTGGGGTGACTGGGCCAGCAGAGGAGGGAAGTTGATAGCGACCGGGCCTGCAGGGAAGGGCAGTTGGGGGTGACCAGGACTGCAGGGGAGGGCAGTTGGGGTGACTGGGCCAGCAGACGAGAAAAGTTGTTGGGAGACCAGGCCTGCAGGGGAGGGCAGTTACGGTGACCAGGCCTGCAGGGGAGGGCAGTTGGGGGCATCCAGGCCTGCAGGGGAGGGCAGTTTGGGGTGACTGGGCCAGCAGAGGACGGAAATTGGTGGCAACCAGGCCAGCAGGGGAGGGCAGTTTGGGGTGACTGGGCCAGCAGAGGAGGGAAGTTGATAGCGACCGGGCCTGCAGGGAAGGGCAGTTGGGGGTGACCAGGACTGCAGGGGAGGGCAGTTGGGGTGACTGGGCCAGCAGACGAGAAAAGTTGTTGGGAGACCAGGCCTGCAGGGGAGGGCAGTTACGGTGACCAGGCCTGCAGGGGAGGGCAGTTGGGGGCATCCAGGCCTGCAGGGGAGGGCAGTTTGGGGTGACTGGGCCAGCAGAGGACGGAAATTGGTGGCAACCAGGCCAGCAGGGGAGGGCAGTTAGGCTGACCAGGCATGTAAGCGAGGGCATTTGGGAAGGACCAGGCCTGCAGGGGAGGGCAGTTGGGGGCAACCAGGCTTGCAGGAGAGGGCTGTTTGGGGTGACCGGACCAGCAGAGGAGGGAAGTTGGTGACGACCAGGCCTGCAGGGAAGGGCAGTTGGGGGTGACCAGGCCTGCAGGGAGGCTAGTTGGGGGCAACTAAGACTGCAGGAGAAGGCAGTTGGGAGGGACCAGGCCTACAGGAGAGGGCAGTTAAGGGTAAACAGGCCTGCCGGGAAGGGCAGGTGGGGGGATGAAGCCTGCAGGGGAGGGCAGTTGGGGGTTACCAGACAAGCAGCAGAGGACAGTTGGAAGGGACCAGGCCTGCAGGGAAGGACAGTTGGGGGTGACCAGGCCTGCAGGGGAGGGCAGTTTTGGGTGACTGGGCCAGCAGACGAAGGAAGTTGTTGGGACCAGGCCTGCAGGGGAGGGCAGTTAGGGTGACCAGGCCTGCAGGGGGGGGGGAGCAGTTGGGGGCGTCCAGGCCTGTAGAAGAGGGCAGTTTGGGGTGACAGCAGAGGACGGAAATTGGTGGCGACCATGCCAGCAGGGGGGGACAGTTAGGGTGACCAGACATGCAGGGGAGGGCATTTGGGAAGGACCAGGCCTGCAGGGGAGGTGAGTTGGGGGCAACCAGGCTTGCAGGGAAGGCTAGTTGGGGGCGACCAAGACTGTAGGAGAAGGCAGTTGGGAGAGACCAGGCCTGCAGGAGAGGGCAGTTGGGGGTGAACAGTCCTGCCAGAAAGGGCAGTTGGGGGTTACCAGGCCTACAGGTGAGGGCCATTGGGGGTTAGCAGACAAGAAGCACAGGGCAGTTGGGAGGGACCATGCCTTAAAGGGAGGGCAGTTGGGGGTTATCTGGCCTCAAGGAGAGGGAAGTTAGGGGTGACCAGGCCTGCAGGGAAGGTCAGTTGGGTGGGACCCAGGCCTGCAGGGGAGGGCAGTTGGGGGAAGCAGGCCTGCAGGGGAGGGCAGTTGGGGGAACCAGGCCATTTGGAGAGGGCAGTTACAGGTGACCAGGCCTGCAGGGGAGGACAGTTGGGGTGACCAGGCGTGCATGGGAGGGCAGTTGTGCGGAGCCAGCTCTGCAGGGGAGGGCTGTTGGGGGTGACCAGGCCTGCAGGGGAAGGCAATTAAGGGGTGACCAGGTCTGTAGGGGAGAGCTGTTGGGGGTGACCAGGACTGCAGGGGAGGACAGTTGGGGGGAACCAGGCCTGCAGGGGAGGGCAGTTTGGAGTGACTGGGCCAGCAGAGGACGCAAATTGGTGGCGACCAGGCCAGGAGGGGAGGGCAGTTGGGGGTGACCAGGACTGCAGGACAAGGCAGTTGGGAGGGACCCGGCCTGCAGGAGAGGGCAGTTGGGGGTGAACAGTCCTGCCAGAAAGGGCAGTTGGGGGTTACCAGGCCTGCAGGTGAGGGCCGTTGGGGGTTAGCAGACAAGCAGCGGATGGCAGTTGGGACAGACCATGCCTGCAAGGGATGGCAGTTGGGGGTGATCAGGCCTCAGGGAGAGGGCAGTTAGGGGTGACCAGGCCTGCAGGGGAGGGCATTTGGGGGGAACCAGGCCTGCAGGGGAGGGCAGTTGGGGGTGATCAGGCCTGTAGGGTCGGGCTGTTGTAGGTGACCAGTCCTGCAGGGGAAGACAGTTTGAGGTGAGCAGGCCTGCAGGAGAGGGCAGTTTGGGGTGACCAGGCCTGCAAGTTAGGGCAGTTGGGGGCGACCAGTCCTGTAGGGGAGGACATTTTTGGGCGACCAGGCCTGCAGGGGAAGGCAGTTAGGGGTAACCAGGCCAGTAGAGGAGGAAATTTGGGGGCAATCAGGCCAGCAGAGGGGGAAGTTAGGGTGAACAGGCCTGCAGGGGAGGGCAGTTTGGGGTGACTGGGCCAGCAGAGGATGGAAATTGGTGGCGACCAGGCCAGCAGGGGAGGGCAGTTACGCTGAGCAAGTGTGCAAGGGAGGGCATTTGGGAAGGACCAGGCCTGCAGGGGAGGGCAGTTGGGGTCAACCACGCTTGCAGGAGAGGGCTGTTTGGGATGACCGGGCCAGCAGAGGAGGGAATTTGGTGGCAATCAGGACAGCAGCGGAGGGCAGTTAGGGTGACCAGGCCTGCAGGGAAGGGCAGTTGTGGGTGACCAGGCCTGCATGGGAGGCTAGTTGAGGGCGACAAAGACTGTAGGAGAAGGCAGTTGGGAGGAATCAAGCCTGCAGGTGAGGGCCGTTGGGGGTTATCAGACAAGCAACGGAGGGCAGTTGGGAGGGACCGTGCCTGCAAGGGAGGGCAGTTGGGGGTGATCAGGCCTCAAGGAGAGAGCAATTAGGGGTGACCAGGCCTGCAAGGGAGGACAGCTGGGTGGGACCCAGGCCTGCAGGGAGGGCAGTTGGGGGAACCAGGCCTGCAGCGAAGGGCAGTCTGGAGAGACCAGGCCTCTTGGAGAGGACAGTTATGGGTGACCAGGCCTGTAGGGGAGGGCAGTTGGGGGTGACCAGGTGTGCATGGGAGGGCAGTTGTGCGGAGCCAACTCTGCAGGGGAGGGCTGTTGGTGGTGACTAGGCCTGCACGGGAGGACAGTTGGGTGGGCACCAGGCCCTCAGGGAAGGGCTGTTGGGGGTGACCAGGCCTGCGGGGGAAGACAATTAAAGGGTGACGAGGTCTGCAGGGGAGGGCTGTTGGGGGTGACCAGGCCTGCAGGGGAGGGCAGTTGGGAGGGACCAGACCTACAGGGGAGGACAGTTTTGGGCAACTAGGCCTGTAGGGGAGGGCAGTTAGGGGTGACCAGGTCAGCAGAGGAGGGAATTTGGTGGCAATCAGGACAGCAGTGGAGGGCAGTTAGGGTTACCAGGCCTGCAGGGGAGGGCAGTTGGGAGGGACCAGGTCTACAGGGGAGGGCAGTTGGGCGCATCCAGGCCTGCAGGGGAGGGCAGTTGGGGGCAACCAGGTTTGCAGAAGAGAGCTGTTTGGGGTGACTGGGCCAGCAGAGGAGGGAAGTTGGTGACGACCAGGCCTGCAGGGATAGGCAGTTAGGCTGACCAGGCGTGCAAGGGAGGGCATTTGGGAAGGACCACGCCTACAGGGGAGGGCAATTGGCGAAAACCAGGCTTGCAGGAGAGGGCAGTTTGGGTTACTGATCCAGCAGAGGATGGAAATTGGTGGCGACCAGGCCAGCAGGGGAGGGCAGTTATGCTGAGCAAGCGTGCAAGGGAGGGCATTTGGGAAGGACCAGGCCTGCAGGGGAGGGCAGTTGGGGGCAACCAGGCTTGCAGGAGAGGGCTGTTTGGGTTGACCGGGCCAGCAGAGGAGGGAAGTTGGTGACGACCAGGCCTGCAGGGAAGGGCAGTTGGGGGCGACCAGAACTGCATGGGAAGCTAGTTGGGGGCGACAAAGACTGTAGGAGAAGGCAGTTGGGAGGGACCAGGCCTGCAGGAGAGGGTAGTTGGGTGTGAAGAGTCCCCCCAGGGAGGGCAGTTTGGGGTTACCAGGCCTGCAGGTGAGGGCCGTTGGGGGTTATCAGACAAGCAGCAGAGGGCCATTGGGAGGGACTGTGCTTGTAAGGGAGGGCAGTTGGTGGTGATCAGGCCTCAAGGAGAGAGCAATTAGGGGTGACCAGGCCTTCAGGGGAGGACAACTGGGTGGGACCCAGGCCTGCAGGGAGGGCAGTTGGGGGAGACCAGGCCTCTTGGAGAGGACAGTTATGGGTGACCAGGCCTGCAGGGGAGGGCAGTTGGGGGTGACCAGGTGTGCATGGGAGGGCAGTTGTGCAGAGCCAACTCTGCATGGGAGAGCTGTTGGTGGTGACCAACAGCCCAACCCTGCAGGCCTCGTCACCCCCAACTGCCCTGCAGGGGAGGACAATTGGGTGGGCACCAGGCCTGCAGGGAAGGGCTGTTGGGGGTGACCAGGCCTGCGGGGGAAGGCAATTAAAGGGTGACGAGGTCTGCAGGGGAGGGCTGTTGGGGGTGACCAGGCCTGCAGGGGAGGACAGTTGGGGGTGACCAGGCCAGCAGAGGAGGGAATTTGGTGGCAATCAGGACAGCAGGGAAGGGCAGTAGGGGGCGACCAGGCGTGCAGGGGAGGGCAGTTGGGGGCGACCAAGACTGCAGGAGAAGGCAGTTGGGAGGTACCAGGCCAGCAGGAGAAGGCAGTTGGGGGTAAACAGGCCTGCCAGGGAGGGCAGTTGGGGGTTACCAGGCCTGCAGGGGCGGGCAGTTGGTGGCGTCCAGGCCTACAGGGGAGGGCAATGTTGAGTGACTGGGCCAGCAGACGAGGGAAGTTGTTGGAGACCTGGCTTGCAGGGGAGGGCAGTTAGGGTGACTAGGCCTGCAGGTTAGGGCAGTTAGGGGTGAACAGGCCTGCAGGAGAGGGAATTTGGGGGTGAATAGGGCTGCTGTCGAAGGCAGTTGGGGGGATCAGGCCTGCTTGGGAGAACAGTTGGGGGTTACCAGACCAGCAGCAGAGGGCAGTTGGGAGGTACCAGGCCTGCAAGGGAGGGCTTTTGGGAGTGATCAGGCCTGCAGGGGAGGACAGTTGGGGGTGACCAGGCCTGCAAGGGAGGGCAGTTTGGGGTGACCAGGCCTGCAGGGGAGGGCTGTTGTAGGTGACCAGGCCTGCAGGGGAGGGCTGTTGGAGGCGACCAGGCCTGCAGGGGAGGCTAGTTGGGGGTGACAAAGACTGTAGGAGAAGGCAGTTGGGAGGGACCAGGCCTGCAGGAGAGGGCAGTTGGGGGTAAATAGGCCTGCCGGGGAGGGAAGTTGGGGGGATCAAGCCTGCAGGAGAGGGCAGTTGGGGGTTACCAGACCAGCAGCAGAGGGCAGTTGGGGGGATCAGGCATGTAGGGGATGGCAGTTGGGGGTTACCTGGACTGCAGGTGAGGGCAGTTGGGGGTTAGCAGACCAGTAGCTGAGGGCATTTGGGAGGGTCCATGCCTGCAAGGGAGGGCAGTTGGGGTGATCAGGCATCCAGGAGAGGGCAGTTGGGGGTGAGCAAGCCTGCAAGGGAGGGCAGTTGGAGGTGACCAGGCCTACAGGGGAGGGCTTTTGTGAGTGACCAGTCCTGCAGAGGAAGATAATTAGGGTTGACTAGGCCTGCAGGGGAGGGCAGTTGCGGGTGACCAGGACTGCAGGGGAGGGCAGTTGGGAGGGACCAGGCCTGCAGGGGAGGGCAGTTGGGGGGACCAGGCCTGCAGAGGAGGGCAGTTGGGGGCATCAGGCCTGCAGGGGACGGCAGTTGGGGGTTACTAGGCCTGAAGGTCAGGGCAGTTGGGGGTTAGCAGACCAGTAGCGGAGGGTAGTTGGGAGGGACCATGCCTGCAAGGGAGGGCATTTGGGGGTGATCAGGCCTCTAGGAGAAGGGAGTTAGGGGTGATGAGGCCTGCAGCGGAGGGCAGTTGGGGCTGAACAGTCCTGTTGTGGAAGACAGTTAGGGGTGACCAGGTGTGTATGGGATGGCAGTTGGGCGGAAACAGCTCTGCAAGGGAGGGCTGTTGGGGATGACCTGGCCTACAGTCGAGGACAGTTGGGTGAGCACCTGGTCTGCAGGGGAGGACTGTTGGGGGTGACCAGGCCTACAGGGGAAGGCAATTAGGGGTGACCAGGTCTGCAGGGGAGGTCTGTTGGGGTGACCAGGCCTGCAGGGGAGTACAGTTGGGCGGGACCCAGGCCTGCATGGGAGGGCAGTTATGGGTGACCAGACCAGCAGAGGAGGGAAGTTGCTGGCGACCAGGCCTGCTAGGGAGGGCAGTTGCAGGGGAGGGCAGTTTGGGGTGACCAGGCCTGCAGGGGAAGGTAGTTAGGAGGGATCAGGCCTGCAGCGGAGGGCTGTTTGCGGTGACTAGGCCTGCAGGGGAGGACAATTGGGCCAGACCTGGGCCTCCAGGAGAGGGCCATTGGGGGGAACTAGGCCTTCAGGGGACGTCAGTTGGGGGTGACCAAGGCCTGCAGTGGAGGCCAGTTGGGTGTTACCAGGCCTGCAGGGGAGGAAAGTTAGGGGTCACCAGGCCAACAGGGGAGGGCAGTTAGGGGTGACCAGGCCTGTAGGGGAGGGCTCTTGGTGGTGACCAGGTCTGCCGGGGAGGACAATTGGGCGGGACCCAGGCCTGTAGGTGAGGGCAGTTGGCGGGAACCAGGCCTGCAGGGAAAGGCAGCTGGGAGCGACGAGACCTGCAGGGGAGGGCAGTTAAGTTGACCAGGCCTGCAGTGAAAGGCAGTTGGGGGTTCTCTGACCAGCATCGGAGGGAAGTTGGGATGGACCAGGCCTGCCAGTGAGGGCAGTTGGGGGTGATTAGGACTGCAGGGGAGGATTGTTGGTGGTGACCAGGCCTGCACGGGAGGGCAGTTTAGAGTGACCAGGCCTGTGGTGGAGGGCCGTTGGGGGTGACCAGGCCTGTAGGGGAGGTCAGTTAAGGATGACCAGGCCTGCAGGGGAGGGCAATTTGGGGTGACCAGGCCAGCAGGTGAAGGCAATTAGGGGTGACCAGGCTGGCAAGGGAAGGCAGTTTGGGTTTTCCGGGCCAGCAGGGGATAGCAGTTTGGGGCGACCTGGCCTGTAGGGGAGGACCATTAGGGGTGACCCGCCTGGCAGGGGAGCACGGTTAGGGGTGACCAGGCTGGCAGGGGAGGGCAGTTAGGGGCAATCAGACCAGCAGGGGAGCAGTTAGGCATTGATCAGGCTGGCAGGGGAGTGGTTAGGGGGTGATCAGTCTGGCAGGCAGAAGCAGTTTGGGCAATCAGGCAGGCAGGCAGGCGAATGGTTGGGAGCCAGCAGTCCTGGATTTGAGGGGAATGTCCAACTGCCCTCGAGGGGTCCCAGTTTGGAGAGGGTGCAGGCTGGGCTGAGGGACACACACACACACACACACACACACACACACACGCATCCACGAATTTTGTGCTCCGGGCCTCTAGTAGATAATAAATGAAAGAAGTTCTTACTAAATATTTATACAAACACACAGAAAAATCCAGTTAGTTGCAGAGCTAGACGAAAAGCCAGTATTCCTATTTCTTCTCCTCCTCCTCCTCCACCTGACTTTATCTTGTAGAGCAGTTTAAAGTTCACAGCAAAATGAGGGGCACAGAGATTTTCCATATTCCATATTCTTCTTTAACCTAAGTAACGGAGGCTTCAAATTCCAAAGGGTCTGCACAATCATTAACTTAGCTCCCTGTTTCCAATAGCTAGGCTTTGTGCAACTCAGAACACATTTTGGGAGCCTGGTGAGTTTGGGGGATCAACAGGGTTAACTAATTCTTTTACACAGAAGTAGGGGGCAAGGTTTCTGTAAGCTTTTTTTCCTACATCCTCACTTTCTGTCTACTGGCCAGGAATACTGAGTTTGACCTGCTTAAGAGTATCAGTAAACAGGGTAATGTGAAACACTAGTAAGCAGGTCACTGCTCCAACCTAAAGCCGGACTCCTTTAGTACTTCTCTGATTAGCTCTGGCTGCAGTTTCTGGTCACAGAATATAAAAGCTATAAATGGTCTTCAGTGTAATTAAAATGGACTATTGGCAGAGTGCTTGAATCAAAATTCTAAGTTTTGAGCAACATAGGTTTTAATGTTGACCTACAAGGTATTTAGGAGAAAACAGAATTCTTGAAAATGGAAGACAGTACACGGTCCCTGCTCTCCCTGACCTACTGTGGTTACCTTTTCTCAATTATTAACTGGCTTTAAATTCCCCAGGCTGTTAAGACCTTGAAAATCTATCAGAGGGGTATGTAAGATAGGGAGAATAAAGTAAAGTTTTAGAAGGGCAGGAAAAAAAGGAAGAAAAGAGTAGACTGTCTTGAATGATTTTTTGTTGTTGTTCTTTGATGTTGGAATTGATGGTCTGCCCCGCCTATTTTGGACATCTGACCTAGTAGTGACTCAAGAAGGAGCCTTAAAAGAGGTTTATATACTCAGCATCACCACTAACCAGCTCTGTGACCTTAAACAAATTAATTAACCTCTTTGAACTTTAGATACTTCATATATAAAATAGTGATAATGGTATTTACCTAATATGGTTGTTGAGGTATATATAGTAAAGCACTTAGCACAGTGTCTATCATGTGATAAGAGCTCAATAAGTTAGTGATGCTCATTCCTATTGTTACAGTATCTTGGAAGCAAAGGAGAGCATTTTGAGTAGGAGAGGGAAATCTATTCTATATAATGCCAAAAGTAATAAGGAGGATGACAATTGAGAAAAGGCACAGGTTTTAAGGCTTAATTAGAAATTCTGAGTGTTATTTATATCTGAGATTTCTCTTCTGAGCTACTTATTATTACTAGAAATGGGAATCAGAGTTCGAAGTGGGATAAATGCTGACAGAAAGAGACATGACTTGGGGTGATGAACACACAATACAATATACAGATGGTGTAGTACAGAATTGTATACCTTAAACCTATATAATTTTATTAACCAATGTAACCCCAATAAATTCAATTTAAAAACTTGAACAAATAATCACTACAAATAATTTCTCTAAAATGAACTCAATTCTATGTTGTCTACAAAGCACCCAAATAAAAAAATGATATTATAAATAAAAAGAGAAAATCTCTCATTTTTTTGTGGTCAGGATACATTTTTACTTTAACTTTGAAGCAAGCTATGGTTATAGGGAGAGTGTGTAAGAAGGTAGCTAGAGCTGTGACAGCATAGCAGACTCCTGACAATCTGTCCATTAGAACTTTCTGTAATGTGGAAATGTTTTCTATCTGCACTGACCAATACACATGTGGCTACTGAGCACTTAAAATGTGGCTACTGTGACAAAGGAACTGAAATTTTAATTATATTTAATCATAATTAGTTTAAATTTAAAGAGCCATGTGTGGGTAGTGTCAACCAGCAGTCTAATTGAGGAAGCAAGGCATATCCTCTTGAAACCAGTTAAATACAAAATGGATTGGGGTAAAACAGTAGAGACTTTGTTCAGAAAAAGAGAATACCCTTATGGGCTGTAGAATTTACAGAGAACAGATGAAACTTGGGTGTGACCTTGAAGGATGTGCAGTGTCTGCATAGGAGATAAGGCAGTAATGTCATTCTAAATGGGCTGGAAGGGCTAAGAAAAGATTTAGAGTTATAAATACCTCCTGTATGAGAATTTTGAAGAAAAAAAAGTCAATTCTAGAATAGAACATTCATGTTAGGAATTAGGTGGGTTTGAGCCAACCATGGACGGCCTTGAATACTAGAACAAAGTATTTGGCTCTGCCCTACTGAATTCAGTGCAAAAATTTGGGACAGACAGAGTTGTGTGACTCAGGTGGGGAACCACATCCACCACCTTACCTGAAGCCTGAAAGACACCTCATGAGGGATCCACTATCCTTGTCATCTTGATTCCATCAGAGGCTCTTTCAGTGACTAAGCCTAATGGGCAGCCAGCAGGCAGAGGCAGGTGGAGGCGGATCATGGGGTGTTTTGGGACTTTTGCTGACCTGCCCTCTGGCCTGGTGTTGGTAAAAGCCAGCCTTAGTGTACAGCTTGGTCCTCCCCATGCACACCCAAGCCCAGTGGAGGCAGCCATAAACTGTGGATCGCTTGTAGCTCCAAATAGGTTGCCCAGGGTCATGCACAGACAGTGTCTGATATTGGCCTGCACTAGAGTCTCTCCCAAGAGGCCCAGAATCAACATACCCAGTGACTAGCTTCAGACAACATCAGAGTAGAATCCAATAAGCTTCACAAACAGCATATCCAAAGGGAGATCTCATCAGGCACTAAACCTTGATGAGGCAATTCTGCTTCATGTGGTCAGCACCTGCACAGCAGCTCTCATGCTATGGTCAGAGTTGAGCCTCACAGTCATCCAGCCTGAGGGTCCATCCCATGCACAGATGGGCCAACAGCAATAAAGACTCAATTACAACATGAAGGCACAGATAATGCACACAAGGGACATTTCTAGAGCACTCAGCTCAGGTATCAAGGAGACTGTGTCATTGAGCCCCACAGGACAACTATTACATAAGGCCACCCCGTGAAGACTGGAAATCACAGCAAATCTACCTAATTCATAGAAACAAACACAAAGAGGCAGCCAAAATGGTGAGACAAAGAAACAGGCCCCAAATGAAATAGGAAAATTCTCCAGAAAAATATCTAAATTAAAGGGATGCAAACCCAGCTGGTATGGCTCAGTGGATTGAGCATCATTCCATGCACCAAGAGGTCACTGGGTCAATTCCCAGTCAGGGCACATGCCTGATTTGTAGGCTCGATCCCTGGTAGATGGTGTGCAAGAGGCAACCTATTGATGTTTCTCTCTCATCGATGTTTCTCTCTCTCTTGCTCTCCCTTTGTCCCTACCTAAAAAGCAATAAAAACATATTTCAAAAAAAGTGACTGCTACTAATAATAACAATTACTTTAAAATAAATTAATTAAATGGAGGCAAGCAATTTATCAGATACAGAATTCAAAGTAATGGTTACAAGGATGCTCAATAGCATGAAAGAGGACATAGAAACAATAAAAAAAGACTAGTCAGAAATGAAGAATACAATATCTGAAATAAAGAATAGACTGGAAAGAATAAAAAGTAGGTTGGATGAAGCATAGGATTGAATTAGCAATTTGGAAGAAAAGGTAGAAAAAACCCCCCACCGAATCAGAGCAGCTAAAAGAAAAATGAGTGGAAAAGAATTAGGTTTAAAGGACCTTTGAGACAACATGAAGCATAACAACATCCAAATCATAGGGGTACCAGAAAAAGAAGAGTGAGTGAGCGAAGGATTGAGAACCTATTTGAAGAAATAATGACTGAAAACTTTCTTAACCTGGTGAAGGAAAAAGACACACAACTCCAGAAAGCACAGAGAGTCCCAAACAAGATGAGCCCAAAGAGGTCTGCACAAAGACCCATCATAATTTAAATGGCAAAGATAAAAGACAAAAGTGAATCTTAAAAGCAGCAAGAGAAAGGCAAACTGTTACTTACAAAGTAGTTCATGACCTACAAGGAAGCTCCAATAGACTATCAGCTGATTACTCAATAAAATATTTCAGGCCAGAAGGGATTGGCATCAAGTATTCAAAGTAATTAGAAGCAAGGATTTGAAGCCAAGACTACTCTATCCAGCAAGGCTGTAATTTAAAATTGAAAGTGAAATAAAGAGTTTCCAAGACTGAAAAGGCTAAAGAAGTGTATTACCACCAAACCAGCATTGCAATAAATGTCAAAGGGACTGCTGGAAGAAGAGAAATAGAGAATGAGGGAGGAACATAGGCATAAAGAATAAAAAGGGCAATAAATATGTGCCTATCAATAATCACTTTAAATATGAATGGCTTAAATGCTCCAGTCAAAAGACATAGGGTAGCTGAATGGATAAGAAAGACCCATATATATGCTGACTACAAGAGACCCACCTCAGAACAAAAGATACATACAGACTAAAAGTAAAGGTTTGAAAAAAGATATTTCATGCAAATGTAAATGAAAAAAAGCTGGTATAGCAACACATATATGAAAATATAGACTTTAAAACAAAGGCTAGAGTAAGAGCCAAAGAAGGACACTACATAATGATACAGGGAGCAATCCAACAGGAGAACATAACCCTTGTAAACATTTATATACCCAATTTAAGAGGGCCTAAATATGTAAAGCAAATGTTGATGGACATAAAGGGAGAGATTGAAAGTAATACAGTCATAGTAGGGGATTTTAACATCTCATTGACATCAATGGATAAGTTTTTCAGACAGAAAATCAACAAGGAAATGGTGACCTCTAATGACATGTTAGATCAGATGGACTTAATAGATACCTTCATAGCATTTAACCCCAAAGCAGCTGAATATACATTGTTTTCAGGTGCACATGGAACATTTTTTATGGTAGACCACATGTTAGGTGACACAAAACAAATTTCAATAAATTTAAGAAGATTGAAATCATATTAAGCATCTTCTCTAACTATAATGGTATGAAACTAGAAATCAATCACAAGACAAAAACTGAAAAACACACAAAGACATGGAGGCTAAATAACATTTTCCTAAACAATGGATTGGTTACAATGAGACCAAGGAAGAAATAAAAAGATACTTTGAAACAAATGAAAACAAGAACACAACAACCCAAAATCTGTGGATCACAGGGAAAACAGTACCAAGAGGGAAGTTCTTGAGGCCCACCTCAAGAAGCAAGAAAAATCTCAAGTGAATAATCTAACTTTACACTTAAAGGAACTGAAAAAAGAACAACAAACAAAGCCCAAAGTGAGAACAAGGAAGAGCAGAATCAGAGCAGAAATAAATGATATAGAGTCTATAAAAACAATGCAAGGGGTCAATGAAACCAAGAGTTAGTTCTTTGAAAAGATAAACAAGACGGACAAAACTTTAACTTTTACATATTTAAGTCTTCTTACATTGTAACTTTTACATATTTAAGTCCTCTTACGTTGGGTGCATAAATGTTTATAAGGTTATGTTCTCTTGTTGGATTGCTCCCTATATCATTATGTAGTGTCCTTCTTTGTCTCTTACTTTAGCCTTTGTTTTTTTTTTTCTCAAGAAAAAAAAGAGAGAACTCCCCACAAAAATACAATCAGAAATGAAAGACAAGAAGTAACAACTCACATCACAGAAATACAAAGGATTGTCAGAAAATATTATGAACAAATATATGCCAACAAATTGGACAAGCTGGAAGAAATGAATAATATCCTAGAAACGTACAATCTTCCAAAACTGAATCAGGAAGAATCAGAGAATCTGAATAGATAGATGACAACTAGTGAAATTGAAGAAGTAATTAAAAAACTCCCAACAAACAAAAGTCCTGGACCCGATGGCTTCATAGGCGAATTTTACCAAACTATCAGAGAAGAACTAACATCTATCCTTCTCAAACTATTCCAAAAATTTTAAGAGGAGGGAAGACTCCCATGCTCATTTTACGAAGCCAACATTATCCTAATTCCAAAACCAGATAAAGACACTACAAACAGAGAAAATTATGGGCCAATATCTCTGATTAACATAGAAGCTAGTCCTGAGAAAAAATGGCGACGGAATAGAGTCGGGTTTGGAGTCTGTTCCTGGGGCGGAGAGTCGGAGCAGCAGAGGCTCGCAGAGGGAGTGTATGTGGGCAAGCCAAGGGACAGCTAAACTCCAGGAGAAGGCGGGGGAGTGCTGGGCAGTGTTCCTCTGACCGCGCAGCACCCACAGGGGCTGGGTCCCCTCCTGGAGCTGCGGGCTCGCCGGGCGCCTCGCCATCTTGCAAGGAAAGGAGGATTTTAGTGGAAACCTGACTTTCCGCGACAACTGCAAACACTGAACTGCTGGGAGCACCAGACCACCGGTCCCCTATCAGCGCAAACATTTGGATTCAAAGAAACTCTTCACTGCACCACGGAAAGGTCAGATTTTGTCTGAAATAAGCTGCGGTTTCTAATCCCCGCGGTGGGTGAGGGAAGCGCTGGGTGAGGGAAGTGCGGCAGCCGCAGGACCGGCAGGAGCCGGGAGGTCTGTGCCTAGAAAAATCAGCGGCAGTTGGAACTGCCGTGATCCGTGAATGAGGAGGGGGGTCTTCTGAGCTGCTAACAGAAGTGACCTCTTGAAAGCAACTCATTTTAATCTGACGAGGAGGGTCAGACTAAGAATTTTCAAAGGAGTGCAGGCTCCTTAGTCTGGGGCACAGACCCACGGTCCGCACACCTGGGCTCTTTCCGACTCTGATTGCTAAACCCAATACAGAGGTAAACCCAGGTGGAAACCCTGAAAGACTGCAGGGGGAAGGTGTTTTTTCGGAACCTGGGGCCAGAGCTGCGTGTGACCATCAGAGAGGCAGCTCTGAGGCGCACACCTCCACAAACCGGTAGTGAGTGCCATAGAAGGGGGAAAAAAAAAGAAAAAAGAGCTAGAGAGGCCCGGAAGTCAATTCAGAAACACTGCCACCCAAGGGCTGAAACGCTAATTGTCTCTGGTGTAATCAAAAATAAATACGAGAAATTAAGACAGGGCTGGCTTAAAAAGCAGGACTGGCTTCCAACACTTAGGAGCCCTGGAATGAAGCTGAACTGAAATACCGCCCAGACTGGGAAAAAGGCGTACCAAACAGAATAATAGAGGAAGTGAATGACAGCCGCTACTGCACATTTTAGTCTTCCTATTTTTTAATTTTCAATTCTTTTTTCAATTTTTTAAATTTTTTATTCTCATATTTTTTTATTTTCATTTTTTGCATCTTTTACTTAAGAAACTAATATTTTTTTTCTTTTTCCTCACTTGATTTTCACCTTTTTAATTATTACATTTTTATTTTCAATCAGCACTATTATTACTATTATTTTACTTTTTTTTTTTAATGTCATTTGATTTTCTCTTTCTTTTATTTTTGGATTAGTGTCCTACATTCGATTTGCATCTTTCCCTTACAATCGCTTTACCCTATCTCAAAGCTAACATTATGCCATCACTCTCCTCCTAACCTTTCCCCTTTTGGTCCCCAGATTATCTTAACCCTTTCTGGCTTTAGATTTTCCCTACTTTTTCAGTTTACTCCCTGCTAAAACTTCACCCTACTTATATATCTAATTCCCAACCCCCTGCTCCAAATCCATACAAACCTCTCTCTACGCTACCTTTAAAAAATTATTTTTCTCTCGGGCCTTTTGTTGTTGTTTGCTTGAATGTTGATTAGATTGAGTTTTTATGCTTTTTTATGAGATTGTTTTGATTATTCTTTTTGTTGGTTTGGTTGGTTCTTTTGTTTGCTTTGTTTTTGTTTGTTTTTTACTTTTGTTTTCCCTTGCCTCACTTGATATTAGCTGCTGTTGCAGTTTGTATTAATCTCCAGGCTCGTGTTGCTGGAATTTGCTGGGAATAATGGTTGTTCTAGTGGAGTTTACTCCCCATATATATAGTTTGTTCCCCTTTTCTCTCTTAGTATCATTCTTGTCTCTCTTACTTTTTTTTCTTCTTTTCTTTTTCTTTTCTGTTATTTCTCTTTCTTTTCTTTCTTTCTGCTCTTTTCCCAAGTTCAGATTCACACTCTTTGTTTTTTTTTTTTTTTTTCGTTGTTGTTCTTTCTTTTTACTCTCCCTCTTCCACTCCTATTCCCTAATTTGTCTTTCTCTGGTGGTTACCTTTATTGGAGGTTATTAATATCGTGAATACAATTCTGTTCAGTGCCTTGTCTGTTGTGCCTGGTTGTGTTGTATTTTATACCTTTAAATCAACGCCAGAGAGAGAAATCTATATAACTAGACATCCGGAGAAGAGAGACCATGAGGAGACAAAGAAATAGCCCCCACAGGAAAGAGAAGCAGGCATCACCAGAAAAGGAAGTAAACGATTTAGAGGCAAACAACCTATCAGAGAAAGAATTCAGAGAAATGGTCATAAAGTGGCTGAAAAGGATGGAAGACAAATTCGACAATATGACTAAGAACCAAGAAGAAATGAAGAAGAACCAAGAAGAAATGAAAAATGACATCGCTGCTGTAAAGAACTCAATAGAAAGCATCAAGAGTAGACTAGATGAAGCAGAGGACCGCATAAGTGAGCTAGAAGACAAGATAGAAAAAAATACCCAATTACAACAGCTTCTAGAAACAAAAATTAGAAAGATTGAGGAGAGCGTAAGGGAACTTCGGGACAATACAAAACAAAACAACATCAGGATAATAGGGGTGCCAGAAGGAAAGGAAACTGAGCAAGGAATAGAAAACCTGTTTGAAGAAATAATAACAGAAAACTTCCCTGATATAGGGAAGAAAAAACCCACACAAATCCAAGAAGCTCACAGAGTTCCAA
Organism: Eptesicus fuscus; assembly: GCF_027574615.1. Taxonomy (NCBI): domain Eukaryota; kingdom Metazoa; phylum Chordata; class Mammalia; order Chiroptera; family Vespertilionidae; genus Eptesicus; species Eptesicus fuscus. The sequence goes on along the minus strand of NC_072473.1, from coordinate 70,402,356 downwards.
GCAAAATGAACCCCAAAAGACCGACGCCAAGGCACATTATAGTTAAGTTGGCAAACACCAACGACAAAGTAAGAATCTTACAAGCGGCCAGAGAGAGACAGACAGTTACATACAAAGGAACCCCCATCAGACTAGCAACTGATTTCTCAACAGAAACTCATCAGGCCAGAAGGGAATGGAATGAAATATACCAAGTCATGCAAAGGAAGGGTCTAAATCCAAGAATACTGTACCCAGCAAGGCTATCAATCAAAATTGAAGGTGAAATCAAGAGCTTCAGAGACAAAAAAGGACTAAGGGAGTTTATCACCACCAAACCAGCAATGAAAGAAATGCTAAAGGGTCTGCTGTAAAAAAAAAAAAAAAAAGAAAGAAATAGGAAGCAAAGAAGGTACACAGGGGTATAGAATAAAAATGGCGTCAAATAAGTACCTATCAATAATAACTTTAAATGTAAATGGATTGAATGCCCCAATCAAAAGACACAGGGTAACAGACTGGATAAGAAAACATAACCCAGATATCTGCTGTCTACAGGAAACCCACCTCAAAAAAAAGGATGCATACAGACTGAGAGTAAAGGGATGGACAAAGGTTTTCCAGGCAAATGGAAATGAAAAAAAAGCTGGGGTTGCAATACTTATATCTGACAAATTAGATCTCAAAGTGAAGGACATAACAAGAGATAATGAAGGCCACTTCATAATACTAAAGGGAGAAATCCAACAAGAAGAAATAACTCTGGTAAACATATATGCACCCAATACAGGAGCACCAAGATACATTAAAAAACTCCTGGAAGATATCAAAGGAGAGATTGACAGTAATACAATCATAGTAGGAGACTTCAATACCCCACTATCACCATTGGACAAATCCTCTAAACAAAAAATCAGCAAAGAAACATCAATCCTAAATGACTCACTAGAACAGATGGAATTAATCGACATCTTCAGAACATTTCACCCCAAAGCCACAGAATATACATTCTTCTCAAGTGCACATGGGTCATTTTTAAAGATAGACCATATGTTAGGACATAAGCAAAGTCTCTCCAAATTCAAGAAGATAGAAATCATATCAAGTATCTTCTCAGATCACAGTGGCATAAAACTGGAAATCAACTACAATAAAAACAACCCAAAGAAATCAAACACTTGGAGACAAAACAGCATGTTATTAAACCATGACTGGGTTACCAAAGACATCAAGGAAGAAATAAAAAACATCATGGCAACAAACGACAAGGAAAACACAACAATCCAAAATCTATGGGACACAATGAAAGCAGTCCTGAGAGGGAAGTTCATAGCTCTACAAGCCTACTTCAAAAAACAAGAAACAATGGTAATAAATTACCTAACCCAACAACTCAAAGAGTTAGAGAGAGAGCAACAAGATAAGCCCAGTGTAAGCAGAAGGAAAGAAATAATAAAGATCAGAGCGGAGATAAACGACATAGAGACCAAAGAAACAGTACAAAAGATCAACAAAACCAAGAGCTGGTTCTTTGAAAGTATAAACAAGATTGATGGACCTCTAGCCAGGCTCACCAAGAAGCAAAGAGAGAGGACCCAAATAAACAAAATCAGAAATGAAAGAGGTGAAATAACAACAGATCCCGATGAAATACAAAGGATTGTTACAAAATACTACGAACAACTCTATTCCAACAAACTGGACAACCTAGAGGAAATCGACATATTCCTAGAAAAATACAACCTTCCAAAACACAATCAGGAAGATTCTAAACAGCTCAACATGCCAGTAACTATGGAAGAAATTGAAGCAGTCATCAAAAAGCTTCCGGCAAACAAAAGCCCGGGGCCAGATGGCCTCACAGGAGAGTTTTATCAAACTTTCAAGGAAGAACTAAAACCTATCCTCCTCAGACTATTCCAAAAAATTCAAGAGGAAGGAACACTTCCAGGCTCCTTCTATGAAGCCAGCATCACCCTAATACCAAAACCAGATAAAGACAACTCAATGAAAGAGAATTACAGGCCAATATCCCTCATGAACATTGATGCCAAAATCCTCAACAAAATTCTAGCAAATCGGCTCCAGCAGTACATCAGAAAGATCATACACCATGACCAAGTAGGATTTATCCCAGGAATGCAAGGATGGTACAATATCTGCAAATCAATAAACGTGATACATCACATAAACAAATTGAGAGATAAAAATCACATAGTCATATCAATAGATGCAGAAAAAGCATTTGACAAAATCCAACACCCTTTCTTGATAAAAACTCTCAACAAGGTGGGAATAGAAGGCTCATACCTCAACATAATAAAAGCTATTTATGATAAACCCACAGCAAACATCATACTCAATGGGCAAAAACTAAAACCATTTCCCCTAAGAACAGGAACAAGACAGGGATGCCCACTCTCACCACTCCTGTTTGACATAGTGCTGGAAGTATTAGCTATCGCAATTAGGCAAGATGAAGAAATAAGAGGCATCCAAATTGGAAAAGAAGAAGTGAAGCTGTCCTTATTTGCAGATGACATGATATTGTACATAAAAAACCCAAAAGATTCCATCAAAAAACTAATAGACTTAATAAATGAATTCGGCAATGTAGCGGGATACAAAATTAACGCCAAGAAATCTATGGCTTTTCTATACACCAATAATGAACTTACAGAAAGAGAGACTAAAAAAGCAATCCCATTTACCATCGCATCAAAAAAATTAAGATACCTAGGAATAAACTTAACTAAGGAGGTAAAAGACCTATACGCAGAAAACTACAGGACACTGAAAAAAGAGATAGAGGAAGACGTAAACAGATGGAAGAACATACCATGTTCCTGGATTGGTAGAATCAACATCATTAAAATGTCCATACTACCCAAAGCAATCTACAGATTCAATGCACTCCCCATCAAAATACCAACAGCATATTTCACAGACCTAGAAAGAACTCTCCAAAAATTCATCTGGAATAAAAAAAGACCCCGACTAGCCTCAGCAATCCTCAGAAAGAAGAATAAAGTAGGTGGGATCTCAATACCAGATTTCAAGCTGTATTACAAAGCCACTGTTCTCAAAACAGCCTGGTACTGGCACAAGAACAGACATATTGATCAATGGAACAGAATAGAGAACCCAGATATCGACCCAAACCACTATGCTCAATTAATATTTGACAAAGGAGGCATGAACATACAATGGAGTCAAGACAGTCTCTTCAATAAATGGTGTTGGGAAAACTGGACAGATACATGCAAAAAAATGAAACTAGATCACCAACTTACACCATACACAAAAATAAACTCAAAATGGATACAGGACTTAAACATAAGACGGGAAACCATAAAAATACTAGAGGAATCCACAGGCAACAAAATCTCAGACATATGCCACAAGAACTTCTTCACTGACACTGCCCCTAGGGCAATGGAAGCTAAAGAGAAAATTAACAAATGGGACTACATCAAAATAAAAAGCTTTTTTACAGCAAAAGAAACCATCAACAAAACAACAAGAAAGCCTACTGCATGGGAAAACATATTTGCAAATGCTATCACTGATAAAGGTTTAATCTCCAACATCTACAGGCAGCTTATGCAACTCAATAAGAGGAAGATAAATGATCCAATAAAAAAATGGGCAACAGACCTAAACAGAATATTTTCAAAAGAAGACAGAAGGAAGGCCAAGAGACACATGAAAACATGTTCAAAGTCACTTATTATCCGAGAGATGCAAATCAAAACAACAATGAGGTATCATCTCACACCTGTCAGAATGGCTATCATCAACAAATCAACAAACAACAAGTGTTGGCGAGGATGTGGAGAAAAAGGAACCCTCGTGCACTGCTGGTGGGAATGCAGACTGGTGCAGCCACTGTGGAGAACAGTATGGAGTTTCCTCAAAAAACTGAAAATGGAACTGCCATTTGACCCAGTAATCCCACTCCTGGGAATATATCCAAAGAAACTAGAAACACCAATCAGAAAGGATATATGCACCACTATGTTCATAGCAGCACAATTTACAATAGCTAAGATTTGGAAACAGCCTAGGTGCCCATCAGCAGATGACTGGATCGGAAAACTGTGGTACATCTACACAATGGAATACTATGCTGCCATAAAAAAGAAGGAATTTATACCATTTGCAGCAACCTGGATGGAATTGGAGAACATTATGCTAAGTGAAATAAGCCAGTCAATGAAAGAAAAATACCACATGATCTCACTCATTTAGGGATAGTAAAGAACATTATAAAGTGGTGAACAAAAAGATAGATACAGAGACAGTAAAGCATCAAACAGACTTTCAAAGTACAGGGGGAAAGTTTGGGAAAGGTGGGGGAGTTATGAAATCAAACGAAGGACTTGTATGCATGCATATAAGCATAAACAATGGACGCAAAACTCTGGGGGGGGGCATGTGTGGGTGTGGGTGGGGGAGGTAATAGTAAGATATGTACACATATAATACCTCAATAAAAATATTAAAAAAAAAACAAACATAGAAGCTAAACAAAATATTAGCAAACCAAATCCATCAATACATTAAGAAGGTCATACACCATGATTAAGTGAGATTTATTATAGGGATGTAAGGTTAGTGGAATATCTGCAAATTAATAAACATGAAACATCACATAAACAAAATGAAGGATAAAATCCACATGATCATATCAATAGATACAGAAAAAGCATCTAATAAAATCCAGCACCCATCTTACCTAATAATAGACAAACATGTAAATTGACTGTACCTCCGCTACACCACCAGCCAATCAGGAGTGATATGCAAATGAACCAAATAAAGATGACGGTTAATTTGCATACACAGTTGCCGTGTGAAGGGGGTGGATGGGATGCTTGCATCATGGTGAGGACGCAGGAGTTTTGCCCCACCACTAGTCTCTCAGGGCCTCTGGGCAGCATAAATAAAAAATCAATGTGGATGCTGGAACATCTACATCTATTTAAAAAATTTTAAAAATGAAACTTCCTCATAACCCAGCAATTCCACTTATGAGAATATATCCAAAGAAACATTAAACACTAATTCAAAAGAATATATGCACCCCTATGTTCATTGCAGTGTTATTTGCAATAGCCAAGATTTGGAAGCAACCCAAGTGCCCATCAGTAGATGAATAGATAAAAAAAATCCATGGTACAGAGAGATGAAAATCAAAACGACAATGCGGTACCATCTCACACCTGTCAGAATGGCTATCATCAACAAATCAACAAACAACAAGTGTTGGCGAGGATGCAGAGAAAAAGGAACACTCGTGCACTGCTGGTGGGAATGCAGACTGGTGCAGCCACTGTGGATAACAGTATGGAGTTTCCTCAAAAAATTAAAAATGGAACTCCCATTTGACCCAGTAATCCCACTCCTAGGAATATATCCTAAGAAACTAGAAACACCAATCAGAAAGGATATATGCACCCCTATGTTCATAACAGCACAATTTACAATAGCTAAGATTTGGAAACAACCTAGGTGCCCATCAGCAGATGACTGGATCAGAAAACTATGGTACATCTACACAATGGAATACTATGCTGCCATAAAAAAGAAGGACTTCTTACCATTTGCAGCAACCTGGATGGAATTGGAGAACATTATGCTGAGTGAAATAAGCCAGTCAATGAAAGAAAAATACCACATGATCTCACTCATTTGTGGATAACAAAAAACCATTATAAACTGATGAACAAAAAGATAGATACAGAGGCAGTAAAGCATCAAACAGACTGTCAAATTACAGCGGAAAGGTTAGGGAGCGGTGGGGGAAATAAGAGATCAACCAAAGGACTTACATGCATGCATATAAGAATAACCAATGGATGCAAAACATTGGGGGGTGAGGGCATGTATGGGAGTGGGATGGGGGGGGCAATGGTAAGATATGTACACATATAATCCTATCTAATAGTAGACAAATATGCAAATTGACCATACCTCCGGCAAGCCCACAAGCCATGCCCACAAGCCACGCCCACCATCCAATCAGAGCAAGTATGCAAATTAACCCAAATCAAGATGGCTACAGCCACAGAGAGCAAGGTTTCCTAGGTATCAGAGGAAGCCAAGCTTTCCGCCTGCCCTTGCCAGGCCTAAGCCTCCACTCAAGCTACAAAGTTTCAATTATAGAAGGTAAACAAATTCAAACAAATGGTGGCAGAATGGAGCTTGAGAAAGCAGGCCAGGGTTGCCGCTGGCAACAGGGGAAGCAAAGCTTTCCGAGCACCCTGGCCGGACTCACCCGCTTAAGGCAACAAAATTTCAATTATAACCCCAACACAAATGGCTGCCGGCATTGGAGGGAGCCCCAGGCTTGGCTCCGCTCCAGGCTACAAAGTTTCAATTGTAGGAGGAAAATAAATTCCAGATACCAGGGCCTCTGCTTGGGTTGCCAGGGGGCGTGGCTGGCCTGCAAACCACCACAGGCCCCTCGCTCAGGCCGCCCCACACCCCAAGGGAACCCCCACCTGATCCGGGACGCCCTTCAGGGCAAACCAGCTGGCCCCCACCCCTGTACCAGGCCTCTATTGTATCTAACAAAAGAGTACTATGCAGATTGATCATCACTGCAACACACAATATAGCTGCCCCCATGTGGTCAAAGATCCTGCCCCCATGTGGACACAAGATGGCCACCACAGATGGCCAGCAGGAGAGGGCAGTTGGGAGGCACCCGTCCTGCAAGGGAGGGCAGTTGAGAGGGACCAGGCCTGCAAGGGAGGGCAGTTGAGAGGGACCAGGCCTGCAAGGGAGGACAGTTGGAGGTGATCAACCCTCAAGGAGAGGGCAGTTAGGAGTGACCAGGCCGGCAGAGGAGGGAAGTTGGGGGCAAACAGGCTGGCAGTGGAGTGGTTAGGGGGTGATCAGGCTGGCAGGCAGAAGCGGTTAGGGGCAATCAGGAAGGCAGGCAGGCAAGCAGTTGGGATCCAGCAGTCCTGGATTGTGAGAGGGATGTCCAGTGGGATCGGGCCTAAACGGGCAGTCAGACATCCCTCGAGGGGTCCCAGATTGGAGAGGGTACAGGCTGGGCTGAGGGACAACCCCCCTCTGTGCACAAATTTCGTGCACCGGGCCTCTAGTACCTTAATAAAAAAAAGAAGAAAGGAAGAAAGGAAGAAAGGAAGGAAGGAAGGAAGGAAGGAAGGAAGGAAGGAAGAAGAAGAAGAAAGAAAGAAAGAAAGAAAGAAAGAAAGAAAGAAAGAAAGAAAGGAGGAGGAAGAAGAGAGAGAAAGAGAAAGGAAGGGAGGGAGGAAGGAAGGAAGGAAGGAAGGAAAGAAAAAAAATCCATGGTACATTTATACCATGGAATACTACTCAGATGTAAAAAAGGAGAAAATCTTAACCTTTTGTGACAGCATGGATGGACTCAGAGAGTATCATACTAAATGAAATAAGCCAGGCAGAGGGACAAATGCCATATGATTTTACTTATATGTGGAATTTAATGAAAAAAATAAACTAACAAAGTGGAGATAGATTCAAGGATACAGAGGACCGACTAACAGCTGTCAGAGGGGAGGTGTTTGAGTGTTGGGTGAGAAGGTTGAAGGTATTAAGCAAAGAAAATAAAGACTCATGGAGGCAAACAACAGTATGGTGATTGCCAGAGGGAAGGTGGGTTGGGAAGAGGTAGAAGAAAAGTAAAGGTGGGATAAATGGTGATGGAAGCAGACTTGACTTGGGGTGGTAAACACACAATACAGTATACAGATGATGTGTTGTAGAATTGTATACCTGAAACCTGTATACCGTATTTTCGGGCATATAAGACAACTGGGGTATAAGGTTTTCCTGGGTTAAAAAGTCATCTTATACGCCGGAAAATACGGTACCTGACACTCTATTCATGAGAGAGACTTGGGCGAAAAGCCTATTTACTATTACCGTATTTTCCAGCGTATAAGATGACTTTTTAACCCAGGAAAATCTTATACGCCCAGTCATCTTATACGCTGGAAAATATGGTAGTTTTATTATCCAATATCACCCCCATAAGTTCAATAAAATCCTATCTAATAAAAGAGTAATATGCAAATTGACCATCACTCCAACAGACAAGATGGCTGCCCCCATGTGGACACAAGCTGGCCACCACAAGATGGCCAGCAGGGCAGGGCAGTTGGGAAGGAACAGGTCTGCAAGGGAGGGCAGTTATGGGTGATCAGGCCAGCAGGGGAGGGTAGTTAGGGGCAAACAGGCTTGCAGGGGAGCGGTTAAGCATCAATCTGGTTGGCAGGGGAGTGGTTAAGGGGTTATCAGGCTGGCAGACAGAAGCAGTTAGAGGCAATCAGGAAGGCAGGCAGGCAAGCAGTTGGGAGGCAGCAGTTGGGAGCCTACCGGGATCGGGCCTAAACAGGTAGTCAGACATCCCTCGAGGGGTCCCAGATTGGAGAGGGTGCAGGCTGGGCTGAGGGACACACACACCCTTGCACGAATTTCGTGCACCGGGCCTCTAGTTTTAAAATAAACAGCTCTGCTCCCATGCCTGCCTGCTCTGGCAAGATATCTTTGATGTTTCAGTTCAGCCAGAAAAATGCAATCTTCAATGTACATGGTAAGTTCAGGGCCTGAGCCAGTGGGGAGCTGGCTTATATAGACAAAAGTCCCCACCCCTAGTCCCTGATTGGTTCATCCTCATGCAAATGAGGACTCAAATCATTGCAGTTTGATTGGTCCAAAAGGCACTGTCCTGATTGGTCAGAAATGAGCTGCTTTATTGGTTGGTGATGATGTAATGGGGATACTGCACAGCTCTGACCGGATGGGGAAAGCCTCCATCCTTTCTTAAAATAGCATTCCAGAAACTCCTTTATAAGGGCTGGCTCAGATGGCAGAAACACAGAGCAGATAGGCAGTTCAGTGCAGAGGCAGGCAATTCAGTACAGGCTTCTCCCTGAAGTGCAGTTTTTGTGAGAGTCCCCTGCGTAGAAATGGCTGCTAGGCTCTGTTTTGTTTTCTTTTGTTTTGTTTTTTAATGGAGCCCAGTTAGCCACCAGAAGCCCTCTTAGTAGGTATGTTCTTTCTCAGGGTCCACAGTGTCTAACTTGGTATGTAGTTTGTTAACTCGGTGGCTGCTGCTTCTCTCTTCATGCAGGTCTCACCTGAACAAAAGCTTCCCTTGGCCTCTTCAGTTTCCTTTGACAGTCAGCTACATGAGGCTTTACTCAAGATGTACCTTCCAGTCTTGAGGACAGACAGGGAAGGAAACAAGCTAGCCACCTAGACACTTCTGAGACATGCTAAACCAAGAACTTGCCTTTAACTCTTCTTTCTGTTTTCAGTAACAAAGGTACTCCTAACTTGTTCACTTGTTCTGTTACATGGTTTAAAAAGATGGGTCTGTGATATGGTTGGTTAAAGTTTTTTTAAAAACGTTTTGAACAGATTAATACTTTCCCTACCATCTTCCTAGTTGCTCTTTTCCCTTCCATGGATTCATCACTGTTACCAGTTTCTTATGTATCCCCCAGAAATATTATATTCATACTCGTATATATACACCCTTCTGTTTTATATAAATTATAACATACCATAAATGCTAGTCTAAAACTTGCTTTGTTTCAATTAATATATAGAATAATGTTTCATAACAGTATATACAAAGCTTCTTTATGGCTACATGGCTGCACAGTATTCTGTAATTATTGGAGATGTACTAGAATTTATTTAAGCAGTCTTTGTTGGTGGATGTCCATATTTGTAATGTTATGTTTCACATGTGAGAATATATCTCTAGGAGAAATCCTTTAATACACTTCTATCATTGGCTTGTTTGGTTCCTTGATGGTTATAAAACCACAGTACTACATGTGGAATCAGATTCTACGATGCCTAGACATGCCTAACCACACAGATGTCACAGGATATAAAGCTCCAAGGGATCTTAGAGATCCCAGAAAGGGCTAAAATCACACAGAGATTTAAAAGCTATCCAAGATCAAAACCCACAGTGGTGTGTTTTTTTTGGGGGGGTTGTTTTTGTTTTGTTTGTTTTCTTACTGCAGTCTATAACAAAACTCTTCATCATGGCCTGATCTCTGTCTCAACTGAGAAGACTGTGCATTAACTGGTTTGCTGTGATCTCCCTACCCTGTCTTTACCTGATTTCTCTTTCTAGAGTCTGACTTTGCCAACCTAATTTAACCTACTTTCCTGGCTGTTCTGACTTTTCCCACTAATAATAACTCCATCTTTTAAAAATTAGAGGTAAAATCTTTTATGATTTGGGACCCATTAATAGTAAAGCCAAGTAGGAGAGGCAGGCATGCTGGGGATTTGATCTGGTAATACCAGATGATTCACAATCTTGCCTATTGATTTTTACTCTTAGCTTATCCATTGAGCCAGCATGCAGCCCAGACAGGGCAGTCCCTGTCTCTTCTTGGCACTGATAGAATATCTCCTTCCCCTGGTCATAGGTTGAGCATGTCATATGTACATATGTCAACAAGTACATAATTTGACCCATAAGAAAGAATATGAAAGTTGTGCAGATAGTTTAATTCTTACTGAATTTTACTAGGGAGAAAATTACAGGTGTATTCGTTGTGGGCAGACTTAGGAAATCAAGGGTTTTGGTGTCAGGGACAGTCCCTTGTGTATGAAATGACTCTTAAGTCTGTCATAGCTCTGGCCCAGGCCACAGAGGGGTCAACTGATACCAATATTTATGAAATGCACACTATGATAACAGATAAACATCATTCTAGGGACAGATTGTAGAACTATCCCTAGGATAGGTTTTCTTAAAGTATGATTCTCTGAGCACCTGCATTGCTCAAAGGATGAGACCCTGAAATCTGCAAGTAGTCCTCCTCCCCAAATGATTATTCTGGGAATTTAACTATAAGAACTACTGCCCAAGGAATGGTAAATTGAGAAGATGATCATTAGATTTGAATTTGGGGTGGCCTATAAAATTAGTGACAAGAGCTGACTAGCAATTCCAGTTATTTCATTTGAGATTCCATAAAGACTGAATTAGGTGCTTCCTATGTCCTCCCACAGACCATGTGAATCTATCATAACCCTTACCATGCTGTGTCATAATTGAATGTTTTGTCCCTTCCTTGTATAATCTAGAGCAGTGATGGTGAACCTATGACACGCATGTCAGCACTGACACGCGTAGCCATTTCTGATGACACGTGGCCACTGAGGCGGCCGCATGCCGAGGATTAAACATTTGCTGCTCCTGAGGATGAAACATTTGCGAAATAATGTTTTTTCCTCAAAGTGACACACTACCCCAGTTATGCTCAGTTTTCTGGCGAAGTTTGACACACCAAGCTCTAAAGGTTGCCCATCACTGATCTAGAGGGTTCTTAGTTAGAGCAAAAGAAATTTACTGGCTAATTTAAGCAGAAAATGTTTGTCTTGAAAGCAAATTGAATAGCTCACAAATCACACCTTTGATTGGAAAACCAGACTCAGGGCTACACAGCTGCCATAGTTACTACCACTGCCACTGCTAGCACTGTTAGTGTGTTAGCTCAGGTCCTTGGCGGAGCAGATACCAAGCTGGGATTAGACATGGAAGAGATTTCTTAGGGAAAATGCTTGTGAGAGAAAATAGTGAGCAAGCTGGAGGAAACTGGGAGAGCTGACTGACTGGTGTAAATCTGATCTTATGGGTGAGGGAAGGAAAGAAGGTTGGATAGGAAGAGTCATAGACTGAAGTGCAGTGTTAATAAAGTTTAGTGAGGCTGATGGAATGTCCTGTTGCCAAAGTCACAGGTCACATAGTCCTGTGTCTCCCAGAAATTGGCCTGACTTAGTATCCCAGTGCTTAGTCATTGGCTGGGAGCAGTGTAGCCTCAGAGCAAAGCAGCAAATATTGGAGTGAATTGAGAGCACAGCTGCTGGGGCAAAGGTCAATTACACTCTCCACATTGGAAGAACCAAGAGGCACATTTTCATGTCTGTCTCAATTGGAGAAGATTGTCCACTTCTGTGGGTCACTGGCTCCCAATTCAAGGGATGGATCCTTGAATTGAGTGAGCCTAAGTTACATGCCTATGCCCCGACTGTAAAGGGGACCTGCTTCCTATCAAGATTCCTATATTCTCTCCCCCAAATAAAGGGGTTCAAATGCTGGACAGCAACACCCTCAAAGGACAAATGTATTCTATACTCCCTGAGAGCAGAGATCTTTGCCTTGCTTGTTGCTATTACAAATATTTACAAATAAATGTTTATTGAAGTAATTGAAAGAATGTGGCCAGCTGGTATTCAAATGACTTACACACACACACACACACACACACACACACAGACAGAGAGAGAGAGAGAGAGAGAGAGAGAGAGAGAGAGAGAATCAATCAATCACTTTAGCCATCACAGAAATACAAATCAAAAACCACTGTGTGGCTATAATAAAAATACAGATAACAAGCGTTGTCAAGGATATGGAGAAATACACTGCTGATGGAAATATAAAATGGTGCAGCCACTTTGGAAAAGTCTGGAAATGCCTCAAAATTTTACATGTAATTGACACATGATCCAACTTTTTACTTGTAGGCATATATACAAGTGAATTGAAAACATGTTTATGCAAAAACATGTACACAAATATTCCTAGCTGCATTATTCATAAAAGCCAAAAAGTAGAGACAACTCTATGATGGTTAATTTTATGTGTCAACTTGGCTAGGCTATGGTGCCCAGTTGTTTGGTCAAATGCAGTCTAGATGTGTTATGGAGGTATTTTTTTAGATATGATTGACATTTAAATTAGTAGATGTTGAATAAAACAGATTAGGAGCAAAGACTGAGGCCCCCTGAAGAAGAAGGAATTCTGCTTCCAGGCTGCAACATAGAAATTCTGCCTGTTTCCAGCTTTTGTACTCAAGACTGCAACATCACCTCTTTCCTGAATTTATAGCCTGCTGGCATGTCTACAAACCAGGCCCCATAATTGTGTGAACCAATTCCTTAAATCTCTCTCTCTCCTTTCCCCTCCCCATTCTGTTTCTCTGAAAAACCCTGGCTAATACAAACCCTTATTCCATCAACAAATTAATAGATAAATAAAATGTGGTATGTCCATGCAATGGTATATTATTCACCATAAAAAGAAATGAAGTACTGACATGCTACAGCATGGATGAACTTTGATAACATTATGATAAGTGAAAGAAGCCAGACACACAAAAGGCCATATATTATATTATCACATTTATATGGACTGTCCAGAATAGAAAAAATCCATAGAGATAGAAAGTAGATTAGTGATTTTTCTAGGCTGGGGGGTGGGGGCGGGGAAGGAGTAATAGCGAGTGAAAACTTAATGGGTATTGGGTTTCTTTTTGGGGTGATAAAAATATTCTGGAACTAGGTAGTGGTAATGGCTGTACAACATTGTACTAAAACTACTGAACTGTATACTTTAAATGAGCAAATAGTGTGGTCTGTAAGTTATATCACAATATAGTCATTATTTAAAGAATAAATCATTTCTCTTAAATAAATAACCCCTCCTCCTAACCCTTCCCTCCCTCAGAACTGCCTGGAAAAACCCTTCACCCCCAAATTCCATGCTGCAGTTTGTGGTAGTATTTCTTTGCCTTCAATGCTAACTGAGATGATCATTTTAGCATATTTTTAAAAATAAAAATGCTAGGGGTGAGGGCTTCAGGGAACTCCCTTGTGTGTTGACTCCAGGCCCAGATTCCACCTATGGAGGATACTGATGAGGGAGTGGCTTAGAACAGGATAGGCAAAAGTCTTTGTCCTCAGGGAGCTTACAGGGAAAAGAGAAGGCCCAGAACATACATGAATGATTTTGCATTGGGTATCTTTTAAAGATTCTAACAGTCCAAACTCATCATTCTACAGAAGAAATCCATTCTTCCATCCTAGCTACTGATTCTTCAGGCCTTGCACATCACTTCCCACCAACTAGTGTTCTGTGACTGGACTATTAGCCACTTGCTGCACATCTCTCACCATCCTCTCCCCTTGGGAATGCCAGCTACCTCTTATAAATCAGCTCTGGTTGCAGTGACTTTGAAAGCTCAAACCTATCCCCAAGCCCTATATGATTCAGAGGGGTTCTGAACCCTGATAAAGATGTCAAGAGCTTTTAGACCAATTTTTTGCTCCTGCTGAGTTGAGAGTTGGAGATAGGGGTGGGTGAGGAGTCAAATTTGGGTAACCCTTTCCTACAGAACTTTGGTTCTGCATGAAGAAGAGGAAATTGACCCCCAAACACCACTTAGCAGTCAGGGGACAGGCAGCCTAGGGGGGGGGTGACCAGTCCTTGGAAGATCAGTACTTTTAATGGGGAAGGGGTTCACAGGGCCTCAGCAGTCTCCTGACTGTCAACATTTCCAGTCTTTAGTACTATGAAGAGTAAAGGGCTAAAGTCTGGAGATTGCTAGAAAGAGGAAAGAGAGTTGGACAGATGCGGCAAATTTCAGTTTCTTCCAGCAGAGCAATGGAACAGGGAAATAAGAGACCAGAGGATTTAGTGACCTAAAGTGCCAGAGAGTCTTGGGGCTAAAAATAGAGAAGCAGGTGGGTGAGGGGGATCAGATGGTAGGGAATTTACAGATCTATACCAGCCATGGGGGAATCCAGAAAAAGTGTAACAGCAGGGGCTCTGCCTTCAAGGAACATATGATAATTTAGTTGTGGGGTAAAAATTAATACATTTGAAATAATTTGTAATTTCGTGCTAAACTGTGGTATCGACAAAAAAAGCACTGTAGGAACTTTGAGAAGGACAGATCATGTAGGTTGGCATCCTCTGTGAGCTGAATGGCTGGCTTAGGCAAGTGTGTGTACGAAGGGATGTTATGCCCTGGCTACAGTGGCTACATCTTTTAGAGATGAGTATGCCTGAGTCTAGCATGGTTTCCTGGAGGAAGCATGGGGGAGGAAGTTTCATTATCATCACCATTTGTCAATCACTATTGTTATCAACAAGAACTATAGTAAACTTTAATTGAGCATCTCTCCCTGAGTATACATATTTGTTGGAGGGGCAGGGAAAACACAGAAATTGTTGAAGGACTAGTACAAGATAGCATGTGCCAGTAGCAAAAAGACAGAGGGAAAAGTGAAGGTTGGGGAAGTGAGAGAAAGCTTCCACTGGAGGAGGTAGTACAGGCATATCTTGGAGATTTTGTGGGTTCAGTTCCAGACCACTGCAGTAAAGTGACTTGTAATATTTTTGCCAGTGGAGGGTCTTGCCTTCAAGCACAATAAAGTGAAGGACAACAAAACAAAGTATGCCTGTATTTGAGCTGACCCTTAAAGGAAGGGTCGGGTTTGGACTATAGAAAAAAGAGTGAAGGGGTGTGTAAATGACCTTAATAAGGCACAGAGATGGGAGTGAACAAGGTAGGCATGATTAAGTGATACAACCTACTGGACTGGAGCAAAGGGTGTGTGGTAGGGTAAAGTGGGCAATAAAGTTGGAGAGGGAAGTACTAGTGTGGTGATTATAAAGAGTCTTGAATGGCAGACAAAAGGAGTTGTTTTGGAACAAAGGAGGAAGGCCTTGAAGATTTATATATTTGGGGAGTGATGAAGGCATAGGGAAGGAGAACAGGCTAAAGGAAAAATACTGGGATTCCACATTTTTCCTAGCTTCAGTCTCCAGTGGTAGAGTGACTAACTCATCCTATCTCAACAGACTTGAGATGAGTTTGTCACCTTACTTGAATTCCATCTTGAGAATAGGTTCCTAAAAAGCCCCCAAGAAGTTCTGCATCATATACTGTTGGTGGAGAACCTATGCCTGTTGGAAAGTCCCAAACAATCAACACTATGTGTGAGGTGTTCTCAGATAGTGTTAAGCCACCTTGTGAAACAGAAAAGAGGAAAGATCAGCCTGCTAGCCCAGCTGGTGGCACAGGTGCAGACCAAGATGGGGCAACTGTTTCAAAGGCAACACACTTTATCAGTTGATCTGTCTCTGAATCAGCCCTTGGAGAAGGAGGTAGCAATTGTAGGGATTTTAAAAACCAACACGAAAACAAGACTAAGTCTTTCATTATTTTGGTGGCTGCTACTTGGCCACTCCTCACATAGATTCTTTTTACTAACTTCCTGCAGCAAAATGAGATTGGCACAGGCACTGCTACATTTATATTACTACCAGGATGCAGATGTTTCTCTGGTTTAGAATTATGCAAAGGAAGGCATGAAAACAAAAGCTCAGTGAGGTGGGGAAGTATTGCTCTTAAGAATCCGGGCTATTTTCAGGGTTTTTAAAGACACCCCTCTTAGTTTTTATTAACAGCTCTCTTGGCTCCTCTCCAGTTTATTTAGATTTTGGCATCTCTTCAGAACCTTCCAGCCCAAGACCTGTAAGTTCATTCTAAAGTTCCTATACTGGACTCATTTTGCAAGTGGAGAAATCAAGACATATAATATGAGCTTTCTGTGTCTGTGGGCTAACCTGGAGTTTTGACCTTCCCCTATCATTTTCTATCTTCTCTCTGCTCCATAGAGTCTTGCCTAGAAAGGAAACACTATGGCCCAATTGCCTCCCAGGTCTTCCCTCAACCGAACGGTGGTATTATCTGGAGGGCAATAGGACCTAGGGAGGTTCAACCCTGAGAGAGACACACCTGCCCAAGCGTGGGTTGAGCGAGTGTGGGAGCAAGCTAGTTAGGGAGGGCGGAGTAGAAGCAGGCCTCTGCTGCTTTGGGGAAGACAATAGCTGTGGCTCCCTTTGGGGTCCAGAGTCCTGGCGACAAGTGCTTCTGAAGATTGAAGTGCTTCTGAAGATTGATCCAAGCCCCTTTTTGTCGTGCCTCTCCACACTGAGCATCCTGCCCTGGAACTCTCAAGCCGGCTTTGTTTGGCTCCAGTTGTTCCTCCCTTTTAGCCAGCCCCAGTCATCAGTGCCTTAGTTCCCGAAGCCACCGTCCTCTCACTGCTGAACTAGGACCCCTGCAGCATCCGGCAGCAGATGGCACTCAAGTTTGGCGACATCTGCCCGGCCAGGTTGGCGCCCCGCACGTCGTGCTTCACGCAAGCAAACTTTTTTTCGTGGGAAAGAAGCCCCTCCAGCTTTCTCTTAATCCTGTAGCGCGCGCGCTCTCAGCTTCTCTTCCAGAAGACTGCGCTCAGTGACAGGGTTGTGGCCTTGATCCAAGGCCCGGCTGCCTTGGGGGCGGAGCCTGTGGAATCTGAGAAGCCATCCTGAGAACCTTCGACTAAGCGTGGGTCCTGAGAGAGAACCGGGCGAGAAGGCTAGCTAAGAGCCACTCAGGCTGCGCTCCCTCTACTACCCTGGCTCAGTTCTTGGCTGATTTGAGAGGGCACACTGGTCAGGACTCCTTGAGAGGAGCTGCTGAGTGTTAGTGCTCAACTGAGCGGCTATCCTCCTGCCTGGGGGCGGGGGGGGGGCGGGGGGGCTGAGAAAGGAGGAGCCCACACGGAAACAGCTGTCCCCATGGCCCTTCAGCTGCCTGGAACTGGATTTTGGACCGGGCACAAAAATGCTTGCTTTTGCCTTGTCCAAGTTGCAGAGCACGTATGTTGACAATTGGAATCCTGAGCCAATCGAGAATCAAGTTCAAAGTGGTACTCCTGGGCTCTCCATCCCAGACCTCAACAAGTCTAATTTGAGACTAGAAGAAAGGGGTCTCCTGCTCTATTAGATCTCCGTTCTGGATTTGGATTTGACAGCTCTTCTCACCAATACTTGGACTGCAGTGGCTTCAGGGTTCTCTTAGGGGATTTGGGAAGGGTTCTCTCTGAAGACCAGACCAAAACGCTCAGAACCTTGACAATGGACCGAGTTTATGAAATGCCTGAGGAGCCAAATGTGGATCCAATTTCATCTCTGGAGGAAGATGTCATCCGTGGGGCCAACCCCCGATTTACCTTTCCATTTGGCATCCTTTTCTCCACCTTTCTGTACTGTGGGGAGGCTGCATCTGCCTTGTACATGGTTAGAATTTATCGAAAGAATAGTGAAACCTACTGGATGGCATACACCCTTTCCTTCTTTATGTTTTCATCCATTATGGTCCAGTTGACACTCATTTTTGTCCACAGAGATCTGGCCAAAGACAAGCCGCTATCATTGTTTATGCATCTAATACTTTTGGGACCTGTTATCAGGTGAGTAACCTTTTAATCTCTTCCCACCTCCCCTCTTCCCCTTCCTCCCACCACTACCCCAAATTTGTCCAGAGAAAGATGAAGTTAATATTTATGAGACTGATACTGTGCCTCCAATTGATTCTCTCATTTCCTCCCACTCTTGGCTTCCCTGCCTACCATCCAAAAAATATTATCTGAAGTCTTAAATGCCACCAAGATGAACATGTGACATGTACCTGTGTTCCAAAACTATGTATGGTACCATTGATACACCTATATTAGACAAAATTTGCTATCTGGATTTGGGTTGGTAAAATTGGCAGGGACCAACTGATGTGGTCACCTTGTGCACATAGGCCATACTTAACTGAAGAGTGTGTTATTTTGACTCTGCCTTTTAGATGCTCTATAAATTGAATGAAAGTTCCTAACCCCTACATCTCATCTCACATTCAGTTTCTTTATCCTAAAGTTTTTGGGCTGGATATTTTAAGCCATCTGTGGTCATCTGGTACCCCAATTCACTGTAATTTATTTTTCTCTGCCAGCTCTTACGATTCTTGTTTATTTCTTTCTATCTTTTTGAAGTAAAGGTACATGGTTAGAAAAGGGCAAAGAAAGATGGTCCATTTGTCCATCTGGATGCTGTAGCACAATGTAGTAGCATCAAGTATTTCCATTCGATTGCCTTGAAGATACAAGAATGTGCCGTATCCCAGGGAGACAGGCATCTATGTCAGCAGTCTCATCTGGACACTATGGGATTATCCAGATAGGGAGATGTTGCAAAACTTATGAAGTCAGGAGAAAGGAATGGACCAAGTTTGTCTTGATTGCAAGAGAGGCAGAAACCTACAGTCAGCTGAGGAATATAGGTCAGAGTGCTGATGTTGTAATTTCAATGGAAAGATATCTTATCCTTGTGGAAATAAACACAGTCCAAAACTGATTAAGGATGGAACTCCACTTGAAAAATTTAAAAATATATGTTTAAACAGGGAGGAATTGATTAGGCTCCATCAGAGCAAATATGAGATATAAACAGAAACAGTGGCCTGGAATTCAGGAGACCTGTTAGTTAGCCCTAACTGTCACTGACTAGTTGCATGGCCTTGATAAAATCTTTCAAAATGCCTTGGCCTACAGTTTCTTCATCTGTAAAATAAGTGGGTTGTATGGGCTAGATCATGGTTCTCAAATGCTTACAGAGGCCAGGCAGGCATCATAAATTAATAAGATGGGCCATGTATGAGAAAAACAGTAGCTTCATGTGTAATAATAAATGAAAAGAAAGTTCCATGTTAAATTATGGAGAGTAGTGATGACTGTGGCAATCTGGAGTCCACATGATCTGCCTCCTTTGAAGCAGACTCTAGAGCTCCTGCCCATTGTTTCCCTGTTGAAATTCAGACCCATATTGACAGATCCCCCAACTTTTCAGGAGAAGCTCCCAAAATAGAATTTGATATGAAATACTATGATTTTAAATTTTGGCACATGACTAATAAAATAAAAACATGGTATATGCCAAACAAATCACAGCTATTGATCAGATGTGACTTAGCTGGCCTATATCTAACCTTTGGACTAGGTCAGTGGTTGGCAAACCGTGGCTCGCGAGCCACATGCGGCTCTTTGGCCCCTTGAGTGTGGCTCTTCCACAAAATACCACGTACCCTAATTAAGTTAATAACAATGTACCTACGTATATAGTTTAAGTTTAAAAAATTTGGCTCTCAAAAGAAATTTCAATTGTTGTACTGTTGATATTTGGCTCTGTAGATTAATGAGTTTGCCGACCATTGGACTAGGTAATCTAAAAAGGTCCTTTTCAGTTCTAAATCTTTGAAGTTAAGCTGTATAAGGAAGACCTTATCAACTTAGAAGCAAGAAATTTAGAGATGTCACTAGAGGAGCATGGAATCCATTCTTCTCTCCCTTTTCAAATGTAAGATATTGAGTTAATAGATCAAGTACTCTCAAGATGCAAATGTCAGCAAGTTCATACCAGCCCCCAGTTCTGACTTCCCCTTTTTGCTTTGTGGCCTCCTAAGCCATCTTTGATTTGGACACCACCATATGGAGTGTTGAATACTATATTTTATTTTTGTCATTTAGCTTCCACTAGAAATGATTGGAAAGCATTTATAATATCAGTCAGTTAGCCCCACAGCATGGAAAAAAACAATTAAAAGCTCATAAATTATATCCTCGATATGATTATTTTCAAGACAAATAACTTTTTAGGTAGATAGGAACTTGATTAGTGCTATTAGGCAAATGAAGTTATTTGGAGGACCTAGCTCCCTTTAAAAAATATTTTTATTGATTTTAGAAAGAAGGGAGAGAGAGAAAGAGAGAGAGAGAGAGAGAGAGAGAGAGAGAGAGAGAGAGAGAGAGACATTGATGTGAGAGAATGTGAGAGAGAAACATTGATTGGCTGCCTCCTGCACAACCCCTACTGGCCATCGAGCATGTGCCCTGTCTGGGAATCAAACTTTTGACCTCTCGGTGCATGGGACAGTGCTCATCCAACTGAGCCACACTGGCCAGGGCTGGGTTCCTTTATATAAATGCAAAGATAACTTCTGGAAATGAAAATGTACTCTAATTTACTGAAGCTTATAAGCAAGGCAAACACCCTTACTTAAACCAGTACTAGTAAATATCCTTAAGACTAGAAGCATTAAAGAGAATGCTTTATGCAACTGCCACCCTCAAAATTTTATTCAGCAATAACATTGATAGGCTTGGGTTAAAATCTAAAATCTCTTGTTAGAAATACACTTAGGCATTTTCCCTGAATAGGAAGAGAATGTTGCTTTTTTCTTCTCTGTTCTCTCCTATCTTTTTCTCTCCTGGGTTTTAGAGTTTGTCCCTAGAAAGTGGGTGTTTTGAACTACATGCTTCAGGCTGTCATACAAGCACCAATCTCAAAGGGATCCTGTGGAGAATGGCAGCTAGCACATGTTCCTCTTGGGAGCCAAAGGCCTAAGGAGCATACTGTATACATCTCTGCTTGTCTGTGGTCTATTTTTTTAATTAAATTATGCTGCTATTATTATACTCTCCTCTCGTTATTTCTCACCTTGTTTTCTTTACTTTTTTTCTCACTCTTTCACTTATTCAGCAAATACCCATTTATCAATTATCCACTATGTGATAAGGGTGGTGGGCAAGATAAATATACCCCCTCCCACCCTCAGCCTATCAGAAAAGATGGCTTAATTTTCACAACTGCTCTTACTTATAATAAATAGTCCACAGTTTCCATTCATTTCAGGGTGAATAAGAGGAAGTGGTAATTAAGGTGTTTAAAAACAAGATGATCTAGTTGCTAGTCTTCTATTCATTACATCAGAACTACGAATGACTTCTTCTTTATATGGGGGAAATAGGAGGGGTACAGTAGGAAATGTGGTCTTACTTTCAAGGGCAGTAGGCTCTCATTAGTATGTTTCCCTCTTTGTAAAGAGATAATGGAATTTAAAAGGCTGCTGTTCCCAAACAGGTCCATAGGCCCCAAAGGCAACCCGTAGAGAAATCTTTTGAGATGCCCTAGGTCAGTGATGGCGAACCTATGACACGCGTGTCAGCACTGACATGCGTAGCCATTTCTGATGACACGCGGCCGCTGGTTTATTAAATACAATTATATATAACAATTATACATTTATGTTATTTAAACTATAAATATCGCAAAATAATGTTTTTTCCTCAAAGTGACACACTACCCGAATTATGCTCAGTTTTTTGGGGAAGTTTGACACACCAAGCTCAAAAGGTTGCCCATCACTGCCCTAGGTATATAGTACATTAGGTTCTGAGTTGTCAGTCTTTTAAGTACCTTTGTTGCTAAATGGCTTTCCCATGTATGTGAGAGGTTTTCTCTAGATCCCAGTCAAAACTTGTTTGGCTGAGACACTCATAGTTGTGAGTTTTGTCTTGAAAAAGCAGAACTCAAAAGCCCCAATTATGGGGCTGAATGCTTTGAATAAGGAACACTTGACCTCAGGAACTTGAGGTGTTATGACAACCAAGACCTTCTGGAACATCATTATTCTCTCTCAACACATTGTTTACTTAATGTCTTAATATTTAAGGCACTTTCCTGTCTGTAGGCTTATTCTTAAGGTGGCAAAGAAATTCCTTAATTCCTCAAAGAGACACTTCTGAAATGGTGTTCTTAGGTTGGTGGGTAACTGACTGAAAAAGAAAAGAAAGGATTTAGATTCAAGTAACTTGCAGAAGGCACCACCAACTCTTTGACTCACAAGAAATGTGTAGAATGGGAAAGAAGGAATGGCAAAAAGTAGCACTACTTCTCTGAGTTATTCCGCGCCCCCCCCCCCCTCAAAAAAAAACCTCCCTTTCCAGGACAGCTTTAGTTAAGTTCCCATGATGCTTTACCTCTGCAGATGTTTGGAGGCCATGATTAAGTACCTCACACTGTGGAAGAAAGAGGGGCAGGAGGAGCCCTATGTCAGCCTCACCCGAAAGAAGATGCTAATAAATGACGAGGAGGTGCTGATAGAATGGGAGGTGGGCCACTCCATCCGGACCCTGGCTATGCACCGCAATGCCTACAAGCGTATGTCACAGATCCAAGCCTTCCTGGGTTCAGTGCCCCAGCTGACCTATCAGCTCTATGTGACCCTGATCTCTGCAGAGGTCCCCCTGGGTAGAGGTGAGTAGAGTCAGGATTGGGGAGGGCTCCACTTAAATCAAGGGTCTCAGAAATCTAGAGCTGAGCTGTCTAATACACTGGCCAACAGCTTCCTGTGGCTATGAAAATGAAAAATTACATAAAAAATTTACTTTCTCAGACATACTAGCTACATTTCAATTGTTCAATAGCTATATGTGGCTAGTGGTCACTTATTGGACAGCACATATGTTACAGAACATTTCCATCATTGTAGAAAGTTCTGGATAGCACTGGTAGATAGTCAAAGAACTTGGGAATCCAGACATCTCAGGCCTGCCACATTTCTTAGATTGAGGTAAGCTATTTAGACTAAAAATGCCACAGATAAACCCTCTCTGGGCTAGTAATAAATGCTCTCAGAAGAAGCTAGTAATCCCAGCAGTCAGTAGGACATTTTCTCTAGCCTAGAGTGTTTAAATTATACTGATGATTTTTTTGTTTGTTTGGTTTCTTTAGGGATGACCATATTTAAATAAGAGGTGCCCAAATGTTACTGATCATGAAGTTCCTTTTTACAGTTACATTTTCTACTCAGTCCTGAATCAATCTGAGTGTGGGGAAGATAGGAATCTGTATTTTTTAATGTAGCTAATTGAGTCTGATCAGCCATATTTGGAAGCCTTTGATTGAATTACTTCTCCCAACTCCAGTGGGGAGAAAGAAATAGGGTGTGGGGTGAATACTGCTGAGAGTCACACCTGATCCCATTTCTGACCTTCTCTGTGATCTTTGGAGGAAGTTACCAAAGAGATCCCTGTCTTAATTCCCCATTTGTAAAAGAGAGATCCTGAGATGAGTAAGAACTTTGGCAGAGGATGAAATGTGAATCAGTGTTTTCAAAGTTGAGATAAAGTACTGTTTATGACTTTTAATAGCCTGAGATTAGCTTTATCTGCTTGGGCTGGAGCTGCTACAGCTGTGGGTACAATTTAGTGCTGACCCTGCTTGGCAAAGCCCCATGCCTCAAATAAGTGTAAGGAGAAAAATTTCCCTCTTTTGTACTTTTCTCCATTATGAATTGTTCACGAAGTTCTATTGGTCTTGGAGCTTTTCACATATCTAGAATGGACAATAGTGGGAGGAGAAAGAAATGATAATGCTTAAAGAAATGATAATGATAAAATTCCTGAGAATTTTGAGGGTTATCAAATAATCTAATCAAAATATGTATATGTTACAGAAGTAATACACACACAAATCAATTGACCTACAGGTAATTGTATATGCAAAGAAAAATTTATGGAAAGATATGCAAGAAACAATTTACCTCTGGGGAGTGGAAATGAGTCAGCCAACTTTTACTTTTTACTTTATGCCCTTCTATATGGTTTGAAATTGTTATCATGATCTTGTTTTATTATTTTGGGTCCTTATTTAAAAATTTTTAAAGATAATGTTATTTTTATCCTTATTTTTTAATTATAAAAATCTGATAAGGTAAAGACTCAAAACCATACAGAATATATATAATAGAGGAGATGTAATCTCACTTCCAAAAGGTAATCTCTGTTAATCATTCAGTATATATCCTTCCAGACTTAATTTTACTATCTATAAAAATAAAAGCATGATATGCTAATTAGACTGGATGTCCTTCTGGATGACCTCCCAGACGAAGCAGAGGCTGCGAGGGATTCCCGGGTCCTGGGTGCCAGAGGGAAGCCAGTGCCGGCAGCTGGGGAAAGGAAGGCCTACTCTTACACAAATTTCGTGCATTGGGCCTCTAGTGTAAATATAAACATACATACAACATATGCATGTATGTATGTTTTTGCCAAAAATAACTGTATTAAACATTCTGTTAAGCAGCGTCTTTTAAAAAATTGAGCCAGTATGTTTTTCTTTTCAATTATTTATACATACACATATAATAATAAAAATGATAAATATATAATATATATTTTCCTTATGTGAATTGGACCATTCTTTCTTATTTCCCCAGTCTTCTTTTGGTAGGATTGAAGTTTGTTTCTAATTTTTCATGCAAAATATTTTTCTAATTATAAACTATGCTCCACTGAACATATGTGTACTGGAATGAGACTTTGTATGATGAATCCTGAGCAGTAGAACTTCTGGGTAAAAAGATATGCGTGTTTAGAATTTTATCAGTATTGCCAAATACCACCCCCCAAAAAAGATTGTATGCATTTATATTCTCACCAACAATATATGAATGTGCCTGTTTCTTCATATCTTAAACTAAATATTATTTACTTGTATAATTATAGAATAACTTATTTTAAGATATAATTTGCATTATTTATTATGAATGAAGCTCTACATCTTTTCATGTTTGGTCATTATGTTCTTTAAATTGCTTGTTTACATATTTTAGTCACTTTATCTAGTGGTTTGTCTTTTTATTAATTTACTAGAGGCCTGGTGCATGAAATTTTTGCATGGGTAGGGTCCCTAGACCTGGCTGGCACTCAGGGCCGATGGGGGTCTTCTGGCTGCTGGCCAGGGCCTTCCTTCCAGCTGCCAGCTGGGGCCATCCTTCATTCTGTGCCACCCCCTGGTGGTCAGCAAACGTCATAGCAAGTGATCGAACTCCTGGTCTCCCGGTCAAACTCCCAAGGGGACACTTTGGATATTAGCCTTTTATATATATAGATAAGAGCTATTTATATATCCTGGCTATTAATCTTTTATCTGCTGTTGATAAGTATATGTGTATACATGTATATGTCTTTTGTGTATATACATATATTTTAAATGTGCATTATACAGGTCATATAGGTAACATGCAGCACATATGTGCAACACAAGTGTAAGATCAACACTATACTTGTATCTTCTGGAATTCTGAAGGGTTAAATGTTTATGTATTTAAATTTTTTATTGCTTTTAGATAGTGTGGCTTTTTTACAAAGGCCTTTCACAACTCATATCTGATAGAGCAATTTATCCTGATCTTCCAAATAGATGATTTTCCATCATCAATTTGTCAACTCCCCCACCAAAAAACAAAACAAAGCAAACAATAACAATGGTAAATGAAATAACAGTTCATTGACTCTGTTATTGGAATTACATTAAATTATTTATGCTATTTTGGAAATAATTTATATTTTTACAGGATCAATCAATTTCATATTAGAAGATGATATATTTCTCCATTTCATTAAATATTTTTAAATCACTGTTTGAGGTACAACTAATAAATGAAAACCTCTATCTATTTAATGTATACAACTTGATAAGTTTGGAGACAAGTATACCTCCATGAAATCTCACTACAATCTATGCTGTAAGTATGCAGGTCCTATAGCAAGAATAGTTTTCTTGTTACAGGTCATTCAAATTTTATAAGGCTTATTTCTAGGTGTTCCATCAGTTTTAAAACTGCTTGATTTCCAAAGTGTCCTGGTAGTGCCAAAGTAAATGCACCCACTACACTTTTGGAAATAGGGGATGATGATGATGATGATAGTAGCTAGCAGATAGCATTTACTGTGTTCCAGGCATCTCTAAGCCCTTTACATGTAATTATTTCATTTAATCCTCACAACAATCCTATGAGATAATTGTTGTTATTATCCCCATCTTCTAAATGAGGAAATAGAAGCACTGAGAGGTTAAGCAAATTCCCCAAGGTTCCATAAGTAAAAGGTAGCAAAGACTGGATTGGAATTCAGGATGTCTGCCTTTAGATCCTGTGTTTCTAACATATTACTATTCAAAGGATATAAAGGAAGCTTTTTAAAAAACTTTCTGACAATACAATCTCTTTTAAAGTTTTGTAAACAACTTTTTGGTTTAGTTTTCCTCCTATCTTCTTCTTGCTACCCCTTTTCTAATCCCCTTTTCTCTTGGAGGCATCTGGATTAGCATAGGTGATCAATTTCATTCACAGTATTATGATCTCTTTAGGCATGAGTCTATTTGTAGGAAGGCAGATGGAAGCTGTTTTTACATTTATTTGGAAGCATCAGCCTTTCCTTCTTTTATTACACTACTATGAATAAGTGAATTCTAATGAAAGGGAAAGCATCACCACACTTGGATAGATGTATGTACACTCTGACATTCCCAACTCTTGAGCATTAAGTCTCAAGGATGGGACTGAGAGTGGTTTAGAAAGCTAAGACTATATCACATAATTATGTTGCACACCTTAAACTAATACAATGTTATATATCAATTATATCTTAATAAAAATTGAAAAAATAAAAATAATAAAGCTAAGAATATAACTTTTAAGAAAGTCTCTCATTCCAGTCTTTGAGATTCCAACACTCTACTTAGAGCTGAAAAAGATGTAGACAACAAATCCTTTAGGATTTCCATGGGGATGTTGTCACTTTTCTTGCAGATTATCTCACTGCTCTAGTTCCCTGGATGCAGTGTTTTCATGGGAACATAAAGCTCAAGTAGTTTTGGTTTTTGGATAAGTACCCCTCAGACCCTCTCATTCTCCTTGTGAGAACTAGATATTTCTTAGTTATCAGTATTCTTTGCTATAAAGGAACAAAAGAAAGGTGGCCATGGCGTTGTCTATAGTTAAGATTTAGTATAGCAGGTTAGGAAGTATTCTAATCCTTCAGGCCCCTTCTAACATACAGTGGTATGGATGTTGTAGGCTAGGAAATGGAGTTTTTATATTTTAAACCACTCTGCTGGAAGTTTGGAAATTCCTAAGGTATACCAAAACATTGGGGTGGCAAATTGCCATTGATAGTAATTAATACAAGTAACTCTAGAGTATCTCAGTGAATTGGTGGAACTGAGGTACATAGTTACTCAGTCACTTTCACAAGCTTCCACACAGCTGAACCAAGGACTTCTAAACATAAGTATTTTAAGCTGCCTCTCTAAACTCAGAATTCTTCATTAGTTCCACAAACATTTATTGAGCACATACTATATTCTGGGCAGTGTGTTAGGCTCTGGGGATATCGCAGTAAATAAAATAAACATGGTCCCTTCTGCCCTCATCGAATTTCCAGTATACATTTTGATACATTCTTGAAGCACTCACAAACAAGATTAATTCCTTGAAGCAGAACCACACCAAGGAAGGAATTTCTATAACCAAAGGCATTCTCTGTAAATCTCTTAAGACTGGATTATTTTTTAGATAAGAACTCTTTCTGCCTCCTTCATTGTTTGCTCAGAAGCCTGTATCATCAGGTAGATGCTGTCCTTTATCTTTATACTAGAGGCCCGGTGCACGAAATTCGTGCACTGGGGAGGGTGTCCCTCAGCCCAGCTTGCACCCTTTCTAATATGGGACCCCTCAGGGGATGTCCAACTGCAGGTTTAGGCCCGATCCCTGTGGAATCGGGCCTAAACCTGCAGTTGGACATCCCTCTCACAATCCGGGACAACAGGCTCCTAACCGCTCACCTACCTGCCTGATTGCCCCCTAACTGCTCCCTTGCTGGCCTGATTGCCCCCTAACTGCTCCTCTGCGGGCCTGAATGCCCCCAAATACCCTCCCCTGCTGGCCTGATCACCCCCAAGGCTTTTATTAGTATAGATATGACCCTGCACAGAAAATTTTACTAACCCTGCTTTACAATAAGGGCTTGACGATTGAATCATTAGGACCAGACACCAAGATTTCCTTTCTTTGAATAGTGGAGGGAATACTTATCTTGTCTTTAAGTTGCCCAGAAATTAAAATGAGATAATGACTTAGAAAAGTATAAAAGCACCATATAAAGACAACTGTCTTTTTAATGAAGTGGCAAAATGAAAAACACTTTTATTCTCCCCTTCCTTCCTTTACAGCTTTTATTTAAACTTTGAAATTTATAAAAATTTCACTCCAATTTTCATTTCTTTACATTCAACATTATTTTGTATTGGTTTCAGGTTTTATATTAGTTACAGAATAGTGGTTAGACAATCATATACTTTACAAAGTGTTCCCCGATATTTCTAGTACCCACCTGGCATCATACCATCATTACAACACTACTGACTATATTCCCTATTTAAGTGACAATGGGTTTACAGGTTCCTTTCAGTCTTTCTTTTGTATTTCTTGTCCTTCCTTTTCTTTCTCACTTCTTCCCTCATTTTCTTTATATAGTATCTCAATTGGCCATCAAAGCTCAGTGAAGGCACTGGGACACGCTTCATCCATTTTATAGACCAGGAAACTGAGGCCAATTCCAGTTGGCTATGGAACTTGACTCAGCACACAGGAAGCCCTCAGAGCCATGCTCTTTGCGCTTCCTAAGGGGCAGCCGCCCAGCAAACAGAACAAACCTTCCAGTCAGGCTTACCAGCCTCTTTCTCAAGCACCTCTTCTTTGCGGATGCTCCACATTCTTTCCTCTCCCCCCATTCTTTACTGCCCCCCCCCTTCTCCGAAGCAGGTGGAAGGCTTCCCACTCACTGCCTAGGCATGCTCTGCTATGGGGCAGGGTGTAGAGAGCTTGCTTTTGGGTCAAGGCAGGAGCAGGAGTCACTGCCTCTGAAGTGTGAAGGCTGCCTGAGCAAGGCCCATTAGCACTGAGAGCTTCTCTGAATCACATCAGTCAGTCCAGTACCCTGCAGTGCAGCACCCCTCCACTGAGATGGCACCACCCCTCAACCCCCGCCTCAGGGGTGAGGGTCCTGGCCCTCTGCCAGGAGTCCTTCCATGCCCCTTGATCCCTGGCTGGGCCCACCCACGTCTTGGGGGCACTGCAGAACCTCTGTCTCTCTGCAGATGAGGCAGATCCCTGCCCTAGATCTCCGCAAAGCTATGAATCTGTGGCCAGAGGCCTGGTCTGGGTCTCAGCAACCACATGCCTGCAATGTTCCCAGGGACACTGGGAGCGGCTGGGCGAGTCCCGCCTCACCTCCCTGGGGTGCCGATCTCCCCAGGGACCCCTGGGAGAGGCTGGATGGGCCGGCTATGCCACCCGGGTTGCCGATCTCCCCAGGGACCCCCCTGAGAGGCTGGATGGGCCCGGCCACGCCCCCCAGGTTGGGATTTCCCCAGGGACCTGTGGGAGCGGCGGGATGGGCCCGGCCACGCCCCCCTGGGTGCCGATCGCCCCGGGGACCCACGAACTAAGAGGACTGGGCACCGCCATCTTGATCTTCTCAAGGCCCGTAGGCCACCGGAGTCCCACCCCCCAGCCTCCCGCCACCCAATCATGGGTGTAGCGGAGGTGCGGTCAATTTGCATGTTTCTCTATTATAAGGTAGGATGTGCTCCTCTTGTGTTAGTGACCTCTCAATGCTAGTTTTGAGATCCATTCTTTTTAAAAAGTTCATTTTGTATGTTTATCAAAATATTACAGTATATGTTCATCATGGGAAATTTAGAAAGTAGAGAAATATAGAAAAAGTATAAAAACTGATCTAATCCTTATTATGAAAATACATATATTAGTTTATTTCTTTCCATTTTCTTTTTGGGTTTGCTATTTGTTTACATAGCTATGCTCATACATGAGTTTGCTCTTAACTGGGGCCTTCAAGTCTCCTTATCATCTTTCTGGACCTCTGGTCAGAATATAAGCTTCATCAACATTGACTTAATGCCTATTTTTTTGTTTCTTTTTTTTTCTCCTTACAGTTGTGCTAATGGTCTTTTCCCTGATATCTGTCACCTATGGGGCTACCCTCTGCAATATGTTGGCTATCCAGATCAAGTACGATGAATACAAGATTCGCCTCGGGCCACTAGAAGTTCTCTGCATCACCATCTGGAGAACATTGGAAATTACTTCCCGCCTCCTGATTTTGGTGCTCTTCTCAGCCACTTTGAAATTGAAGGCTGTACCATTCTTATTGCTCAACTTCCTGATTATCCTCTTTGAGCCTTGGGTTAAATTCTGGAGGAGTGGTGCCCAGATGCCCAATAACATTGAAAAAAATTTTAGCCAGGTTGGCACCCTTGTGGTGCTGATTTCCATTACCGTACTCTATGCTGGCATCAACTTCTCTTGCTGGTCAGCGTTGCAGTTGAAGTTGGCAGACAGGGACCTTGTTGAAAAAGGTCAGAACTGGGGACATATGGGCCTACACTATAGTGTGAGATTGGTAGAGAATGTGATCATGGTCCTGGTTTTTAAGTTCTTTGGAGTGAAAGTGCTATTGAATTACTGCCATTCCTTGATTGCCTTGCAGCTCATTATTGCTTACCTGATTTCCATTGGTTTCATGCTCCTTTTCTTTCAGTACTTGCATCCATTGCGCTCACTCTTCACCCACAACATAGTGGACTACCTCCACTGTGTCTGTTGCCACCGGCACCCTCGGGGCAGGGTTGAGAACTTGGAGCCATCATTTGATGCTGAAGCAAGGCAAAGTGTTGTCTAATTCTAACTCCTGGGTATTTGGGGACGGGTTTAAGGTGGCCAAGAACAACTGTGAAATTTAAGGAGAGGATGAGGCTCATAGCTGAATACCCACCAGAATGTTTTCTTGAGTGTTATGGTAAAATAGTTTTTATTTCTTTAAGATCGACTGTTATGTTTGGACACCAAGATAGCCACCATACATTCATAAGGGTCAGAGATAGCATTTACACTCCTCCCACTCAGGTCAGCTGTCTCGTCTCCCTATGGGATAACTTACCTCCATGCACCTTAGGCTCTCTGTGACCTTCTAGATCTGCTCATTTGCTTGAGGTGCGTTACTAAGCTTTCCCGAGGCTAAGCTGAAAGCCCAGAATCCTACTAGAATATACCCTGACTGATCAGAGGATGTGACTGCTTACTATGTTTACCCTTCAGGAAACATTCTGACTAATGTGGAACATGTAAGTGTGGCTGGGGTCTTCAATCCCAACGAGAAACTCTGGTTAAGAAGAAAAAAATTCTACTATTCAAAGAGCTGCCCGCCTAATGAGTTAGCTTTCCATTAGAATTTTACTAATGATCATTCATCAAGGACCTCTCTTTTCAGCGGCCTATTGTAGGCACACTCTGAGGAGGGAGTGGAGAGTAGGAATCCTTCAGGGAATATGCCAGAATGACTCTTTTTCTCAGGGACCTGCATGGGCCTGCAGCTTGTATGTAAAGTGGAGTGGTTGAGTAAAATCTCTCACTTTGTAGCTCATTATCAGGGATTCCCTCCAACCCGTCTTTTCTGTGCTTCTGGCATTTTACTACTTGATATGAACTTCAGAGAAGGTGAACTGTAATTAAAAACGTTTCTAATGTGTGTAAGAAATGAATATTTCATTGTGTCTTCTACTGTCTTGAGTATTTTGTTGATTTGTTTTTTTAAGGGGAAGATAATAGCTTGGATATCACCTTTATGTTGTTTGGGGTTGAGATGGTGGCTGACACTCTAAGGTAGAGTGAAGGCAGAGGAGGGAAATAAGATCACAGTAAATCATGTGACATGGGATTTTATTTTCTAATTTGGAGCATATGTTTATCATTCCCATACCCCTAATGGATTAATGCAGGTCTCCCTTTCCCATGTATCTCAATGTTTACATCTCAAATCATTTGGATATTTTTATGAGGATGTCACCTGGATGCCTCTAAGGTAATGAAGGAATTGAGGTTACTATATCCACTGCCTATTGGGACCAAGAATCCCAGCAATTACCTAACTAATGCTTGCCCCTCACGGATCAGGAAGGTGAGAACTCACTAGTAGCATGTACTAGTACCACAATTGCTATGAGGAGCTATGAATATTCCAACCTAAGACTTCTCATTCCCATCCAATTTTACTCTTGGAATTGTGCTAAGAATTTATCTTTAACCATTTCCCTTCCTCTTATTCAGTCAGGACATGTTGTAGGAGCTCCCTCTTCTAAGTAAGTAGCAGAGCTGTTAGCCAGAATTGTCCTATTTTCTGGAATATCTAGTGTGGTTTTCACATCTTCAACCACTGTTGGTGGCTAAAAGGATTGGAAAATACTTAATTTGGGGGGGGCTGAAATGACTTGCTTTGGAGCAGTGGAGATTTCCTTTTCCAACCCAACTCCCTCAGTCCATCTTTTATGATGAAGAAGGGACTTAGATGGTCATAAAAAGCTCGCACTGCTGTCTTCCATGTGATTCAAGGTGAATTTGAAAGCAATAATCTATCAGCCCTACAGAAGAACATACTGCCTTTTTGGAATTCTAACAAGAATTTCTACCCAGTGGTTAATATGTCCTATATTAAAAGCAGAAGCACTGTGGAACTATAATTTGGTCCATAAAAGCCATGTGAATCAACTACTTAAAGGGTGTGTGCTATGGGAACATAGAGAGAGACAATGGGCTAGGCAGGCCAATTAGAGCTAGAGAGGCGATACACAGGGTGGAAAAGCATGTCTTGGTACTGAACCAAGAATATTTTCCCAAGGTATCCTCCCTAGCCTCAGTGACTTAATATCCTGGGAATGCAGGAAGTTTAGGGTGAAGGGTGTGGAGCAACTTCTGACCTGAAAAACCTGCTGCCTTTACCCAAGGAGAAGAGACTCTAGTGATACATTATGTAAATGAATATTCAGTATCTCCTATAGGTGGTAGCCTTTCTGTTCTACAGCAGTCTTCTAGATACAGAGAAGATGGAATTGTGGAATATGATAGTGGGGCAGGGGAAATGCCACCTTTCATCTGCAAACACTTCTTTAATGGACTATTCTCTTTTTACCTCTGAAATCATAAAGCAACACAGGGTACTAGTGTAGGGGCAAGTCTAACTGAGTGGGAGAGGAGGCAGAGATTGGGCCAGAAAATTGGTCTTGGAAGAGGAAGGCAGAACCATGATGTTGGGGAAAAGGAGATAGGCTTTTATAACAGCAGCTTTTCTCATATTGGAAATTTGGTGGGCCAAGTGTGGGCAAATGAATATAGTAAAGAAATGTATTATATAAACCATAGATTTTTCAACCATTGTGCTGCAATAATTTTTAAAACATGCAATGCCTGACTATTTAGTCAGGGGCACTGACCTCTTTTCTCTTAGATTGTCAAATAAAAAAATGACAACAGCCAACACAACCATAGCTATCCATTGTGAATGAATCAAAATTATACCTATTTTTTATTAGATCATTGTGCCACAGAATTTTAGTAATTAGTTTATATGTGCCATGAGATAAAAAAGGTTGAAAATCACTGATAAATACTAATTGTTGTCAATTTTATTTGCTCCATAAATGCTTTAAATACTATGGGCATAGAACTGTGAGGCACTGTAGGAGAATTAAATAATAGCTAATATTAATGAGCACTTACTATATGTCTAGCATTGTGCTATACATTAATTATTTCACTCAATCCTCAGAAAACCCTTATGTGGTAAGTACTGATATTATCGCACATTTTGCAGATGAAGATTCGAAGGCATAGAACAGTGAAGTGAACTGCCAAAGGTCACAGCTAGTGTCAGAGCCAGGATTCAGTCTTAGACACTAAGGCTCCAGAGCTTACGTTCTTAATCATGATACAGGCCTCTAAATCCTCCTAGGTCCTTTGTGAGATTATTTTAATAGGTTAGTTATTTCAGGAATATTTTCTGGGCTATGGCTGAATTCATATCAAACATTCTTTCTCACAAACACTCCTTATCAAGGGGCACTACTCAATTCACTCTAGGGAGAGGAGTCAAAACTTAAAAGGCCTGGGATGAAAACCGAGTGTGTGTTCACATGTACTTGTAGGTTGGTACAAGAATGGGGATGGCTCGGAGGAGTATGGTAAAGGGACCTATTTCCTTTCTAGTTTCAGGATTTTGCCTCCTGTATGTTCTTAAACACACATTTTCCAGACCTTGGTTGTGGGAATAAAAATGGAGGGAGCAATTTTCACTCAGGTTTGTATGAATTCTTCCTCCAGAAACAACCTATCAGATCAGGCAGTGCTGAAGCCCATTATTTTTTATTTTTTATTTTAAAAATATGTCTTGCTTTAGCTGATTTGACTCAGTGGATAGAACATCAGCCTGCAGACTGTGGGGTCCCAGGTTCGATTCCAATCAGGGGCACATGCTGGGGTTGCAGGCTCGATCCCCAGTGGGGGGCATGCAGGAGGCAACCGATCAATGATTCTCTCTCATCATTGATGTTTCTATCTCTCTCTCCCTCTCCCTTCTTCTCTGAAATCAATAAAAATATCAATAAATATGTCTTTTTTTATTTTAGAGGGAAGAAAGGAAGGGGTAAAGAGATAGAAACATTGATGAGAAAGAAACGTTGATCGGCTGTCTCCTGCATGCCCCCTCACCAGGGATCAAGCCCACAACCTGGGCATGTGCCCTGACATGGAATGGAACCAGTGGCCTACTGGTTCATGGGTCAATGCTCAACCACTGAACAAACACCAGCCAGGCTGAAACCCATTTTTTTATACTTCCTCTTGCCAACACTGCCCTTACTTTCACTGAGAAGCTGACTTCTAGTCCTTAGAGCAGACCACAGAATGTGAGTGGTAGAGAATAGTACCCTTCCCCTGAGCTATTACAGTCCTGAGAGCCTAGGTCAAACTTCAGTGCTCTTTAAGCTAGCTCCCTCAAGCCTGCACCTCACAATGTCATGATCCTTAGCATTACAGAGTTGATTGCTATTTCATAGTGTGAAGGTTGAGTGGGGAGCTATAGGGTAAAGTACTCACCAGGACATTCCATCTGAACCCATGGGGCTTTGTCTCTGAGAAAGCCTTTATTACAAAATCAGTGGACCCTCCAAAATATTACCTACCTCAAAGTGGGAATCCTCGTTCTCTGAAGTCTTTGCTATTGGGCTTTATTACTACCTTCGGGGGAAACATATGCCCATTATCTTACACTTTTCCTCCTGAAGGACTGGCACCATCAGTCACAAACTTTGGACCTTAGAGCCTCTGGGGTTCCTAGTGAAAGTTACTTCATGAGCCCTGGCAACAAAACATATAGCATGTGAAACTGGCAAGTAGCACGGCCCACCTGAGTGAGAGATGAGCACTAAGGGTGAAAACACATTTCTGTGTATGGAAGTAATAGCTGAATAGCACTGCATAATATTAAAGGGCACATTTACATATATTAGCTCTGTTACTGATATATCATTGTTAGGATAAGTCTTCTGAGTTGTACAAGTGGATTTGCATTGTTATAACCTTCAATTCATCAAACAATTATTAAATTCTTATTTTATGCCAAGAAAACCTATGTGAATATCTCAAAGTGCTTTATAGAGACTCAAAGACTTAAAAGAAATACCAAGTATTGAGCATAAGTGACATTGGAGATAAACAGGCACTCTCATTACTGGTATAAGAGTAAAGTATTGACACACATTTTTGGAAGGCAATTTGTCAGTATTTGTCACAATTTTAAAAAATGGGTATACTTTTTGTCTTAGAATTTTAACCTCTAAGAATTTATCTTCTGGAAACATAGCTACCATTGTGCAAAGATATATATATATATATATATATATATATATATATATATATGTTCATTGCAGCATTTTGTGATGGTAACAACTTAAATTTCCATCTATAGGGAAATAATTCAATTCTGGAAACTCTAAAATTAGAATGTTGTTTAGTCATTAAGAAGAATGGGGTAGCCCAGACAGTGTGGTCAGTAGTTGAGGGTCAACCTATGTACCAGGAGGTCATGGTTAAATTCCTGGTCTGGATACATGCCCGGGTTGTGGGCTCAATCCCCAGTGTGTGGGGTGTGCAGGAGACGGCTGATCAATGATTCTCTGTCATCATTGATGTGCTCTCTCTCCCTCTCCCTCTCTGAAATCAATAAAACTATATATTTAAAAAAGAAGGCCAAAACCGGTTTGGCTCAGTGGATAGAGCGTCGGCCTGCGGACTCAAGGGTCCCAGGTTCGAATCCGGTCAAGGGCATGTACCTTGGTTGCGGGCACATCCCCAGTAGGGGGTGTGCAAGAGGCAGCTGATTGATGTTTCTAACTCTCTATCCCTCTCTCTTCCTCTCTGTAAAAAATCAATAAAATATATTTAAAAAAAAGAAGAATGATGTATATGTGTACATCATTACTAAGTGAAAGGAGAGGTGGAAAAAGCAAGAGAAAAAATGTTTAGGGTGAGGTTAGGAAGAATTACTCAAAATTTGGAAACAAGGGCTTGACAGGAAGAATAATGTACTCTCCCAAAGATCTCCCACACCCTGATCCTCAGAACCTATGGATATGTTATGTTACATGTTAAGGGAGAGTTGAGGGAGGGATTGAGATTGCTAATTAGTTGACCTTGAAATGGGGAGTTACCCTGGATTATCCAGGTGTGCTAGATGTAACCATAAAGGCCATTATATGAGAGAAGGTGATATAAAGATAGAAGGAAAAAATTTTAAAATATTACACTGTTGGCTTTAAAGATGGAGAAAGGGGTCACAAACTAGAAATGCAGCTCTAGAAAGCCGTAAAAAGCAAGGAAATAGATTCTCCCATAGAGCCTCCAAAATAAGCAAAACAGTACTGATACCTTGATTTTTGGCTCAGTGAAACTGATTTTGGACTTCTGACCTCCAGAACTGTAAGAAAATGTTTTTTAATAACCAACTAGAATATGGAAATTTATTATAGCAGTGCTGGGAAATTAATACAAAGGGAATAGATGATTACCTAATGCTTTAATGTCCCATTAAGAACATTTTCTAACAGGCCTGTACAAGTGTCATCTGATTCTCTAGGTTTAGAGAATTATAATTTAACACAATTCTTTAAGGTCCAGTCATTTTACAATTCTGTAAAACTGTAAGATGCAATGATATTATTTTCTTTCACCTAAACAAGACACCACAATTTCGGTTCTTGTTACCTTATGCAACATTAATCAGCTTTGATTTTAACTTAGCAATATTATTTTAGCATTGCTTTTTTTTAACTGACTATAAAATACCAGTTCTCATATTCTCTTTTGAGTTAATTTTGCCACCCCGCTGGTTTCCTCCTTCATGAGTTAAAATTAAACTTTGACACGTGCTCACTCTATTTGTATGAAATGAAAAAACAACAACCATTTAGAGAATCATACTTTAACAATGACCCACATTTATAAAAACAACAATATGATGGTGAGGGGAGCTGGCAAAGAATGCTCCAAACTTGTTATAGCAGTTCTCTGGTTGGGGAGGTAGGGGAGATTATTAGGGATATCTTCAGTGTTAAGTATTTTACAATATTTAAATTTGGTGTAATGTTACATAATATTTGTAATCAGAAAAATATATTACTTCAAAAAGTAAATATATGCAGGTGAAATAAGCCTGTTAGAGAAGGACAAATACCATATGCTTGCACTCATATGTGGAATCTAATGAACAAAATATAAACAGACTCATACATAAAAAGAACAGACTGACAGTTGTCAGAGTGGAGGGGTTTGGGGAGTCTGGGTGAAAAAGGTGAAAGGATTAAGCAAACACACACACACACACACACACACACACACACACACACACACACGGGCAACAGTATGATGATTACCAGAGGGAAAGGGGGATGGGAAGAAGTAGGAGTGGGTAAAGGGTGGATAAATGGTGACGAAAGGAGACTTGAGTTTGGGTGGTGAACACACAATACAATATACAGATGATGTATTATATAATTGTACACTTGAAACCTATATCATTTATTAACCAATGCCACCACAATAAGCTACAAATTTAATAAAAATTTAAAAAGTAAATATATGTAGAAACATTGACAATATAAAATAACAATAGTAATGACTTATTTAGGGACAATAACAAGATGAATTGAAATAGTACATCACAATAATAGAGGGTAATCTATATAAGCTGCTGACATAGGC
This sequence comes from Eptesicus fuscus, assembly GCF_027574615.1. Taxonomy (NCBI): domain Eukaryota; kingdom Metazoa; phylum Chordata; class Mammalia; order Chiroptera; family Vespertilionidae; genus Eptesicus; species Eptesicus fuscus. Next base: position 70,363,885 of record NC_072473.1, on the reverse strand, counting down.
CTACACTGCTGACTTTCCTAAAATCTCTCAAAAGTTCACAAACCCCAATAAAGCAGCAGCTGGCCTTGGCATGCTCTATACCTCTTGCTAAGCAGCCTCAAGCCAGGCACTAGTGGCAGCCAACCTTGGTTCACAGCATAACCACCCCCAGGTACCTCCAAGCCCAGCATAGGCAGTTACCAACCACAGATGAATTTGTAGCTCCTTCCAGGAGTCCCTGGGCTGGGCACAGGCAGTGGCTGACCTGCTCCTATACTGGAGCACCTCCCAAGAGGCCCCAGAACCAACACACCTGGTGTCTAGTTTCAGACCACACCAGAGCACCACTCAATTAGTGCCATACACACTCAAAGTGCAGACTCAGCAGGCACTATAGCCTAGTGAAAGTGAATCCCATTCCACGGGATCAGCCCCTGCACAACAGCTTGTCCACTGTAGTCATGGCCAGTTCTCACAGACAGTCAGCCTGAGGATCAATCTCACCCACCAACATGCTCAACTATAACAGGAGGGCACACACAACCCACTCTATGTACACAGTTCAGGTGACAAGAGAGGCTGCATACTGGACCCCACAAGACATGTGTTACATAAGGCCACCCTGCCAAGACTGGAAGAGATGTAGCAGATCTACTTAATATATAGACACAAACACAGGAAGGCAGCCAAATAAGACAAAGAAACCTGTCCCAAATGGGAGAACAGAACAATATTCCAGGAAAAGAACTAAGCAAATGGAGGCCAGCAATCTACCAGATATAGAGTTCAAAACACTGGTTATAAGTCTGATCAATGAACTTAGGGGAAGCATAGATGATCTGAGTAAGCACTTCAACAAAGAGATTTAAAAAAAGTGAAAAAGGAGATAGGGAACATAAAGCAGTCAGAAATGAATATTACTATAACTGAAATGAAGAATACATAAGATGGGATCAACAGCAGATTAGATGAAGCAGAGAATTGAATCAGTGATTTGGAAGACAAGGTAGTGGAAAACACCCAATCACATCAGCAAAAAAGAAAAATAATTTAAAAAATGAGGATAGTTTAAGGCACCTCGGGAAATTATCAAGCATAACAACATTCACATCATTGGGATACCAGAACAAGAAGAGAGAGAGCAAGAAATTGAAAACATATTTAAAGAAATTACTGAAAACTTTCCTAACCTGTGAAGGAAATAGAATACAAGTCCAGGAAGTGCAGAGAGTCCCAAATAAGATGAACTCAAAGAGGCCCACACCAAGACACATCATAATTAAAATGCAAAAGGTGAATCTTAAAAGCAGCAAGAGAAAAGCAGTTAGTTACATACAAAGGAACTCTCATAAGACTGTCAGCTGATTTCTCAATAGAAACTTTGCAGGCCAGAAGGGAGTGGCAAAAAATATTCAAAGTGATGAAAAGCAAGGACCTACAACCAAGATTACTCTACCTAGCAAAGCTATCATTTAGAATTGAAGGAGAGGTAAAGAGTTTCCCAAAAAAGAAAAAGCGGAAGGATTTCATCACCACCAAATCAGTATTACAAGGAATGTTAAAGAGATTTTTAAGAAGATAAAAAATAAGAAAATATTGCAAAGAAAAGGAATTCTCACTTACAAAGGCCAACAGATAATAAAAACAGTGGATCAAACAAGTATAAAGCTAGTACAAAGTTTAAAAGGCAAAAGTAGGAAGACTGTAATTACAACAGTAAATTACAGGGTCCACACAAACACACACAAAAGAAGTGAAAAATAATGACAAAACATAAACATGGAAGAGTGAGTAAAAATGGTAGTGATTTTAAAATGTGTTCAAACTTGAGTGACCATCAACTTAAAATAGACTGCTATAAACATAGTTTGCTTGGCATATATGAAGCACATGGTAACCACAAACCAAAAATCTATGAGAAAGATAAGAAATAAAGAGAAAGGAATCTAAAAACAACTCTACAGAAAGTCATCAACATACAAGAGAAGAAAACAAGAGAATACGAAAGGAACAGGGAAGAACTATAAAAACAATCAGAAAACAGTAAAATGGCAATAAGTACATACTTATTAATAATTACTTTAAATTTAAATGAATTAAGTGCTCCAATTAAAAGAGGAATAGATAAAATGATGGTACATATATACAACTAATGGCCTGGTGCACGAAATTCAAGCATGGAGAGGGTATCCCTCAGCCCAGACTGCACCCTCTCCAATCTGGGACCCCTTGGGGATGTCCGACTACATGGACTATTTGGATTTTCTATTCCACATGGTCCATGTACCATATTTGATTTTACAATTTGAAAAAGTTGAGGACACTGGTCTTCATCTGGAATTTCTGCCTTAACTATACGGTCAATGTCATCTTCTGTTTGTAATTTGGATTCACTAATATCAATAATATGTGAGCGTGAGGCAATCCACGTTTCTGAAATTCAATGACATGAATTTTAGCTATTATTTGCCAAATAAATGGAATTTACATATATCATTTATTTTTTTATTAAGGTATTATATGTGTACATATTTTACCATTGCCCCCCGACTCCCATACATGACCTCACCCCCCAATGTTTTACATCCATTGGTTATTCTTATACGCATGCATTCAAGTCCTTTGGTTGATCTCTTATCTCCCCCACCTCTCCCTAACCTTCCTACTGTAATTTGACAGTCTGTTTGATGCTTTACTGCCTCTGTATCTATCTTTTTGTTCATCAGATAATAATGTTCTTTATTATCCACAAATGAGTGAGATCATGTGGTATTTTTCTTTCATTGACTGGCTTATTTCACTTAGCATAATGTTCTCCAATTCCATCCAGGTTGCTACAAATGGTAAGAAGTCCTTCTTTTTATGGCAGCATAGTATTCCATTGTGTAGATGTACCATAGTTTTCTGATCCAGTCATCTTCTGACAGGCACCTAGGCTGTTTCCAAATCTTAGCTATTGAAAATTATGCTGCTATGAACATAGGGGTGCATATATCCTTTCTGATTGGTGTTTCTAGTTTCTTTGGATATATTCCTAGGAGTGGGATTACTGGGTCAAACGGGAGTTCCATTTTCAGTTTTTTGAGGAAACTCCATACAGTTCTTCACAGTGACTGCACCAGTCTGCATTCCCACCAGCAGTGCACTAGGGTTCCTTTTTCTCTGCATCCTCGCCAACACTTGTCGTTTGTTGATTTGTTGATCATAGCTATTCTGACAGGTGTGAGATGGTACCGCATTGTCGTTTTGATTTGCATCTCTCGGATAATTAGTGACTTGGAGCATGTTTTCATGTGACTCTTAGCTTTCCTTCTGTCTTCTTTTGAAAAGATTCTATTTAGGTCCGTTGCCCATTTTTTTTAATTGGATCATTCATCTTCCTTTAATTAAGTTGTATGAGCTGCCTGTAGATGTTGGAGATTAAAACTTTATCAGTGATAACATTTGCAAATATGTTCTCCCATAGAGTGGGCTTTCTTATTGTTTTGTTGATGGTTTCTTTTGCTGTACAGAAGCTTTTTATTTTGATGTAGTCCCATTTGTTTATTTTCTCTTTAGCTTCCATTGCCCTAGGAGCAGTATCAGTGAAGAAGTTCTTTCGGCATATGTCTGAGATTTTGCTGCCTGTGGATTGCTCTAGTATTTTTATGGTTTCCCGTCTGATGTTTAAGTCCTGTATCCATTTTGAGTTTATTTTTGTGTATGGTGTAAGTTGGTGGTCTAGTTTCATTTTTTTTGCATGTATCTGTCCAATTATCCCAACACCATTTATTGAAGAGACTGCCTTGACTCCATTGTATGTTCATGCCTCCTTTGTCAAATATTAATTGAGAATAGTGGTTTGGGTCGATATCTGGATTCTCTATTTTATTCCATTGATCTATATGTCTGTTTTTGTGCTAGTATGAGGCTGTTTTGAGAACAGTGGCTTTGTAATACAGCTTAAAATCTGGTATTGAGATCCCTCTTACTTTATTCTTCTTTCTCAGGATTAATGTGGCTATTCAGGGTCTTTTTTTATTCCAGATGAATTTTTGGAGAGTTCTTTCTAGGTCTGTGAAATATGCCGTTGGTATTTTAATAGGGAGTGCATTGAATCTATAGATTGCTTTGGGTAGTATGGACATTTTAATGATATTGATTCTACCAATCCATGAACACGGTATGTTCTTCCATCTGTTTACATCTTCCTCTCTTTTTACAGTGGCCTGTAGTTTTCCACATATACGTCTTTTACCACCTTAGTTAAGTTTATTCCTAGGTATCCTAATTTTTTTTGGTGTGTTGGTAAATGGGATTGCTTTTTTAGTCTCTCTTTCTGTAAGTTCACGATTGGTGTATAGAAATGCCATAGATTTCTTCACGTTGATATTGTATCCTGCTACATTGCCAAATTCATTTATTGAGTCTATTAGTTTTTTTATGGAATCTTTTGGGTTTTTTATGTACAATATCATGTCATCTGCAAATAAGGACAGTTTTACTTCTTCTTTTCCAATTTGGATGCCTTTTATTTCTTCCTCTTGTCTGATTGCAATGGCTAATACTTCCACTACTATGTCAAACAGGAGTACTGAGAGTGAGCATCCCTGTTTGTTCCTGTTCTTAGGGGAAATGGTTTTAGTTTTTGCCCACTGAGTATGTTGTTGGCTGTGGGTTTATCATATATAGCTTTTATTATGTTGAGGTATGATCTTTCTCTTCCCACCTTGTTGAGAGTTTTTATCAAGAAAGGGTATTGGATTTTGTCAAATGTTTTCTTTTCTGCATCAATTGATATGACTATGTGATTTTTATCTCTCAATTTGTTTATGTGATGTATCACATTTATTGATTTGCAGATATTGTACCATCCTTGCATTCCTAGGGTAAATCCTACTTGGTCATGATGTATAATCCTTCTGATGTACTGCTGGATCTGATTTGCTAGAATTTTGTTGAGGATTTTGGCATCTATGTTCATGAGGGATATTGGTCTGTAATTCTCTTTCATTGTGTTGTCTTTATCTGGTTTTGGTATTAGGGTGATGCTGGCTTCATAGAAGGAGCTTGGAAGTGTTCCTTCCTCTTGACTTTTTTAGAATAGTCTGAGGAGGATAGGTTTTAGTTCTTCCTTGAATGTTTGATAAAACTCCCTTGTGAAACCGTCTGGCCCCAGCTTTTGTTTGCCGGAAGCTTTTTGATTAATGCTACAATTTCTTTCATAGTTACTGGCCTATTGAGCTGTTTAGATTTTTCCTGATTGGGTTTTGGAAGGTTATAATTTTCTAGGAATATGTCCATTTACTCCAGATAGTCCAGTTTGTTGGAATAGAGTTGTTAGTAGTATTTTTTAACAATCCTTTGTATCTCGGGGGGTCTGTTATTTCACCTCTTTCATTACTGATTTTGTTTATTTGGGTCCTCTCTCTTTGCTTCTTGGTGAGCCTGGCTAGAGGTTCATCAATCTTGTTTATCCTTTCAAATAACCAGCTCTTGGTTTTGTTGATCTTTTGTATTGTTTCTTTGGTCTCTATGTCATTTATCTCAACTTTGATCTTTATTATTTCGTTCTTTCTGCTTACACTGGGCTTTTCTTGTTGCTCTCTTTCTAACTCTTTGACTTGTAGAGTTAGGTAATTTATTACCATTGTTTCTTGTTTTTTGCAGTAGGCTTGTAGAGCTATGAACTTCCCTTTCAAGACTTCTTTCTCTGTGTCCCATAGATTTTGGATTGTTGTGTTTTCATTGTCATTTGTTGCCATGATGTTTTTTATTTCTTCCTTGATCTCTCTGGTAATGCAGTCATTGTTTAATAGCATGCTGTTTAGTCTCCATGTGTTTGATTTCTTTGGATTGTTTTTATTGTTGTTGGTGTTTGCCAATTCAATTATAATGTGCCTTGGTGTCGGTCTTTTGGGGTTCATTTTGCTTGGGACACTGTGAGCTTCTTGGATTTGTGTGGGTTTTTCTTCCCTATATCTCGGAAGTTTTCTGTTGTTATTTCTTCAAACAGGTTTTCTATACCTTGCTCAGTTTCTTCTCCTTCTGGAACCCTTATTATGTGGATGTTGTTTTGTTTCGTGTTGTCCCAAATTTCCCTTAGGGTCTCCTCCTGCTTTTTAATTTTTTTTTTCTGGAAGCTGCTCTACTTGGGTATTTTTTCCCATCTTGTCTTCTAGCTCACTTATGCGGTCCTCTGATTCTTCTAGTGTACTCTTGATGTTTTCTATTGAGTTCTTTACACCAGCAATGTAATTTTTCATTTCTACTTGCTTCTTCTTCATTTACTCTTGGTTCTTACTCAAATTGTCGAATTTGTCTTCCATTCTTTTCAGCCACCTTATGACAATTTCTCTGAATTCTTTCTCTGACAGATTGCTTGCCTCTATTTCATTTACTTCCTTTTCTGGTGATGCCTGCTTTTCATTTATATGCGGGCTGTTTCTTTGTCTCCCCATGGTCTCTCTTCTCCAGATGTCTCGTTATGTAGTTCTCTCTCTCCTGCATTGATTTAAAGGCACAAAATACAACACAACCAGGTACAACAAACGGCACTGAACAGAAATGTATTTATGATATTAATAAGCCCAAATAATGGTGACCACCAGAGAAAGGCAAATTAGGGGATAGGAGAGAAAGATGAAGAGGAAAAATAAAGAAAAAAAGGTGTGTCTAAATGAAATTGGGAAAAAAGTAAGAGAGACAAGAAAGAGACTAAGAAAGAAAAGGGTAACAAACTATATATATTGGGAGAAAACTCCAGTAGAACAGCCACTAATCCCAGCAAATGCCAGCAACAAGTCCCTGGAGATTAATACAAAGTACAACATCAACTAATATTAAGTGAAGCAAGGGAAAACAGAAGCAAAAAACTAACATAAATGAAGCAAACAAAGAAACCAAACAAAAAAAGAATAAGCAAAAGAATCTCACAAAAAAAGCATAAAAATTCGATATAATCAACATTCAAGCAAACAACAACAGAAGGACAGAAATATAAACAATGTTTTTGATAGTTAAGATGGCAAAGAGAGAGGTGTGTATGGACTTGGAGCAGGGGATTGGAAATTAGGTATATAAGTAGGGTGAAAATTTAACAGGGGGTAAACAGAAAAAATAGGGAAAATCTAAAGCAGGAAAGGGGTAAGAGAAACAGGAGATAAAAAGGGGAGAGGTTAGGACAGTGATGGCATACCTATGACACGCACTGACATGCGTAGCCATTTCTGATGACACGCAACCGCTGAGGCGGCCGCATGCCGAGGATGAAACATTTGCTGCTCCTGAGGATGAAACGTTTGCAAAATAATGTTTTTTCCTCAAAGTGACACACTACCTGAGTTATGCTCAGTTTTTTGGCAAAGTTTGACACACCAAGCTCAAAAGGTTGCCCATCACTGGGTTAGGAAGAGAGTGATGGCATAAAGGTAGAGTTGAGATAGAGTAAAATGATGCTAAAGGAAAGATGAAAATAGAATGTAGAACACTAATTCCAAAGTAAAAAAAAGAGAAAATAAAATGACACTTTAAAAAAAAGTAAAATAGTAGTAGTAATAATACTGATTGAAAATAAAAATGTAATAATTAAAAAGGTGAAAATCGAGTGAGGAAAAAAGAAAAAAATAGTTTCTTAAGTAAAAGATGCAAAAAATGAAAATAAATAAATAAATAAATAAAATGTGCAGTACTGAAGGTCATTCACTTCCTCTACTGTTCTGTTTGGCACGCCTGTTTCCCAGTCCGGACAGTATTGCAGTTCCCTGCGTTCCACTGCTCCTCAGAGTTGTAAGCCAGTCCTGATTTTTAAGCAGGCAGTGTCTTAATTTCTTGTATTCCTTTATTTTTGATTACACAAGAGTCAATTTGTGATTCAACCCCTGGGTGGCAGTGTTTCTGGATTGACTTCTGGATCTATTTGGCCTCTCTAGACTGTGTTTAGATCCTTCTTTCCCTGTGGCACTCAATACCGGTTTGTGGGCATGGGCTGCCTCAGAGCTGGCTCTCCGATGGTCACTCATCATTCCGATCCCCAGGTTCCAGAAAAACAACCTTCCCCTGCAGTCTCCCAGGGTGTCCTCAACTGGGTGATCCTATGCACTGGGCTTAGTAATCCGAAGCAAATATTTGAAGAGGAAAAAGCCCAAGTGTGCAAACAATGGGTCTGTGCGCAAGTCTGTGTAGTCCCCTTTTCCCCCTTGGGTCTAAGCAGCCAGCACACTTTTGAAACCCCTAGGCTGTCCCTTTGCATCAGATCAAAATGGGTTGCTCTTTGGAGATCCCCTCTGTTAGTAGCTCTGAGAACCCCCTTCCACATTCACGGATCATGCCAGCCCCAATAGCCACGGATTTTTCCAGGCACTGACTTCCCCAGTCCTCCATTCCTGCAAGGCACACGTTTCTCTCTCCCCGCCGGGACCAGAGACCTCACCTTATCCCAGGAGAAATCTGACCTTTCCGTGGTGGAGTGCAGAGCTCCCCGGAATCCTCGTGTTTGCGCCAATTGGGGACCGGTGTTCTGGGGCTCGCAGCTGTTCGGTGGTTGCCGCAGTTGTAGATTTTCAGGCTTCCAATAAGATCCACTCTCTCCTTCAAGATGGCGCAGTCTCTGCGTCTGAGCCCATAGCTCTGGGAGGGGACCCAGCAGCAGTGGGGGCTGCCCAGTCAGGGGAACCCCGTCCAGCAGTCCCCCACCTTCTCCTGGAGTCTAGCTGTCCCCTAACTTGCCAACAAACACTCCCCACATGACCCTCAGCTGCTCTTTCTTTCCGCTCCTGGACAAGGCTCGGAACACGTCTGTCTATCCTGCCACAATTTTCTCCTCTCTACACATATCATTTAAAAGAGCATTCAGCTTAATATTAAAAACTCTGTCTACCAAATCAGGTCTGTTTTCAACTTTTTGGCAGCATTGTAAATTGTTTGTAATATCTGCCCATTTGGGGTTGCATGTCATGGTTATGAATAAATCAGGCTTGCCATACTTCGTTACAATTTCCATAGCATCCTGATATCGCTGCTGCATGTTTCTGGGACTACCTTCGAAAGATGATGGAAGTATTATCGTTTTACCAATTGGCACATTGTCATTTTCAGATCTAGATGTGAGATAATCCATCAAACCACTATATTTTTCAACTCTCAACTTACATTGGTTTGCTTTAATGAAATTTATCCGATTGGCCTCCATTTTTTAATATGAATCCACAATAAACTATGGAGTTAATTTTCCTGCATTTAAAATAGGATTGAACGTGTCCCGCACAGAGATGAAATCCATAATATTGCATTTGTGTGACTTGTGTCCTTACATTTTGTCTAGTATCATTGTCAATTACACTGTCGTCTCTGAGTCTTAATGCAATATCCGTTCCCCAGCCTTTTTCACCATGTGGAAAAAGAATAGATATGTCATTGCATCTAATGTAGGAAACAGGATACTGATTTGTTTCATTTTAGTGGCATTCAGATTATTGGGATCTGGTTTACAATGAATTGGAAAGTCCCTTTCAAAAGGAGGTTCTCCATCTTCGTTTCTGAATATGACGGCTACCTTGGTTACACAGGGAGAGTTATATCTACCTGGATCACTGTTACAATCATATTTAATCGCCATTGTTACTTCCGTTGGAGCAATACCTTTTGCTGCTGCTTCAGATTGGGCTTCCTTTTCTACCTCATGTAGCATCTTGTACGATTTTGTTAATTCATTTATTTCATGCATGAGGTTGTTGATGTTGATCATGAGTCTTTCTGAGCAGCCCTGGTTTTCTGGCATTGCTAATCTTTTACTTGTCACTTCAGCTGTATCTAAAATATAGAGTTGAGCAAACTTGCGAGAAACACCATCTAAGGGATGTAAAGTTCCAGTATGGTGATAAACTTGTCTGTGTATTCTAAAACAGTATGGCCCATATCCTGATGGCAATGCAATATTTTCACCCATTGAAGCAAAAGCAAAAGAACTATTTATGGAACAAATATTTTCCATGAAATTTTTACTGTCAGAATCTTTGATTGTCATTAATCTGTTTAGATATGCCAGGTATTCTGGAAAATGTATATCATTTGGACAAACTTTACCTTTGCTACAACATCAAGTAAATTTTTCATCAGATGGTTTTTCATTAGAGAAATTTAATGATAGGCAAAATTGACATCTAACAGTCATTCCACCACAACTATGTTCAAGAATTGCATCCTCATGTACTCCATTTTCACTGAGAAGGCAGTTCCTACCAGTATTGGTAGTACTCGTTGATGACTGTACTTTAGATATATTTTGTCGTCATCCACCTTCTTTCAGCTTCAGAGGCACATTGCTCTTCAGACATTTTCTGTCGATGACGCCAGCTTCTTTTGGCTGCAGTGCTACATTGTGCCAATAGTTGCTCTTCAGATACATTCTGTTGCTGATGCCACCTTCTTTCAGCTTCAGAGGCATGTTGGTCTTCAGACATTTTCTATCAATGATGCTGGCTTCTTTCTGCTGCAGAGGTATGTTGTGTCAGTAGTTGCTCTTTAGACATATTCCTACCTCCCTGCTGTCAGGGTCTGGGATGCAGGTGAATGAGAGTCCTGGCTGTCAGGCCGCTGGAAGCTGGCTGACCAATAGCTGATTCTAGCTGATTCTGTGGGGGATGGGACTCCCTTCTCCCTGTTGTCAGAGTCTGGGCTGGCACCCACAGGGCCACAGCAACAAGTCCACCTGCACTGGGAGACCCAGAGTCAAGTCCCTGCCCACTTGCATGTGCCTCAAAATCCCGCGAGATCCAGACCTGTGTGCACCCATACAGACAGACGGATACAACATCAAGCTGCATGGAGCTGCAAGACCCCCACGGAGCTGCCCCCGTGGCACTTGGGGCTGAGGGGACCCACATGGAAGCTACACGGAGCAGCAGCTGGGACCTGCCCCTGGTGGGGCTGAGGGAACTCCAGTGGCAGGCACACGGAGCAGCCAGCTCTGCCCCCGCTGTGTGTGCTGACATCTCGTGACAGCGTTATGGTGTAAGGGTTAATTTGCATATTATCTCTTTATTATATAGGATGGAATATTACTGGACCATAAAAAAGAATGAAATCTTACCATTTGTGACAGCATGGATGGACCTAAAGGGTATTATGCTTAGTGAAATAACTCAGACAGAGAAAGACAAATACCATAGGATTTTACTTATGTGTGAAATCTAATAAACAAAACAAACAAACAAACAAAACAGAAACAGGCTCATAGGTACAGAGAACAACTGATGGTTGCCATAGGGGAGGGCGGTTGAGGGGCTGAGTGAAAAAGGTGATGGGATTAAGAAGTGCAAATTGGCAGTTATAAAATAGTCATGGAGATGTAAAGTACAGCATAAAAATAATATTACAATATTAGTAATTATTGTAATAACTATGTATGGTGCCAGGTGGGTACTGGACTTATGGGGGATCACTTTGTACATTAAATAATTGTCTAACTGCTATGCTGAACACCTGAAACTAATATAATACTGAATGTCAACTGTAATTGAAAAATAAAAATTAAAAAATATATATATATGAAAATGATTCACACAGAATCTGCCCTCAACAAGTTTAAGATTTGGTTAGGGAGAGACATGTACTGCATATAACTAACTACAAATGTAAGTCAAATTATGATAGGTGCCCTTAAAGAAAGGGGGCCTGTCATCTATTGAGTGCTTATTAGATACCAAGGTCCATGTTGGATTGTTTATATAATTTCACTTCATTATCACAGTGATTCTCAGAGGTAGATGCTAACTATCTCTATTTCTCATATGATGAAGCTGAATCTGAGAATGAACTGCCAAAGGTCACAAAACTATTAAGGGAAAGAACTTAAATCCTGGTCTTTCTGAGTCCAAAGTTCATATTCTTTACATTCTACCATGTTGCCTCCCATAGTCTGGACTGGGTAGGACTGAAGTCAGTGGGTATTATATACTCATCTTTGGCTTTTTTAATGGGACAGGCCAATTCACACATAACACAGAGGGGAATAAACAAATGGCCCCACCACTAATATTTACCCCCAAAAACCTTTGGCTTAGCGTGTTCTATGGTTCTCTGCTCTCCATGTGCTCATATTCTCGGCTTTGGGCTCCAGTTCCTCCTTGTTTACTTGACCTACTTGGCACTGCTACTGTTGTTTACCACCCTCTGCCTGCCACATTTGATGTGCACTGACCACCAGGGGGCAGACGATCAATGCAGGAGCTGCCCCCTGGTGGTCAATGCACTTCTACAGCCAACCTCCTGCAACCCCTCCCCCCCACCTCGGGCTGACTGGCTAACCTCCCGTGCCCCCCCACCAGCCAACTTCCTATGGCCTCTCCCCCTGGCCAGCCAACCTCTCGTGACCCCTCCCCCCCGGCCCTGCTGGCCAACCTCCCACAGCTGCTCCCCCACTTTGGCCCACCAGCCAACCTCCTGCAGCCCCTTCCCCTGGCTGCGCCCCCTCGATCAGTCTTGATTGGGGGGCTGGCTAGCCAACCTCCTAGGGTCTCTCCCCCAACACCAACCAGTCTCCCCAATAGGCCTTGATTGCCAGCCAGACCAAGGGAATCCACCTGTGCACAAATTGATGCACCAGGCCTCTAGTTATAAATAATGTTCCAGTTTATAGCATCAGACATATCTCATTTTGCATTTTTTTCCAGTATGTCTTTAGGACACATTTTAGGAAGTGAGATTGCTTTACTGTATGCATATGTAATTTTACTAGGTAGCAGCACATTGCTTTCCATAGGCACTATACTATTTTGCATTCCCACCAACATTATATGAGACCTCAGAACTCTTTACATCTCTCCACAGAGCCAGTGTGGATCAATTTGATAACTCTGGACTTCATAGCATGAGAGAATTTGCCTCCGTCACTACTCATCCCCCAAGTATATACCAGAGCTTGCAGCTTATTATCTTTCCTATTACGCTGTGTTAAAAACAAATAGGTTGCTTAGAAGTAATGAGGAATGAAGTAATGTGGCAAGCCTTGGCTTGTTATGAGCCTCGTCTCAAGCTGCCTGTGACTAAGGGAGGTTTCTGAAACATGTTTAACATCCCTGACTGCCTGATTGCAAAAGAGTCCACATTATTGACTATACCAACCATATGATCTTGCCTATCCCCCTGTAAACAGAAGGCATGGCCTAGTACACACAGGGCAGAAAGGAGCATTAGACATGCATCTTTGTATTTCCCTGAAGTAACTGTTTACTGTTTATTATTATTAACTTTGAAATAAACACATTGAAGGCTTCCAAAGACAAACACATCTTTGTTTTTTATCTCCTTTCAAAAAATTTTTATTTTTCAATACAGATTACATTCAATATTATTTTGTATTACTTTCTGTTAACACATCATTGTTTTTTAAAAAATCATTATTTTTCAATTATAGTTCACATACATTATTATACTAGTTTCAGGTGTACACCCCAGTAATTAGACATTACATAACTTAAGTGATCATCTCAATAAGTCTCACACCCATCTGACACCATACATAGTTATTAGAATATTATTGACTATCTTCCCTACGCTGTACTTTACATCCCCATGTCTATTCTGTAACAAACTATTTGTACTTAATCCCTTTACATTTTTTACCCATATCCCCTCCCATCTGACAACTGTGAAAATGCTTTCTGTATCAGGCAAGGCAAAGCTATGAACCAAGGCTGGCTGTGAGTCTGTTTTTGTTCTACTTGTTCATTTACTTTGTTTTTTAATTTAATTGTTCATAGGTATGTATTTATTGCCATTTTATTGTTCATATTTTTCTTTTTTCTTCTTTTTTAACTTTTATTTTTTAATATTTATTGTTGAAAGTATTACATATGGGGCAAAATGGTGGCGGAATAGACAGACGTGTCCCGAGCCTTGTCCCGGAGCAGATAGAAAGAACAGCTGAGAGTCACACGGGGAGTGTTTGTTGGTGAGTTGAGGGACAGCTATACTCCAGGAGACAGTGGGGGACAGCTGGACGGAGTTGCTGTTGGGTTCCCTCCCGGAATGACTGCTGGGTTCCCTCCCGGAATGACTGGCTAGGATGCAGAGACTGCACCATCTTGAAGGAGAAAGTGGATGTTATCGGAAGCCTGAAAATCTACAACTATATCACCCACTGAACAGCTGCGAACCCCAGAACACCGGTCCCCAATTGGCGCAAACATGCGGATTCAGAGGAGCTCTACATTCCACCATGGAAAGGTCATATTTCGCCTGGGATAAGGTGAGGTCTCTGGTCCCAGCAGGAGAGATAAATGCACGCACTGTGGGAGCTGGAGGACTGGGGGAAGTCTGTGCCTAGAAAAATCCGTGGCTGTTGGGGCTGGTGTGATCCGTGAATGTGGAAGGGGGTCCTCAGAGCTGCTCACAGAAGGGAACTCTAAAAAACAACCCATTTTATCTGACGCAAAAGGAAAACCTAAAAATTTTTAAAGTGTGCCCTTGCTTAGACCCAAGGGGGAAAAAAAAGACTGCACAGACTTGCACATAGCCCCAGAGTTCACACACTTACTCTGGCTCTTTTTTTTTTTCTTCTTTTTCCTCTTTAAATCCTTCCTTCTGATTACTAAGCCCAATACAGAAGATCATCCAGTTGGGGACACCCTGGGAGACTGCAGGGGAAAGTTGTTTTTCTGGAACCTGGGGATCAGAGCAGGGAATAACCATCAGAGAACCAGCTCTGGGGCCGCCCACTCCCACAAACCGGTATTGAGTGCCACAGGGAAAGCAGGATCTAAGCACTGGCAAGAGAGGACCTTTAGACCCAGAGGTCAATACAGAAACACTGCCACCCAGGGGTTGAATCACAAATTGACTCTTGTGTAAACACAAACAAAGGAATACAAGAAATTAAGACACACAGCCTGCTTAAAAATCAGGACTGGCTTACAACACTGAGGAGCAGTAGAACACAGGAAACTGAAATACTGTCCTGACTAGGAAACAGGCATGCCAAACAGAACAGTAGAGGAAGTGAATGACTTTCACTACTGCACATTTTTAACTTTTTTTTTTTTACTTTTTTAATCTTTTACTTAAGAAACTAATTTTTTTCTTTTTTCCTCACTTGATTTTACCTTTTTAATTATTACATTTTTATTTTCAATCAGTATTATTATTACTACTATTTACCTTTTTTTAAAAAGAAAGTGTCATTTTATTTTCCCTTTATTTTACTTTGGGATTAGTGTTCTACACTCTATTTTCATCTTTCCTTTACCATCATTTTACTCTATCTCAACTCTACCTTTATGCCATCACTCTCTTCCTAACTTTTCCCCTTTTGTTGTCCTGTTTCTCTTACCCTTTTCCTGCTTTAGATTTTCCCTATTTTTTCTTTATACACCCTGTTAAAATTTCACCCTACTTATATATTTAATTTCCAATTCCCTGCACCAAGACCATACACACCTTTCTCTTCTCTGTCTTCACTATCCAAAAATTGTTTTTCTCTCTGTCCTTTTGTTGTTGTTTGCTTGATTGTTGACTATATCTATTTTTTATGCTTGTTTGTGAGATTGTTTTGCTTAGTCTTTTTTTGTTTTGTTTTGTTTTTGTTCGTTTTTTGCTTCTGTTTTCCCTCACCTTGCTTGATATTAGTTGTTGCTTGTAGTTTGTATTCATTTCCAGATACTATGTTGCTGGCATTTGTTGGGATTAGTGGCTGTTCTATTGGAGTTTTCTCGCCATATATATAGTTTGTTCCCCTCTTCTTTCTTATTCTCTTTCCTTTCTCTCTTACTTTTTTTCCTGTTCCCAATTTCATTTTCACACTCATTTCTTTATTTTCTCTTCTTCTTTCTCTCCTATCCTCTAATTTGCCTTTCTCTGGTGGTCACCTTTATTTGGGGTTATTAATATCATGAATACATTTCTGTTCAGTGCCTTGTGCATTGTACCTGGTTGTGTTGTATTTTGTGCCTTTAAATCAATGCAGGAGAGAGAAAACTACATAACCAGACACCGAAGAAGAAAGACTATGGGGAGACAAAGAAACAGCCCGCATATGAAAGGAAAGCAGGCTTCACCAGAAAAGGAAGTAAATAAAATAGAGGCAAGCAACGTGTCAGTGAAAAAATTCAGAGAAATGGTCATAAAGTGGCTGAAAAGAATAGAAGACAAATTCGACAATATGTGTAAGAACCAAGAGGAAATGAAGAAGAACCAAGAAGAAATGAAAAATGACATTGGTGCTGTAAAGAACTCAATAGAAAGCATCAAGAGTAGACTGGAAGAAGCAGAGGACCGCATAAGTGAGCTAGAAGACAAGATGGGAAAAAATACCCAAGTAGAGCAACTTCTAGGAAAAAAAATTTAAAAAGCAGGAGGAGAGCCTAAGGGGACTTTGGGAAAACATGAAACAAAACAACATCTGCATAATAGGGGTTCCAGAAGGAGAGGAACCTGAGCAAGGAATGGAAAACCTGTTTAAAGAAATAATGAGAGAAAAAAAAAAAAAGGAGAAAATGGCAGCAGAATAGAGACATGTTCTGAGCCTTGTACCGGAGCAGAAAGAAAGAACAGCTGAGGTTCACATGGGGAGTGTTAGTTAGCAAGCTAAGGGATAGCTAAACTCCAGGAGAAGGTGGGGGAGTGCTAGGCGGGACTACCCTAATCCAGGACATCCTTCAGGGCACACCAGCTGGCCCCCACTCCTGCACCAGGCCTCTATCCTATCTAATAAAAGAGTAATATGCAGATTGACCATCACTCCAACACATAATATGGCTTCCCCCATGTGGTCAAAGATCCTGCCCCCATGTGGACACAAGATGGCCAGCAGGGGAGGGCAGTTGGGAGGCACCTGGCCTGAAAGGGAGGGCCATTGGAGGTGATCAACCCTGCAGGGGAGGGCAGTTAGGGGTGACTGGGCCGGCAGAGGAGGGAAGTTGGGGGTAAACAGGCTGGCAGGGGAGCAGTTAGACATCAATCAGGCTGGCAGCAGAGTGGTTAGGGGGTGATCATGCTGGCAGACAGGCGAGCAGTTGGGAGCCAGCAGTCCTGGATTGTGAGAGGGATGTCCGACTGCCCGTTTAGGCCCGATCCCAGGGGTCCCAGATTGGAGAGGGTACAGGCTTGGCTGAGGGACACCCCCCCTCCATGCACGATTTCATGCACCGGGCCTCTAGTATTGTATAACTTTAATGAAAATATAAAGAAAATGCATGCCCATTATAAAAACTTAGAAAATTTGGAAAAGCAAAAAAAATTGTTTTAAATCACAAAGAAACTTACTCCTTATTAATATCCATATTTAATATTTTGCTGTATTTCCTTTCAGGCTTTTTACATGACCAATATTTTTCTGTTACTTTAAAAAATATGGAAGGTACACTTCACAAATTTGTATGTCATCCAATTTTACATAGTTGTGATTATCCTGATATCTTGGCTTTTCTCTCTATTAATGTCAAAGCATATATATTTTCCTGTTATATTATTTTAAATAGCTGTGTAGTGTTCCACTGTGTAGATATACTATAATCAATTTGACTGTTTTCTACTATTGAGCATTTAGATTGTTTTATTTTTTGCCAGTATAGCTAATTCTTCAATGAACATCTTTATTCATAATTTTTCTGTACTTTAAATTATTTCCCTAGTATATGTTCTGTAGAGTGGTACTGAATTGTATGTTCCTAAAATTCATATATTGAGACATTATCCCCTAATGTGGCTGTTTTTGAACTAGGACATATAAGGTTAAGTGAGGTAATAAGGATAAGGCCATATTTCCATAGGGCTAATCTATATATATATACAAGTCTAAGCGACCATTATGACTGAACAACTGGAATGACCGGAACGACCATTCGCTATGATGTGCACTGACCACCAGGGGGCAGACGGTCAATGCAGAAGCTGCCCCCGGCCCACAGGCCCTGATCGCCAGATAGGGCCTGCGGGTCAACCTCCTGGTCTCTCCCCCCAGCCAGCAGGCCCCCATTGCTTGATCGGGGCTGGGCCACAGGCTGGGATGGGGAACTAGAGGTGGGTGTCAATGGATGCAGCCCCTTTCCCAGGGGGACTGAGGCCCGGCTCCTTCCTCGGGGATGGTGGCCAACCTCCTAGTCCCTCCCCTCAGCCAGCAGGCCCTGATCGCCTGATGGGGGCTGGACCCCAGGCTAGGATGGGGAACTGGGGGTGGGTGGCGGCAATCAACCTCCTGTGGCACCCAGGCAGGGGGCTGCAACCTCTTGCCAGCTACCTGGGGGTGGGAGTGACGGTGATGGAGGTGTGGTGAGAATGCAGGTTGTCCACTGAGCTCACTCTCACTCCCCCTGCTACCCTCCACTGGAATGCCAGGGCTTGTGCACTGGGGAAGCCCCTGTGCTCAGGTGATGGGTGCCCAAGAGGAGCCCCTCCCACACCCATGTGGCCTCTTCTGGGTGAGCCAGGCTGCAGCTGCTGGGACCGCATGGGCCAGTTGGGCTTCCCATGGGTTCGCACAGGAGCTGGTCTGTGAGGCCAGACAGGAGAGAGTGTGCTGTCTGCCTGGCTTCCATGCAGTGCTTCTGGGTGGCCCAGAGGCCTATGCTGCACCCCAGCCAGTGGCATCTGGTGGCACTCACTGCATCTCTGTATGGGGACTTGGGCACCGTGACTCAGGTGGATGGGGGCGCGTGGGGGCCCAGTGTCCCAGGTGCTGCCCAGGGCCCAGAGGTCAGCTGGGAATTGCCCTTCCATACCAGACACTCGTGCTTCAATTGCCAGCCAGGCCTAGGGATTGCACAAATTTCATGCACCGGGCCTCTAGTGTCCTTATAAGCAGAGGAGGAAACAAAGGAGGTCTTTCCTCTCTCTCTCTGTCTCCCTTCCTCTGTTTTCCACCCTGTGCACACAGAGGAAAGACCATGTGAGGACAAAGCAGAAGGAAGCTTCTCTGCAAGCCAGGAAGAGAACTCTCACCAGAAACCAATCCTAATGGCACCTTAATCTTGGATTTCTAGCTCCAGAACTGTGAGAAAATAAATTTATGTTGTTTAAGCTACTCAGTCTGTGGTATTTGGTTATGGCAGTACTAACACACATACTTACATTATATCTGAAAGCACCCATGGATGGAAATGTGGACATAAGAAACACCCAAACCTATAAGAATTTTTATGAGTTTATTTGAGCCAAATTGATGATAATTACTGGGAAGCAAAATCTCAACAGAATGAGAAAATGCTCCAGAAAAATGCCAGTTTTGCACCTTATTTTATACACTAGAGGCCCGGTGCACAAAATTTGTGCACGGGGGTGGGGGAAGTCCCTCAGCCCAGCCTGCACCTTCTCCAATCCAGGATCCCTCTCACAATCTGGAACCACTGGCTCCTAACCGCTCATCTGCCTGTCTGCTTGATGACCCTAACTGTTCCCCTGCCGGCCTGATCCCCCTAACTGCTCTCCCCTGCTGGCCTGATCCCCCTAACTGCTCTCCTCTCCTGGCCTGATCCCCCTAACTGCTCTCCCCTCCTGGCCTGATCCTCCTAACTGCCTAACTGCTCTCCCCTCCTGGCCTGATCCCCCTAACTGCCTATCTGCTCTCCCCTCCTGGCCTGATCCCCCTAACTGCCTATCTGCTCTCTCCTCCTGGCCTAATTGCCCTAACTGCCTGTCTGTGCTCCCCTCCTGGCCTGATCCCCCTAACTGCCTATCTGCTCTCCTTTCCTCTCTGCACCCTTGTGGACCGCAGGCACAGGTGTGCTGAGAGCTCTCCTCTGCAGCCCCACCCCCATCCTGATTGGTCATTATGTGGTGGCGTCCTGACCAATTTGCATATTCCCCTATTATTAGCATAGATTAGAATCAGAGAAGATATAAGGTGGTTACATTGGTGGTAGGTTAGGGAGGCAAAAGAAAGCAAAGCAGGGAAAACTCTGGGATTGGATAAAGAGTAAAATGTAGAGGCACATACTTCTTTTACATTGGTGAGTATAGGATAGTTATAAATTAACTTTTATAACACATAGATGGTATGTGGGGAACAAGATAACAATGTGGTCTTTGCTCTGGTGGGAGATTGTATCCTGAGGGGTCTGAAAAATGGAGATTACTCTGCCATTCCAAAGGCATGTTATTGTAGATGCAAAAAGACGGTAGACAGGCTCACTTAAGGTAAAGATAGACTTTTGTCAAGGAAGATACCAGACTAGGACATGACAACCCACCATGACTCACTTTCAGTTAGGAAGTTTTAATTTCAGACCATCCTATGTGGTTACTTTAGGTCTCTGAATTTGTTAGGCCCACCATACAGGCTACCCATGAGCTCGTCAGGTTTAGTATGTGGCCCTTTTTTTGTCCACAAAAACTAGACTTCTGGTCTATAGCGTATGCAGATATCAAATTATAATGTTGTCTACCTGAAACTTATATAACATTATTAATCAACTAGAGGCCCGGTGCATGAAATTCATGCACAGGGTGTGTGAGTCCCTCAGCCCAGCCTAAACCCTCTCCAATCTGGGACCCCTCAAGGGATGCCCGACTGCCCGTTTAGGCCTGATCCTACCAGAATGGGGTCTAAATAGGCAGTCAGATATCCCTCTCACAATCCAGGACTCCTGGCTCCCAACTGCTTGACTGACTGCCTTCCTGATTGCCCCTAACTGCTTCTGCCTGCCAGCCTGATCAGCCCCTAACCACTCCCCTGACAGCCTGATTGATGCCTAACTGCTCCCCTGCCAGCCCGATTGCCCCTAACTGCCCTCCCCTGCCGGCCTGGTCCCCCCAACTGCCCTCCCTTGCTGACCTGGTCACCTCTAACTGCCCTCCCCTGCCAGCCTCATCTCCCCTAACTGCTCTCCCCTGCTGGTCTGGTTCCCCCCCCCAAACTGCCCTCCCCTGCAGGCTTGGGTACCCCAAAACTGCACTCCCCTGCAGGCCTGGTCACTCCTAACTGCCCTTCCCTGCAGGCCTGATTCCCCCCAACTGCCCTCCCCTGTAGGATAGTCCCCCCCAACTCCTCTCCCCTGCAGGCCTGGGTCCCCCCCAACTGACCTTCCCTGCAGGCCTGGTCACCCCAAACTTCCCTCTCCTGCAGGCCTCGTCCCCCCCCAACAGCCCTTTCCTGCAAGCCTGGTCCCCCCCAACTGCTCTCCCCTGCAGGCCTGGGTCTCCCCCCAAATGCCCTTCCCTGCAGGCCCAGTCACCTCCAACTTCCCTCCTCTGCCAGCCTGGTCACCCCTAACTGCCCTCCCCTGCAGGCCATCTTGTGGCAGCCATCTTGTGTCCACATGGGGGCAGCCATCTTTGGCCACATGGGGGCAGCCATCTTGTGTGTTGGAGTGACAGTCAATTTGCATATTACTCTTTTATTAGATAGGATGTTACCTCAATTAAAATTAATAAATAAAGCCTTTATGTAAAAACTTAAGGCCCAGTGCATAAAATTCATGCATGGGGAGGGGGGTGTTCCTCAGCCCAGCCTGCACCCTCTCCAATCTGGGACATCCCTCTCACAATCCAGGACTGCTAGCTCCCAACTGCTCACCTGCCTGCCTTCCTGATTGCCCCTAACTGCTTCTGCCTTCCAGCCTGATCACCCCCTAATCACTCCCCTGCCAGCCTGATTGATGCCTAACTGCTCCCCTGCCAGCCTGTTTGCCCCTAACTGCCCTCCCCTTCAGGCCTGGTCATTCCCAACTGCTCTCCCCTGCAGGCCTGGGTCCCTCCCAATTGCCCTCCCCTGCTGGCCTGATCACCCACAACTGCCCTCCCTTGCAGGCCTGGTCCCTCCCAACTGCCCTTCCCTGCTGGCCATCTTGTGGTGGCCATCTTGTGTCCACATGGATGCAGGATCTTTGACCACATGGGGGCAGCCATCTTGTGTGTTGGAGTGATGGTCAATCTGAATATTAGTCTCTTATTAGATAGGATAGAGGCCTGGTGCACGGGTGGGGGCCAGCTGGTTTGCCCTGAGAGATGTCCCGGATCAGGGTGGGGGTTCCCTTGGGGCATGGGGCGGCCTGGGTGAGGGGCCTGTGGTGGTTTGCAGGCCGGCCATGCCCGCCCCCCTGGCAACCCAAGCAGAGGCCCTGGTATCTAGGGTTTATTTATCTTCTACAATTGAAACTTTGTAGCCCCCCAAAAAAAAAGAAAAGAAAAGGAACTTTGTAGCCTGGAGCGGAGCAAGCCTTCTGCTTGCTCTGTGGCGGCAGCCATTTCTTTTGGGATTTATGTATCTTCTATAATTGAAACTTTGTAGTCTTAAGCAGAAGCCTGGGCCGGCCAGGGTGTGCGGAAAGCTTGGCTTCCTCCATCGTCGGGGGCAACCCTAGCCTTCTGCTCTTTCCAGCTCCGTGGCTGCCACCATTTCTGTTTGGATTTATGTATCTTCTATCATTGATACTTTGTAGCCTTGAGTGGAGGCCTAGGCCGGCAAGGGCAGGCAGAAAGCTTGGCTTCCTCCATTGCCGGGGGAACCCAAGCCTCCCTCCTGTTCTCTGCGGCCGTAGCCATCTTGGTTGGGTTTATTTGCATATTTGCTCCTGATTGGCTTATGGGCGTGGCTTGTGGGTATAGTGGAGTGATGGTTAATTTGCATATTACTCTTTTATTAAATAGGATGTCAATGTCCTTGGGGAAGAGTTACATAAAAGGCTATTGTCAGTTGTTCATGCACTAGTGTGACAATTTTATATGCTGCTTTCTTCTTTACAATGGAGTGAAATACTGGCACCTGTAGGTGGAACTCATTGCAGCTAACAAGGGATTGCAGGGCTTCTGGAAGTCACAAAGGCCTAGCTGTACTGAGTTAATGAATGCCAAAACAAGATGTAATAATTGTTTAGATTTGTAGCTCGAGTTGTATAAATTGCTTATCAATATGAATAAACATTGTCTGTCCTCCTCCTCTTCAAAATATATCATAAATCCACACTTTCTTCCTATCTCCACTGCTTGGACTCTAGAACAAGTCTGATTATGCCCCCTGTGCCCGTAATCTATTCTTTGCACCACTACCGGAGTATATTTATACAAATTGGAAATCAGATTTTGTCTCTTCCCTGCTCAATACTGCTATCATATTTAAAATAAAATTCAAACTTCTTATCAATTTATATTGTACTAGAGGCCCAGTGCATGAAATTCGTGCACTGGGGGTAGGGGGTGTGTCCCTCAGCCTGACCTGTGTCCTCTTGCAGTCCGGGACTCCTTGGGGGATGTCTCCCTGCCAGCTTAGGCCCATTCCCCATGGGAATTAGGCCTAAGCCGGCAGTTGGACATCCCTCTCGCAATCCAGGACCCCTTGCTCCTTACTGCCCACCTGCTCGCTGCTCTTTACTGCTCAGCTCACTGCTCCTTAGTGCTGCTTGTCTTCTGGCTGAGCGGTGCTCCCCCTGTGGGAGCACATTGACCACCAGTGGGCAGCTCCTGCATTGAGCATCTGCCCCCTGGTGGTCAATATGCATCATTAGCAACCACTCGTTCTGGCCATTCTGCCGTTAACAGTCACTTAGGCTTTTATTATATAGACTAGAAGCCCGGTGCACGAAATTCATGCACGGAGGTGGATTGTCCCTCAGCCCAGCCTGTACCCTCTCCAATCTGGGACTCCTGGAGGGATGTCCAACTGCCCATTTAGGCCCGATCCCACCGGGACAATATAAAATAGTGCACATATCCTCTCTAATAAAAGGGTAATATGCAAATTAACCATCACTCCGCTACATAAGCCACGCCCACCAGGATCAGGCCTAAACGGGCAGTTGGTCATCCCTCTCACAATTCAGGACTGCTGGCTCCCAACTGCTTGCCTGCCTGCCTTCCTGATTGCCCCTAACTGCTTCTGCCTGCCAGCCTGATCACCCCCTAACCACTCCGCTGCCAGCCTGGTTGATGCTTAACTGCTCCCCTGCCAGCCTGTTTGCCCCCAACTTCCCTCCTCTGCCAGCCTGGTCACCCCTAACTGCCCTCTCCTGCAGGGTTGATCACCTCCAACTGCCCTCCCTTGCAGGCCTGGTCCCTCTCAACTGCCCTCCCTTGCAGGCCGGGTGCCTCCCAACTGCCCTCTCCTGCTGGCCATCTTGTAGTGGCCATCTTGTGTCCACATGGGGGCAGGATCTTTGACCACATGGGGGCAGACATATTGTGTGTTGGATAAGGTGACCAGATCGTCCCGCTTTTGGCGGGACAGTCCCGATTTTTCAAAAAATAGGGACTTTTTTAAAACGCCGTGGGACGCGGGACAAATTGTTAAAAATCGGGACTGTCCCGCCAAAAGTGGGACAATCTGGTCGCCTTAGTGTTGGAGTGATAGTCAATCTGCATATTACTCTTTTATTAGATAGGATAGAGGCCTGGTGCATGGGTGGGGGCCAGCTGGTTTGCCCTGAAGGGTGTCCCAGATCAGGGTGGGGTTCCCTTGGGGTGTGGGGCGGCCTGAGCAAGGGGCCTGTGGAGGTTTGTAGGCCAGCCACACCCGCTGGCAACACAAGCAGAGGCCCTGGTATCTGGAATTTATTTACCTTCTACAATTGAAACTTTGTAGCCTGGAGTGGAGCCAAGCCTGCTGCTCCCTCCGAGGCTGGCAGCCATTTCTATGGCAGTTAATTCACCTTCTACAATTGAAACTTTGTAGCCTTAAGTGGAGGCCTGGCCGGCTAGGGTGTGCGGAAAGCTTTGCTTCCCCTGTTGCCGCTGGCAACCCTGGCCTGCTCTCTCAAGCTCCGTTCTGCCCCCATTTCTGTTTGAATTTGTTTACCTTCTATAATTGAAACTTTGTAGCTTGAGTGGAGGCTTAGGCCTGCAATGGCTATGGAAAGCTTGGCTTGCTCTGTTACCTGGGAAACCTTGCTCTCTGTGGCTGTAGCCATCTTGGCTGGGGTTAATTTGCATACTCGCCCTGATTGGCTAGTGGGCGTGGCTTATGTAGCGGAGTGATGGTTAATTTGCATATTATCCTTTTATTAGAGAGGATATGTGCACTATTTTATATTGTCTACAATTTACTTCAAAACTTTTCAGTATTGCTATGTAATATACCTTATTTAATCTGTAAGATGTATATTTTTTCACTTTTTATCACCCTTGAAATTGGGGTGAATTTTATCATTAAGGTATGTCATAGTTTGAAAGCAATTTTCTTTTTCTTCGTGCATAAGAGAATGACAGGTCTCACAACCTATGACATCTTGGTTTCATAGAAGCAATGATTTAATGAAATGGTGTATCTGCCTACAAAATGATCTTTTGAAATACTGGTCTAGGGTGTGGGCAGTGGAGGTAGGCAAAAGGGGTGAATTTAGTATATATTTTGTTGTTTTCTTTTTTATTGAATTTATTTGGGTGACACTGGTTAACAAAATTATACGGGTTTCAGGTGTACAATTCCCCAACACATTATCTGTGCACTGTATTGTGTGTTCACCACCCCATGTCAAGTCTCCTTCCATCACCATTTATTCCCCCTATACCCTCCCCCATCACCACACTTCAGTATATATTTTGAAGTGGAGAAGAACCAGGCAATGTTTATTCATATTGATAAACAATTTTACAATTCATTGTAAATTAGTTTTAATCCACACTCTGGGAGTGGTTAGTCAACATTTAAATCATCCTAATCAAGAACATGCACTCAGGAGTGGTTAGTTACTATTTGAAAGACCCTACTCAGGTTTCCATACTCCAACCCCTGGATGTTCACATTTTCCAAAATGAACCTGTGCTAAAGCAGGAGTTCTTAAACTTTCTTTGTGGCATGTGCCTCTTTTGTCAGCTGATGAACTCATTAATCATGTTTTTTTTAAATCAATTTATGTACATTTATGGCTTTATACAATAATAGCAAAGATCGTTTTTGTGTCTGTCAGTACATCAGCATCATCAAGCACTTCTCAGAAAGCATTGGAACTGGAACATGGATCTTCACTGTTACTAAACTCAAGTAGCTGTGCTAGGCTGTGCACCAACGTCAAGGAGGAGGCACTGATTCACACCCGGCATCATAAACCACACTGCGTTTTTACTGAATTATTACTCCCAAACTAAAATCACAAAAGAAACTTCTCATTTAAATGTCAGTTATAAATTAAAACTTCTTAAGAGATGAACATAAAAATTTCAGCATTGGGGATAGGTAACACATATCTAGTGGTTGAAAGTCTAAATTGTATACCTTTGGAGAACTGTTTCCATGTTAAGTGGCCTTCTTGGAATGTTCTATTGACTTGCATATTTTAATTCACTTTAAAAGCCTTTGTGTAAGTTAAGAATTTCTTTGGCCTTTAGCAACCTAAACTATAATTCTGATCAATGTTTTAATATTTTCCAATTACCTGTAACTGACAGACCAAGTTAATTGGCTTTGTGTCCCACTTAAAGCACTGGCATTTTCAAGTCATGTGGATGCCTGAAGTCAGCACAATAAAAGTAACAGGTGAACAAAAATGTTCCTCTTGCCTGCTTGAGAAGGCTCTGATTTCTACATACTTATCCCAAAAACACATTTGCTTTGTTTTGTCTGTGAATTGCATCTCTGTTACCTTGGTTTTTCCTACATGTTTAATAAGAATCCAATGTCCCTGATAGATTTCCTACAGAAGGCCAGCTCTATGGTAAGATTACCACTGTAACTTGTACTATTTTGAAAATTCATTAAACAACCACCTTTCTAACCATCTTCATAGTTGGTCACTCCAAAATATGTCTGGTTTTAGAAA
Organism: Eptesicus fuscus; assembly: GCF_027574615.1. Lineage (NCBI taxonomy): Eukaryota > Metazoa > Chordata > Mammalia > Chiroptera > Vespertilionidae > Eptesicus > Eptesicus fuscus. The sequence continues at coordinate 70,337,249 of NC_072473.1, read as the reverse complement.
CCTTAATTCCCCTTAGTAGTGCCTCCTTCATATAGAACAGAGTACTCATGTTTCTGTTACCACAACTAACACTTCTCCTCCCATGCCATTACACATGAACCTCAGAGACAAATATAGCTAACATTACTATTAACATCTCACTGCTTCATAGCGTGACTTGTAAAAATATATTTCTTCCTCCCAAGTCTGTGTAAATATCTTTTTTTTTCCCTTCAAATGTTTCTTTGTGTTGAATTCTAACATGAATCCTGGCTACAATGAACTCAGGTGAAAGGCACCTTGTCTAATTTGAAAACATTATGTGACCTCTATAATTCTTTTCCTATATGAATCCTGACTTTCTGGAGTAATTAGTGTATCAGTGATTGCACATGATTGCTTTGTGAATTGTGCAAATATCACCTATGCAGCTTGTTTGATTTATTTTTTTCTGGTTTGTACTGTTATTAAATGCATATTGTATTACAGAGTCATGTTTTTAGTGCATAAAGTAAAACACAAAGGATAATAATTAAAACCAATTGTGTTGAAATGCTGTTAGCAGAATAATAGAGATATAATTTTGACATTAATATGTGTGCTTCTTTATTAACCCAGCAAATAACAAGATCTAGCAGCAGGCCTAATAATCACCATAATTTTGAAATAGTGATGAATATAAATGGTCTTTTGAAATATTGGCAACAGTTGAAATGTGAAGTGAAAATATCTTCAATATGTGTTGGTGACAAAATCACAGGTACTTCTAGTAAGACTATGGTGTGTTGACATTCAGTTAGAAATTGATAAAAATATAGGCATAATTTTCTCCCAACAAAGTCCACAGGCTTCCCTGAATTCTCTCTGCAGGACCCAAGTTTAGGAAACCTTACACCATAGACTCCATTAATTAGCATGAGACATAAGAAATAATATTTCATTGGTGAAATGAATTGTGTTCAAAATATGTGGAGTGGCTAGAGATATTGTCTAGATGCCTCTACCCTTGCATGAATAGAATATAAAAATCTGGCAAGCCAGCCCAATAGCTCAGCACTCTTGGGAATGGCATTATAGGCCTCAGACTCTGTGTGGTTCTGTATCCTTAAAGTGGTAGCCAGACTGCTAGATGGTCCCTAGTGATGCGTTCCTTGTGTAGTCCCTTCTCACATTGAATAGGAATGGCCTGTGGAACCAATAGGCTACTATATTATGGAAATGACTGTGTGTGACTCCCAAGACTATGTCTGAAAAATCATTGCAGCTTTTGTTTTGCTCTATCTTGGATCATTGCTGTGATCTTGTTATGAGAACATTCAAGCAGCCCTATCGAGAGGTCTAGGTGGTGGGGAACTGTGATCTCCCTCCAGCAACTAGCACAGTCTTGCTAGATATATGAGCAAACCGCCTTGAAAGTAGATCCCCAGCCCATTCAAACCTTCAGATGGCTGCAGCCCTAGCCAACCACCCAACTAAGCTGCTCCCAGATTTCTGACACACAGAAACTATGTGAAGTAATAAATG